>NC_064618.1:790715899-791340899 GCF_023898315.1 Schistocerca nitens | reverse complement strand
TCAAGTAATTTAAATTTGCCGCTGAGATAAAAGTTAAGATGGCGGCCAACAAAAGATAGAGGATTTCTTTTTTAATTAAGATTTTCCTTTGCTCAATAAATAATTAATCATTTAAATTGATGCCACCAAAAAAATTATTAATACTGTTTTGCAAATTAGTTTAACACAAAACCTTGATATTTCGACCAGAAGTACAGACGAAGTTGCTATATAATCGCAACTAACAATGGCTGCGCTTTTTGCAGCTATGATAAAACAATTAATACAAAATTATAATTAAAAGAGGAAGAGATTTTTCATTAATTAATCATACATAGTTTTAACGCATTTTGCTCTATCTGTTTTTTACCAGCAAATGAACATACAGTATAAGTACAAGAACGTTACGTTAAATATTTTTCATTCAACAGACCTCAAATCTATTCGCGTCTTGCGCCGGCGATGTACATCAGAAGTAGACGACAAAAGGGTACAAAACAAAAGAAAGGAACGACATACATTAACAAAGATTGTTAGACAAATATTGTCTCTGTTTTACATAATTATCATCTTTTTAAGAAATAATTACATAATTGAATGAATATTATTGAGTTACGTAATTTTCCACACGTTCATATTCCACTCGTAATAAAAAAAACATTATATATATCGTGGATGTTATAACACGCTTATGGAGTGTTACAACGATATGGACGGTATTTGGAATAAAAGTGATCCTGGAACGGTGCCCTACTGTAGACTCACCAAAAGACTCCCAGACTCCAGAGAGTACTTTACCATGCTGCTACAATCATGTGAAAGGTGACGGTGCTTTGGTGTAATACTGTAAGAACCATCTGGACGGACAAATAAGCATTATTCCATATCTGTGTCTTTTCGCGAAAGAAAAGGATAGAAGAGAAGCAGTTCTGACATACTTTTTACAATTCGAAAGTAGACTGAAGACAAATCAAGATATCATCCCAGCATTTGTGAACGTAGAGAAAGGCTTCGACAACTTGAAGTGAAATAAGATGTTAACGAGCCTTAAAAGATCGTGGCCAAAGTACAAGGAAAGACAAATTATCTACAACACTTGTTCAATATCCTCAAGACAGAATGCCCACTGCGTCTCACTGTAAAATCAATCAACTCACCGACCTGTCTGTTGATACACCGCCTATCTAAGAAATTGTGTCAGCTAATTAGAAAGATCGATTATGTAGTGAAGGATTCTATACATCTAGTGGAATTGCTCCAGATGATAGTGATTTCTTCAACAGATATATTGGTGAGTTTTCAAAAAAAAGTTAACACAAAAGAAATTATTTACCTGCTGGAAAAGTAAGCATCTCAAAAAATGGTTCAAATGGCTCTAAGCACTGTGGGACTTAACATCTGAGGTCATCAGTCCCATAGACTTAGAACTACTTAAACCTAACTAACCTAAGGATATCACTCACATCCATGCCCGAGGCAGGATTCGAATCTGCGACCGTAGCAGCCTCATGGTTCCGGACTGAAGCGCCTAGAACCGCTCGGCCACCGGGGCAGGCGGCATCTCAAAAAATTGCAGAGTTAAACACTACCTGTGGTTCAGCTACGCCAAATGGGGAGAAGAACTTTATTAACAGACGGATCGAATAGCTTTGAGTCCTGTCACCTTTCGCTTCAGATATCTTCACGGAGGCTTTTCAGAAAACTGCTCTCCGAGGAAAGTTTACAAAACCGCCACTTTGGCTCCGTTACATGCATGATACGTTCCTCGTGTGGTCGCATGGCGAGAGGAAGGTGCAATATGTATACAGGTGTATCAACAGCATCAGTGCTAAAATCAGTTTCACCGGGAAAAGGGATCGTACTTGCGATCTGTTGTACCCCGATGTCCTAGTGTAGAGAAAATCCGATGGAAAATTAGGACAAGTACCACGACACATTTCTGTGGACGCTGGCAGCAAGTGCGAGTCGTATTAGTGTCGCTGCCAATTTAAAACAGGAATGATGACACCCATTAATTAGTTCCCTGGCGAAAAACGTCTTCTGACTGGACCAATTCTTTCCTAATTATTCCTGAGTATTGGAAGGTAGCTCTTCCACTTACTTTCATTCTTAAATGGTAGTACTGAGGCTCGTTTTTATTGTAAAACTTTTTTATTTTGGCTACTGGTTAAGATCTTATTGCTTTTCGAAACTGTGGATTGTGATCGCACAAAACAGACCGCCATTAGTTGTCTAATGTGGTCTTCCTAAACTGATCAAAGTAACCTTTTATTTTCTTCACTGTCTTACTATGTGCAATCTGTTGCACCCTGCAAGACAATAATATATCGATGACTGATAAAAGAAAGTGAAGTACGTCTGGGATGACAAAAGCATTCGACACTGTTCGGAAAAAGAAGATGGAGTAGAAGAAAGCGTCTTCTATGAGGTTGTCTAGCAATGAGTACGGAATATCTGAGGAAGCAGTATAAACGAATTGAGGTAGGCTTGTAGTTCTGAGTAAAGATATTGAAGAAGAGGTGGTTTGATAGTGTCTTACTATTGAAGCTTCTTTTTTTCTAGATTTATACGAGGCGAATCGCGGCTAATCCACACAGCTAAGAGAGGAGAAATAAATGCGGCTGTACATCCTTTCAAGGACGAAACCGCTGGGAGAAGTGGGTGGGGTAGTCTTTTCATAAAATCCCACGAAACGACGATTGCTGGAAAGAAAGCTTCCTGGAGCTTCCAACGGCAGGGCTCTTGGTTTTAGTAAAGAAAACCAATAAAATATCTGTTATGTGTATCACTTAATAATTTTTCATGTACTTTTTTGTTTTTGAGTTTTTGTACTAGAGGTCCCTCGAAATGTAATATTTTAAAGAAATTACTTAAAAAATTATTTCTTTGAAACTAATACGTGTATTACATATTGCTGTGAAGGATCCATAACAAACTTTAAAAATAACTTTTAACAATATTGAACTAAAGAATAAATTGAAAACTAAATGTGGGTTCGAGCATGAATTTTATTTATTTACAATTTTGCCGAACTAGTACAGCAGATTCAGAAGGATGTAGGCTGCAGTAGGTACTGGGAGATGAAGAAGCTTGCACGGGATAGAGTAGCATGGAGAGCTGCATCAAACCAGTCTCAGGACTGCAGACCACAGCAACAACAACAGTACAGGAAACTGCTCCAGCTTCCCAGGTTTGCTCACTGACGTCGGAACCGAACCAGTTATAACGAAATAAATCTCGGGTGAACAGCCTGGAATGAGTGTGCATAGGACATACATCAGCGCACCTGATGATGGCAACGTGGTCGATTGCCGAAATATTGTGTCCTATGCACACTCATACCAGGCTGTTCACCCGAGATTTATTTCGTCATAAAATACGCCTGGAGAAATTGAAGGATCGAATCAGTTATAAACTGACATCTGTATTTTGCTACGATTACTTATAACTGCCGCGTATATTAGAGAATCATTTTCTTTTGTTTCGTAGCGAATACTCAGCATTTTGATGTTGACAAGTGGTTTAACGTCTGCTTTACGTCCCATGTTCGCTTCTTCGCACCACATGTACGGTATGTTTAGTAACACATTCAATGTTTCTTTCCAGTTACGTGTTTTGTTATTGAACCATAGTACGTCTTCAATTTCTGTAGTAATTTATATAAACTTTGAAACACTAATTCCTGACCTGCTTATACGCTTTTGTATTTCTCTTTAGTAGGCTACGTCTCTGACTGAGGTCACTCCCGATACATGTCTAATAGAATATCTGCAACTTACGTAAAAGTAATATTTTAATATAAATAATGTATAATTCTGATAATGCTTTTACTGCTTGGGATTTTTTAAAATACCAATTTGTAACAGATTTGGTTCTGTCACCTGTTACCACCTGATGGATACATCGTGTATGTGGTTTTCGTAACACTTGTGCCCTTCTTAGACATCTATCGGTTGTTGGTGTGAATTATGAGACCACTTGATATTTCTCCGTACTACGAGCATCCGCTGATTGTGTTACTGTGCCTTCGCTAATCTCTGGTTCAAACGACGTGCTATGAGCGGAGATATCTAGGCGTAACTATCCAGAGCGACCTTAAGTGGAATGGCCATATAAAATAGATAGCGGGAAAAGCAGACACCAGACTCAGATTCATCGGAAGAATCTTAAGGAAATGTAACTCATCCACGAAAGAAGCGGCTTATAAGGCACTTTTTCGCCCGATTTTTGAGTATTGTTCATCTATCTGGGATCCCTGTCAGGTAGGACTGATAGAGGAGATAGAGAAGATCCAACGAAGAGCGGCGCGTTTCGTCGCGGGATCGTTTAGCTGGCGAGAGAGCGTTACGGAGATGCTAAACAAACTCCACTGGCAGACGTTACAAGACAGGCGTTGTACATCACGGAGAGATTTACTACTGAAATTTCGGGATAGCTCTTTTCAGGAGGAGTCGGACAACATACATCTCGCGTATTTACCACGAGGAGAAAATTCAAGAAATTAGAGCCAATACAGAGGCTTACCGACAATCATTCTTCCCACGCACCATTCGCGAGTGGAACAGGGTTGGAGGGATCAGATAGTGGTACCGAAAGTACCCTCCGCCACACACCACTAGGTGGCTTGCAGAGCATGACGTAGATGTCGATGCAGATGTACGTGTTGGGTGGTAGGCCATAGACATATGTTTCCAGAATGAGATTTTCACTCTGCTGCAGAGTGTGCGCTGATATGACACTTCCTAGCAGATTAAAACTATGTGCCGGACCGAGAATCGAACTCGGGACCTTTGTCAGGTGACATGTTGTTCGTGATTTCAGTTGTCCACGACCGTCTGGCGAATGGTTTGCTGCGCATGTGGCTCAGATGTCCGCTGAAACACCTTTGCCGACGGCATCCCTATCTGCAACAATTTGTTGCCCATGGAAATTAAATGTGGGCGGAGGTTTTCCTCGAAATGCACTCACAGTTTACGACATATGCAGGGGTATGTGAAAAGCTGATTGCTTGCATATCTTAGTGATTCATGGTTCACCATTAACAGGGTGGCATATGAAAAGCCCATTACTTGCACGTTACAGTGGTGGGGTGCCTCATGCGTCAGCATCCACGATGCAACCACAACTAGATCTACTGGTATCGCTCGCCTTGCTCATCCTGCAGTCGACTGTCACTCCGGCACAAGTACTAGTAATAACAGTAGTTTTAATTATGCTGTGATATTGGACATAAAAGATACACTCCTGGAAATTGAAATAAGAACACCGTGAATTCATTGTCCCAGGAAGGGGAAACTTTATTGACACATGCGTGGGGTCAGATACATCACATGATCACACTGACAGAACCACAGGCACATAGACACAGGCAACAGAGCATGCACAATGTCGGCACTAGTACAGTGTATATCCACCTTTCGCAGCAATGCAGGCTGCTATTCTCCCATGGAGACGATCGTAGAGATGCTGGATGTAGTCCTGTGGAACGGCTTGCCATGCCATTTCCACCTGGCGCCTCAGTTGGACCAGCGTTCGTGCTGGACGTGCAGACCGCGTGAGACGACGCTTCATCCAGTCCCAAACATGCTCAATGGGGGACAGATCCGGAGATCTTGCTGGCCAGGGTAGTTGACTTACACCTTCTAGAGCACGTTGGGTGGCACGGGATACATGCGGACGTGCATTGTCCTGTTGGAACAGCAAGTTCCCTTGCCGGTCTAGGAATGGTAGAACGATGGGTTCGATGACGGTTTGGATGTACCGTGCACTATTCAGTGTCCCCTCGACGATCACCAGTGGTGTACGGCCAGTGTAGGAGATCGCTCCCCACACCATGATGCCGGGTGTTGGCCCTGTGTGCCTCGGTCGTATGCAGTCCTGATTGTGGCACTCACCTGCACGGCGCCAAACACGCATACGACCATCATTGGCACCAAGGCAGAAGCGACTCTCATCGCTGAAGACGACACGTCTCCATTCGTCCCTCCATTCACGCCTGTCGCGACACCACTGGAGGCGGGCTGCACGATGTTGGGCCGTGAGCGGAAGACGGCCTAACGGTGTGCGGGACCGTAGCCCAGCTTCATGGAGACGGTTGCGAATGGTCCTCGCCGATACCCCAGGAGCAACAGTGTCCCTAATTTGCTGGGACGTGGCGGTGCGGTCCCCTACGGCACTGCGTAGGATCCTACGGTCTTGGCGTGCATCCGTGCGTCGCTGCGGTCCGGTCCCAGGTCGACGGGCACGTGCACCTTCCGCCGACCACTGGCGACAACATCGATGTACTGTGGAGACCTCACGCCCCGCGTGTTGAGCAATTCGGCGGTACGTCCACCCGGCCTCCCGCATGCCCACTATACGCCCTCGCTCAAAGTCCGTCAACTGCACATACGGTTCACGTCCACGCTGTCGCGGCATGCTACCAGTGTTAAAGACTGCGATGGAGCTCCGTATGCCACGGCAAACTGGCTGACACTGACGGCGGCGGTGCACAAATGCTGCGCAGCTAGCGCCATTCGACGGCCAACACCGCGGTTCCTGGTGTGTCCGCTGTGCCGTGCGTGTGATCATTGCTTGTACAGCCCTCTCGCAGTGTCCGGAGCAAGTATGGTGGGTCTGACACACCGGTGTCACTGTGTTCTTTTTTCCATCTCCAGGAGTGTATATTCAGAAATTTACCTACCTACAAGTCAGATCTGGCAAAGATGGTAAAGGCAGTCGGCAGTGGCCTTATAGTAGCAACTATTCCCGGCATTTGACTGAAGGAATTTAGGGAAACCACGGAAAACATGAATCAGGATGGCCAGATGGGGATACGAGCCTCCATTTTTTCGAACGAAAGACCGCGGCTTGTTTAAAATACCGCAACTGCATTGAGTTTAACCATAGCGTATAATACAGTTTGGTTTACACATTCTTGCAAGTAACTTATTTAATAATGTAAAAAAGTACTGCTACAGTGTGCGTTTATTTCCCAATACCAGTCACTTCACACCTCTCCCTCCCCCCCCCCTCCCCCACCCCCCACGCCATGTATACACAGTACCTGACAACATAACTATGGGAACTTTGTTTGTTTTCCATTTTGCATATCACAGCTTTCTACTTACTCACCTGAAAAAACCTCTCCATGTTGTTGAAATTCGATAGGGGGTGATATGTTAACTTTGTTGTGACGGTTACCAGAAGAAACTCTTGCGATAACGTCTTCTGAAATAACAAAAGTGTTTCCTACGTAACTACCTGTTTTAAATTTGTTACTAAACTCCTACTATTCTGTTTGATTTAATTAATCATCAGTACATAGAATTTATTGCTTAACAGTTAGCTATAAATTTCCTTTTTAAATATTTTTGTGATGGTAATATTGTTTATTCCCTGTAGACGTTTTGTTGTATTATCGTATTCCTTGATAGAAAATACCGATTGGGGTTTTATTTTCATACTTTCTTAGTAGAGATAAGTGTAGCCTAGATCTTATTTTATTGTCATTGGCAGAACTGTTTCTGCACTAGTTATCAAGGTTGTTTCGATGGCCGGCCGGTGTGGC
The DNA here is from genome assembly GCF_023898315.1 of Schistocerca nitens. Taxonomy (NCBI): domain Eukaryota; kingdom Metazoa; phylum Arthropoda; class Insecta; order Orthoptera; family Acrididae; genus Schistocerca; species Schistocerca nitens. The sequence goes on along the minus strand of NC_064618.1, from coordinate 791,333,371 downwards.
CGTGCGGTTCTAGGCGCTTCAGTCTAGAACCGCGTGACCACTACGGTCGCAGGTTCGAATCCTGCCTGGGGCATGGATGTGTGTGATGTCCTTAGGTTGGTTAGGTTTAAGTAGTTCTAAGTTCTAGGGGACTGATGACCTCAGATGTTAAGTCCCATAGTGCTCAGAGCCATTTGAACCATTTTTTATTTTCGATATGCATAACTGACTGATAAACACAGTCACGTGATGTAGATAGAATCTCGAATTGGTAGGAAAATCAGCATTGGCCGTATTTTGTTGTTTTATTGTCAGCAAAATCGATTTTCGGTCACTTAGTGACCATCCTCAGTGCTGTAATATACAATAAAAATTGGTAGGCACTGGTATCAAGCTATAAGCACAATCTTAGAGCGATCATATAAATCGATTTTGCTGACAATAAAACAACAAAAAAATACGGCCAATGCTGATTTTCCTTCCAGTTCTACCCAGTATTGGGTCGTGGTGCACGCAACACTCCATGGAGTCGCCAATCAATAAGAATCTCAAATGTTTCAAACGTATTTTTATTATGAGCCTGGTTATTATTTTGATAAATAAGGATTTTTGCAGCGAAGACGCGTGTTGAAATATTATTTCCTCAGTGACCGACTTCGACAGAGTCTAGCTGTCATCTCCGAAATTTCTGGAAATAATGTTACTGCGCGTGAATCGCACAACCACAACGAGAGGACTACCCATTTATAAAACAAATGCGCCACATTGCGTTGACAAGTCAGTGCGATTCACGCACAATAACATTTCTTCCAGAAGATCCGAAGATGACAGTTGGACTCTGTCGAAACAAGTCACTGAGAAAATAAAAGTATTTCAATAGGTGATCCTGGCTGCAAAGTTCTTATTTATCACCAGGTATCAGATCACGTCCAATGAAATGTGCAACTTCAAAATTTGTGTCCATAATATATGCATTTGTTCGCCAGAAAAGAATTCCGTAGCTAAGAACTGAGCGTCCTTGTGAATAGTACGTAGATGAAAGGTACTGGCTGTTGTAAACTGCTGACAGGGCGCTAAGATCGTAACATGATGATTTAATTCTATTTTCATATTTCTTTGTATGTTCACACTACTTCAGCTGACATTCAGCAATCATTTCTAGAAATTATGTGTTCGTTACAAGGACTTGCGACAGGTGTGCTCTCTTTTTGTTACAGCAGCTATCCATATATTCATGACTGTATATCGGTACATATTATATCGACTTAAGGATCCCTCATTAGAAACCTCGCTTACGAAACACCACTCAAACTTAAGTCAGTATGATATATTACTGCAATCGATCTGGCAGTGATTTCAGATTAATATTGTTAGCAGCAGCCGATTGAAATTTAATGACGAGGTTGACAATCTAATTTTAAAAATCTTTCTTTAACCTTGTTTTCTAAAGGAATTATTTATGATTCGATGACAATATTACTCTGTTTTCGTACTTTCACTGTCCGTTGCCTTGAGCGAAAATTTTTTAGATTAATTTTTCTGCAGTAAAGTAATTGACAGAGCATTTTTTGAAAGTGGAAAACCGATACTTGCAGTGCATTTGTGCGATACTTTAGAATGAATCCACAGTAAGATTTGTTTTGTGTTGTACTTTTTATTCTCTATGCAGAGCGGTGTTCTGGAGTGATAACTCATGACAGAGTCAAGGACTGTTCTACCGAATGTCAGACGAGCTGCCAGTTGGGCAAGAGGAATCCCAATAATGAATATTTCGGAGGCGATATCCAGTACCGGCGTTTGACTCCCAATCAAGGAAACCTCAGAATACCTTTGTCACAACCTTAGGATCCAAACGACTTTTAATTTAACTCTGTGTAGCTATGTCCCAAACAAAGAACACGAAAGCCTATTGTAAGTGTACTTGTTTATGCATATAAAGAGCAAAATCGTTGATTTATTCGAGATGTGCAGTGTACTAACCACGTCATAGCTAATGATGATCAGTTATATATTAACATTGTTGTGTGCAACTGTACAACGACACCTCACATGTGGAATACCCTTGCCTAAGGTTCCGAGTGGAATTTGCATAGCGATACAGTAGTATTGAAGAGCTTGCACACAGATATAGCTCACTAAACTAGCCTTCTAAGAAAAAGCAATACAAATTAGGACTATCTCTCACTGCCGGCCCTCTTCTTCAGCCGACGGCTGGGTTAAATAACCTGTTCCTGAGTTCGGGACTCTCATGCTTGTAGGTCGTTATCCCAAAGCTTTCACAGGCAGGCATCTCGGCTACACACGGGTTATAAGACCACTGCAGCACTTTCTGTACTCTCTTGAGCTGGTCATATTCATTTTTCTCCGTCAACTGCTCGAAGTAAAGTGCACTCACAAAGCTTCTCTTTTCGTAAGTGTCAGTCTTACACTACCTTATAAAAAACTTTGTCCATTGTTTTGTAGAAAGTAATCTTCGTTTACTTCCCCGTTTTCTCCATAGATATTTGCTGTTCCAGCCATATAGCTATAACTATAAATCTTTGTCATGGGGTTCTACACTATGTGATCAAAAGCATCCGGACACCTGGCTGAAAATGACTTACAAGTTCGTGGCAGCCTCCATCGGTAATGCTGGAATTCAATACGGTATTAGCCTTGATGACAGCTTCCATTCTCGCAGGCATACGTTCAGTCAGGTTCTGGAAGGTTTCTTGGGGAATGGCAGCCCATTCTTCACGGAGTACTGCAGTGAGGAGACTTATCGATGTCTATCGATGAGGTCTGGCACGAAGTCAGCGTTCGAAAACATCCCAGGGGTGTTCTATAGGATTCAGGTCAGGACTCTGTGCAGGCCAGTCCATTACAGGGATGTTATTGTCGTGTAACCACTCCGCCACAGGCCGTGTGTTATGAACAGGTGCTCGATCGTGTTGAAAGAGGCAATCGCCATCCCCGAATTGCTCTTCAACAGTGGGAAGCAAGAAGGTGCTTAAAACATCAATGTAGGCCTGTGCTGTGATAGTGTCACGCAAAACAACAAAGGGTGCAAGCCCCCTCCATGAAAAACACGACCACACCATAGCACCACTGCCTCCGAATTTTACTGTTGGCACTACACACGCAGGCAGATGAGGTTCGCCGGGCATTGGCCATACCAACACCCTGCCATCGGATCGCCACATTGTGTATCGCGATTCGTCACTCCACACACCGTTTTTCCACTGTTCAATCGTCCAATGTTTACGCTCCTTACACCAAGCGAAGCGTCGTTTGGCCTTTACCGGCGTGATGTGTGGCTTATGAGCAGCCGCTCGACCATGAAATTCAAGTTTTCTAACCTCCTGCCTAATTGTCATAGTACTTGCAGTGGATCCTGATGCAGCTTGGAATTCCTGTGTAATGGTCTGGACAGATGTCTGCCTATTGCACATTACGACCTTATTCAGCTGTCGGCAGTCTTTGTCAATCAACAGACGAGGTCAGCCTGTACGCTTTTGTGCTAGACGTGTCCCTTCACGTTTCCACGTCACTGTCGCATCGGAAACAGTGGACCGAGGGATGTTCAGGAGTGTGGAAATCTCGCGTACAGACGTATGACACAAGTGACAACCAATCACCTGACCACGTTCGAAGTCCATGAGTTCCGCGTAGCGCCCCATTCTGCTCTCTCACGATGTCTAATGACTACTGAGATTGCTGATATTGAGTTCCTGGCAATAGGTGGCAGCACAATGCACCTAATATGAAAAACGTGTGTTTTTGAGGGTGTCCGGATACTTTTGATCACATAGTGTATCTCTGCTACGACGAATTTTGCTCTTCGATATTGCCAGTCGTTGATGCCTCTGCTACGCCATAATTTGGATACAGGATGTTTCCAGTCTGATAATAATTCGAGATTATGATTGTGGAACATAGTTTTCGAGAACCTGGTGATAACAGTACTCGAGTCGTATATTCAGACATTATCAGCACATAATTTTGGAAGATAAGAAGTAATTTAAGTACTGCTTTTTATAAAACGTTAAGTTCTTTGTGCGACAGTTACGTCACTGGCGTATAAAATAGTATTTAGGACTGGGTCAGAATTTAAAAAGTCCGATTACAACGAGAGGTCTTCCAAAGAAAAAACGTTTAGAGATTATAGAAAAACCATATAGTGTTCTATGTACGTTGTAAATACTTTTGTTAAGTGGTTACTCATTCATTAAACTACGGACATGTTATAGTTCATCCTCTGAGGTAATGTAATTAGGTGACAGAACTACCACCTCTTCTTCATTAGAACACTATCCAAAGCATATTGTAAGCATAAGGGGTGATCAAAAAATTTCCTTTCAAAGGCCGTACAGTAAGAATCGGTACGCCAATCAGGAAAAATCGCAGTGAGCATTGAGGCGTTCAACGCCTCGACGCTCCAGGTAAAAGATATCCTTAAAAAAAAAACCGTATCCTGCTGCGTGAAGAAGTCCGTACCTGCCTGCTGCACAGCCTCATCCGACTGGAATCGTCGACCCTTCAAAACCCTTTCCAAGGGACCGAAGGCATGATAATCGCATGGGGAGAGCTCAGAACTATAGGGTGGGTGCGCGAGTGTTTCCCTCTTTGGATGGCGTAACTTCTGTGTTACGACATTTCCTACTTGTGGACGAGCGTTACGATGAAGCAGAAACACCCCTTTGCGCACCATTCGACAGTTGTGGTTTTCGACAGACATTCTGTCCTACACACGTTCTTCATTCTCCGGTGGATGTCTACCGGTCTTCGTACCGCGTCAGCCGAGAAAAGAATAACAGCACGAGGGTCCTCTTTTTGCCGCATTTGTTAATACCGTATCCATAGTTCACGGTTCCGCGTTTCCCACGGGGATGTCGGAAAGACACGAATGCCACAGCAATCCCTTATCTGCATGTCAGTGCTTGTATACCAGCATCGGAGTCGCACTACCTTACATGCAGCCTGCAGCAACTCCCTCAAGGCGAAAATTTTTGAGCACCCCTCCTATGCAGAGCCCATAAGCGTCTTCTAGTCATAGTCTTTTGTTTTTCTGTTAGTAGCTTCAAAATAAAACTTCATGTTTGCACGACCTTCGAGTCAAAATCCCAGCCGCTATTGCATCATCGGTCATTATACAGCTTTCAGTCTGGAGACAGAAGGCCGAAGTACTGAATCCGTCTACCAAAATTCTTTCGGTTGTAACACCGAAAATGCAGGATGCATGGAACCTGCTACCGATATATAACTTTTTTTTGAATTGTATCTAAATATTTGTGATTTAAATGCTTTATTTTAATAAGTAAGGACATTGCTTCACTGTATGTGTACATTTAGGTAGAAGTCTGTGGACGTTTCATTGTATTTATCTGTGTTTTACTGTGAAACTTATAAGCTCTGGGAAAAAGCCAAGGGAATTGTTATTTGCATCGACTAGCAACGATAATAACAGTGTTTTTTCGTTGTCAAATCTTTGGGTGGGGAGTCGTTGCGCAGAGCGCGCGGAGAGAGCGGGAGACGGGTTCCAGAGCTTGTAGTTTGCGGAAGTGTGGTGTTAACGCTGCCGCAATAAAGAGTTCCATTTTCGGCAGCATCATGTACGTGCGCCGGCCAGGTGTCTAGAGCAGGAGTACGGACAGTGGACGGGCGGAAGAGGCTGTATTAATTACCATTGCCCGTTCCTATAATTAGCCGTGGCTCCACAATATGCTACCGTCTTCAACAACAACAGCAGTTCCAGCAACACAATTTCGTCGTCGGCACCGAGTTTCGTCGCATGCACAGCACTGAAGTAAGACTGTTCATTGGTAGAAAGTATTGTTACCAAGCAGGATCCTTGTTCCTTTTTTTCCGAATATGCTGAGTGTTATAAGAAACAAATTGAATAGTTACAGCCAGTTTTTTAGTGAATAATTTATCTTTTAACAAGTTTAGCCTCAGTCTACACTCCTGGAAATTGAAATAAGAACACCGTGAATTCATTGTCCCAGGAAGGGGAAACTTTATTGACACATTCCTGGGGTCAGATACATCACATGATCACACTGACAGAACCACAGGCACATAGACACAGGCAACAGAGCATGCACAATGTCGGCACTAGTACAGTGTATATCCACCTTTCGCAGCAATGCAGGCTGCTATTCTCCCATGGAGACGATCGTAGAGATGCTGGATGTAGTCCTGTGGAACGGCTTGCCATGCCATTTCCACCTGGCGCCTCAGTTGGACCAGCGTTCGTGCTGGACGTGCAGACCGCGTGAGACGACGCTTCATCCAGTCCCAAACATGCTCAATGGGGGACAGATCCGGAGATCTTGCTGGCCAGGGTAGTTGACTTACACCTTCTAGAGCACGTTGGGTGGCGCGGGATACATGCGGACGTGCATTGTCCTGTTGGAACAGCAAGTTCCCTTGCCGGTCTAGGAATGGTAGAACGATGGGTTCGATGACGGTTTGGATGTACCGTGCACTATTCAGTGTCCCCTCGACGATCACCAGTGGTGTACGGCCAGTGTAGGAGATCGCTCCCCACACCATGATGCCGGGTGTTGGCCCTGTGTGCCTCGGTCGTATGCAGTCCTGATTGTGGCGCTCACCTGCACGGCGCCAAACACGCATACGACCATCATTGGCACCAAGGCAGAAGCGACTCTCATCGCTGAAGACGACACGTCTCCATTCGTCCCTCCATTCACGCCTGTCGCGACACCACTGGAGGCGGGCTGCACGATGTTGGGGCGTGAGCGGAAGACGGCCTAACGGTGTGCGGGACCGTAGCCCAGCTTCATGGAGACGGTTGCGAATGGTCCTCGCCGATACCCCAGGAGCAACAGTGTCCCTAATTTGCTGGGAAGTGGCGGTGCGGTCCCCTACGGCACTGCGTAGGATCCTACGGTCTTGGCGTGCATCCGTGCGTCGCTGCGGTCCGGTCCCAGGTCGACGGGCACGTGCACCTTCCGCCGACCACTGGCGACAACATCGATGTACTGTGGAGACCTCACGCCCCACGTGTTGAGCAATTCGGCGGTACGTCCACCCGGCCTCCCGCATGCCCACTATACGCCCTCGCTCAAAGTCCGTCAACTGCACATACGGTTCACGTCCACGCTGTCGCGGCATGCTACCAGTGTTAAAGACTGCGATGGAGCTCCGTATGCCACGGCAAACTGGCTGACACTGACGGCAGCGGTGCACAAATGCTGCGCAGCTAGCGCCATTCGACGGCCAACACCGCGGTTCCTGGTGTGTCCGCTGTGCCGTGCGTGTGATCATTGCTTGTACAGCCCTCTCGCAGTGTCCGGAGCAAGTATGGTGGGTCTGACACACCGGTGTCAATGTGTTCTTTTTTCCATTTCCGGGAGTGTACTTTCAATTAAATGTTGCACAAATGGTTCAAATGGCTCTGAGCACTATGGGGCTCAACAGCGGAGGTCATCAGTCCCTTAGAACTTACAACTACTGAAACCTAACTAACCTAAGGACATCTCACACATCCATGCCCTAGGCAGGATTCGAACCTGCGACCGTAGCGGTCTAGCGGTTCCAGACTGAAGCGCTTAGAACCTCTCGGTCACTGCGGCCGGCTAAATGTTGCACAACAGATACTTCAGTGAATGACTAAGGTAAAGAAATTTCATTTTTTCAAGTTAGAGAATCAATCACTGGAAAAAACCCAAATCTAAAGAAATAAACAAGAGTGCGGAAGTTTTATTTATTTTACATATAGCTTCGAGCACATGGCTGTTTGGTTTGGTATGTATTCTAGTATTTAATTCTGTTCAAATCAGTAAAAAAGGCTCAGTTGTTCAGACAGTAATATGAAATCCAGTTTGCAAAATAAGTAACGGCAAAGCAAAAATTGCTTGCTTTTTTCCTAAATTTCTTTGATGACGTTTTGCTGAGGTCACTGAAAGTCATTGTTCATGTAACGAATTTCAGTACTAACATACAGTTAAATGCATATTTTCAAATCATTACTCGATTGCCCTTTTCAAAATTTAATGCCAAACATAACGTAAAAGTGACTTCTAAGTTTTCTTTATCATAACATACTCACTTAAAAATTAAAGTAAAAAAAAATAGTTGCAACCTTTAGTTTCCACGTCAGTGTTTAATAATACATCTTTTTCTTTCCCATCATCTTGTAAAGGATTTTGGATGTAAATTGCCCTAGTGGGCTGGCGACGGTTAATTACTTCCTTTTCGTTCATTAGTGTAGCTTTTGGATTCATGATCAGTGGTACCCCTTTCTGTCCAGTGTTGTTCGCGAGTGAATGCACAAAATAACTTTCATTTTCCAAATTATAGCCGTGTTACTTTTATTTTTAGTAGACTTTCCATCAGAAGGGTCGATTGTACACTTTCCTCCTACTTATCGGCATCACTTCTTCGGGAAAGATAGCTTTATACAATTAGAAAAAATCCATTAGGCATACACGCGATCCAAGGTCATATTTTATATCGCAAGCAGGATAGGCCGATTAGTAAGAGGGAGGTTACATGGTGAAGAAGGTCATAAAACGATTGTTTCTTTCATTAATCGCACAAAGTGGAAATCATAGCTATTGAGATAACTGTTTGCTGGCTCAGTATCAACTGATTTTGCCTTAACGGAGGAGAGGTCTCTAGGCTTCAAGAGAGACCGGCACATGAACGATTCTATTCAGGGTCCATGAAAGAACTGTTTTTCTTTCTGTAAGCTGTTTATCGTAGGCTTTCGACCAATGAAAGTTACTAACGCGTTACAAAAAGACAGAGGTCCTTTTTATTTTCAAGAATGGTTGTAGAACGTGCACATATTTTTAGATCTCTGTTGTTGGCGTGAGTCTGTTGTAGAGTTATGGAACACGTTTTATGCTAACGCATTGCAATGTAATCGTCGAACCAAGATGGAATGCGCTAACTGGTGTACTGTGAACCTCAACTTGCCCTGGTCGGCCATGGGACCCACAGACAAAGGCTGCTCCCTGGTTGTTTCCGAGTTCCTGAATTTCTTTCGGGAGGTATTCAACACAGTCTGTAGTACTTAAAAAGAGGCGCTAGAGACTCCAGGTGTCCAGTTATCGTTAAAAAGACGTAACGTAAATATAGAAATTAATAAGTTATTGGCAGTTCGAGGAATAAATGGATGGTGTATGAGGATTCCGTTCAAGTGAAATAATTAGTTAAAAATAGCTTACCCTTGGAGTACTAAACTTTAATCGGCCAATAAAACGCAATAATTGTAAAATAACAAAACAGTTCGTCAATTCGCTGAAATGTACCCCATTTCTACTTTCGTAACGTTAAGTGCAACACCGATGACATAGTTTTTTTAGTTTAACAATAATGTTGCAAATAATGGCAGTAGAATTGCTTATAGAGTCTTGGTGCGGTATAAATGGCGGCAATTTTGGCCATAGCGTGGAAGGATACCAGTATTCCCCATAGTCCGGCGCCATTGGTACAGAACACATTTACGTCCACTGCTTTCGCCACTATGTGGCCACGTCTTTGCCAACAGTCTGACGTGCTTGCCCTGGCCTTAAACAAGGTAAAAGTCGGGAGTGGGTCCTTCACGTCACTCCAGCCTGAATTAGCTTCCTGGGCGAGGTGATGGGGAGAGCCGCTCAACGGACAGATGTGGAAGGTGAAGCTATAAAGTCGCAAGTCTGTCGTGGTTTAAGCATGTTGTGCAGTCGTTCTCAGTACGTCTCTGTCGACGCCGATACTGCAACGTGTGAGTAGTTTTTTCATGAGATGAGCCCGTTTCGTCGTTACTTCGCTTGCATACTCATTCCACTTTGGTTAGGTCCTTGATAAACTACTCCTTGGCGGGACTAGCGTAGGGGAGCAATGTGCTGTTTCAGTTTTTCTGTACAATGTGTACGTACCTGTGTGAGTGCTCCAGTGCATTGTTCCATTTAATTTCAAGGCATCCTTTGCCCTAATGTCGGGGCTAATTGTCAATATGGTGAACACGGTCACTGAAGGAAAGATCCAACTATATTGTCATTATTAAAGGAATCAATAAACGCCTTTTATTTGTTTTCTCTCATAAACAAGCCTCGTACTGTGTTGATTAACGCCGGAAAGGAGATACTTATCCGTTGCAAGTCACGGTACATAGAAAATCAACTATCAGCAAAATTTCAGGACACACACCTGTCCTGCAAGTAGGCAAAGGGGTCGCAATTGCTTGTGAGAGGAATAAATTTTATAATCATTCTACTTAACTCCACACGCACAGCAACATGAACCTGACCTTAAGGACACCCCGTCCATCGTCTCCAGTCCCTCGGCTGCCCCCATCCGTTCACCTACTCACCCCCTCCTTACCGCAACTTCCGCTCGGTCACTGTCGCTTATGGAACAAAACACTAGATTACGAATTACTTACAGAACCAGCTTACTTTGTAGACGGAACTCAGTACTCCGTTCCTAAAGGCACGAAACCTTCAAATAAAAAACAGTTTCGGTAGAGTACTCAAAATCATAAGCGATGCTCCATGATACACACGCATCGCGGACCTTCACCGGGAATACCGACTTGAGACTCTCACGGAGGTAATCCACAAACTCACCACAAGACTATACAGAAACTCCAGACATTCGCAGAACCCGTTTATTCTGAATCTGGGGAACTACGACCACAACCATAGATGGAAACATAAAAGACCAAAAGACATACTTGTAAGGACATAACATCTATGGCCAAGCATACGCAAACATAACGGCACAGGCGAGCCCCTGTTAATCAGATGCCGTTACTGGATAACCAGCTGAAATACACTGCCGAATAACTGGCACCACACAGGGAAGCCGTACCGTACACTGCATGCAAACAAGCTCCACACATCCCCCACACAGTGAGATGATCTATGGCCGATCTCCCACTACTGTATAACGATCTTGATTGTTCCAGGAATGTAGCAGCTGCAGCAACTGGGACACATCGCCATCGCTTGTCACGGTAATGATGCATGATACCTATACTAACAAATCCAACCTTGCATGAGCTATCGCAGCTAGTAAGCCACTACTGCTCTTACTACCCATCCCACTGGCGCAGAGGTTTTTTTCCCACGGCACGCGCCATGGCACTTTTTTCCCTCTGCTCTTCAAATCGCTACTCTCACTCGCGTTTCGTCCACTATCTATCACCTGATGGACCGTGTTAATGCGTAGTCTTACCCAGACGCACGGACAACATCACAGTCCAGCATCCTGTGATACACTTACTAGATAACTAGCATGTTTACGGAGGTGACAGTAGAACTTTTGGTTTGGTCACCACGTTGGTGCGGGCGTGGAGGGGCCCCATCTCTTTTTTAGGGAATTTGTAGGGTCGCTATCATTTACAATGTAAGTAAAGGATCTGACGGACAACGTCACGAGCTCGCGTTTGCTGCTGTTGAACATAGCAACAATACTCCCAGACTCTTTGCTGAGGGAGAGAAGTTGATATTTGTCCCATTTAGGGTTAAAGATTGTAGAGATTCCCGATATTTCGGTTTAATGAGCCTACAATGACCAACTAGTATCGTTTTTGTTCGGAAGAGGTTGAGTTTAACCCTGTTTCCTGTGCGTATTTTGATAGAGCACACAGGTCGGTAAGTAGCAATACGAGAAAGCTGTTGAGAAATTCAAGAAGGCTTGCAGTGGATTTTGGGTCAAAAACTGACAGAAGACCCTAAATTTACGTAAACTACCTGATCAAAAGTATCCGTACACTCATTAGTGGACATTAATATAGTGTGAGTCCACACTTAGATTTTATGACAGATTGAACTCTGCTGAGAACACTGCCAATACTGTGTCTGAATGTCTGTGCAGGAATGGTAGCCCATACTTTCTCAAGGGCCGAAAAAAGAGTAGGTAGTGATGTTGGATGCTGGGACCTGGAGCGAACTTAATGCTATAATTCATTCCAAAGGTGTTCCATAGGGTTCAGATCGGGACTCCGCATAGGCCGGTCCATATCAGGAATGTTGTTGTCACTCTTCAAGCTTTTCCGGCGGGTTTGCCGCCGGATCACGTTTTGCAAATTCCACAATATTTCCTCGGAGCAACTGTCCATAAGAATGGGGTGCCTCTCCGTCCCATTGTAAGTAACATAGGAGCACCTACTTATTTTATTGCCAAATACCTGACATCACTATTGGGACCTCTCGTAGGCAAGTGCGACAATCACACTGGAAACTCTGAAGATTTCATAGGTTGCCTGAAAACCCTTAGATTGCAATCATCGGATCTGTTTGTAAGTTTCGATGTTGTATCTTTATTTACAAGCGTGCCCTTGCAGGACTCTTTGGAACTCATTAGCAACAACTTTGAGGAGGACATAGTACCATTATTGAGACACTTGCTTACTTCAACATACTTCTTATTTCAAAATCAATATTTTGGACAAGCGGACGTTGTCGCCAATGGAAGCCCTCTGTCTCCTGTGGTGCCCAATTATTTTATGGAGGACTTTGAAGAAAAAGCACTACAGTCAGCCACTCTCAGACCCTCTTGTTTTCTGCGGTTTGTAGATGATACATTTGTGGTGTGGCCACATGTACTTGATACTCTACCTACGTTTCTTCAGCATCTGAATTCGCTCCATCCGATTATAAATTTCACAATGGAAGTGGAAAAAGAGCTGGCTGTTTCGAAACTTCCTAAGGATGTTGCCGAAGAGATTAGGCGTGACACATGTCGCATCTTGACCCAAGCTTCATCTAAGAGGTCCCACTTTAACATCACCTATCACTCCATCTGAAGATTTCAGCAAACCTTTCAGCGGTATCCTGGAACTGGGTAGACAGTGCCACTTGGGCACTGGTTGACTGGAGTGAACGACAAGCTAAGGTTCGTCAAATGGCTAAATACGATCGACTCGAAGCCCGAACGCAAGAAGACTTGCTAAGAAGACGTACCGTGTTGGTACGAAGGAAAGCAGATGGAACCTTGGGACACAGCGTCTACAGCAAGCCAACGCATACAGATCTATATCTGCAGGCCACAAGCTGCCACCATCCTGCACAATACGGTAGTGAATTACATACGTTAGTTCATAGAGCACATGTGGTATCTGATCCTGAGAGCCTGTCTAGTGAAATACAACATTTGAAGACAGTGTTCCGACAAAACGGTTATTCTGAGAGACAGATACGTAAGGCATTCAGGCCCAGGCGACTTCAATCTATGGAGTAGAATGAAGATACGAAGACACCCACCTCTTTGGCCTTTTTGCCGTATTTTGGTGCCATGTCGTTATGAATCGGGAGAGTCCTCGAAAGATTTCTTGTCAGTGTGGGGCAGCGTATATAGGCCAGACATGCCGCACAGTACAAGAACTCTGCAATGAGCATCAGCGTCACAAACGCCTTCGTCAGCCGGAAACATTGGCAATTGCGGAACACTGCCTGAATACAGGACATCGTATGATTTATGGAAAAACGGAAGTTTTATCCCCGGCATCATCTTTCTGGGACTGTGTTATTAAGGAAGCAATACATGTCCGTACAGCCGATAATCTCATCGACAAGGATACGGGATTTCAACTGAGCACAGCCTGGAACCCCTGCACTGGCTGTTATCAAACCACGACACGAAAATCAAGATTCTTCGATAACATGCCTGTCGTAACACTGGCCTAGTACGGCCATTGGTGAGAAACGTCTGAGGCCGCACCGTTGACAAACCAGCGTACAGCGCACGTGCGGGAGAGCCGCTCTGCGACTTTCGGCAGAGGGAGTATGAATTTGGCAAGTCAGTGCGCATGTGCGATTTCCGCGGCCTCGCATATTTTCGCGTGTGTTCTAAAAACGGGTCGTCGGTGTGCGGATACCGTCAGTCGTACCTAGCCACGAGCACGGCTGAACCACCTGAAGATGTCGGACAGCTGCTCCGAGGAAATATTGTGGAATTTGCGCTATGTGATCCGGCGGCAAACCCGTGAAGACTATTTACAATGTTGTTATCCATAACCCGTTCTCTCAAAGATGGTGTTTTATGATAGGTGTGCATTGTCATGTTGATTCAATCATCGTCTCCGAACTGTTCCTCTACTGCTTTAAAATGTGCTCATATCCTTCTGCATTAAAGTTCCCTCAAGCGCATTAAAAGGGACCACACTCTAACGAAAAAGCCTCCATACGGTGACGTACTCTGCACTTCACTGTTGACCCTGCAGATGACATCATCAACAGTCGACACCACGACAGTTTTAGAAGAGCTGAAATGTCCCTGATGGAGTTGTTACTGCTGGTAAGTGCAGGTTCGAGGTCGCTGATCTCTTTTCTGGTGTTAATGCTTCTCTTCCGACAACATGATACCCCCGCCTCTACCTCTCGTGACATCTTCTGCTCAGTTCCGCTTCACATAGGCCGGATATTTTTATCAGATAGTGTATTTATGAAAGGTGTAACGCCGGAAAGCGAGTAGGAAGACTTGCATACAACTGATTCTTGGTGCAGCGAGAGGTAATGTAACCTACTACGTATAAATAGCCAGAAAGAGCAGCTGTTGTTTCATTACATGCTACAACCAGTCCACAGAGCAGCTATTGTGTGATTACATTGTCGAAAACAGGCACAATCTTGAAATGTCATAGTATTTGTCCATATCGGCCTAAAGTATAACGACCAAATAAAACAAGTTGTAGGAAGAGAAGGGGTCTGACAGAAAGCAGCGCTCGTGCGAAACGCAGCTTGCTCTTTTCTCACATGATATACTGCGAACTGTGAATGAAGGGAACAGGCAGATTCAATATTTCTAGCTTTCTGGAAAGCATTCGACACTGTACCCCACTGGAGACTGTTAACAAAGGCATGTGCATACGAAATAGGCTCCCAGGTGTGTGACTGACTAGAAGACTTCTTAAGTAATAGAATCCAGTGTGTTGTCCTCGACGGCGAGTGTTCATCGGAGACGGGTAACACCAGCAGTGTCCCAGAGGAGTGTGACGGGGCCCTGTTGTTCTCTATATACGCAAATGATTTGGCGAACGGGATGGGCAGCAATCTGTGGTCGTTCGCTGATGCTGCGGTGGTGTGCAGAAAGGTGTCGAAGATAAGTGACTGTACGTTGATTCAAGATGACCTAGGTAAAATTTCCAGTTGGTTTGATGAATGGCAGCTGGCACTTAATATAGAAGAATGTAAGTTAATGAGGATGAATAGCAAAAACAAACCCGTAATGTTCGGAGACGACATTAGTAGTGCCCTGCTTCACACAGTCACTAAATATCTGGGCGTAACGTTGCGGAGCGATATGGAATGGAACGAGAATGCGAGGATTGTGGTAGGGAAGCCGAATGTTCGACTTCGACTTATTGGGAGGATTTAGGAAAGAGTGGCTTCTCTGTAAAAGAGACCGTTTATAGGACGCTAGTGCGGCCTATTCTTGAGTGTTGCTCGAGTGTTTGGGATCCCCACCAGGTCGGACTGAAAGAATACATCGAAGTAATTCAGACGCGAGCTGCTGCATTTGTTACCGCTAGGTTCGATTAGCATGCAAGTGTTACGGATATGCTTCGGGAACTTAAGTGAGAATCCCTGGGGGGAAGGAGACATTCATTTCGAAGAACACTATTGAGAAAACAGTTTCTGATGTCGCTGAGCAACAGTCATACAATATTTTTTAAAGCAACACAGCACCATTTGATTGTTTTACATAACAGTTACATGGTGGCGTGTTCCTTTAAAAAAATCTACTGAGAAAGTTTAGAGAATCGGCATTTGAAGCCGACTGCAGAACGATCCTACAGCTGCCAACACACATTTCTCGGGTCTAGTGCAGCAGGGGATACAACCCGTCGGCTTTGAACAATGACGTCATTCCTTAGTCATAGATCGTAATGTCTTCACTTCGAGGCATAGATAATAAAGCAGTTCTGTGTTCTAATAAGCACTATCATTAAAATAATTGAATGTTAATCTAAAAGCGATCGCTTGATATTCGGTGCATCATTAAATGTGTGATTTAATTAACTTAATTGTTTGTTTTTTATTCGTCCGGTACTTAAATATTTTTCGTAATGATATTGAGGTAATGTGGATTGTGTTTTTTGGCTTTTTTTTAAAAAAAATCTCACGAGATAGAATAAACTGATCCTACTTTATTCAGCAATCAATAAAAAAAACTAAACTAAAACATAACAGATTTTGCTGTTATCTTTCCATTTCGTTTTTTTACTGATTGCTTAATAAAGTAGGATCAGTTTATTCTATCTCGTGAGATTTTTTTAAAAAAAGCCAAAAAACACTATTGCTTAATAAAGTAGGATCAGTTTATTCTATCTCGTGAGATTTTTTTAAAAAAAAAGCCAAAAAACTCTTATTACGTACTGAAGGGAGCTAGAACACTAAGAAGAATCGCTTCTCGGCTTTTGACAAGATATTGCTTAATAAAGTAGGATCAGTTTATTCTATCTCGTGAGATTTTTTTTTTAAAAGGCAAAAAACAGTTATTAGGTACTGAAGGGAGCTGCTTAATAAAGTAGGATCAGTTTATTCTATCTCGTGAGATTTTTTTTTTAAAAGTCAGAAAACACTTATTACGTACTGAAGAGAGCTAGAACATTAAGAACAATCGCTTCTCGGCTTTTGACAAGATATTGCTTAATAAAGTAGGATCAGTTTATTCTATCTCGTGAGATTTTTTTTTAAAAGGCAAAAAACAGTTATTAGGTACTGAAGGGAGCTGCTTAATAAAGTAGGATCAGTTTATTCTATCTCGTGAGATTTTTTTTTAAAAGTCAAAAAACACTTATTACGTACTGAAGAGAGCTAGAACATTAAGAACAATCGCTTCTCGGCTTTTGACAAGATATTGCTTAATAAAGTAGGATCAGTTTATTTTATCTCGTGAGATTTTTTTTTTAAAAAGTCAAAAAACACTTATGCTTTTGACAAGATCAATGTTTATCTCTCTCGCATTCCTTTGTTTCTCAACATTCTCCTCAGCTCTTTCATCTCTGTAATACATGCTCTCTGGCGACTTGTGACGTCATTGTTCAAAGCCGACGGGTTGTATCCCCTGCTGCACTAGTCCCCATTTCTCGTAGGAACCACAGAGGTAAGATACGAGAAATTAGGGCTCATACGGAGGCATATAGACAGTCGTTTCTCCTTCGCTTTATCTGCGAGTGGAGCAGGAAAGGAAAGGACTAGTTGCGGTACAGGATACTCACCGCCACGAACCTTACGGTATGTATGTAGATGTAGGTGTTGATGATTCACTGGAAGAACCCTAAGGAAATGTGATTCTGCCACTAAAGGATCGCATTACAAGACACTTGTTTCTCAGTGTTGCTCGTCATAGTGTTGCTTATCAGGTGGGATTAAGAGGGGGGATGCGGGAGATCCAACGAAGAGTGCCATTTCCTGTGACGAATTCGTTTAGGAAGCGAGAGATTGTTACGGATAATTCATGAAGTTCCAGCTTCAGACGCTACAAGAGAGGCGTTTTCCCTCAGGAGAGGATTATTATTCAAATTCTAAGAGAGTGCCTTACAAGACATCAGGCAACGTAATTTCTTCATCCCACGTAAATGATCACAACGGGGAAAATGAAATAATTTCAAGATCACACTGAGGATATCCAACAGCCTTTCTTTCCTTTCACCATTGGTGACTGGAAGAAAAAAAAAAAATGTTCAAATGTGTGTGAAATCTTATGGGACTTAACTGCTAAGGTCATCAGTCCCTAAGCTTACACACTACTTAACCTAAATTGTCCTAAGGACAAACACACACACCCATGCCCGAGGGATGGCTCGAACCTCCGCCGGGTGATTGGAAGCGGAGAGGGAGGAAGTCATAGTACCCTCCACCATACATTATAACAAGGCCTGCGTTGTGTATGTGTGCGTGCAACTGTAGAATGACCAGTGCCTGAGATTTACCTTAACGGAATTCGGGTAAGACGATACTGAACAGCAATGGTGCTAACCTGGAGTACTTCCTCGCAACAGAGAAGGTCCCGAACTAAAAAACGGCGGAGTCGATTTAATTCCAACCTGGGATAGAAACGGGATTTTTTTGTCATTGATTATTTTCAAAACGTCATGACCAGTACATCTCTATTAATATTATTCACTACTGTCATGAGTTTGCCGGCCGGGATGGCCGAGCGTTTCTACGAGATACAGCCTGGAACCGCGCGGCCGCTACAGTCGCAGGTTTGAATCCTGCCACGGGCATGGATGTGTGTGATGTCCTTAGGTTAGTTAGGTTTAAGTAGTTCTAAGTTCTAGGGGACTGATGACCTCCGAAGTTAAGTCCCATAGCGCTCAGAGCCATTTGAACCATTTTTGTCATGAGTTTCAGTGTAAAGTAATCTCATATGGAAAGCACTGAATATGCAAAAGTAACGTCACGCGTACAAATTTTAATAAGTAAAGCGTACGCTGACTCAGACTGAGGAGAATACTTCGTAATGAGTATTTTAATTTAAAATAAAACCGACACTACGTTATGCTGTCATCTTCTTTGCCAGGACGGCAACTCAAATCCCTACTCGACCAACCTGATTTAGGTTTCCCGTGGTTTCGCGAAATCACTTATGCGAAGGTGACATTTCTTTAAAAAGGGTATGGCCGATATCCTTCCTCCTGCTTCCCTATTCTGAGTTTTACTCTGTCACCAATGGCCCCGTCGTTGATGGGACGATAAGGTGTACTTTTCCTTTTTTCTCTTTACCAACTAGTTAGATGGCTACATTTACTTGCAAGAGTGGTGTAATAGAACTGTATGCGGCTATTTAGAATTGTAGTATTGGTTTACTAGGCAGGCAATATGTTGCCGTCGAATAGGTGCCTTTGTCGTCGGTATACGTTTATTTTATACTCAGCTGTAAAATCTGTATAGCCGGCCGGGGTGGCCGAGCAGTTCTAGGCGCTACAGTCTGGAACCGCGAGACCGCTACGGTTTCAGGTTCGAATCCTGCCTCGGGCATGGATGTGTGTGATGTCCTTAGGTTAGTTAGGTTTAAGTAGTTCTAAGTTCTAGGGGACTGATGACCTCAGAAGTTAAGTCCCATAGTGCTCAGAGCCATTTGAACCATTTTTAAAATCTGTATAACTGCATTACTCAGATTTCATATACAAAGTATTGTTGACGTCGCTCTTAATTTATACACTCGTACACTGAAGCGCCAAAGAGACTGTATAGGCAAGCATATTCAAATATAGAGATATGTAAACAGGCAGAATACGGGCCTGCGGTCGGCAACGCCTATATAATACAAGTGTCTGGCGCAGTTGTTAGATCGGTCACTGCTGCTACAATGGCAGGTTATCAAGATTTAAGTGAGTTTGAAAGTGCTGTTATAGTCGGCCGTGAATATCAGGAATCCGGTAAAACATCAAATCTCCGACATTCGCACGAGTCTTGTTTCAAATTGTGACGAGCGGATGGACGTGAACGGGTGAAGAGACAATCTCATGAATCCGTGGACCCTGTTCAAGCTGGTGTACGCTCTGTAATGATGTGGGCGTGTGCAGCTAGAGTGATATGGGACCCCTGATACGTTTAGATACAACTCTGACAGGTGACGTAAGCATCCTGTCTGATCACCAGCAGCCATTAATGTCCATTGTTCATTCCGACGGGATTGGCCAATTCAAACAAAACAATGCGATATCCCACACGTCCAGTATTTCTACAGGGTGGCTCCAGGATCACTCTTCTGAGTTTAAACACTTTCACTGGCCACCAACTCCAGAAACATGAACATTATTGAGCATATCTGGGATGCCTTGCAACTTGCTGTTCAGAACAGATCTCCACCCCGGATTTATGGACAGCCCTGCAGGATTCATGATGTCAGTTCCCTCCAGCACTACTTCAGACATTAATCGAGTCTATGTCACTTCGTGTTGCGGCGCTTCTGTGTCCTGGGGGGGTCCTGGACGATATTAAGCAGGAGTGCCAGTTTCTTTGGCTCTTCAGCGTATAATTTGTATTAAAAGTGAATTTAAGAAGGGACTGAAATTTCACTTTTTATTGGGGGATTCTTTGTGATTAATAAACTGGTAATTTTGTGTCAACCGAGCGAGGTGGCGCAGTGGCTAGCACACTGGACTCGCATTCGGGAGGAGGACGGTTCAATCCCACGACTGGCCATTATGATTTAGGATATCCGTGATTTCCCTAGATCACCTCAGGCAAATTTCGGGATGATTTCTTTGAAAGGGCACGGCCAATTTCCTTCCCAATACTTCCCTAATCCGAGCTCGTGCTCCGTCTCTAATGACCTCGTTGTCGACGGGACGTTAAACACTAATCTCCTTCTCCAGTTTTATGACAGATTACTCTACTTGCAGACTGGTAGTTCATCAATTTTGTGCCTCACCTGCCTGCATGATGAAAGCCTTTGCTTTCTTTGACATAGACAACTATCATCTCTTAACGTCAGTACGAAACGAGGAGCTTCTAGTATTTTGTGTAATACTCTCTACATACTTTATATACAGGGTGTTACAAAAAGGTACGGCCAAACTTTCAGGAAACATTCCTCACACACAAAGAAAGAAAATATGTTATGTGGACATGAGTCCGGAAACGCTTACTTTCCATGTAATGTGCATGGGGGCTTAATTAAATAGAGAATGCAAATAATTTTAATTTTCGTAGCTGTCTGTCCGGTTACGCAGTCTCGTAACCGGTTGGCCCTGACTAGTATTACTCCGCAATCTGACTGCATAGAATAACAACAAAGAATGAAAGAAAACGTCCGTTAACACAATTAATTAATTAAGTCCCCAGCAACAATAAAACCTACGAAACAACAAAGCACAAATGTAACTGTTCTGTGTGTGGAAGTGTGATTCAACGTACACATCTGGCACGGTTCTTCCTCAATAAGACAAGGTATTTTAAGCACCATTTACACTGAAGTAATAAAAAAAACAGAAATACTATAATTGCACATAAAAACCAGAATTACACTTTAATACATGAACACAAGCCAGATTCTTTGTTGACTGAACCTGTGACCAAGAGACAGTGTTAGTTAGGACATTTGAAATAATAAAAAAAAATTTATTACCTTCATATATATTGACGAAACATACACTCTGATCATTGCAACATCCGCAATCGAACAGCATCGGCTGTCTAGCCATCAGAACAACTGCATACAACATGCTCACAACTAGTCACGGCTACATCGGAACTCCTACTGCCCTCTCCACGACGACTTCTCGACAAACACTGTCCACTACGACTTCTCAGCAAGCACTCTCCACCACCACATCTCAACAAGCACTCTCCACTACGACTTCTCAGCAAGCACTGCCAGTGGAGGCGGCTGAATAATACTCTTTGGCGCAATCTCTGGCGCTGTGACTCAGTGTAGCCACCTTTCATATGCCCCTCCTCCACGGGCTGGTATTTTTGCCAGCATTGGTGGTGAAAATACCACAAAATTCGCCCAAAAAATACAGACAAAAATTAAAAAGTAATATTAATAAGTAAATATCACATAACTAAATAAATTTTGGCTTTGCACTGACCTTCAATAACCTAATATATAAAATACAGTAAGGAATACAAATGCTTTCATACATATGATTTTACATAATAGTTTACACAAGTATCATGTGGTTAAACAATTCAATCAAT
The DNA here is from genome assembly GCF_023898315.1 of Schistocerca nitens. Taxonomy (NCBI): domain Eukaryota; kingdom Metazoa; phylum Arthropoda; class Insecta; order Orthoptera; family Acrididae; genus Schistocerca; species Schistocerca nitens. Next base: position 791,311,799 of record NC_064618.1, on the reverse strand, counting down.
AGCGTCAGCCATGACGAATAGGTGCAGGTAAGAGTCTCATAACATCTCATAAACAGTAAACACACAAAAAATCAGTTCATACAAATATTCACATAAAATCCTTTCAATAGTTCAATAAACAAATAGGACTCCTCAGAGTAGTTGACAGTTCCAGCAGTAGCACCCAGCAATGTTGAACAGGTGCAGCCACCAACAAGTGACATCATTTCAGTAGAAGCAGTTCCATTAGTGGCACCCAGCAATGTTGAACAGGTGCAGACACCAACAAGTGACATCATTTCAGTAGAAGCAATCCATCAGTGGCACCCAGTAATGTTGAGCAGGTGCAGACACCAAGAAGTGACATTATTTCAGTAGAAGCAATTCCATCAGTGGCACCCAGCAATGTTAAACAGGTGCAGACACCAACAAGTGACATCATTTCAGTAGAAGCAGTCCATCAGTGGCACCCAACAATGTTGAACAGGTGCAGACACCAACAAGTGACATCATTTCAGTAGAAGGAGTTCCATTAGTGGCACCCAGCAATGTTGAACAGGTGCAGACACCATCGAGTGACATCATTTCAGTAGAAGCAGTCCATCAGTGGCACCCAGCAATGTTGAACAGGTGCAGACACCAACAAGTGACATCATTTACGTAGAAGCAGTTCCGTTACTGGCACCCAGCAATGTTGAACAGGTGCAGACAGCAACAAGTGACCTCATCAGTAGTAGTTCCATCAGTGGCACCTAGTAATGTTGACAGGTGCAGACACCAACAAGTGACATCATTTCAGTAGAAGCAGTCCATCAGTGGCACCCAGCAATGTTGAACAGGTGCAGACACCAACAAGTGACATTTCAGTAGAAGCAGTTCCATCAGTGGCACCCAGCAATGTTGAGCAGGTGCAGACACCAACAAGTGACATTATCTCAGTAGAAGTAGTCCATCAGTGGCACCCAGTAATGTTGAGCAGGTGCAGACACCAACAAGTGACATTATTTCAATAGATGCAGTCCATCAGTGGCACCCAGCAATGTTGAGCAGGTGCAGACACCAAGAAGTGACATTATTTCAGTAGAAGCAATTCCATCAGTGGCACCCAGCAATGTTAAACAGGTGCAGACACCAACAAGTGACATCATTTCAGTAGAAGCAGTCCATCAGTGGCACCCAACAATGTTGAACAGGTGCAGACACCAACAAGTGACATCATTTCAGTAGAAGGAGTTCCATTAGTGGCACCCAGCAATGTTGAACAGGTGCAGACACCATCAAGTGACATCATTTCAGTAGAAGCAGTCCATCAGTGGCACCCAGCAATGTTGAACAGGTGCAGACACCAACAAGTGACATCATTTACGTAGAAGCAGTTCCGTTAGTGGCACCCAGCAATGTTGAACAGGTGCAGACAGCAACAAGTGACCTCATCAGTAGTAGTTCCATCAGTGGCACCTAGTAATGTTGACAGGTGCAGACACCAACAAGTGACATCATTTCAGTAGAAGCAGTCCATCAGTGGCACCCAGCAATGTTGAACAGGTGCAGACACCAACAAGTGACATTTCAGTAGAAGCAGTTCCATCAGTGGCACCCAGCAATGTTGAGCAGGTGCAGACACCAACAAGTGACATTATCTCAGTAGAAGTAGTCCATCAGTGGCACCCGGTAATGTTGAGCAGGTGCAGACACCAACAAGTGACATTATTTCAATAGATGCAGTCCATCAGTGGCACCCAGCAATGTTGAGCAGGTGCAGACACCAAGAAGTGACATTATTTCAGTAGAAGCAATTCCATCAGTGGCACCCAGCAATGTTAAACAGGTGCAGACACCAACAAGTGACATCATTTCAGTAGAAGCAGTCCATCAGTGGCACCCAACAATGTTGAACAGGTGCAGACACCAACAAGTGACATTATCTCAGTAGAAGTAGTCCATCAGTGGCACCCAGCAATGTTGAACAGGTGCAGACACCAACAAGTGACATTTCAGTAGAAGCAGTTCCATCAGTGGCACCCAGCAATGTTGAGCAGGTGCAGACACCAACAAGTGACATTATCTCAGTAGAAGTAGTCCATCAGTGGCACCCGGTAATGTTGAGCAGGTGCAGACACCAACAAGTGACATTATTTCAATAGATGCAGTCCATCAGTGGCACCCAGCAATGTTGAGCAGGTGCAGACACCAAGAAGTGACATTATTTCAGTAGAAGCAATTCCATCAGTGGCACCCAGCAATGTTAAACAGGTGCAGACACCAACAAGTGACATCATTTCAGTAGAAGCAGTCCATCAGTGGCACCCAACAATGTTGAACAGGTGCAGACACCAACAAGTGACATCATTTCAGTAGAAGGAGTTCCATTAGTGGCACCCAGCAATGTTGAACAGGTGCAGACACCATCAAGTGACATCATTTCAGTAGAAGCAGTCTATCAGTGGCACCCAGCAATGTTGAACAGGTGCAGACACCAACAAGTGACATCATTTCAGTAGAAGCAGTTCCATCAGTGGCACCCAGCAATGTTGAGCAGGTACAAGTAACAGTCCATAATATTCACTATCACTAATCAGACAGTTCATCAGAGTTCATCAGCAGAAATTAAACATTTCCAAGTGGCACCCATCAATGTTGAACAAGTGCAGGTAACAGTCCATAATATTCACTATCACTAATCAGACAGTTCATCAGAGTTTATCAGCAGAAATTAAACATTTCCAAGTGGCACCCATCATGTTGAACAGGTGCAGGCACGTACAACAGTTTGAAGGCACACACAATTGCTTTTACAAAATTATTATCAATGCTCTTACACTAAACATACAAATTATAATAAACACACAAATGATATAATTGTCATATTAACTATTACAAATACACAAATCTCAGTAAACCTATAATATTTATGGGTGTCAGTGCAAGCCGCAACAAACAAGTAAAATAATATTTAGGAGGTAGGTCGGTACCAATTATTTGGGATTAGGAAAGGAAAACACACAAAACACTCACTCATCTTTCATCCACATTTAAGTACTACTGTGTAATTGAATAGTGTTAACTGTGTAAATGCCATTCTGTCAAAGATTTGATGTTCGACATGTGTATCAAGTAGTAGTGGCAGCTGTGTATAACAGTCAATAATAGTTAGTCAACGTCATAGTCATCATGTCAAGACCAATGTTTGCCAAGCCAAATCAAAATGTACGGTTTCTGAACAACTGTCAGTGTGCCAAGATATGCAAATGCTTCCTCTCTCCAAAAAAAAGTATATACTGCTTAGTTATTTAACAAAGTGTGTGTGTGTAGACAATCTTCCTTCCACTTGAGTGTTCTAGTCTGCCGTCTTCATCCTCCTTGTTCCATATAAACCAACAAAAAAAAAAAAATGCTCCTCACTTACTTTACCTCTTATCCACCAAAACTCCAATAATCATCAGCATCATCTTAATACTTCAATAATACCCCTTACGCCGATACATATAAACCTTATCATCAATATCATTTACCTTACCTCTTGTCCAACAAAACTCCAATAATCATCAACTTCACACAATCTCAATACCTCAATAATACCTCTTCAATACGTCGATACATATAAACCTTATCACCAATATCATTTCACTTCCATAACAACTCTTTCCTCTAGTCAGTCTCCTCGAACAAGTACAGATAAAATCCTAGTGCAAACTTCAATTCATCATCCCATACAATCCGAAGACACAATGTCCACACACAACCTCTGTGTAGTCCACCTGAGCCAAATCTTCTACTCATTATGAATTATAAAATACATTTTGGTTACCTTGTCCATCATAAAATAAAAGAAATGCATACATGACCTCTAACAGCCTTCAGTTTGAATAACTTTCAGTAAGTAGGTGCGAGTACGTAGTATGAATGATAGTAATAATTCACAGTGTGTACACCACTTTAAGAATCATGGCAAAACAGAAGCAAACATGTGGAGTATTTCTTGTGTCAAGTGTCACTTGCTATTTCAATTGCTCACGAAGAATGCAGTGTAATAACTGTCAATGGTCTAAACCTAGTGTTGGTATGTCATGTCGTTAGCTGCCTTCCTATTAGCATAAATTTATACAGCTTCCATAAAACCTCCAGCTCATGTGACTTCTAATCTATGAAGTTTCTTGTACTAATGTCGTTCGTCGAATTATAGCAGTTCATTTTCTTATCTTAAAAATATAAGGCACTGAGCGTAAGCAAAACATGCAATAGCGAGAAAATATACCAGTTGTTGTTGTTGTTGTGGTCTTCAGTCCTGAGACTGGTTTGATGCAGCTCTCCATGCTACTCTATCCTGTGCAAGCTTCTTCATCTCCCAGTACCTACTGCAACCTACATCCTTCTGAATCTGAATATACCAGTAGAGAACACAATGTCAACAAATGGATGTAGCACAATCCCTACAACGAGGATCTGCTAAGCGAACAATCTATAATTAATACCATAGTGTGACCTAAACTCCATGTTCATACACCGCGTATCAGCATTTCTATATACCAAATTAAAGAGTAATTATGACAACAGAACAAAAATGTGTAAATATGCAATCCATACGCCAAGCAGCAAATATGTATCTTACATAATAAACAGGTCATTATCATCATATCAGCATAAGCAAATAAATGTTCACATGTAATCTTAATAAGTAAACATGAAGGCGCAAGCAGATAAATCACAAAGTATAACTTACATACATAACCATATCAGCACAACTAATCAGGTGACAATTATAATTTAAATAAATAAGCACCTCAGGCACATAATTAAAAAAAAATATGACATCAGTGAAAAAGCAGAGCAGCCAAGCGATGCATAATATACATAAGTAACAACCCTGTTCATTAATCAATCATTGTCAAAATCAGTTAACACAAAGTAAAAATCACGTAATCGCGAGCAGCAAATTATGTCTAAAGTACGTACCTAAGGGGAAATATGTTACCTGAAAAATAAACTCAATTAATAGTTACCTTTTTAGTTTAGTAGTTTCTTCTTCGAAATTACATTATTCCTGAAAATTTCTCGATAGCAAGTCCTCTTAACGTCGGACACACACAGAATTTACCTGAAGTTCTTTAATATTTTATACAGCCGTATCCTGAAAAATACTGAACGTTAATAACATAATTTATCAAGTCACTATAGCTTTATACTGAATTTATTCGGAGAAATTGCACTGTGTATTTATTTACGGCTGTCAGTGCATTCGCACTGAGCGCTCGATCAGCTGTAGGTACGCGTGACGTAGGAAGTAATTGTTTGCGGTCAACGACTGCCTTGTGCGCTGTGCAGACTTGACTGTTGCTTTGAGTATGTGCCGCCGCCGGAACACGGCGCGGTACCCTTGTATTCTCTGCGTGTTTACATGTAACCGTTAGTCTCTCAAAAGTATGTCATTCCACAAAAATTTTAACGTTCGACATGTGATGTATTCCCATAGAGCGCCGAGATTTAAGAGTTTCTACTTCGACAGCGTTATCATGAATAATTTTGCGAATCCTATATGGACCGTTATAAAGCAGAAAAAATTTGCGACGCAAGCCCTTTCCTTTGTGAGACAAACGGTGAGACTTAATTAACACTTTTTGACCAACTGACAAGGTTTTTAAACGACCAGGACGTTTAGCTGATTTCTCTCTTCTAGCAGCCGCAGATGCAATATTTTGCAGAGCCAGGTTCACAACTTCAGAATGCCGCAGTTTCTGTGAAGGCGGAAAAGGAACGATTTCAGAAATGCGATTTGTCGGTGCTTTGTTTTTTAATATCAATATAGGCGGTAAAGAAGTTGAATCATTACGGAGTTCATTCAGAATGTTTTGAAAAATATGAAGATACTGATCCCACGTTCTGTGATTCTGATGACAATAAAGTCGACACAATTTATTGATTTCCTTCATCCATCTCTCTGAAGCGTTAGATTGAGGGTGAAAAAGTGAGATGAAAATTGGTTTAATCTTACGACGCCGTAGAGTACGAAGCCAAACTTTAGAACGAAACTGTGATCCATTATCTGATATAACCTTATCAACATGACCCACTTCTTTAAGAAAATGTTTGATGAAGGCATTAGATACTGAACGAGCTGTTGCTTTGCGTAAAGGTGTAAAACACACATATTTTGATGTCAATTCCACTGCTACCAAAATGTACGCAAAACCATTAGTAGAACGAACCACTGGACCGAACAAATCGACTGCAGCCATCTCCTTTAATTTCGCTGGAATGATAGGAAACAACGGTGCTCTGCGAGAAATAGTTGGCGGCTTAGCCTTTTGACATAATCTGCATTTGGCAAGAACAGATCGAATACGTTTTTACATATTACTGAAGTAGCAATTTTCTCGTAATTTATGAAAGCATTTTCTGGGACCAAAGTGTGCATTACTGAAATGTGTGTACCAAATCAATTTATTGACCCACTCATCAGGAATACAAACTAACCAAACAGAGTTGTCGACCGATTTTCGTTTAAAAAGAATATCATTGCGAACTAAATAATACTGTCTAATCGCTAAGCTTTCCTTTCTCCTCCACTTCTCCTTAATGTCCTTCCAGATTGGATCCTTGTTTTGCTCCTTAGCGATGTCCTGGAGCGAAGACGAAATAAAATTCTCAAACGCAACACCCTGAATATACATCAAACAATAATTGTTTTCTTTGCAGTCCTCCTCAGCACTTTGTTTCAAATCCATATGTGCACGTGATAAAGAATCAGCAATAATATTTGAAGAACCCTGTATGTAAACAATACTAAAGTCAAATTCCTGTAGATACAGCGCCCAACGTGACAATCTTCCATGAGTTAATTTTGTTGACATAAGAAATTCCAGAGCTCGATGATCGGTGTAAACCTTAGTATGTCTGCCATACAAAAATATGCGAAATTTTGTGAAAGCCCATACAACAGCCAAAGCTTCAAGTTCCGTAATCGAATAATTCTTTTCTGATTTAGAGAGAACAGGACTTCCAAATGCAATAGTTTTCTGTACTACAACGCCGTTTTCTTCTATCTCTTGAAATAAATGTGCACCTAGACCTTTGTATGATGAGTCCGTCGCCAAACAAAAATCTTTAGATAAATCCGGATGTGAAAGAAGTGGAGCAGCAACTAAAGCATCACGAAGTTGTTCAAATTCTGACTGAGCTTCCTCATCCCAACACCAATTAGAATTCTTTCCAGATAGTTCACACAAACGAGGTGTGGCCAAATCGTCCAATCTAACAAAGAGTCTAAGAAAATTACAGACACCAAGGAAACTACGAATATCACGTTTTGTGGTAGGAACAGCATAATTACGAATAGCGTCTAGTTTCTCTGGATCAGGAAGAATACCTTCTGTAGAAATAATATGACCAAGAAATTTCACCTGAGAACGACCAAATTCAGATTTTTCCAAGTTCACTGTAATGCCTACTCTTGCAAATGTACGTAATAATGATTCCAAAATTTTGTTGTGCTCACTCCAAGAACGTTTAGCAATAAGAATATTGTCAACATATGAAGTAATATTGTCACGAAGATAAACAGGTAAAATTGTGTTTAAACTACGAATAAATGCTGCTGAAGATACAGTAAGTCCAAACGGTAATTTCCGAAATCTCTTTTGGGTAAATTAGTCATATCCGGTTATTATTTACCGACTCTCTAGATAGATTGATAGTTGAAGAGTAATGAGTATGATCGGCAAACATCTATTAGGCGCACTACGAATGTAGTGGTGTGGACATGTTGGGAATGTGGATCTCACGGGGAGCGTGCAAGGGATAAGTCCCTGCAGACGCACTATCCTCTGCGCCCTCGGTGGCTCAGATGGATAGAGCGTCTGCCATGTAAGCAGGAGATCCCGGGTTCGAGTCCAGGTCGGGGCACACATTTTCAACATGTCCACAGTGAAGTATATCAACGCCTGTTTGCAGCTAGGGTGTCTATTTAATTATCATTTCATTTGTAGCATAGCTGTATGGTCATCCACGGTATGTGTTCTTTCGGTAACAGATACTACCGTCATATATAGTCCTTAGGTTAGTTAGGTTTAAGTAGTTCTAAGTTCTAGGGGACTTATGACCTCAGCAGTTGAGTCCCATAGTGCTCAGAGCCATTTTTACAGGCACTGGTGTGGAGTTGAAGTCGTAGGTGGTCCCGCTTGTGTTCTGTCGTGTAAAGGTCTGGGGATCTTACTGACCACTGGAGTACCTCAGTATCACGCAGACATTTCAAGACATTTCATGTTGTTGTTGTGGTCTTCAGTCCTGAGACTGGTTTGATGCAGCTCTCCATGCTACTTATCCTGTGCAAGCTGCTTCATCTCCCAGTACTTACTGAAACCTACATCCTTCTGAATCTGTTTAGTGTATTCATCTCTTGGTCGCCCTCTACGATTTTTACCCTCCACGCTGCCCTCCAATTCTAAATTTGTGATCCCTTGATGCCCCAGAACATGTCCTACCAACCGGTCCCTTCTTCTTGTCAAGTTGTGCCACAAACTCCTGTTCTCCCCAATCCTATTCAATACCTCCTCATTAGTTATGTGGTCTACCCATCTAATCTTCAGCATTCTTTTGTAGCACCACATTTCGAAAGCTTCTATTCTCTTCTTGTCCAAACTATTTATCGTCCATGTTTCACTTCCATACATGGCTACACTCCATACAAATACTTTCAGAAACGACTTCCTGACACTTAAATCTATACTCGATGTTAACAAATTTCTCTTCTTCAGAAACGATTTCATTGCCATGCCAGTCTACATTTTATATCCTCTCTACTTCGACCATCATCAGTTACTTAGCTCCCCAAATAGCAAAACTCCTTTACTACTTTAAGTGTCTCATTCCCTAATCTAATTCCCTCAGCGTCACCCGAGTTAACTCGACTGCATTCCATTTCCTCGTTTCGCTTTTGTTGATCTTCATCTTATATCCTCCTTTCAAGACACTGTCTATTCTGTTAAACTGCTCTTCCAAGTCCTTTGCTGTCTCTGACAGAATTACAATGTCATCGGCGAACCTCAACGTTTTTATTTCTTCTCCATGGATTTTAATACCTACTCCGAAATTTTCTTTTGTTTCTTTTACTGCTTGCTCAGTATACAGATTGAATAAGACCGGGGAGAGGCTACAACCCTGTCTCATTCCCTTACCAAGCATTGCTTCCCTTTCATGCCCCTCGACTCTTATAACTGCCATCTGGTTTCTGTACAAATTGTAAATAGCCTTTCGCTCCCTGTATTTTACCCCTGCCACCTTCAGAATTTGAAAGAGAGTATTCCAGTCAACATTGTCAAAAGCTTTCTCTAAGTCTACAAATGCTAGAAACGTAGGTTTGCCCTTCCTTAATCTAGCTTCTAAGATAAGTCGTAGGGTCAGTATTGCCTCACGTGTTCCAACATTTCTATGGAATCCAAACTCATCTTCCCCGAGGTCGGCTTTTACCAGTTTTTCCATTCGTCTGTAAAGAATTCGCGTTAGTATTTTGCGACTGTGACTTATTAAACTGATAGTGCGGTAATTTTAACATCTGTCAACACCTGCTTTCTTTGTGATTGGAATTATTATATTCTTCTTGAAGTCTGAGGGTATTTCACCTGTCTCATACATCTTGCTCACCAGATGATAGAGTTTTGTCATGACTGGCTCTCCCAAGGCCGTCAGTAATTCCAATGGAATGTTGTCTACTCCCGGGGACACGTTTCGACTGAGGTCTTTCAGTGCTCTGTCAAACTCTTCACGCAATATCTTATCTCCCATTTCATCTTCATCTACATCCTCTTCCATTTCCATAATATTGTCCTCAAGTACATCGCCGTTGTATAGACCCTCTATATACTCCTTCCACCTTTCTGCTTTCCCTTCTTTACTAAGAACTGGGTTTCCATCTGAGCTCTTGATATTCATGCAAGTGGTTCTCTTTTCTCCAAAGGTGTCTTTAATTTTCCAGTAGGCAGTATCTATCTTACCCCTAGTGAGATAAGCCTCTACATCCTTACATTTGTCCTCTAGCCATCCCTGCTTAGCCATTTTGCACCTCCTGTCGATCTCATTTTTGAGACGTTTGTATTCCTTTTTGCCTGCTTCATTTACTGCGTTTTTATATTTTCTCCTTTCATCAATTAAATTCAATATTTCTTCTGTTACCCAAGAATTTCTACTAGCCCTCGTCTTTTTACCTACTTGATCCTCTGCTGCCTTCACTACTTCATCCCTCAAAGCTACCCATTCTTATTCTACTGTATTTCTTTCCCCCATTCCTGTCAATTGTTCCTTATGCTCTCCCTGAAACTCTGTACGACCTCTGGTTGTTTCACTTTATCCAGGTCCCATCTCCTTAAATTCCCACCTTTTGCAGTTTCTTCAGTTTTAATCTACAGTTCATAACCAATAGATTGTGGTCAGAGTCCACATCTGCCCCTGGAAATGTCTTACAATTTAAAAACTGGTTCCTAAATCTCTGTCTTAGCATTATATAATCTATCTGATACCTTCTAGTATCTCCAGGATTCTTCCATGTATACAACTTCCTTTTATGATTCTTGAACCAAGTGTTAGCTATGATCAAGTTATGCTCTGTGCAAAATTCTACCAGGCGGCTTGCTCTTTCATTTCTCTCCCCCAATCCATATTCACCCACTATGTTTCCTTCTCTCCCCTTTCATACTCTCGAATTCCAGTCACCCATGACTATTAAATTTTCGTCTCCCTTCACTACCTGAATAGTTTCTTTTATCTCATCATAGATTTCATCAATTTCTTCATCATCTGCAGAGCTAGTTGGCATATAAGCTTGTACTACTGTGGTAGGCGTATGCTTCGTGTCTATCTTGGCCACAATAATGCGTTCACTATGCTGTTGGTAGTAGCTTACCCGTACTCCTATTTTTTATTCGTTATTAAACCTACTCCTGCATTACCCCTATTTGATTTTGTATTTATAACCCTGTATTCACCTGACCAAAAGTCTTGTTCCTCCTGCCACCGAACTGCACTAATTCCCACTATATCTAACCTACCTGCCTGATTAAGGGATCTGACATTCCACGCTCCGATCCGTAGAACGCCAGTTTTCTTTCTCCTGATAACGTCGTCCTCCTGAGTAGTCCCAGCCCTGAGATCCGAATGGGAGACTATTTTACCTCCGGAATATTTCACCCAAGAGGACGCCATCATCATTTAATCATACAGTAAAGCTGCATGCCCTCGGGAAAAATTACGGCTGTAGTTTCCCCTTGCTTTCAGCCGTTCCCAGTACCCGAACAGCAAGGCCATTTTGGTTAGTGTTAGAAGGCCAGATCAGTCAATCATCCAGACTGTTGCCCTTACAACAACTGAAAAGGCTGCTGCCCCACTTCAGGAACCACACGTTTGTGTGGCCTCTCAACAGATACCCCTCCGTTGTGGTTGCACCTACGGTACAGCTATCTGTATCGTTGAGGCACGCAAGCCTCCCCACCAACGGCAAGGTCCATGGTTCATGGGGGGGTGGGGGATGACTCAGTGACGAGTTTCTCCATTGGTGTTTCCAACTACCCTTTCCATCGGCTCTACATGGTTAGCTAATAATACCAAAGACGGAACTAGAGATACGTTAAGTCGGTGTGAAAGGACCTTAAGTGTGGCATTCTTGAAACTACCGATTACATATTCATACAGTCGTGGAATACAACGAAAGTAGCACCATAAAAATGATGCATCACTTACAGAAATTGGCGCATTGCTCCTGTCGTTAAAGAAGACAACTAACAGGAACTGGTGGATTGCTCCGATCGTTGGAAGAAGACGCAGATATTGATTTGTTAGTGGAAAACTATTCAGGACGAACAACTGAAATCAGATTTCAAATATTTTATGCGCAAACCTCATGAACTTAAATCTTATACTGAAAATATTTCTTACGTAGATCTTTTTGTGGTTGTGGCTTGTTAAAATATTATAGTATTTTTTTTTATATTTTCTTATCACGGCAGCCGATAAACATACTCGTGCCATTTCCTACAGCTTTATACAAATAGGACACATTTCTGTTTTGAAATTATGGACAAGGAATTCTTATCTTTGACAAGCAGCTAACCGTTCTTCAGGAGGTAGGAGGTAGCGATTCTCTGTAATTTGTGTCCTGTTTTTCAATGTCACTGCGGATGAGGGATAAAACTTCATGGAACTGCATTTCATTAAGCCTTAAATACTGTAAGTTTTAAACTTTTCGTCGTCAGGCTATAACTCTTGCGTTAGGTGGTGGTATTCGTCATACACTGTTTTAATATTTATCGAATGAACCCAGTGGGATGTACCTGATACTGAATATAACAACAACAGTTCATCATCATTATCGCTACTTGAACTGCACTCCATCCAAGACACACTGGAGTTGAGATCTGACTCACGTCAAGGCGACCTGAACGCCATATCTAGTGCCATCTACAAACTGCACTCAAGTTAGCACGTCGCCTCAACAAGTGAGCAAATACCATGATAAGATAGAAGACGTAGTTCACAATACCTAGCTTTCGGTCTGAAGGGTACGTATCTCGAATCAGGATTCATGCTACGTACTGTGACGTCTACCAAAGACGGAGCTAGAGATACGTCAAGTCGGTGTGAAAGGACCTTAAGTGTGGCATTCTTGAAACTACCGATTACATATTCATACAGTCGTGGAATACAACGAGAGTAGCGACATGGCGGGAGGATAAAGCGCAATCTCGACAGCCCGCCATTATCCCCGCACTCTCGAATTTCAACACTTGATCGTAGATGTTCCTCCTCTTTATACGAAGTATAGCACGCTCTTCTCAGTGACAAACCGACTTTAAAATCCGATACTTGAATGACGAACCACTGCGGAATGTTTCGCTACGTACTGAATGTAGATGGCGTTATTTCTAATTACTTTCTGCGGTTGGCCTGAAAAGTTAATCATCTGAGTATCCAAGCAACAATCGACAAGGTAAAGCTCCAGAGAAGCAGTTCTGACATTTTGGTTGATAAGGAAAGTGAGACTGAAGAAAAATCAAGACACATTCGTAGGATATGTCGACCTGCAAAGCGTCAAATGGTGCAAAATGTTATAACTTCTGAGAAAAATGTAGGTAGGCTATAAGGAAAGCCGGGTAATATGCAATATGCACAGGAAGCAAGAGGGAATAATAAGACTGGAAGACCAAGTACGAAGTGCTCGGATTTCAAAGGGGTAAGGCAGGAGTGTAGTCTTTTTATCCCTACTGTTCAATCTATACATTGAAGAAGAAATGACAAAAATACAAGAAACATTAAAGTGCAGAAAGTTCAGGGCGAAAGGATATCAATGATAAGAGTCGCTGATAAATTTGCTATCCTTAGTGAAATTCAAGAAGAATTACACGATGTGTTGAATGGATTAAACAGTCTAATGAGTACAGAGTACAACTGGGAGTAAATCAAAGAAAGACGGAAGTAATGAGAAGTAGCAGAAACGAGACTGTGAGAAACTTAACATCAGAACTGGGGGTCGCGAAGTAGACGAAGTTAAGGAATTCTGATACCTAGTGTAACCTCCCCCTAACTTATCGACCTTAATGACAGTGAAAAATTAAACCGCGTGTACCTAATGGAAATTTGGGAAAAGCAATCGTCACCGAAGTTAATCTGTCGGTAAAGAGGGAGGAAAGGTTTACATCTAAATGAAAGGAAAAATGCAAATGAAACTGGTGGAAATTAATTTTGAAAAGGGATAAAGTTAATAAAGAAAGTAAATGTGCAGCCGTTACGTCAACAATTAACTAGCGGTAATTAGATATTTGAGATTTGGGGGAAATTACGGTCGCCAGTCCTAAGGACAATTACTATAGTAACTGAAAAAGAAAGGTTATTACACATATAATTAGCACTAGAAGCGTGGCAACTGAAGGTTGACACGTGTAGAGTGAAAACTGAAAGTTTGTCAGAAGTAATAAATTTCGCTACACTTTGACTTAATTTAGCAAAAGAATTAATAAAACTGGAAGATTGAAAGTTAATTTAGTGACTGAGATTAATAGTGAACTTTGTTTCTGAAGCATATCGAAATTCAGTAAAATACAGTTAGTCTTGGGCTACCTCAACAATCATTTCAAAATCTACTTGAATCTACGCAATTTAGAAGTAAGAGATTTAACTTTGAACTTGAATTAAATGATTCTGAACAATTAACGATAGTAAAATTTAGTACGTACCAAGCTGAGCTGCAGTCACAGGTAAGCTAAAATATGCTAACAAAACTCGCACTCTTAATTTGTGCTCGTGTAATCTAAATATTGTAGCCAGCTATGAATACTTTAACTGAACTTTGAAATTAAAGCAGTGAAATCGAATTATATTATTTTAATGCTGGCGTTTGAATTTCAACGACACTCGGGTTCATTTTGGAAAAGGAAGGAACCCTGCTTGGCAATGCAATTGGGACAATGAGCAACAAAAGTTCACGCTAAGTTGCTGTAATTTTGTGATGCAACAATTTTAAAAGCTGAGGTCTGCCATACAGTTCTGAAACTTTACGTGCTTTTAGTCTTCCTTGTTGGTTGATTGAAGGTTTGAAGTCGTCGATCGAGGAGGTGACGACAGTCACTCATTGTCGGCCGTCGCTGTTGCAGAAACTGGATGCTGGCGCGCCTTCTTCTCGACACGGTCACCAGGCGAAACGGGCTCTTGATGTGTGCCACCTAATGCTTCCCGTCCGCGACACCGTGGTAGAAACTATTATAGCCAGTCGAGCGCAATTACATGCTGTCCAACCCCGAACGCGCGGCAACTCGCGGGAGCGTCACACAACACACCTGCTCCACTGCACTACTCCAGCCAGACTCCTTCTGCTCAGCCCGCGCTCCCCGCGGCAGAGTTAACCCTACCACAGATCCTAAACACTTTCGTTCTCCACACGACCTATCGATGTATTCGTTCGATAGTATAGTTTTCCCTAGGCCAGATCCAGCGTATAAATACAAATAATATTCACAAAACAAACCAATTATACATCGACATAAATGCATATATATACAAATAGTAAAACAATTACAATATACAAAGACACAGAAATGTTATCTTCAGGTAACAAAATAAGGAAAAAAATTTGCAGTGCAATAGATGGAAATAGGAGGATATGCATTTCCGGCAGCAAAATAACCCGTCATGGGCGGAGCAAGAAGGACACAAAACTGCATGGGCAAAATGGGCATTCCTGCAGAGAAGTCTACTAGTATCAAACGTAAGCCTTAGTTTGAAGAATAAATTTGTCGGAATGGACGTTCGCAGCACAGCATTGTATGATAGTGAGACGTTGACCATGGGAAAACCGGAAAAGAAGAGAATCAAAGTGTTTGAGATGTTGTGATACAGAATAATGTTGAATATTAGGTGGACTGATAAGGTAAGAAATGAGGAGGTTATCCGCAGAATCGACAAGGAAAAGAATGTATGGAAAACTCTGACAAGACGACTGGCCCGGATGATAGCACATCTGTTAAGATATCAGGGAATGAAATCCGTGGTACTAGAGGGAGCTGTAGAGGAACACGGAGATTCGAATAAATCCAACAAGTAATCGAATAGGGTGTAAGTGCTACTCTGAGATGAAGAGATTGACACAGGAGAGGATTTCGTGGCGGTCCGCATCCAACCAGTCAGAAGGCTGATGACTGCACATTTCATGCCAGGTAGACATTTATTGCATGTCGCATTCATTGTGCTGCAATTTTAATAAGTAATTGCCTTAAAAGGATCCTTTCCGTTGCTGGCAGTTCGGATGATGTGTCTGCAACACTGAGATACAAATTATACTGAGAAGACAGTTATTCACTTTCCGTCTAGCATGCAACATGTCATGTCACACCTGGTGTTAGCGTGTCTTAAGACCGGCTACCGGCGGCGTCTCCTACGAAGAAAGCTTTGCGCCTCAAGGCACCCGGTACGTTAGTAATTGCAAATAGAGGGAAATGATATTCGTGTGAATGGGCTTTTGTGTTATTCGTTTTTCAGTATTTGAAAACAGCGCTGCCTCTTGGGAGTCGTCGTAAGGAAACGCGTAAAAATTAAACATCTTTTAAGTTTAAAGAGTTAAAGCAGCGTTAAACCTGACGCCGAGCACCTAAAAAGAGTATGACATTGCTTTAACTTCAGAAAATTTGTTGTTGTCTACTGTCTGCGAAAATTGCAACACAGTGACGAATAAACAGAAACTAATTTGCTTCAGAGTTACCGACAGTAATATAAAGAAAGCTAATTTAGGTGAGTGCTCCATTATTCACTGTAAGAATTATGTGGACTGACTATTGTACGTGGGGACCTGTTTACACTTGTTCTCCCTATTACCCACGCGGTATTGCATTTTGATACAACTTTGTGGACTGACTGAGAATGCTCCTGTTTCAAAAAACGGCGATCATTCCATAACTTTCGTTCAGGCCGTGGTTCAACCGTTTCTTAATCCTTACATCTGTCACCGGTAGAACATGCCTGTGGCAAGGTCGACAACAAATCTACCCCAGTGCCAGTTTTTATGATATCAAGGACCAGTTACAATAGTTGTGGGACATTCTCAGAAGAGGATAAAACGGCTTAATGACACTGATAAGTGGGCTCATACTGCGAAGTTCGTTGAAAATTTGACTCGATTTTGTGACGACTGATATGACATGACCCAGGCGCTCTTCCTGTAAATAAGTAATGTCGAGTTCTTTCTTTACGAGCGGTATCTGCATGTATCCTCATTAATAGAGAGCTGTCATACCGTACATCAAAGGAAAATGCCATCGAAGTCGTTCTGCATCGATTTAAAATCATCCAGTGTCGACGCTTCTTTGCACAGTACGGCATCATGTGATAATAACTGTATCTGTTAAATCGTTTATGTACACTCCTGGAAATTGAAATAAGAACACCGTGAATTCATTGTCCCAGGAAGGGGAAACTTTATTGACACATTCCTGGGGTCAGATACATCACATGATCACACTGACAGAACCACAGGCACATAGACACAGGCAACAGAGCATGCACAATGTCGGCACTAGTACAGTGTATATCCACCTTTCGCAGCAATGCAGGCTGCTATTCTCCCATGGAGACGATCGTAGAGATGCTGGATGTAGTCCTGTGGAACGGCTTGCCATGCCATTTCCACCTGGCGCCTCAGTTGGACCAGCGTTCGTGCTGGACGTGCAGACCGCGTGAGACGACGCTTCATCCAGTCCCAAACATGCTCAATGGGGGACAGATCCGGAGATCTTGCTGGCCAGGGTAGTTGACTTACACCTTCTAGAGCACGTTGGGTGGCACGGGATACATGCGGACGTGCATTGTCCTGTTGGAACAGCAAGTTCCCTTGCCGGTCTAGGAATGGTAGAACGATGGGTTCGATGACGGTTTGGATGTACCGTGCACTATTCAGTGTCCCCTCGACGATCACCAGTGGTGTACGGCCAGTGTAGGAGATCGCTCCCCACACCATGATGCCGGGTGTTGGCCCTGTGTGCCTCGGTCGTATGCAGTCCTGATTGTGGCGCTCACCTGCACGGCGCCAAACACGCATACGACCATCATTGGCACCAAGGCAGAAGCGACTCTCATCGCTGAAGACGACACGTCTCCATTCGTCCCTCCATTCACGCCTGTCGCGACACCACTGGAGGCGGGCTGCACGATGTTGGGTCGTGAGCGGAAGACGGCCTAACGGTGTGCGGGACCGTAGCCCAGCTTCATGGAGACGGTTGCGAATGGTCCTCGCCGATACCCCAGGTGCAACAGTGTCCCTAATTTGCTGGGAAGTGGCGGTGCGGTCCCCTACGGCACTGCGTAGGATCGTACGGTCTTGGCGTGCATCCGTGCGTCGCTGCGGTCCGGTCCCAGGTCGACGGGCACGTGCACCTTCCGCCGACCACTGGCGACAACATCGATGTACTGTGGAGACCTCACGCCCCACGTGTTGAGCAATTCGGCGGTACGTCCACCCGGCCTCCCGCATGCCCACTATATGCCCTCGCTCAAAGTCCGTCAACTGCACATACGGTTCACGTCCACGCTGTCGCGGCATGCTACCAGTGTTAAAGACTGCGATGGAGCTCCGTATGCCACGGCAAACTGGCTGACACTGACGGCGGCGGTGCACAAATGCTGCGCAGCTAGCGCCATTCGACGGCCAACACCGCGGTTCCTGGTGTGTCCGCTGTGCCGTGCGTGTGATCATTGCTTGCACAGCCCTCTCTCAGTGTCCGGAGCAAGTATGGTGGGTCTGACACACCGGTGTCAATGTGTTCTTTTTTCCATTTCCAGGAGTGTATGTTGATAGCACATGTTGGCTTTTTGCGCTTCATTGCAGTTTGACAGATTTAATTTCGTTTCTTTCGTGTTGACTATACCATGTCCGGTGTAACGTAACAGCCAATTCTTGTAATTAATATATTTCTGCATAAATGTATGTATTCATTGTTGGCTACTAGTCAATAGTATTAAGGTAGAATGGAAACATGTATATGGCAAACGAAAGTTTTAAAGCCTACGTTTAGTTTGTATAGCACTTCTATCCCTACATACAAACTCCGTAAACCACGGTATGGTGCATGGCAGAGGGCACCTTGTATTACTAGTCATTTACTTTCCTGGTCCATTCGCAAGTAGAGAGAGGCGGCGAGGGGAAAACGATTGTCTATACTCCTCCGTATACGCCCAAATTTCTCTTCACTTGGTGGTCGTTATGTGAAATGTGCTTGGCGGCAGTAGAATCGTTCTGATGATAGCATCAAACGCCAGCTCTATAAATTTTCTCAATAGCGCGGTCGCGAAAAGAAAATATCGCCTCCCCTCCAGCGACTCCCATTGGAGTTCACGAAGCCTTTCCGTTGTACTTGTATACTGATCAGAACTACCGGTAACAAATCTGGGAGCACACCTCTGAATTGTTCCGATGCCTTCCTTCGGTCCTTTCTGGTGAGGATCCAAAACGCTCGACCAACAATCAAGAATGGGTCGCATTAGTGTTCTGTACGTGGTACAGATGAGCTACACTTGTAACTCAACAAATCTGTGGATTACTAATTTCTTTTCTTTCAAATTTGCTGTTACGATGTGTTTTTTCTGAGGAACAAAGAGGTCGTAAGTAATTGTACTCATATTTTTCTTATGAGATGTTGAAATGTCATACCGTTTTTCTGTTCTAAAGTTGAATGAATATTAAATGTAAGCTAGTTTTACGTAGGCACCTTGACTTAGACAAGGTTACACGTTGTTAAAGAGTATAGTGAAGTTGCAATCGCATTATCGCTGGGCGTGCGAGTGCATCAGTAGAACAGTGTTGAGATGTGTACAGTCGACTCGAGTCGTGTACGAGAACGGAGGAGAGCGTAGAAACATGACATGTGTGTTGAGACATGATCGTAGAGCAGTGGTGCTAAAATATGTAATGGCTCGACGGAAGTATGACGTGGCCAAGCACAATATAAAGCGTTAAGTGGGCACTGTACAATCACTGCAAGAGGATGCCCATTAACACGAAAAGTACTGTGGGTCAAATTTTGTTTACTGTGGTGCTGCAAGAAGAGCAGCCTATGCCACTCATTGACAACGAACAATGCCTTACATGCATCAACAACGACTCAACAAGAAGTAAGATCTAACCAGTTACTTGATTAGATTTGTACACGACTAGTAGTTAATATTGTGACTCAATAATGGCAAGTTACTTCAAAATATTGATTATCAGTTGTACCTCAGACAGTTTATCAAAATAGGTTCCATTCTATTCATTGTTACTAACCCGAGAAAATTCTGATGAATCATAAGGAATTGCAATGTTTTTCTACTGAAGAATTAAGTCAAATAACTAAGCAGTGAGTAACTTTCTGCTATGCTCAAAGAAGTAACAGTAATTAATGTTCCAATTGTTTTTAAGGTAGTAATTAACATGCGTGTCTACGTCTACTAATGTGAAAAGTAATTTCATAAGCAGTGCTTTAGTAAAATCCAGTAAAAAATATTTTTTGTGAATTTTTTCAGTGGTAAGTTTTCATTTTACGCAGCCGCAATCAGTGAGAAGTCTTTGTTAAATATTGCGCATATAATGGTAGTAATTTACAAAGGGATTTTCAGTAACTGTAAATGAATAATAGTCAAACTCAGTAAAATCATTTCTCGAACTTTGATATACTTTTGCAATTGACACTTTGCTTTGCATATTACTTAATTCTGAATTACTGAACATGGCCCTAATCATTATGATGTTTTCCAGTTTCAGTGCCAGCATTTGGTAAGGATTAAGCATAAATAGGTTTTGCACAAAAATAACGACAGTAAGCATTATCGTGAGTTCCGTCACGATTTTTGCATTTTACGTAACCGTTCACAGCTAATGAAATTTTGATGTTCTGTGTTCATTACTAAAATGTTACCGAGCTTTACGATTGAACTGAAAATTATTTGACCATTGTGACATATCCATTTGAAGCCGTGCTAACGTAATACTTAACAATTAAGTGTATCTTTCGCCTGATAACAAACTAAGTATTCTTACGTAAATTCGCCAATAATACAAATACTAATGCAGAAACAGTAATTGCAGTCACGTAGTTATCTATAAACAGTAATTTTTCTTTATTCACTAACAAAATTCACCCATTTTTTCCAAATTTTCTAACTGTTGATTCCATTTCATTCTTTATTTTCATGTTACTTTAACTGAAATTATTTTTTTTTATCGTCATTATTAAAAGCACTGAGTATTGGTTATTCGGTTATATCAGCACTGACATTTATTGTTCGGGGTAGATGCCTTTCTCGCACAACAAGGAACTTCAGGTACACGTTTAATTAAATCCTAGTAGTAGTATTTTCCGGATCCCGCTCCAGCTACTGCCGGGTCTGGGTGCTGACGAGTCCTCTCCATTTGGCTCGCTCCTCCCACCAGTTTTCTTCCTCCACTTGCTGCCATGTCACACCTCTCATTTCCACACATATACTCACTCCCGTTTTCCACCGTGTTCTTGGGCGCCAACTAGCTCTTTTTCCATCCATCTTTAGTTCTTCCATAATTCTGGGAAGTCTCTGCCCAAGCATTCTCTTAACGTGTCTGTAACATCTTAATCTCTTTTTTCCGATTTCTTCTCTAATACTTTCTTGTTTAATGTCCTTTCTAATATCTACATTCCTTACTCTGCCCATTCTTGTTTTTCCCTTAACTGCTCTGAGAAATTTCATTTCCCCTGTTTGCGGTCTGCTCCAGTCCCTTTCTGTCATTGTCCATGTTTCTCCTCCATGGGTGACATTAGGGAAGTAATAACTCTTATAATGAAGAGTTTTTCTTTTTCTGAAACTTCCTTATTCCAGATCAGGTGTTTTATTGTTTGGTAGAAATTGCCTCCCCTCTGTAACCTCTTAATTTCGTTGGTTATTCTTCCATCACTAAATATTTCACTCCCTAAATAAGTGAAACTGATGGGTTCTCCATTCAAAGTATTATTCCCGTTGATCCCTTTGTCTCTTACAAATACCATTACTTCACTCTTATCTTCATTTATCTTAGATAAGAATGAAGTAATGGTATCTGGAAGAGACAAAGGGATCAACGGGAATATCACTTTGAATGGAGAACTCTAATTAACGGGATGTGTAAAGAGGTTCGCAACACTTTCCTAAGATCATCCCAATAAAGCGATTCGAGCATTCGTCTTCCATACTAGCGTAATTACGTGCTCGTTACATTTCATATCGCTTTCTAACGTTACGCTGAGAAGTTTAATCGATGTGAATGAGTCAAGCACAACACTACTAATGTTGTATTTGATAATTATACTATTGTTTCTCCTAGAGGTCTAGCGCCTTGGCTAACCCCTAGTTACTATGTTTATTTTTAATGTTTTAGCGTTGTCTGAAATCTGCAATGAATGGTTTGAGGTTCAAGTAATTCTGACTTACACGAACCCTAAAAACAGGAAATGGCAGAAAATCATATTCCCAAACACTGCGTTCTACATCTACGTACATACCCCGCAAGCCATGATACGCTCGTGGCGGAAGGTTCCCTTTATCGCAACTAGACGTTTCCTATACTGGTCCACTAGCGGACAGAGCGAAGGAGAAACGATAATCTATGTGCCTCCGTATGAGCACTAATTTCTCGCATCTTACAGCATGTATTAGACCTCTGTCTCTTTAACAATGTATGTTTGAATAAATGGTCTCTACCACGGAAACCATACATTTCTGGACGTAATTTCCTTAGACCTATTTTAATCAATCCCTAGAGTTTGTACAAGGTGGAAAAAATCACCCTGTATAGGCAAAAGGGTCTATCTTCCATCCAGTCAGTTGGGAATATTTATTACCTCTACAAAGCTGCAGTTAATATAAAAATAATACCAAACGCTACAGTAGCGTGGAGGGAGGCGCTGGCTGCTGATTAGCTTTCAGAAACACATTTTGTGTGAGCTTGTTCAGAGTTCGGAAAACATCATTCGTTTCTGGGCCTCTGTGATTAGTGGGTGTGCAAATACGAGCAGTGCTAGCTGTAGGGTTGCGTGTAGTGAGACACAAAGTTTGTGAGATATTCCATATCCATCACTTTGTTCGTTCGGAGTTGTTTCCTTACCTAGGATCAGCTTGTGGCACAGTTATTTCTGTCATAAAAGATTAGCATAAGACATGTCTTGATCTTCTTTTAGATTTTTTGCTTTAATTTTTTTGTCTTTTTTTAGAGCTGTTTATACTTTATGTATGTATTCTTATTTCATGAAGGCAATTCAGTCGAATAGCTACTTTGAAGCAAAGCATTAGCGTAGGCTTTAACTTGTGCTTCATGAATGACTAGTGCACGATTTTACTTGTGCATCCGTAAAACGATTTTAAAAGCGACACGATTATAGCAGTAAGAATTAGTGTCATCTAGACTCTGATTTTTCTGTTTCCGTTTTGGGATCCAGAGGCTCTCTTGGCGCTCTGACGATCGCCACTGTTTTTGTGCGCCTGCTACGTGCAGAGTGTTGGTGTATCTTTTTTGGATGTGAGGTACGCCAGTTATGCAAAACACCATTTTTCTCAGTACCCAAACATGTTTAGGCACCACTGTGCCATCATCAGTGGGTTTTCGTTTTTATTTATTCTGCAATGTGAACATTTTTCTTAAATGATTATAAAATTATCTGCATTTTTAGGTCAAACAACAGATCATTTCTTTTTGTAAATACCTTTACATTTGGTGAGCATGAATTTTCTGGATCACTTTTGTGTTAATTATAACAGGTAGCTTGTCATCTGCAACCAAACGATGTTGATGAGAAAGTTTTTTGCTGGGAGGTAACCTATCTTCTAGAATGTAATTTACTTTTTTGCGATGTTTTCGGGCCTATTTTCGTATCTACTTACATTTTCGTGTGGCAAGCACTTCCATACTCCGCATCATGCTGAGATGTTGTGATGCATATGTAAGTATGACAAGTATTTTCCACAAATAACATAGTGAAACGCTTTTCACTACACCAGAACACAGTGTGATTGTGGTTTGTTATGTGTCCCAGCCCAGCCAGTGTTATTTGTTCACCAGAGAGTTCGGCGCCAAATTTGAATTTTATTTGCATTTTATCTTTGTGTGTGTGTGTGTGTGTGTGTATGTGTGTGTGTGTGTATGTGTGTGTATGTGCGCGTCTTTGCTTGTGTTTTCTGTTTTCTTCTTAGCTGTGTGTGTTGTCTTTTATATGGTATTCCTATTTGTGTGTAAATGGAGCGTCGTTGCAGATTTTAGTGTATCTATTTTTCGCGCGCGCGTGTGTGTGCGTGGGTGTGCGTGTGTGTAGACTTTATCTGTTTGTGGTGTTTCTATTTGTAAAGTTCCTTTAATGTGTTAAGCAGTGTCCCCTTGCAGAGTGTAGTGTATTCGTTTAAGACCTGTTTTCCTTCTGCTATTGCCTTCTGTATATGGAAGTTTTGCTCAATAGCCAACAATCGCCACCCAAACACAATAGAAACAGACATAAGAATACTAAAACCCAGGCACAGCCTATACAGCAAACTGACCATTTAAAAAAATGTTCACATTGCAGAATAAATAAAAACGAAAACTCACTGATGATGGCACAGTGGTGCCGATACATGTTTGGGTACTGAGAAAAACGGTGTTTTGCATAACTGGCGAACCTTACATCCAAAAATTTTAACTGCAAACACGGCCAATACAAGGAGCTGCAAATCAAAAAGATGGATATGTTGGTGTATCAGTTGCACGACAGGTCACAGAGGCGAAAGTGTGGTTTGGGGACAGTTTTTATAGGGTAGTATGCAGCAGATCTCGGTCCAAACTACTCACTGTGACGGAATCTTCACGCACAAGCGCACCACTGTCATGGCGTACATATTCACCAGTGCCACCTACGTCATATTCTTCCACAGCTCTTAATACTCGCTGGAGTGTTGCAGTGATTGTCAGTATTGAAAACGGGGAATACTTGATTAATGTAAAATGAACAGATTGGCTAGGCTAGAGCGCGGACACAAAATTCTTACAGGTGTATTACAGGGGTCGCTTCGGAGCGACCCACGTGCTAAGTAGCAGAGCTGTACAGACGTTATGGAAAACAAAGAATCAGACACACAGAACAATGTGTGGCGTCCTGGTGCTACGCTTCTGAAGCTGCCTCTCGCTCCCTCTGCCGTTATTTCCTTACCTGTTACTCGCTCCGCGCCTTGTGCTTTACGACTTCCTTCTAGGAAGTTCGTTCAGCTTTCTCTACTTTTTCTGTCCTTGAACGACAGCTGTCAAGCCTAGAATGCAGCATTAGTGTAGCGAAGTGAAGACTCAACTTGAACTTTTAATTTAAAAATCGAATTACAGTCTGGATTTTTTAAACACTTTCCAAAGCTCTGTCTTTAATAGCAAATAACTTTCGCAAATGACTTCTGCAAACACTTATTAAGATGTATAACTTAAAACAAAAGCCGGCTGCGGTGGTCTAGCGGTTCTAGGCGCTCAGTCCGGAACCGCGCGACTGCTACGGTCGCAGGTTCGAATCCTGCCTCGGGCATGGATGTGTGTGATGTCCTTAGGTTATTTAGGTTTAAGTAGTTCTAAGTTCTAGGGGACTGATGACCACAAATGTTAAGTCCCATAGTGCTCAGAGCCATTTGAACCATTTTTTTTAAACAAAAACTTGCAAAGGTTTGCTTCCGCAAGTCGCTTGGGCAAGTCAGTTTCAGGAACTTGTTAAAGTGTTTGTTTCACCAGAGTCGCGTCGTGAGAAAGGCAAGGGAAGTTTACTGTCGGCCTATAAAACAGAGGAGCCGCCACCGTTGTTGCATTATTATTATTGAAGGAAAATCGTGACGAAAAGCAAAAATTTAAGAAAAAAAGAAATGTTTGGGCTAAGAAATAAGCTTAATTCATTAGACAAAAAACTGCAGGCAACTGATATATTTTGACACAGGCATTTGACTGTTTAAATCACAATATCCTTTTAAATTAATGACGCTGCAAAATGGTTCAAATCTTATATCTCTGGCAAGAAACAAAGGGTGTTATTAGGAAAGAGACATGTATCAAGCTATCAGGCATCATCCAACTAGGAACTAATTACATGTGGGGTCCCACAAGGTTCCATTTTGGGGCCCTTACTTTTTCTTGTGTATATCAATGACCTTTCATCAGTAACATTACCAGATGTCAAGTTCGTTTTGTTTGTCGATGATACAAACATTGCAATAAATAGAAAATCAAGTGTAGTCTTAGAAAGATCAGCTAATAAAATATTTGTGTACATTAATCACTGGTTCCTAGCCAATTCTTTGTCACTAAACTTTGAAAAAACACACTACATGCAGTTCAGAACTTGTAAGGGGTGTCCCACGAGTATATGCCTAACAGACGATGACAAACAGATAGAAGAAGTGGACAGTGTTAAATTCTTGGAATTACAGCTTGATTACAAATTCAAGAGGATATAAAAATGAGAAAGCTGGCATACTATGCTTACTTTCATTCCATAATGTCATAGGGGATTATTTTCTGGAGTAATTCATCAAGCCAAGCTAAAGTTTTCTGGGCACAAAAACGTGCACTAAGAGTTATATGTGGTGTGAACTCAAGAACATCCTGCAGAAGCCTGTTTAGGGAACTAGGGATACTAACTACTGCTTCCCAATATATTTATTCCTTGACATCTTGGGTTGTCGGGTGTTCTGCCGGATATCAGCGTCGTACTTGCACGATATTTCGGTCACGTAGCTCGTAACCTTCATCAGGTGCGACCTGAGACTGCTCCTCGAGTGGAGATGGTCCAGTATTTATGCCTATGGCCTTCCCCCTCCACCAACGGCTGCAGGCGCTTCCTCTGTGGTCCGCGCCCATTACTGCAGAGGGAACACCTAGAACCGCAGCGGACGGAAAACGGAGCAGCAACGCTCCAGCAGGTCGTAGGGAATGGGCGCGGACCACAGAGGAAGCGCCTGCAGCCGTTGGTGGAGGGGGAAGGCCATAGGCATAAATACTGGACCGGGTCCACTCGAGGAGCAGTCTCAGTGTGCCGCAACGGTGTTATGAAAGAAAAATGAATCATACAGAAGATGATTTGGAGGTCTGTTGGATTGATGATAGGTTCCTGTGATGATGGCCAGGGTTCGATTCCAACTTCTGCCGATGATTTTTAATAGGGAGAGACAGATTCTATTCTCTTCTGGCTACGCCAAGTGAAGAAGGTATAATGGCATTGTGGTCTGAAATTCACATTAAACATGATATTCCTTCTCTACCAAGTAGTCGTTAGGTCGCACCACAATAAAGTCAGGAGTGGCGAAATGTGGGAACTCTGTCATTAGTAACCTTTCTTATACTAGTTATTTATTTATAGTGACGAAACAAACGCTATGTAGGGTCACAGGACCCTTATTCCATCTTTTATTTAGCTTCCGTATGTCGATAAAATTGGTTCTGAACTTGGAATGCAACTCAGACCGTCCTTAACGCGGAATTTGATCCCTTCGTGACAATACAGCTCGACTACAATTTGTTGTTAGTTCAAAACAGCAGATTCCTCAACATCTCCACATATTGCGCGTGAATGGGTTCGAATGCTGGCCCGGCACTAAAGTTTTCATTATGTATTATCGAGCTCTAGCATGAGAACACCTATCTGCTGATGGATAATAATTTTGATTTTTAATGCATTTTCATTCGTTGTCAACACTAACGATATCTGACGTTTTTGACTCCCAGTGAGACACAGAACTATTTGAGAGATCACTCTAAGTTCGAGGATGTTATTCCGAGCTGCTGGTGGAGAAAAATTCTGTAGCTGACCTCTCTTTGTGTGTAGTCAACAACGGTATGTGTGGGGTTCGATTCCCAGTCAGCATTGAAATCTTCGTCATATTATCTCTAGTTCAAACATGCTCACATGTCGCTGCTGATGTAACAAACCCATATTTAACGTTCGTTTTCTCTAATATATAACAGCGATAGGTTCTGGGTTGGAGTCCTGGGAAGGAAAAAATTAATGTTTCGTCTCGTCATTTCAGTTAAAACATCTAGCTACTGCCGAGAAAATCCGATATGTCACAGTTGATTGTGCTTCGATAAGAATCCGATTAGGTTCTGGGTTCGAATCCCTGTCCAACACAAAGCTTTACATCACGGCATTTCAAGTAAGTTACTTGTGAAGAAGCAATATTTAACATCTCTCGTAGTTCGTTAACAGGGACAATAGATGCAGGGTAGGAATTCGCGTCCGTTAAAAATGTTTACGTTATGTAATTTAAAGTTGATATTTGCTAACTGATACTGTCCAAAACCGAGGTATATCACTCTCTGTATGCCTAGTCAGGAATGACTGTTAGTTTCCGTCAGTCACGAAATCTTAGTCTGCATGACCTGGGTTTGAATCCAAATGCAGAACGAGACGGTTCGTCGTGTCATTTGAAGTTCATACATATTCTCAACTAGCTGCTCGTGAATAACTTAAATTTTTAATGTTATTTTGTGTTAAATAACAAGTACGGTATGTTACTTTGAAGAGTAAATCATGAATACGACAAACTTACTACGTGCATTACCTATCTGACGTAATAATGAGTGTAGTAACCTTTAAGGTGTGTCATTTATTGCAATAAATGTGAGCTTACAAGCCTGAAGGACAGTCTTATATGTGATAAGGTGTTCCCTGATATTTTTAGTATCGAGGTATTATTTTACATCTTGAGTTATTGCGATACAGAGCCGAGTTTTCTAGTGGTGACTTGTTGGAGCCATTTTCAATAATCAAACGACTGTACCAAGGAGCGATTAGAGGACCTGCTAGACAGCTGCGTTATGTGGGTTGCATGCGAATCAGGCTAAATGCAATTCAGGTCGTTCGGATACTTTTGAGCACGACTGTACACGAGAAACGGGTGAAGCGGCTAACAACTCATCCCGCAACGGGCGGTCAATACACTGAGCCCATACTGCAGCCTTTACGTGTTATCACCGCCATTTGTCTCGTTCTCTACAAAATATGGCTAGACTCCAGAGTAAATAAAGCGATGCCGAAATGAAAGAAAACTATTTTTTCTCTGTCTAATTCGCTGTTTGGCATGCCATTTGACCCTTTCCATCTTAAAATTACAAGTTTCATTCAGGACGGCTGATTCTGGAATATCTGCCATATTGGTAAAATAGCCTCATCGGTTTTCTTCATCTCCCATCTCACAGTAATTCACTTAGCATATCTGGTAATCCATCTATTTTTGTTTTAGTAAAATATGGCGTTTCAGTCTTCGATCGCTAGTCTTTATTCTCAATAACCGGTTTCGGGCTAGCTTCCCATCTTCAGATCATATGTTGTAGTTACAGAGTAACCTGTCCGTACAGAACACACAGTTCACTGTCATAAGTAAGATGCGCTACCGACGACAACGGCGACGTGCAAGACAGACAATCTACAAAACTATAGAAGACGTTGAAATGACAACCTCCGCTGCTGACAAGAAGAAGAACACAATTAAATCCGTCGCTGCACACGCCCTTCTAGATGGACCAGCAGTATTCTGTGGATGCAGACTCAATTTCAGCATAGATATTAACGATACATTCACCCATGGCAATGGATGGTTGACAGTGGCCATCGTACGAGGAGGAACAGGTGTCCCAAACGTGTCTGGACTGGAAAATTTCGTTGACAGAGACATCATCGCCTACAAGACCTACCACTTTACCGAAAATGCAAATAAAGACTTCGGAAAATCTAATTATATGTCACCCTCACCCTTCTTCCTATCTACACGTAGTAGACGTAAAATATCTGTAAATGAAACTGTATTTGTTTGGTGTAAAGGTAAAGGTACTTGTGAATATGTTAAGTTTGTTGGAGATTGTACTGTATATTTTCACAAATAAATTGAACTGTAGCGTAGCTTTAAAACGGACAAGGGTACATCTAGAATCTGTCGGCATAGAGTATGCAACAGCATGTTACGTCAGCTCTCTGAGCGCTTGACCTTTGACCCCGCCGATAAGGCGGTGCGACGCCATCTTGGCAGCGCGCCAGCCGCGGACTTGGCGCTCTAAGTTACTTATGACAGTGAACTGTGTGTTCTGTACGGACAGGTTACTCTGTAACTACAACATATGATCTGAAGATGAGCAGCTAGCCCGAAACCGGTTATTGAGAATAAAGACTAGCGATCGAAGACTGAAACGCCATATTTTACTTAATGAACGATCGCGGACCTCCCAGTGAGACAACCATGTCTTGTTTTGGTATTTTTGTTTTGGAAGGTTGGTTCTGCACATACGTACCATCCAGTAGAATTTTAGGTGTTTGCTGAGAGCCGGATGTTGTCAGACCTGCACTGGCCATGGGAATAACAATTTATCAAAGCGTTGGCGTGTGTTAGAAGGGAAACTCCATATCCAAGTTTGTGAAAGCACTAGGCGTTTCAGGTTGCAGCGTTTTAGTGAGTACCACAAGGACGTCGAGTAGATGAGAGCAAAGACTGCCATAGCCAACTGTCGCGGGAAGTACGTCTTGATGACATGCGTCGTCGTTGACTGTTACGGATAGGAAGAGCGGAGAGTCAACTCTACCCAGGGAACATCTACTTACGGTTGTTGTCTGAGCTGGGAGCGACAGCAAATACTACAGGCAAACTGGTGCGCAACATGGACTCACGGTTGTGCTTTAAATCGCTTACTAAATCATTCTCTTCTTTAGTGCTCCACAGTAGCCTCCGAGGCATACACGGTCTTCCGCAGTTGAGTTTTAATATTTCGAAAGGTATACAAGCATATGTTCCTGACTTTGCCGTAATTAAGACGAGAACAACGAAGTTCGCATTTTCATATTACCATCTAATGAAGATATTTGTACAAAGTGTGTATGTACCATGAAGCGGGATCTTTTCGTTCCTAGTAAACGTCCTGCGGAAAGCAGTTTCCTTTCTAACCATTTATTGATGTCAATAATTTGACAAAAGTACTCGAATTTGGAAGTTTAAGTTCGGTTCAAGGATGTTTCAGAAAACATTTCTTCATCTTCATTTTTTTTTTCGAAATGCATGCAGTAGACCGGAAAATTGTTGCTGTTAAAGAAGATCATTTAAAAGAGAAAATAAAGAAGCTGTGTGAAATTTTAGTTACTAGATTCTTATCGCTGTCTCTAGATATAGTGGGGTCTCAGGCTCGTTTCCCAGCCCCGTAGAAGATTTTCTTCACTCTGCGTCGGGATATTTTTGTTGTCCTAGCCATTTCACCTCATCTTCATCGGTGCGCAAGTCGCCGAAGGGTAGTCGAACAGGACTTATTCCAGGCGACCTAATTTCCCCGGGTGGGGTTTCCAGGCCGATACTGACATACGATAATTTTTTGCTTTTATTTCGTCACATTTGTGGCTACTTAGCTCACGGCAGACACCTTATACTGTGAGTTTATATGAAGAGGGGATTTTGTGTCTGTACTCATATGACTCATAAGATTTTGAATAAATGCGATGTATTACTCTTCCTTTAGTTTTGTGCTGTTACTAAAATGCATAGTATTCCCACATGTATTTTTTGTTTGTGAGTGATGTGTTTGTGTTGCTTGTTCGATCAGAGCCAAACTGACTGTCTTTTATTCGCGTGCACGAATGTGCTCTTTGTATATTATATAAAACATCTGCTGGCTATTGTCAAATAAATCTCTTACAGTTCTAATAGTCTGATTGGTAGGTATCTGATGTGCATACTTCTACAACAAATTTATCGTGGTTTAAGCTATACAAATGCCTAGTACTCCCAGCACATATCTTTGACTGTTGTTTGTTGTTCTTATATGTTGAACTGCAGCTTTACTGTGGTTTCATTTATATCATTCTAGCTTCTGTCTGTATATAAAGTCAGTACGTATGTTTAGATGTTAGCTTTCAGAGGTGGCTTGGATGCTAGTACTTCTTGCCTTTCCCGTTAATATTTGGAACATGTTGGTTAACCTCTTCTTGTACGGTGTTCATGTGGAATTCAAAACAGTTTTTTCATTATCATTAAAATTGATGCTCTCTGCAATTACTGTTTTCTTCTCAGTTGGCTATGTATTCTCGCGTTGCCTTTCAAGCACTAAATAGTTTTCTATCAAGAGCAAATTTTACTATCACTGGGTGTGAGATAGGTCATTTTTAATGTGACATATAAGATAAAACGCAATGTTCGCCTTTTTAGCATTATTGTATTTGCTGGGACGTGTTTGCATATTTTCGGGTAGGTGACATGAGACAGCTGTTATCAGGGAGCTTTGCTGCGATAAAAATGTTTTGTTTACATTTTTATCGAGATGTCAAGGCTTAGGGTCTTCTGTTTTTCGTGCTTATTTGATAATGGAGGGACTCTGGTTGGGACGTTTTCAGTTTTTCGAGGTCTGCAGCTTCTAAACACTTGAAAAAGCAAAACACCGAAAGAGTGCTTCGGTTAAAAGCAAGCTATTTATCCATTCACAGTAGATTTCATGAGACACACATGTGTGTTTTAACTTATTTAATAAACACAGTCGTGGTCGCATGTACGTTGTTAATTTTTATTTTTGAATGACAATTTTTTATCTTCTAAAGAGATCATTATCATTACTATATTCTTTGATGACCCTGGGAGTCTCTGGGATGGAACAGGTTCGTGCATGCGGGCGTGTTCTCCACGCCGGTACGGATGGGGCTGCTCCACCCCAGCGACTTCCAGGGTCATCAAAGAATGTAGTGATGATAATGATCTCTTTATAAGATAAGAACTTATCATCCAAAAATAAAAATTAACAACTTATACGCGACCACGACTGTGTTTACTAAATAAGTCATAATATTAATATATGTTGCTGTTTTCCTGGAACAGTGTTCCAAAATATTTTATATATGTGTTTCTTTGCGCTCAGAGCTTTTACGACTGTGGTTTAATGCTATTGGGTCAGTTTCATTATGCCACAGCATCTCCAGAATTTTATACGCGAGTGGCCTTAAATCCAATATTTTGTGTATTACTACTGAATCCCTGATTTTCATTATTCTCAATTTTATGTACAACATTTTAAATTATGCGGTTCTTCTTATTCTTCTTTTTCAGCCTCTCTCAACCCACTGTTGGATATAGCCTCCTCCATCTGTTTCTATTACGTTCGTTTTTGAGTCAGCTTGTACCATCGTCAAGTCATCTCTTTTGCGGGCCTGACAGTGGCTGTATTCTGGTCGCATTATCTCCAGTGAAAAGTTTTCCAATTTTCCCACAGTCCATGATAAACTTCCTCACAGACCTGTCTTCTACAGATGTACTATCAGAAGTTTCTTTCCTAAATTAATGCCGATATTTGACACTAGTAGACTTCTGGTCAGGACTCTCTCTTATGTTAGTGTGCTTCTCATGTCGTCTTCACTTGGGCTTTCATGTGTTGTTTTGCTTTCAAAATAGCAGAACTCCATTACTTCGTCTACTTCATGGTCTCAAAGTTTGATGTCAAATTCATAGCTAATCCTACATCTGCTGCTCCTCATTACTTTCGTCTTTCTTCGATTTTTTTCTCAGTCCATAGTGTTTGCTCATTAGACTGGTCGTTTCACTAAATAGGCACTGAAGGTACAAGACTATTGTCATAGTCCTGTATATGGTCATAGTTTCAGGCGTAACCTAAAGTGCGTGGCGTCATACCTGAACTAGAAAGCCTTGTTTTCTTGGTGGCTTTGATGGTGCGCCCACAGAACAAATCACGTGACTCTTCACTACTGCAGAAACCATACCATCTAGAACTACCTCCTCACTGTGGGGCACAGAATCATCCGTTCAACCCGTGTATCCTTGATTACAGCACATCAAATGGCGCAGAGACAAATACGGGCATAGGAATAAACATATCAGAAACACGGTATCGGTTAAGAGTACCATCAAAAACTGTATGAGGCGATGGACCCCACATCTCAACGAGGCGTCATTCAAAAAATTTTACCAAGCGAGATGGCGCTGTGGTTAGCACACTGGACTCGCATTCAGGAGGACGACGGTTCAAACCCTCATTGAGCCATTCTGATTTAAGTTTTCTGTGATTTTCCTAAACCAATTCAGGCACAAGCTGGGATGGTTCCTTTGAAAGGGCACGGCCGGTTTCCTTCCCCGTCCTTCCCTAATCAGGTGGGACCGATGACCTCGCTCTTTGGTCCCTTACCCCAAAAAAACTAGCCAACCAAAAAATTTTGGCAGGTGTCTGGGCAGTCACGCCATAGGTCGACAAGGTTTTCGGTTTCGAGTAGTCAATACCACGATTCATTGCAGCCTTTATATTGCCGAAATTTATTGCTGCTCGTTTGCACGAAGGTGTCTGCCACCAGTTGCTCCTAGGAGTAGCTCCACCGCATCACCTGTCTACCATAAAGCGCGGCCCGGTTTAACAAGTGGAGCTCATCGGACGCCTGTGTTCAGCGCAGCGCCAGCCTTTGAGTGCCACCAGAGCGAGCATAACGAGTTTCGGTGGCAGGGCCAGAGAATGGACTGCACAAAGCGTGACTGATGACTTCCGTCAAGTGGAGAACGGTGAATTTGGAACTAACGTCCAGGACGATCTTGTAGCAGATTCAAAGGTAATCGCACACATAAGGAAAGTTTCAAAACAATTCAAACGCTCTATGCTACTACACAGTGTGTGTTCGAACACAGGACTTATTTTACCCATGGGGGCTTTATTATCGGTTGCATTTCCGGTAGGTTTGACAAGGAACGGATCCAGTTGAGAATTGAATAAGACAAATAGAACAAAATGTACTGTGTACAACGAGAAACCAGTCCAAAGTTGCAAATTTCACTTTTTATTCACTCACTGGGTGCCATTTTCAAATCATCATAAGGGGCAAAAAAGCAAATTTACCCTCATGCACAATACAGGTATTACCAAATTTTAAGTACATGCCAAAAATACAGAGCATATGTTTCGAGACTTACGTAACATAGTCAAAAATCGTATTTTCGAAAATGCAAAAACCACGTCAGAAATGTGCAAACGAACAGTTACAGCGAATACAGATAACCGGAAGTCTGCTCCTTCCGTTGCCGTAAGGAAACCTCGGGAACATGGCGCCCTGGCAGGATATAGGAAACCTTTCGTATTTATTAAAATGTTCTTCAACCATCACGAATACATTGTGTTAGTTGTTTTATTTTTGATTGTTGATGATTAACAGAAGTTGCTGGTCCACAGCCATTCCAGCATGCTTGATGTTCGCAAAAAAAATGTACTCTTATACCGACGTACCAATATACGTCTCTGCCCTGTTATTTCAGGAAAAGTTACAAAGGGAGCGGCTGTATTAACTACCCAATCTTAGCAATATCCGAGAGCCTTAATTTGTCGTTGTAGCAACCAGTACCAAAATTAACTGGAAAGGAGGTTATCGCGTTATTTTGTACATGGATACCATTGATTTAACTAATTAGACTTAGGTCATGATTCTCACAAATTATGTCCATAAACCAAAAAATCCGTTTCATTTAGATAGTGCACGTTAACATCACTGAGACACTGAACGTGGTATTTCATCCATTCAGCACGTAGTTTATTAAGACACGTTTTCTCTCTGATTGATGCCACAATAATGACGAATTTTTTTGAACTGCTTTATGCCTACGATAGATCAGTATCTGCACTAAGCCACTATCGAGTGAACTCTGCAAAGTGAACAAGAAAAACATGAGTTCCGTAATATAATTTTGCTTATAAAGTAGGACAATAGGGTAGCTAACTTCTCCAAAACAGCCGATGATAATACAAGATCTTTGTAGATGAGTATACTGAACAAAACTGTATTACAAAAATATCTGTTTGTGGCTCCGACAATGACATTCAAGTACTAATATCAAGTATCAATGCTGAGGAGGATCAAAAATCTTCTAAATTTGAGTTCATGAGGGTAGAAAATAGACCAAAAATTGAGTACTTTAGGAACTGCTTAAAGATTAGAATTTGAGATATGTTTACAGTGCCTAGAAAAACAAAGTATAACGCCTTTACTTATTAATTATACCCTCCATTCTTTGAAAATTTTCCCCAAAACTGTCTATACCAGATTCTACAAAAAGCCATGACTTATAGAAGGAATTAAGCTGTTAACCTGTAAGACACAAATGCAGCTTTGCTAGGCCAGATTGCAGCTCATTAAAAGAAAACCTTGCTGTTGTTTACTACAAGAAATTCTATAGAATACTGAAGAAAGTAACCCAGATAACGAAGCAAATCTACTATACGAAGCAGATTACCACATTAGGTAATCAAATAAATACAATGTGGAATATAGTGAAAAAGCAGACTGGCAGTAATAGTGATGAAGAGGAATAGATAGGGTTAAGACTACTTCAACAGGCGTGTCTAGCATAGCAAAACTCCTCAGCAAGCGCTTTATATTTATGACTTACAGGACTTGATTGTCAAGATCATTAAATGTTGCCCTATAATCCCTCAGACCATCCTTCACAAGTATCTCTAGTAACAAGGATTTGACCCTCAAATCCCCTGATGAATTAATGATTGTCATAAATGTTTAAAACTAACAATTCTGATGGTTATGGTAAAATACCAATAAAGTAAATTAAAAAGTGCTGCTCCAAGACAGTAACATCTTAATTCATTTGTGTAACCAATTACTTAGCAATGAGACATGAAATATGTTGTTATTAGTGACACACAGAACAAAATATATAAATTAATTGCATCAAACTTCAGGTCGAAGTAATTTTTCCCTGCATTTTCATCAACTTTAGATAGGTTACCGTATAAGCATATAACTACAAATAATGTAATGATAAGGTCATAATTTAAATTTCTGAAGTGTTTTGATATTGTGAAACTGTTAATGCAGACAGTGGAAATACACTAATTTAATTAGACACGATAAACAACAGATTGTCAGTAAACTGTGTGATCTGTCAAAATTATTTCACTGTATAAATCACTAGTAAATCAGATTATGGAACCACAGGAAATTCTGCGAAATGATTGATCTACATCTACATCTACATGGATACTCTGCAAATCACATTTAAGTGCCTGGCTGAGGGTTCATCGAACCACCTTCACAATTATCTATTATTCCAGCCTCGTATATACCGCGGAAAGAATGAACATATATATCTTTCCGTACGAGCTCTGATTTCCCTTATTTTATCGTGGTGATCGTTCCTCCCTATGTAGGTCGGTGCCAACAAAATATTTTCGCATTCGGAGGAGAAAGTTGGTGTTTGGAATTTCGCGAGAAGATTCCGTCGCAACGAAAAACGCATTTCTTTTAATGATGTCCAGCCCAAATCCTGTATCATTTCTGTGACACTGTCTCCCATATTTCTCGATAATGCAAAACGTGCTGCCTTTCTTTGAACTTTTTTGATGCACTCCGTCAGTTCTATCTGGTAAGGATCCCACACCCCGCACCAGTATTCTAAATGAGGACTGACAAGCGTAGTGTAGGCAGTCTCCTTAGTAGGTCTGTTACATTCTCTAAGTGTCCTGACAATTAAACACAGTCTTTGGTTAGCCTTTCCCACAACATTTTCTATGTGTTCCTTGCAATTTAACTTGTCCGTAATTGTAATACCTAAGTATTTAGTTGAATTTACGGCTTTTAGATAAGACTGATTTATCGTGTAACCGAAGTTTAACGAGTTCCTTTTAGCACTCATGTGGATGACCTCACTTTTCGTTATTTAGGGGCAACTGACACTTTCCGCACCATTCAGATATATTTTTTAAATCTGTTTTGCAGTTTGTTTTGATCTTCTGATGACTTTATTAGTCGATAAACGACAGCGTCATCTGCAAACAACCGAAGACGGCTGCTCAGACTGTCTCCCAAATCGTTTATATACATAAGGAACAGCAAAGGGCCTATAACACTACCTTGGGGAACGCCAGAAATCACTTCTGTTTTACTCGATGACTTTCCGTCGATTACTTCGAACTGTGACTTCTCTGACAAGTAATTACAAATCCAGAATGAGATTTTCACTCTGCAGCGGGATGTGCGCTGATATGAAACTTCCGGGCAGATTAAAACTGTGTGCCGGACCGAGACTCGAACTCGGGATCTTTGCCTTTCGCGGGCAAGTGCTCTACCAACTGAGTTACCCAAGCAAGGTTCGCAGGAGAGCTTCTGTAAAGTTTGGAAGGTCGGAGACGAGGTACTGGCGGAAGTAAAGTTGTGAGGACGGGGCGTGAGTCGTGCTTGGGTAGCTCAGTTGGTAGAGCACTTGCCAGCGAAAGGCAAAGGTCCCGAGTTCGAGTCTCAGTCCGGCACACAGTTTTAATCTGCCAGGAAGTTTCAGTTACAAATCCAGTCACATAACGCAATTTCACTACGAGCCGCTTGTGTGGTACAGTGTCAAAAGCCTTCCGGAAATCCAGAAATACGGAATCGATCTGAAATACCTTGTCAGTAGTACTCAACACTTCATGTGAATAAAGAGCTAGTTGTGTTTCACAGGAACGATGTTTTCTAAAACCCATTTTGACTGTGTGTCAATAGACCGTTTTCTTCGAGGTAATTCATAATGTTCGAACACAATATACGTTCCAAAATCCTACTGCATATCGACGTTAACTATATGGGCCTGTTATTTAGTGGATTACTCCTGCTACCTTTCTTGAGTATTGGTGTGACCTGTGCAACTTTCCAGTATTTGGGTACAGATCTTTCGTCGAGCGAATGGCTGTGTACGATTGTTAAGTATGGAGCTAATGCGTCAGCATACCCCGAAAGGAACCTAATTGGTATACAGTCTGGACCAGAAGACTTGCTTTTATTAAGTGATTTAAGGTGCTTCACTACTCCAAGGATATTTACTTCTACGTTACTCATGTTGGCAGCTGTTCTCGATTCGAATTCTGGAATATTTACTTCGTCTTCTTTTGTGTTGGCATTTCGGAAGGCTGTGTTTAGTAAGTCTGCTTTGGTAGCACTGTCTTCTATAGTATCTCCATTTCTATCGCACAGAGAAGGCATTGATTCAAATTACATCTAACAGGAAACAAAAGGTCTCAATCAGAAAGGGTCTTGTATTAAGCCACTACTCTTCATCAAATGAGAAGTGAGCACAGATGGTGTCTCCGAACGTTTCACTTTAGGAATTTTGCATTTTTCTTGAATGTATTAGAGATGTTTCAACAATAGAATTACCGGATGATAATTTTGTTTTGCTTGTGGATGATATGAACATTACAAACTACAGTAGAACAATTATACACTTAGAACGGGCTGTTAATGAAATTTCCTTGGCTGACACATTTTTCGTGTTAGTGACGTTTCAGTAGGAATATTAACTGTGTACACCGATCAGCCAGAATATTATGAGCACCAACCTTCGATCTATACAACCTCGTACAGGCGATAGCAGCGCCACCTAGTGAGGAATGACGGCTAGTCAGACACACCCACGGTGCGAGCGTGCTGTCCGTGTGTATAGAATAGGGAAGGCGAGCAATCTGAGTTTGACCGAGGGCAGATTGTGATGGCCCCGATGCTCAGCACAAGTATTTCGGAAACTGTACGACTTGTTGTGTCTTCTAGGAGTGCTGTGTTGAAAGCCTTCAACACGTGGTGAAATCAAAGTGAAACAATGTCCAGACATCGTGGGGATGGGCAACCACCCCTCATTACAGATGTCGTACGTCGTTCCTGGGCAGACAGGTAAAACAGGACGGGGGGCGAACTGTGGTGGAACTAATATCAGACATTAATGCTGGGACTCACCGAACACTCCTAACGGTGGGCCTGTGCAGCCGACGACCCA
Organism: Schistocerca nitens; assembly: GCF_023898315.1. Taxonomy (NCBI): domain Eukaryota; kingdom Metazoa; phylum Arthropoda; class Insecta; order Orthoptera; family Acrididae; genus Schistocerca; species Schistocerca nitens. The sequence continues at coordinate 791,272,568 of NC_064618.1, read as the reverse complement.
CGGATGTGCCAATGTTAACATCTCGACATCAGCAACTACGACTGATATTTGCACGTGATCATCGGCACTGGACGTTGGCACAATGGTAGAGCGTTGCATGGTTTGATGAATCCATATACCTGTTTCATCATGCCGATGGGAGAGCAGGAATCCGTCGTATTCCAGAGGAACAGCTGCTTGACATCTGTACTGTGGGACGGAGACAAAGTGGCGGCGGCTCCATTATGCTCTGGGGAACATCCACGTGGGTATCGATTTATCCAACAGAGCTCGTGAAAGGTACCATGACGGCCTAGGACTGTCGTACACTGCTTTCACTCCACGTACACCCCTTCATGACGATCTTGTTTCCCGACGGCAGTGGCATTTTTCAGCAGGATAATGCGCGATGTCACAAGGCCAAGAGTGTGATGGAATGATTCGAGGAACACACTGGCAAGTTCCATTTGATGTGCTGGCTCCCCAACTCGTCAGAGATGATCCCGATGGAACACATCTGGGATGTGATTTATCCTGGCGTCAGAGCTCATGGCCCCCCCCCCCCCCCCCCCCCGCCCCGTCCCGGAATTTACGAGAACTGGGTGACCTGTGTGTGCAGATGTGGTGCCAACTCCTTCCAGCGATCTACCAAGGCCTAACTGCCTCCATGCCTCGACGCTTCGCCGTAGATATCCGTGTCAAAGTTGGACCGGTTATTAGGGAGGTGGTCTTAAAGTACTGGATGATCAGTGTATATTTCAAAGAATTTTAAGTCTAAAGTTAGAAAGAGCTGTTAACCGAATTGTCATGGAGATCAATAAATCGGTTTGTCTAGTCCCATCAAATCTTGAAAAACAAAAATAAAAAATTGCCCTCACTTCATGCACTTCTGAACCTTAAGGAGATTTCTGTCTAATAAAATCTTAGATGCAAATAGAAGGGGTTCACAGATTGAAGTAATGAGATTACAGTTTTATACAAGTGGTAAGCTTGTAATATACTTCAATTGTAATAATGTGATGTATTTAAGTAGGGTTTGTGAACTGTTTGTTTTGACAGTGCTTGGGTGCAATAGCCTAGTAATTATTTTATGGACACTAGTACGTCCAAAGTAAAATTTATATGGTAAACTGAAACAGTATGGCCAGGGAGAATAAACAAAGGGTTATAATAAGGCTCGATTTTGTCGCCGCTGCTGTTCAATGTATTTACATTAAACCCACATCTGATGTTTTTTCCAAGTGTTAAAGTATTGCAGTATGCATGTATTTATTCTCATAGGTATAGTTTTACCGGCAATGAGTCATATCGCCTCATAAATCAGCTGTCTGCGTCTATACTAGACATAGGCTTAACAGACCAAGAAACATATTATAGCTCTTTATATTAACAGTCAAAAATATGATCAGGAACTTACGGCGTTACAGCGATCATCATATTAAGCAAGAAATTTAGAAAATAAATTGGAGGTGTCACAAATATCTTTCGTGTTGTGACAGGCGTTTGTTGGATAGCTGATCCGAGAATCAGCTTTATAGCCCGTTTTACACCAATAAATTTCTGGTCAAAATCGACTAATCAATGGGCGTGCACATTTTGTACCTGTGTGTAAATCAGCGGCCAACCACGACGGGTGTTTGACGTCAATGAACTATCGATTCTGATGAGTGTGTGGTGTGTATCGAGGGGCAGCTCGTCTATCGGATGCGATGCCTCTGACATTCAATAACGCCGTACTCTGTACTATGTAATTGTGCTCATTCATCAATCACCATTACAAAATTTGCCGTTCTTTTGAGTCACCTTGTATTATGAAGTGACACCTGACGATCGCCTATATACCATAAGGACTAGTCAAGGCGCGATAGAACAAAAACTTTCATCGATCTTACAAATTTAAAGGGGGACACTATGTCGCAATAGTACCTGATCTTCCATCTTACAGCAGAAAACTTAGTGACAACGACACGAATTCGATTTAATCACGAGAGACATTTCTGCCGCCTCGTGATGTTCTCACCATCAACTGAATCAACTGAATGTGCGGCAGTGAGGGAGATGTTACTCACATTTTCTTCGGCTGCGACAATCTATCAGAAGATACTAATGCAGCGTCTGATGCCTCTGGTAATGCATTACCAACGAAGGTTTTACCTCTTTTAGGGACAAACGACTTAAAAGCGTATAAACGCTTGTACGAATTTATAGCAGAGAGAAATAAGAATACAGGAAAAGTCTTAAACGTGGCCACGGTTCAGCAACTGTATAAATTTGAAGAGATTTAAGAAATCAGGGAGCCAGTAGCAAATCAAAGGCTTATATGGTCTTTGACGTAGGTTTCGATATTTATAAAAATATCTTCAGACGGAGTGGTAATTGTTACTATGCACGGTGGTAAATTACGTTACGCTCGGCTTCAGCTAATGTAACTTGCCACCATGTGCTGTAACAAGGCCCACTCCTCCGGAAGAAGATATTTTTTCTAAATGTCGAAACATAGGTCAAGGGCTATATAAAACTTTGGTCTCAAACTGGTTGGCTGGTTTTTTCAACCTCTTCATACAGGAAATGGGATGTTTTACTTTTCTACGTTGTTGTGATCTTCACTACAGAGTGGTTTGTTACAGCTCTCCAAGCTACTTTATTCTGTGCAAACTTCATCTCCTAGTAACAACTGCAACCTACATCCTTCTGAATCTGCTTAGTGTATTCATCTCTTGGTCTCCCCTGCCATTTTTACCCTCCACGCTTCCCTCCAGTATTAAACTGGTGATCCCTTGATGCCGCAGAATGTGTCTTCTAGTCAAGTTGTGCCACAAATTCCTCTTCTCTCCAGTTCTGTTCAGTACCTCCTCATTAGCTACGTGATCTACCCATCTAATCTTCAGCATTATTCTGCAGCACCACATTTCCAAAGCTATTCTCTTCTTGTCTAAACTACTTATCGATCATGCTTCACTTCCATACGTGACTACACTCCACACAAATACTTTCAGGAAACAGTTCCTGACACTTAAATCTGTACTCGATGTTAACAAATTTCTCTTCTTCAGAAAGGCTTTTCTTCCCATAGCCAGTCTATATTTTATATCATCTCTACTTCGACCACCATCAGTTATTTTGCTCCCCAAATAGCAAACCTCATCTACAACTTTAAGTGTCTCATTTCCTAATCTAATTCCCTCAGCATCACCTGATTTAATTTGGCTGCATTCCATTATCCTGGTTTTGCTTTTGTTGATGTTCGTATTATTTTCTCCTTTCAAGAGACTGTCCATTCCGTTCAATTGCTCTTCCAGGTCCTTTGCTGTCTCTGACAGAATTACAATGTCATCGGCAAACCTCAAAGCTTTTATTTCTTCTCCATGAATTTTAATTCCTACTCCAAATTTTTCCTTTGCTTTCTTTATTGATTGCTCAGTATACAGATTGACTAGCATCTAGGACAGGCTACAACCCTATCTCACTCCCTTCACAACCACTGCTTCCCTTTCATGCCCCCCCCCCCCCCCCCCCTTGACTCTTATAACTGGCATCTGGTTTCTGTACAAATTGCAAATAGCCTTTCGCTCCCTGTATTTTACTCCTGCCACCTTCAGAATTTGAAAGAGAGTATTCCAGTCAACCCTATCAAACGTTGTAAGTCTACAAATGCAAGAAACGTAGGTTTGCCTTTCGTTAGTCTATCTTCTAAGATAAGTCATAGGGTCAGTATCGCCTCGCGTGTTCCAACATTTCTACGGAATCCAAACTGATATTCCCCGAGGTCAGTTTCTACCACTTTTCCATTCGTCTGTAAAGAATTCGTGTTAGTATTTTGTACAGTAACTTATTAAACTGATAGTTCGGTAATTTTCACATCTGTCAGCGCCTCATTTCTTTGGAATTGGAATTTGACATGGTACCGCAGGCGTTAGCTGGCATAGACACCGGGGAAAACAGACAACGCCCGAAGGCCAAAATCTTGAATACATGGAAGTTGAGGGGAGTACGTGCAGGCACCGTTTCTCTAATGAAAGTGTTTTTACCTTTAAAATTCTACAAATTTATTCAAAAAATGGCTCTGAGCACTATGGGACTCAACTGCTGCGGTCATAAGTCCCCTAGAACTTAGAACTACTTAAAGCTAACTAACCTAAGGACATCACACACATCCATGCCCGAGGCAGGATTCGAACCTGCGACCGTAGTGGTCGTGCGGTTCCAGACTGTAGCGCCTTTAACCGCTCGGCCACTCCGGCCGGCCTACAAATTTATTAACTTGATTTTAAAATAGTAAGTAAACATTCGTTATCTTGAACAGAAAGATCAACAACATAGTTTCCTCATGAAAGTTCCTGAAGAACTATTTTAACAGATCAAAGAACAGCTCTCAAAACCAATTTACAACGCTTAAAACTCTAAATCCCCTTTTAAACAAAGGAAAAAAAATACAAATTGCATAACGCAAGGTTAAATAAAATATTATAATCCCACATGACAATACCCAAATTTTGCTAGATATCACCTGTGATCTCTAAAGGCAATAAAATATTGATCACAAAATTTTAATTAAAACAACAACTTAAAGTAATAAAATCTGGTTACTATAACTTACATTCAAACTCTGTAGTCTCTACGATGCGCACAGTATCACAAAATATTTCCCTTCCTTTTAAACACTTTACACCATAAACCTCCCTGCATGTGGTACATACTACACCCCACGAATTATGACAATTACGCATAGATGCTATAATCGACCAAGTATGTAAATCTTTTCCTTTCAAAATAAATCGAAAAACACAAATCAATTCCTAAGCTTAGTGGTTACATCCGTTAAAGTACACAAAACACATCTTTTGATTTCGTAGTGGTCATGCGCTGTTGTGCACCGTGCTCTCCTTCAGTACCACATACGGCACGGGAAAGATATTCCACGATGTACAAAACGTTAACAGAGCGCAATCAACTTACAAAAATTGCATACTGGGTTATACGTCGACGTGGTTGCGGGTCACAAATCTTAAAACGGGCGAGGGAGTAGATACGGTACTACTGAACACTTAGACTATACCGCACCTCACCAAACAGCAATACGGTGGGGTAGACAAGAGAAGAGACAAAACAACTGTTGCAAGGCAACCTCAGCAAGGCAGTAAGAAAATATTTGGGACTTTAAACTCTTGGAAGGGCCACACCAAACCACAGAATAACGTCCCAAGCTAAATTATGAAAATACTATCTGTGATTTCGCCACGACAATAGAACTCTAAAATACCATAAGAAGTGAACTGCAACTAACCCGATTCATAAGCGTCCGACTGAAAAGCTCCACAGTCAATCTTTCCCTTACTACAAACATTTAACAGTACCTCCGAAGTTCACTCGTGGACACTACCAGAGAGTCAGTTACTCGTTATAACTGTATATAACAGTTTAACACGCTGGTAGTCGACTTAGGTTTCTTAATAAGATAAGCAGTGATTCGGTGCCTCACTTGGATCCACCTTCGATCCAAAACAGTCATTTACTTTAAAGCAGCTATATAGATGACAATGCCAATATCAACGCTCTCTTCCCAAGCAGCGCTCTAACTGGAGACTGCAGTACCAAAAAATGGCTCTGAGCACTATGGGACTTAACTTCTGAGGTCATCAGTCCCCTAGAACTTAGAACTACTTAAACCTAACTAACCTAAGGACATCACACACATCCATGCCCGAGGCAGGATTCGAACCTGCGACCGTAGCGGTCGCGCTTTTCCAGACTGTAGCGCCTAGAACCGCTCGGCCACACCGACCGGCACTGCAGTACCGAAGCAAAGCTTACCCCACTCACAAGTCTGATATTTGCACCATCAAAGTGCACCTTTTTGGAATTCTTATGTTCACGTCATACACCAAACTTACTGTAATTATTCTTTGGAATCCAAGGACAGAACCAATAAATCACTTCGCCGGGAGCTGTGGCCGAGCGGTTCTACGCGTTTCAGTCCGGAACCGAACGACTGCTACGGTCGCAGGTTCGAATCCTGCCTCGGGCATGGATGTCCTTAGGTTAGTTAGGTTTAAGTAGTTCTAAGTTCTAGGTGACATGATTTCAGATGTTAAGTCCCATAGTGCCCAGAGCTATTTGAACCATTTTGAATAAATCACCTGTCAGCCCTTTAATGACCACACGATCGCCATCGGGACACCGGCCCTCCACACTAGGATCTTCCAGCCCACGGCGTTGCGTCCCCAACCGACTGCTTTCGCGGGGCCCACGGACCAAGCGTCCTTGCCCTCCGACACCGACGTCGCTCCTCTCGCACTGTCCAGAGCCAACTCCTAGCAACCCCCTTCTTCCTCGTTCAGTCGCCTCGCGGCGCGCGGGAAGCCAACTCGCCAAAGATATGCGGCGACCTGAGACTCCAGTCCGATCTCGATATTGACATCGCGGCGAATACTGACAAGGGAACCTCCCCATTGCACCCCCCCTCAGATTTAGTTGTACGTTGGCACAGTGGATAGGCCTGGAAAAACTGAACACAGATCAATCGAGAAAACAGGAAGAAGTTGTGTGGAACTGTGAAAAAAATAAGCAAAATATACAAACTGAGTAGTCCATGAACAAGATATGCAACATCAAGGAGAGTGTGAGCTCAAGAGCGCCATGGTCCCGTGGTTAGCGTGAGCAGCTGCGTAATGAGAGGTCCTTGGTTCAAGTCCTCCCTCGAGTGAAAAGTTTACTTGCTTTATTTTCGCAAAGTTATGATCTGTCCGTTCGTTCATTGACGTCTCTGTTCACTGTAATAAGTTTAGTGTCTGTGTTTTGCGACCGCACTGCAAAACCGTGCGATTAGTAGACAAAAGGACGTGCCTCTCCAATGGGAACCGAAAACATTTGATCGCAAGGTCATAGGTCAACCGATTCCTCCACAGGAAAACATGTCTGATATATTCTATACGACAATGGTGACGGCATGTACGACACATGACAGGAATATGTTGTCGACTCACCTAACTTGTACACTTGGCGAATGGGATAAAGAGATTCTTCTACCTTGCCCGATTTAGGTTCTTTTGTGGATGTGATAATCACTCCCAAAAAAGTGATCGCATCGGACGGACGGGCGGACGGGCGGACAGATAATAATTGTCTGGACATAAAAAACTGAACTGTTCAGACGAGGGAAGACTTGAAGCAAGGACCTCTCGTGCCGCAGCTGCTCACGGTAACCACGGGACCACGGCGTTCGTGAGCTCACACTGTCCATGATGTTGCATATGTTGCGCATGGACTACTCAGTTTGTGTATTTTGCTTATTTTTTTCATAGTTCCACACAACTTCTAGTTTTGTCATGGCTTGCTCTCCGAAGGCTATCAGCAGTTCTAATGGAATGTTCCCTACTCCCAAGGCCTTGTCTGGACATTTTTTATGTTATAATATATTAAATGGATGGTTTGTGCTATCAATCCTCGTTTCAGATTGAGGAATGGATTATAATTTTCTTCGGTCATGGACTTATTTTCAGGTTACATGAGTGTAACAGATAATTGTTGCTGTTTAACGCTTTCAGGACGTTACTCATTTAGGTGTTAAAAAGTCATTCTGAGGCTCGCTGTATACATTTAATAAATTCAAAGGAAGGAAACAGCAAAGACGTTAATAAATATTGGCGTCTTTCGTATCTAATATTTCCTAAAATTTATATAGTAGTTAAAATAGGTGTGTTTTGGACAATGTATATTCTCTGATACCTCCAGGAACGCCTCTTCTCGGATTTTAAACAGCAAATCTGCTCGCGATGCAAAACGACTTCATCGATACGAGTCTTACAGCATTTCTGTGGAGTTCTGGCGCTGATTACAGAAAGTAGTATTGCACTGCGCAGATTCTTCCTTCATCTGGGGCGATATCATCCGATGCAGACGTTTGTGGATCAAGCAGTGCGTGGTATGTACGGCTTTGAACCCTCGTTTCCTTATTCCAGCTACCGAGTCGTGGGGCAGATCTGTTGAGGTTCTGGTTAATGATCCTCATTCTCGGCTACGGGCCGGGAATTCCGGGAGAGCGAACTTCCCGCCGTGTAGTGCTCTCACGGGTGCAGCTGACGCTCATAATCTCCTTTGTTTTCCTTCGCTGAGAATCCATTCCCCTATCCCGGTCAAGCGAAGAATGTGTGTACCGGAGAGAGAGGCATTGTGCTGTACACTCATTTGAAAGAAAACTTATGCAGTTGTTTATGTGCGAAAGAAAGAAAGAAAGAAAGAAAGAAAGCAATCGAGAACTACATGTTGCATTTCACACACCCTACTGCGCTCCTTTGCAGAAAAGGAATTCTAAAGAATGAGGGACAAGCAGCCGGCTGGAGTGGCCGAGCGGTTCTAGGCGCTACAGTCTGGAACCGCGAGACCGCTACGGTCGCAGGTTCGGATCCTGCCTCGGGCATGGATGTGTGTGATGTCCTTAGGTTAGTTAGGTTTAAGTAGTTCTAAGTTCTAGGGGACTGATGACCTCAGCAGTTAAGTCTCATAGTGCTCAGAGCCATTTGAACCATTTGAAGGGACAAGAAGATCCCTGGCATGTAGCACAAATTTCAAAAAACGTTTCCGTCTTTCCAAATAAACAATTCACTTATAAAAGTATCACTCTTTACTTCCCTTATGTAGGACTTTTTTCTTTTTTTTTTTGGGGGGGGGGAGGGAGGCGGGGTTGCATTACCTTTCTGACTGATTTGATGCAGCACTTCACAATTTCCCCTCTGTACGAATCTCTTCCTCTCAGAATAAAACGTATAACCACCATTCTCAACTACCTGTTATGTACGTGGGGTACCCGAACTCTGTTGACAAAGTATTGGTTTTTCAGGCAATTTTCTGAGCAATTTACCGTAAGGGGCTCTCGATTTCCAGTGGCTTGTTACAGAGCATTAATGAAATTATGTTTCATTCGGTATGTTATCTTACTTTCCTTTGTGTTCTGACGGTTCCCATTGGGTCCCTTTTTTCTTTATTTATTTCCTTTCCCTGGACATTTTTATATTGTCTCTTTTCGCCGATCTTCTGATGCCCACTATTATTTCACAGTTATCTTCCTTAGAGATGTATTTTGCTCATCTTCTGTGTATCTTTTCTAGAAGTGTCTCCTGAACTATCTGTTCCACTAAACGCTATCGCACTGTCTACTGCCTCGGAGAAACTCGAATGAAAATCATTGTGCTTCAGCAGTTCAGTATTTCACTTCCTTGTGTGTTAAGTCTACCTGACGATTTTCTTAAGCTCTAGCTTACGCTTTTTTTCATTACTGGGCTATGTTCACAATCTAAATCTCCTCCTGGAATCCGATATCTAAGTTACGAGTCTGTGCCTAATTATGATGCACTACAGCTGCCACGTAACTGTTCTTCCTGGCCTTTCCCATGAATTCCTCCTCTTCTTGTGATGTTCTAAAAAAATGATTCAAATGGCTCTGAGCACTACGGGATTTAACATCCGAAGTCATCAGTCCCCTAGAACTTAGAACTACGAACCTGCGACTGTAGCGGTCGCGTGGTTCCGGACTGAAGCGCCTAGAAAAGCTCGGCTACAGCGGCCGGCTGATGTTTTAAACGGCATACTATTACTAACGGCAATTCATGCTGGACTCAAGGACTCTTCTCCTCTCTCACTCACGTCATCGAGCCGTATTCTCCTACGATTCTGCCTTTCTCTATCATAGCGTTTCTGTTTACCATGATTGAGATTCTCATCTTCATTTACTTAATGAGTAACCCAACAATGCCCTCATATATCCTAACTCTCCATCTTCAGCTTCTGAATTTTGCATAAACTCCAGAATTAATTTTGCTAACTTGATTTGCTTTCGATTCTGACGAGAATGTTATTGCTGTTCAGAGCAACTCAATCTTTGTCCTACCTTCCTATTCAAAGTGTATCTTGCTCGCTCAATACAATTTCTTGGTGCTGTTAATGTATCCTTATATTTCATCTCTATATTCTTTCCAATTACTTCCCTGAAGCATACTTCATCGAGTTCCGAGAGTCGCAATTCCCCTTTCCACATGCTTTAGGTTTCCTACTACATTTAGACTTATTGACGTTTCTCGCCCCAACTCATAGGAACTTTCCCTTTCCTTTGTTTTTTCCAATTTTTCTCTCCCAATCTCCGTTGTCAGTACCTTCCTGAAAATCTGAATGGGTGACTAATCTGGAATCTTTTGTCAATGGAGATATCACATGACTTACTTTTCACTTGCAAGCCATATTTCCCATCGAAACACAGTATGTTCTTTAATGCAATGGTTTTATTGCCCTCTGTGTTCCCATACCGTTCATCATTGCTGATGCTCATGTCAGTCTCTGTGGCGCATTGGTTAGTACACTGGACTCGCTTTCGGGAGGACGACGGTACAAATCCGCGTCCGGCCATCCAGATTTAGTTTTCCTGTGATCTCCTTAAATCGCTCCAGGAAAATGCCGATTTCCTTCCCCGTCCTTCTGTAATTCGAGCTTGTGCTCCATCTCAATTGACTGCGCTGTTGATGGGACGTTAACCACTAACATTGTTCCTTCCTTCTTTCCTTCCTTCCTTCGCTTCCACTCTCTGCCTTTCCCTACAGCTTTTATCGCCTACAGCTCCCTCTAGTACATCAAGGAAGTTATTCCCTGTTGTCTCACTAGATGTCCTATCATCCTCTCCCTTCTTCTTGCCAGTGTTTTCCATATATTCCTAACTCTCCGATTCTACGGAGAACATAGTCGCTCCTTATCTTAGCAGTCCAAATAATCTTCAGTGTACTTCTATAGTACCACATTTCAAACGTTTCGATACTTCTCTTTTCCAGGTTTCCCAGAGCCTATCACACAATGCTGTACTCCTAACGCACATTCTCAGAAATTTCTTCCTCTAACTAAGGCCAGTATTTGATACTAGTAGACTTCATTTTAGCCAGGAATGTCCTCTTTGTCTGTCCTAGTCTGTTTTACGTTCTCCTTACTTCACCCTTCATGTCCTTTTTTGCTGCATAGGTAACAGAGTTCTTAAATTTGTCTACTTCGTCCTATTCAATTTTGATGTTAAGTTACTCGCTTTTCTCATTTCTGCTACTCCTCATTAATTTCATATTTCTTCAGTTTACTCTCAATTAATGTTCTACAGTCATCATATGAATGGAGAAAGAGAAAGGCAGATATTGTATAATATGTACAAAAATCAAATGGTAACAATAAAAATGGAAGATCAAGAACAGTGTTCGGATTGAAAAGGATGTAAGACAGGGCTCCAGTCTTTCCCTCCTACTGTTCAGGCTGCATCTCGAAACAGCAATGATGGAAAAAAAAGAAATACTGGAATGTGAGTTTAAAATTCGGGGTGGAAAGGATATCAATGATAAGATCTGCTTATGGCATTGCTGTCATCAGTGAAAGCATAGAAGAATTACGGGAATTGTTGCATGGTATGAATTGTCCAATAAAAGGTAGCAACAAATCTTTAACTTGTTTTGTAGGACCGGAAACCACAGCCAAACTTCGACATTTTTCCAAAGAAAATTCCGCACTGGCTCTATCAATGATTTTTTATTAAATCTGCGATCGGTTTCGCACCAATTATCGGTGCATCCACAAGGAATATACGCTATTTATAACATGGTAATGTTGAACGTTGCCGTGTAGCCACTCCCCACCATTCACGTCCAATATACAGTCATCTGGTAAAAGCGGTAGCTAAAATTTAAAACTCATTTTTTTAAAAATATTTTAAATGATGGGAGCGGCAAAGACCGTGCAAGCTTTAAGAAGAGCCGCGCGGCAGCGGACACGGCCTGCAGTCGGAAAGACACACTTGTGAGAACCTCCTTGGACTACTTCGAAAATTTTTCGGCTCGCTTCGTATTTAGGTCGTATAAATCGTATAGATACCATCGCGAAAATAGCAGCTGGGACAGATGTGTGCACGTGATCATTTTTCCCAAGCTCCGTAAATGGAATGGGATGAAACTTTAATACACGATACAGAAAGTGCCGTCTGCCACGCACTACAGATTATGTACCTTGCAGTACGGATCGAAAGTCTGGAGTTCGATCCCACGTCAGTCATCTCTTCTTTGACTTCCGTCTCACAATGGTTCTGAATCCATGTAAAACTGTAGGTCATCATGTAAATGGTTGGACCGGTTAGTTCAACATCGGAGGAAGGCAAGTGCATACCACACCAAGCCTAGTAAAGCTAACCTTCTGGTTGATGACAGCTTTATTTTTCAGCTATGAAATACGTGTACTTCTGTTGCCCAATAAATTCTACAATAGTTTAGTTTGTACGGAAAAAGAACTGACTGCATACATTAGATTCACTGGGATATCTAGATGTGTAAATACTTTTAGTGCGTAACTTTTATCCTTTTTTTTTTAAAAAAAAAACAAAATTATCAGCTAATTTCCTTTATCCTCACAACTATATTACATAAATGTGGGTACAAGCCAAAATATAGGCATGACTGTAGAAACCAAGTCATTCATCGAACTTGTAGATACCATCAGCAAATTATGCTTGAAACCCAGGGGGTAAGACGAACTCTATCACCTAGTACACTGCTGTGTAAAACTTAACGACCGAAGTAACTTTCACGTGATGTATCACTACCGCGTAACGTAGCTCGAAGATACTTGGGCCTATCATAGAAATAGCTCCTACAGTGTAGTACAGAATATAACTGAATGAAATACACAATGAGACGAACAGAAAAGATACTGTATTCGAAGACAATATTACACGAAAATCACCGCGATTCGTGACGGTCTCCTTCGCACTACAAACGGAGCGACACGATTTTAATGGGGTGTGTGATTACCACGGACAACAATACATGGTCTAGAAAGTGCTCCCAAGCCTGCTACAAGGTGTGTGGTGAGGTCGTTGGTGCATGTGGAAGTGCTGCTGTACGTCTCCCCAACGCTTTCTACATGTGCTTCCCCACTCCATAACACTTATGCCACCAAACCCATCATGGTTCAAATGGCTCTGAGCACTATGGGACTTAACATCTGAGGTCATCAGTCCCCTAGAACTTGGAACTGCTTAAACCTAACCTACCTAAGGACATCACACACATCCATGCCCGAGGCAGGATTCGAACCTGCGACCGTAGCGGTCGCGCGGTTCCGGACTGAAGCGCCTAGAACCGCTCGGCCACACTGGCCAGCCAAAACCCATCATGTTCGACAGTGCCTGACGTACCCTCTTATGACGAGAGGTGAGAACACGTAATTCACCCAGGAACATTGTCGAATGTGAGCATTTGGCAGTATGAATATTATGGTGTGGGGAGGCATAATGCTGCATATACGTTAAGATCTCCAAACCTTCGAGCACGTTATACGCACCGCTCAACGTTACTGTGATACTGTGCTCCACACCGTGTGCATCTTTTTCAGAAGTGCATTCGGTCACCAATTTCCTTCCAGCAGTTGTCAACCGCGCTGGTGCAGTAATGGAACGCCCTTCTGCAAGAAGTGCTTGCCTCCCTTGTGGTCAGTGTCGGAGTACGTTGCATTGCAGGCATCGCCGTCCGTGGTGACCACACATCCCATTAAAACCGTGATCCGACACTTGTATCGTCCAGGGGACGTTCATAAATCGTGGCGACTCCTGTGGGTTGTTGTCATTTGCGTAGATAAGTTGTATCTGTTCGTCTCATTGCGTATTTTTCTGACTTTCTTCTGTACTATACTGTAACTATAACTAAAATTCCGACCGAAGAGGCCATGAAGGCCTAACGGCACCGACCGGCCGCCCTGTCATCATCAGCCCACAGGCGTCACTGAATGCGGATATGGAGGGGCACGTGGTCAGCACACCGCCCTCCTGGCCGTATGTCAGTTTACGGGACCGGAACCGCTACTTCTCATTCAAGTAGCTCTTCAGTTGGCCTCACAAGGGCTCAGTGCACACCGCTTGTCAACAGTGCTGTGCAGACCGGATGGTCACGCATCCAGCTGCTAGTCCAGACCGACAGCGCTTAACTTTGTTGATCTGGCGGGAACCGGTGTTACCATTGCGGCAAGTCCGTTGGCCGTACAATGCTGAAGCAGTTCTTTCAGATTTCTGTTACTTCAAGCGATAGTTACCATCGGTCGTAAGCTTCGCACAGTACTTGTGTAAGACTTTAAGCTAGCCACAACTATTCGTTTGGCAGAATAACAGAGAGCACACTTTTACAACTACGTCTGCATATATACTACGCTAGCCACGAAGCGGTGTGTGGCGGAGGGCACAATTCGCGCCAAAGTGATATCCCACACCTGTTCCACTCGCGGATCGCGCGAGGGAAAAACGACTGTCTGAACTCCTCAGTACGAGCTCTTATTTCCCATATCTTTGAATGGTGATCATTGCGCGATTTGAAAGTTGGTGGGAACAATATATGCTCTACATCCTCGGTGAAGATAGGATTTCGAAATTTAGTGAGCAGCCCCTTCCGTTTAGGGCGTCGTCTATCTGCAAGTGTGTCCCACTTCAAACTTTCTATGAGATTTGTAACGCTCTCGCGATGGCTAAATGTACCAGTCACGAACCTTGCCGCTCTTCTTTGGACCTTCTCAATCTCTTGAATCAGACCCAACTGGTAACGGTCCCATACAGACGAACAATACTCCAAGACTGGACGAACTAACGTATTGTAAGCTATTTCCTTTGTTGAAGGACTGCATCGCTTCGGGATTCTACCAATAAACCGCAATCTAGAGTTCGCCTTACCCGTTACTTGTCTAATCTGATCATTCCATTTGAGATCATTTCGAATAGTCGCACCCAGATACTTGACGGATGTTACCGCTTACAAACACTGGGCATTTATTTTGTACTCGTACATTAATGGGGATTATACGCACTAGGTTACACTTACTAATATTGAAAGATAACTGCCAGTCATTACACCACGCATTTATTTTCTGCAAATCCTCATTGATTTGTTCACAACTTTCGTACGATACTACTTTCCTGTAGACTACAGCGGCAAACAGTCCCAGTCCGTTGTCAATACCATCAACTAGATCGTTTATGTAAATCGTAAAAAGCAGAGAACCTATTACGCTGGCCGGCTGGAGTGGCCGACTGGTTCTAGGCGCTTCGGTCTGGAACGGCGCGACCGCTACGGTCGCAGGTTCGAATCCTGCCTCGGGCATGGATGTGTGTGATGTCCTTCGGTTAGTTAGGTTTAAGTAGTTCTAAGTTATAGGGGACTGATGACCTCAGATGTTAAGTCCCACAGTGTTCAGAGCCATTTGAACAATTATTACGCTGCCCTGGGGCACACCTGAAGTTACGCTTATTTCTGTTGAAGTCAACCCGTTCAGGACGACATACTGCTCCCTGTCTGTTAGAAAACTTTCTATCCAACCACATATGTCATCGGATATCGCGCACTTTTTGCAGCAAGCGACAGTGAGGAACGGAGTCGAACTCCTTTCGAAAGTCGAGAAATTTGCCATCAACCTGGGAGCCGGTACTTAGAGCCTGTTGTATATCATTCAAAAAGAGGGCCAGCTATGTCTCGCATGACCGCTGTTTCCTAAAACCGTGCTGGTTTCTGCAGATGAGCTTCTCAGTCTAGAAAGGTAATTATGTCTGAACACAAAATATGTTCCATGATTCTACAACAAATCGATGTCAGTGAAATTGGCCGGTAATTATGTGCATCCGATTTTCTACCCTTTTTATAGATTGCTATGACCTGGGCCTTCTACCAGTCACGTGGAACTTTCCGCTGTTCCAATGATCTCTGATAGATGATGGATAAGAATGGTGCTATATTTGTAGCATAGTCGACATAAAATCTTACGGGGATACCGTCTGGGCCAGATGCCTTCCTGGCGTCTGAGGATCTTAACTGTTTCACAATCCCAGATACACTAAACACTATGGAGCCATCCTTTCCTTTGTTCGATAATTGAAAGGGGGATTGGTGCGTGCTTAGCTCTCTTTCGCAGGCGTGTATACCAAGGGCTACTGACTGCGGCTGAACTCGGATGACGAAAAATATCCTGACTCATGTTGTCTATGGTATTTCTATGGCCGTCTTTAGTAGAACAGTAGTGTGTTGTATATTTGATACCGCGTTTCATCTTCCGTCAGCACACCTCGAGAAGCAGTGTGGGTACACATGTGCTGCGTGTTTCGTGTGAGCGAAAGTGAGGCGCAAATGCTGAGTCAGGTCGAAAACGAGAGTGTTGTGTCCTGCACGCAATCTTCTTTCCTTCCTTCCCTTTCCACGTCTCTCCAGGTTCCTTCCTGCCGACTCGTTAATCAGCACCGGCACATAAACATTTACTTTCACCGGGGCCGCATCCCGTCCTGGACTCCCGGGGTTCCAGCCGGAAGAACAGATAGCTGACGGCTCCCGCTTTCCACTTCTCTCCGGATGGCGTGCCATTACGTTCACAATGCACGTTTGTGAACGCGGAGGTGGAAGTAATGGTTTCCAAAGGCTGGCCCAAACGTACGCCAGGCAAATAAGTGTATACGGGGTGTTACAAAAAGGTACGGCCAAACTTTCAGGAAACATTCCTCACACACAAAGAAAGAAAATATGTTATGTGGACATGTGTCCGGAAACGCTTACTTTCCATGGTAGAGCTCATTTTATTACTTCTCTTCAAATCACATTAATCATGGAATGGAAACACACAGCAACATAACGTACCAGCGTGACTTCAAACACTTTGTTACAGGAAATGTTCAAAATGTCCTCCGTTAGCGAGGATACATGCATCCAACCTCCGTCGCATGGAATCCCTGACGCGCTGATGCAGCCCTGGAGAATGGCGTATTGTATCACAGCCGTCCGCAATACGAGCACGAAGAGTCTCTACATTTGATACCGGGTTTGCGTAGACAAGAGCTTTCAAATGCCCCCATAAATGAAAGTCAAGACGGTTGAGGTCAGGAGAGCGTGGAGGCCATGGAATTGGTCCGCCTCTACCAATCCATCGGTCACCGAAACTGTTGTTGAGAAGCGTACGAACACTTCGACTGAAATGTGCAGGAGCTCCATCGTGCATGAACCACATGTTGTGTCGTACTTGTAAAGGCACATGTTCTAGCAGCACAGGTAGAGTATCCCGTATGAAATAATGATAACGTGCTCCATTGAGCATTGGTGGAAGAAAATGGGACCCAATCAAGACATCACCAACAATGTCTGCCCAAACGTTCACAGAAAATCTGTGTTGATGACGTGACTGCACAATTGCGTGCGAATTCTCGTCAGCCCACGCATGTTGAATGTGAAAATTTACAATTTGATCACGTTGGAATGAAGCCTCATCCGTAAAGAGAACATTTGCACTGAAATGAGGATTGACACATTGTTGGATGAACCATTCTCAGAAGTGTACCCGTGGAGGCCAATCAGCTGCTGATAGTGCCTGCACACGCTGTACATGGTACGGAAACAACTGGTTCTCCCGTAGCACTCTCCATACAGTGACGTGGTCAACGTTACCTTGTACAGCAGCAACTTCTCTGACGCTGACATTAGGGTTATCGTCAACTGCACGAAGAATTGCCTCGTCCATTGCAGGTGTCGTCGTTCTAGGTCTTCCCCAGTCGCGAGTCATAGGCTGGAAAGTTCCGTGCTCCCTAAGACGCCGATCAATTGCTTCGAACATCTTCCTGTGGGGACACCTTCGTTCTGGAAATCTGTCTCGATACAAACGTACCGCGCCACGGCTATTGCCCCGTGCTAATCCATACATTAAATGGGCATCTGCCAACTCCGCATTTGTAAACATTGCACTGACTGCAAAACCATGTTCGTGATGAACACTAACCTGTTGATGCTACATACTGATGTGTTTGATGCTAGTACTGTAGAGAAATGAGTCGCCTGTCAACACAAGCACCGAAGTCAACATTACCCTCTTTATTGGGCCAACTGGCGGTGAATCGAGGAAGTACAGTACATACTGACGAAACTAAAATGAGCTCTAACATGGAAATTAAGCGTTTCCAGACACATGTCCACATAACATCTTTTCTTTATTTGTGTGTGAGGAATGTCTCCTGAAAGTTTGGCCGTACCTTTTCGTAACACCCTGCATATATACACTCCTGGAAATGGAAAAAAGAACACATTGACACCGGTGTGTCAGACCCACCATACTTGCTCCGGACACTGCGAGAGGGCTGTACAAGCAATGATCACACGCACGGCACAGCGGACACACCAGGAACCGCGGTGTTGGCCGTCGAATGGCGCTAGATGCGCAGCATTTGTGCACCGCCGCCGTCAGTGTCAGCCAGTTTGCCGTGGCATACGGAGCTCCATCGCAGTCTTGAACACTGGTAGCATGCCGCGACAGCGTGGACGTGAACCGTATGTGCAGTTGACGGACTTTGAGCGAGGGCGTATAGTGGGCATGCGGGAGGCCGGGTGGACGTACCGCCGAATTGCTCAACACGTGGGGCGTGAGATCTCCACAGTACATCGATGTTGTCGCCGGTGGTCGGCGGAAGGTGCACGTGCCCGTCGACCTGGGACCGGACCGCAGCGACGCACGGATGCACGCCAAGACCGTAGGATCCTACGCAGTGCCGTAGGGGACCGCACCGCCACTTCCCAGCAAATTAGGGACACTGTTGCTCCTGGGGTATCGGCGAGGACCATTCGCAACCGTCTCCATGAAGTTGGGCTACGGTCCCGCACACCGTTAGGCCGTCTTCCGCTCACGCCCCAACATCGTGCAGCCCGCCTCCAGTGGTGTCGCGACAGGCGTGAATGGAGGGACGAATGGAGACGTGTCGTCTTCAGCGATGAGAGTCGCTTCTGCCTTGGTGCCAATGATGGTCGTATGCGTGTTTGGCGCCGTGCAGGTGGGCGCCACAATCAGGACTGCATACGACCGAGGCACACAGGGCCAACACCCGGCATCATGGTGTAGGGAGCGATCTCCTACACTGGCCGTACACCACTGGTGATCGTCGAGGGGACACTGAATAGTGCACGGTACATCCAAACCGTCATCGAACCCATCGTTCTACCATTCCTAGACCGGCAAGGGAACTTGCTGTTCCAACAGGACAATGCACGTCCGCATGTATCCCGTGCCACCCAACGTGCTCTAGAAGGTGTAAGTCAACTACCCTGGCCAGCAAGATCTCCGGATCTGTCCCCCATTGAGCATGTTTGGGACTGGATGAAGCGTCGTCTCACGCGGTCTGCACGTCCAGCACGAACGCTGGTCCAACTGAGGCGCCAGGTGGAAATGGCATGGCAAGCCGTTCCACAGGACTACATCCAGCATCTCTACGATCGTCTGCATGGGAGAATAGCAGCCTGCATTGCTGCGAAAGGTGGATATACACTGTACTAGTGCCGACATTGTGCATGCTCTGTTGCCTGTGTCTATGTGCCTGTGGTTCTGTCAGTGTGATCATGTGATGTATCTGACCCCAGGAATGTGTCAATAAAGTTTCCCCTTCCTGGGACAATGAATTCACGGTGTTCTTATTTCAATTTCCAGGAGTGTATATAGCGACTCGGCAGCGAGCGACACAGAACCGCTGTGAGCCGAGAGCAGTGTTTCGTGCTTGTGAGACAAACTGGAGCATTTCGAACCACTCCAGCGGAGTCTCTGTGTGTCGTTCTCGCAATATGCACTATAGACATAAGTTTTAGGTGAAGTATGGTTGCAGAATGTCTGAAGGAAGAGAAACTAAAAAATACTCAGATGTGTTGTAGAATCAGCAACAAGCGTAAATTAAGGGAACGATAGGGTGACGGACGAAAATATTGCTCAAATTCAGGTTTTTTTTTTCTCTGTACTGGAATGTATAAGACAAATGAGGCTTACTGCAATGAATAAAGCCTACATCTAAGTTTTTATGAATAAAGCCTACATCTAAGTTTTTATTGGTGTTTTTTATTGAAAAATATTAATATATTCACTGAGTAATTGGGGTTTCCCTAGCGCTGAAAGGAAGTCGATTGACGGTTGTCGCTGTAACTACGGTTGCGTTTATGTGAAACACGAAATTAACCTATAATCCTGATCCTTACAGATCTAATTTCAGTTCATCGTATCGATTTGTAAAAAAAAAAAAAAAAAAAAAAGGCGAAGGCGAAATTATAGATATTTGCAGAAAAAATGACCCCTCTTTTTTTGGGCGAAAAAAATACTAAATAACAACATAAAGTCTGCTGCTATGAAGTGAAGAGAATTCAATTTGCGTCAAGGGAGATCAAAAATCATTACAATTGGATGAAAATTATAGCTTGGGCGATGACAACCATGCTGAAAAATATGGTTTTGTGGAAAACGCGTTTAAAGTTTGATAGGTATAGTAATTATCGTTCCGGCGAGTGGATGGCCGCTTTATGCTACTTTGACCTGAAAAGCCCTCATTTTCATTCTCAAAGCCCTTTTCGTCGCCGAGGGCACCGCCGGTGGCGCCTCTGTCTTCACAGAATCGGTGCATTTCATCGCTGATTTTGTTTGGAACTGCATTTGTCACGTACGTTAATGCCGTATGACTTCTATCGAATAGACATGCGACCAAATTTGAAGCAATGTTGGTAATTTCCGTTTGGCTGGATGTTATTTTCGGAGCATATCTTCAAATGAGACTATTGAAACGTTCCTTCACATTTTGAGTAAAGCCTGTTAAACAGCGCTCCAGCAAATCACGTTTACTCAAGTCGGTATAAACTGGGATGATGGGATCGATAACGAGTTGTGACAACGGTTTCGCTAGCGCCGACGTGTGCCACGCATGCTCGGCTTCAAACGCTCAAAGAATCTTTACTTTTTGGAGTTCGCGCATAACATTTTGGGGAATAATTCTTCAATGTATACTCATTCGAATTCCGTAATAAAAACGTCGAGCTTTTTCGACCATCGCCCTGTCGTTCCTCCTTAAGAAATTGGACTGCGTACAGACAGGAGTTCGAGACAAAGAAAAGAATGATTCCACTTTTGCTGAGCATGCTCTGAATGAAACATCAATCACAGAATCCAGATATTCGAGACACCCTTAATGATCAAATTGAGTTCCATGATTCGCCATTGTTGAAGTAACAGTGTGGCTGCAATACTTTTTGAGATGGCATGGAATGATGAGATTAATTGGAAGTATATTATCAGTGATTAAAGTGGCTACGAGTTTCCTTTTTTCCATAACGAAATGGCGATGTAAACCTACCTGCGGTTCTGCTGTTATTCCGACCAAGGCCGGCATCAGGCTCCATCACGTCTAGTTACAGTTTCACTATTCAGTTGGTAATAAAAAGGGACAACAGGGGAGAAAACACAGTCCAAGAAAAAAAAACTGACAGAGCTGGTAAAATGTTGCATATATTGTCTCAGAAGAACGCACTAAATGAGAGGTAGCCTGTTACAAGTGAATATGTTACTACATACAAATTAAGCTAAGAAACTGGAGAGAACTAATCTTGCTGCAGGGGCAAGACACAAGAACAACTGAACGGGAGACAATTATGGACATTGTTTTTCCTAGTATAGCCTCTGAATTAAGATAGAGTGCACCGACAGATAACTGAAAGCTAATAGTCACGAGAATTTGGGAGCCCGGCAAGGGGAAGGGGAGACTGAGATTGCTATTCCGGAAAGATGATACAGTTACTGCTCCTACTGTTCGGTACACACACTATTTCATCACGTCGGAATAATTACCTGTTAGCATGCGGAAACTAATTACTGACCGCACTGTGGCGAGTCGTGTAATGAATGGCCTCTGTCGATGTGACAAGCATGCACATACGTGCATAGTGGCGGAAACTCGCTGGCGAAGCAACTAAGAAGTGACTAAGTGGGGCGTTAGTGGCGGCTCTCGTCAGTTTTGTGTATACCTCCGCAGGCACTAATAGGAGCCCCGTGACCAACCCAACAAGTGCGCCTCTTGAGAATTTGTTGTGGCCCATGAAGGAATGCCTGCGGCCCATGGGTCTTCTGCAAAAGCGGTGGGCGGTGTGTGCCTCTCCGCTGCTGGTGACGAACGGCAAACTAACAGCTACTTTGGCCTTCCCTAAATACGCCATATTAATTAACTAACTAAACCAGGCTTCAGAAAATTATTTTCTCTGAGGTTAGGCAAGCCTACAGATGTCCCTAATTGCCTGAGAAAATTCATTTGAGGTGATTTCAAAAATGGTTCAATTGACTCTGAGCACTATGGGACTTAACTGCTGTGGTCATCAGTCCCCTAGAACTTAGAACTACTTAAACCTAACTAACCTAAGGGCATCACACACATCCATGCCCGAGGCAGGATTCGAACCTGCGACCGTAGCGGTCGCGTGGTTCCAGGCTGTAGCGCCTAGAACCGCTCGGCCACTCCGGCCGGCAGGTAATTTCAAAATGGCTCTGAGAACTATGGGACTTAACATCTGAGGCCATCAGTCCCCTAGAACTTCGAACTACTTAAACCTAACTAACCTAAGGACATCACACACATCCACGCCCGAGGCAGGATTCGAACCTGCGATCGTTGCAGTCACTCGGTTCCAGACTGAAGCTCCTAGAACCACTCGGCCACAGCGGCCGGCTTGAGGTGATTTAATTATTCAACTTTTAAACTATTGGGCTGATTAATCCATGACTTAAAACAATCGATTCATAATTTAATGACAAATTTGAAATTGTAATAAAAAGTATTAATAAGGTTTCGCGCACTCTCCCTTTTGCAAAGAGCTGAACTAGCTGTTCCTGTGCACGCACGTGCTCTGTGGCTAGATAGCACAATATATGAAGGTCTTATTTCAATAGTGGTACAAGTCCATTTTTGTTCATATTAAGATACAGAGTCCTAAAGTTAAAAGAGCGCTGAAAAATCTGCATTTGAGATACCAGAAATATTCAAGCATATGGCTTCTTGCTAGAGATGAACCTTTCTTTCTGTTTGTTTAGATCATTCATTTCAGAAGCATTATATGCAGAAAATTGGAGGTAATGGACTTATACCACTATTGAAATAAGCCCTTCATGTCAATGGTACAGCAGCAGCTAATTAGCAGTATTCTCACTCTAAGACGATATGCATGTTGTAAATTATGTAACAGTTCTCACTCATGACATTGTTACCTTCCTTCTCTCTGCCACCCGCCTCCTCTTCGCCATCAATCCCAATGTTTTCGAGTTCATAACATACACCAACTTGCAGATTTTTGTCGATGTACTACAGTAGTCAAAGATAGTACTCACTTTGCGTAGTGTTTTTCCTTTTACATTATACCTACATGTAATTTTTTAGTACAATGCAATGTAATGTTTATAGGTAATGCCTTCTTGGTATATTTTTAAATATCAATTTGTGTGTAGTTTAGAGAATTTCTGGAATATCTTTTAATTGGTATAGTTCATTATATATAGGTCAGTCAAACACTTGGTTTATGGATTTACACTTATATACTTATAATCTAAGATATTTAATACATTATTACACAAAATTTCTTGTTGTGTATACACTACAGTTTTGTGTTGTCTTTATAGATACATGATTTTTGGAATTAACAGTCTTTGTACAAACAAAATCTCTGTCATGATGTGTGGACACTCTGTTCAGTTTTAGGTAGTCTAACGATAGCCTAGAAAGGTTCACAATAAACAAAATTAAAAAGATAAATGTTATTGTGGAATATCAGTACTTTGTATGTCAGTGTTTAAAATGTCATGTTCCTCGAAGTAGCAGCGGAGTATTCCATAGCTCCACCAGCTGCGACATAGTCACAAATATGAACAGTAATCCAATACTGTCAAATGTTGTTTTATTCCAGTCTTTGATCACAATATCAATTCCTTTGACGATGGCCGGTTTCAGTCAATCAGTGAGTACATTAGGACATGGTGTTGAACAGATCTGAAGATGGTTATTACTGACTGAATCCGGCCATCGCCAAAGGAATTGATATTGTGATCAAAGACTGGAATAAAAAACATTTGATATTCCATAGTTGTAAAATATTGTTACTAAAATAACTAGAGAAATGCGTGAGCACAAAAACAATTTTAACATATACGTTACACTAAAAATTCCTTCAATTTTCCTTATATTTCATATTTTATTAGATGAAGCAGTAATAGAGACTGTACTACACAAGTAATACTGTTGTTATTCAGATTCTTATTGTTCTGTGTATATATCCAGTCAATCCAAAAAGTACTGACAAGGGGAGGCCGCCAATTGTGAAATTCAGATTCGATTCATACTGCGCATAATAACAGCTCATGGCCAGAGGTGTAATGTGGCAAAGCACCAAGATGCACTTCTCAGCCGTTGTCGAGAAAATAGACAGTTAAAAGAAACTGTTGCGGTGAAATACTCTCTACGATTAATAATTTCCTACAACGTCGTGGCGCAGTGGTAAGCGCTCGGGTTCGTAATCCGAAGGTCGCCGAATCGAATCTCGCGCCATCCAACTTTTTTTTATTATTTGTTTTTTGTAATACAAATGTATACACACACACACACACACACACACACACACACACACACAAAGGCTGTCCTGGTAACCCGACACGACATGAACACGGTGACGCATTCGTATACGGCACAATATTCAATCACGATGTCTGGACGAGTCTTGCCACTTGTTTTCGTATGCCTCCAAGAGTCCACAGGTACGTTTGGACCCAGAGTACAGAAGACAGTCGACGAGTACGCCAAGAAGTATACCAACGTTGTTATTACATCCTCCAAATCCGGTAAACAAACAACGGGTTTGTTCATGGACTTCTTGCGTAATGCTTTGCAACCATACGTACAAAAGAATGAATTTATCCTTCTGATCGACTCTTGGGGTGGGCAAACGAACCCGGCATTATACGATGAGATGTTCCAGGACGATAAGAAGTTACCAACGTGCACTATAAAAGTCATTCCTCCAAAGTGCACTCCTCTCGTCCAACCGTGTGACGTGTATTTTTACCGGCAGGTAAAAAATTTGATCAAGCGCCTTCAAAATTGTGCTCTTTTAATCGAGCGAAACCGTGACATCAACTCCAGAGACGATTGTATAAAAATCCAATCCATCGTCCACCACCAATTGTCTTCTCCGATTTTTGCCGATATGATACGATACGCGTGGTATGCATCAAACCTGACGAACGATGGAACAATTTTTCAAAATGTCAATCAGGTGTGTTTCCCAACAGATAATTTAAAAAACAATTTTTCTTGTAAAAACGCATCGTTTATCAGATGTGCTCGATGTCGTGCTGTTTTCTGCTTTCCATGTTTCTATGATAACTATCACTCTGGCTCGTGCGATACTCCAGCTACTTCTGGTCACTAATTGTCAATTATGTGCGAGTGTATACCGAACTTATCAATAAATTGTATCCACTTGAATATTATTTGTGATATTGTGTTTTATATCAAGTATTATTTTTCCACGATAAACGACTTTCAACAACTTATTATATGCATAATTGTTGCAACTGATTGCCGGGAATATATATGTGTGTGTATGTGTGTGTACACATTTGAATTACAAAAAAATAATAAAAACATTTGCATGCCGCGAGATTCGATCCGGCGACCTTCGGATTACAAACCGCTGCGCCACGATGCTGTAGGAAATTATTAATCGTAGAGAGTATTTCACCGCGACGGTTTCTTTTATCTTTTAACTGTCTATTTTCTCGACGACGGCTGAGAAGTGCATCTTGGTGCTTTGCCACATTACACCTCTGGCCATGAGCTGTTATTATGCACAGTATGAATCGAATCTGAATTTCACAATTGGCGGCCTCCCCTTGTGAGACAGAGTTAATAAAAAATAGAGAAGCGTTAAGACGCTGGTTTTAACGCTTCAGGTGTTCTACCTAGTCTGCGAACCCTCCGCCCCCCCTCACCCCGAACCCCCAACACCACGCTCTCCCTGCCACCAAACTGAGTATAACGCACATAACGTTCATAGAGTGTCAGTTAAGTCGTCAAAACGTTTGACCTTCCATATAAATTTCTTCTGCACTTTGTCGCTTCGCGGTAGGTTTTTATTGATAACACGAAGTCTCGTCACCTGTGATAATGTTCCGCAGTGCAAAAGTGTCCTTTGTTTGCATTTCAATGAAGTCTCGGTACACATCCACGCTTCGTTGTTTTTCTTCAGGAGTCCATGTGTGCAAGACAACTTTGCTCACTTATTTTTTTTCAAAACATTCTTGAACACTTCATCGATGCACTGCGATTAGTGGAACAACAACATTAACACACTACAACAGCACGTCCCCTACGTCGCACTGCCTGCTCGCGGCTGACTGCTGGAATATGTGTTATTTATACTTGTTAGTTCAAGTTGACACCGTAGTTACTGTGCTGACGTCACTTATATGCCGCGATTAAAACCAGCCTAAGAACTTTGTGGTCGGACGGAGTATACGTCGTAATTGCATAGGTGTTATTGTTGAAACTCAAACTGTATATGCTACACATCGTAATTGTCATTTTTGTGCGGTCTACTCTCAGTCCACATTCCATGCTCAGTAGACTGTTAATTCCATTCAGTATGTCCTTAATTCTTTCTCACTTTTACTGAGGATATCAATCTCACCAGCGAATACTACCACTGATATACTTTGACCCCGAATTTTACTTCCTCTTCTGAAGCATTTCTATTTCCACCATTGCTTGTTCGTTGCGCAGCCGAACAGTAAGGGAGTAAGACTACATTCTTGTCTTACACCCTTTATAATCCGAGCAGTTCGTTCTCGGCATTCCGTACCTATTGTTTCTCCGTGGTTGTTGTAGATATTGTGTATTAACCATCTTTCCACGTAGCTCACATCTATCATCCTCAGAATTTCTAATATGGTGCATCATTTTACATTGTCAAACGCCTTTCCTCGGTCCACAAACCCTGTGAACATGTTCTGACTTTTCTTAAGCCTTGTTACTGTTATCATGCGCAACGTGGCTACTCTGGTATTCATTACCGCAGTATCTAAAGCCTTAGAGAACTTCAAATGAACCTCATCATTCGATAGTATTTCAGCACACCACTTCTTTCCGCCTTGGATTATTCCTACTCTACCAAACTATGATGTGAGTTATATCTGTTCCTGAGTAAAGTTCAGTAACTGACTTCGGAACCTATGTAAGCGAGCCGGCAGTTTCTCATATTTCTAGGTTTTTTTCAAGTGTGTATTCTCCTCTTGTGATTTTTGGTGTATCCGCTATTATTAGGTGAAGTTTAGTACGGAACACTACTAGTCTTTCTCCTCTCTCATTCCTAGTACCAATGCCATATCCTCGCATAACACCATTGTCAACTTCGTCCCCTAAGGCAACATTCCAGTTCTCCATGTTTATTGCATTATCATCTCCCTTTACATTCTGACTTACCCGTTCAGTGCCATCACATAATATATATATATATGATGGTACTGAACGGGTAAGTCAGAATGTAAAGGGAGATGATAATGCAATAAACATATATATATATATATATATATATATATATATATATATATATATCTTTTTTTCCCCTCTATCGTTATTTTTTGCTAGCAGTGTCGGTATGTATATCTGAATTATTGTTATAATGAGGCGTTACTTTCGTTTTGCCTCAGGTTACAGTAGGAAGTAATTATGTTTTCTATATCGAGATATACGTTTTTCTTTGATTGCTAGCAGCTTCAATACTTCGCTGGGTGAAAGGAATATTTGACGCATTTGTTTATTTCTTTTCATCATTTCACAAAGAGTCACACGCCGTCTATATGTATACTCCTTGTTACATCCTGTATGAGAGTGCATGGGTATGAATGGAAGTGAAATGTAGCGGGAGCATGGACCAAAGGGAACAGTTTATGGGAATAGCAGTCATTGCCTACATTACAAGAATAACGGCAGGTAGGCCAGAGCAGCAAGCAAAGATGAAAACAGGCACGAGGGTAGGTTACAAAGTTGGTGCGGGGGTGAGGTGAGTTTCCCCACAACCGCGTTTGAATAGGAACGTTGGTCGGATTTTGGCGCGTGGAGAGCACTGTGGGACTAGCCATGAGACGGACCGGACGCGGGAGCACAGCAGCTCGCAGATTTGGTGAGATAAAAATGAGGTAATATGGCTAAAAATTGTTTTCAGTGACATATTTAACTATTACTGTGCTACTGTGCTTTTACCTAAATATTTTATGAATTTGATGTAGTTTTTTTGATCTCATATGATCGACCACGTGTTTGCGCCCTCAGCGTAGCACATGCTTTAGAGCACAATAGTCGTTACTACAGTGACATTTTCAGCATTGAAAGCAAATTAATCAGTTCACCTAACTGCATTCGGTTCTTAAGGCAGAATAAAATTCTAATTCGTACTTACTTTCGCGGTGTTGGAAGGTGAATCCAGTTCATAACCAGTACCGTGCATCTGCCTGCTAATTGCGTTTCTGCTTGCATGAAATCTTGCTGATACATTTTAAAGGTGATTTTGCCTTAATATCAATTTTTGATTGAAAAGTGAGCGTATTTTTTAGCATTTTTTACTGTAGTTGATGTTCGACCAGATGGCCAGTAGCAGGCATAGAACAATAGGTGCCCTCCCTTGCCATGCTAAAACTGAAGTTACCTGTATTCATTGCATAGTGCTTTCAATTGAAACAGACAGCGTCGTATAAATTATTGTAAAATCTACAAAATTTTTAGTAACATTTTACCCAGAATCTTTTCTTTGGCTGAGGTTTTCTACCTTCAGCAATGACTGACCTTAAATTTCTATTGTGTAATTCATGCATGATGAAACGTGAGTTTTAAGGAATGAATGACGATTATCCCGCTAAACACGGTGTGGCCCACTTATGTATTTTTTGTGCAATGAGACCATGATGAAATTATTCGTGTAGTGTTTTCGTTTTGTCATTGTCCTACCCATGAGAGGTTTAACGCTCATTCAGACATAAGTTTTGTAACTAAAGAAAAGTTCTAATGTGTCGTCTTCTAAAATATTTTCATCAGAGTAGAAAATAAATCTATTAAATGAGAGTCAGCATTTCAATTAAGAAATATTCCCCCAGTCACCTGATACATGAAATGGATAGGATGTATCTTATTCAGTTCAATCAAACCTGGCAAGCCTTTTCAGTTCGATCTTCTAAAGTTAATGAAAGATAGAAATAATCTGCAATTTGAATTTAGATAGGCTACCAGCTGCTATAGTGACGGCTTTGAGTTCAACCACCCCATAATGTGTTATCTTAGAGAAACTCGCACCAGTTTCCGTTGCGTACATTTCAAAAATAATTAAATTGTTTACCAAGTTAATGAAATAAGGGTCACAATATAGACACCATTTCTTATGGGCCTGGTATATTAGCAGCCAGGACGCAAAGTCGAGTATAATTCTCTAAGGTGACGCGAGGAGATGGTCACAAATGTTCAATATAAATTAAAAGTATATAAAGAACCCGCATACAGCCAACGAGCAGGCATATAGCAATAGTGTAACCTCCCCACAAAATTCGTTCTCATTTAGTGTAACCTCAAAACAGAAAAATTCCTAAACTTCTCAACAGTAAAAATTATAATTATGTCGTTCACATTCAGTGTAACGTCCCAACAAAAAATAAATTCAGTAATCTGGTAATAATACAATGTAACTAACCTCTCAATTAACTTGTCGCTCACTTATAATTTTTCAATAATTGACTGTGAATTTAACCTGGTAAATTTTGGACGTCAGCAGTGCTGCGTCATGGCCCTGAAAGATCATTCTGAATAAAAAAAAGAAAAATTCTTACCTCAATGAAGTCGCCGGATAACGCAGATATATCTGCTCTTACAATAAATTTTTCTGGCACAGCCCTGTGCAATGCTGGCCGATAGATTTGTCATTTATGAAAGGAAACAACTGATTTTTCTTTTGCAATAATCGGGATGATCATGGATTGGAGAAATTAGTAAATTCTTTAAATTGAAATGAATGGTTGTTAAAAGTTACTTTTTATGAGAAAGATTATTATTAGGAGATTTTTAGAACATTTTCATGGGACTTGAGATAACAATACTACATATGCGCGAGGCCGCTTTTACCTTATACAATAATGCTCAGGCTGCGGCATCGCTGCACCACGACCGGCCCAGCCAACACGATACACCAGACCAGACTACTCGCTAGCAACAACTTACTGCTACAGCTACACATTTCCTACTGCAGTCTACACTGCTCTCTGGTCTGAGATTCTCTTATACCTTGCATATCGCAGGCAGCGCGTGAGCAATACATCGAAATTACATCTGCTCGGACCTCTTACAATAGGCTTTGGTTTATTTCTATTCTGTTGAGAATACTCTTATCACTGAATGGTTCGAAGTAACCCAATCTCTGGCCTAATTTCCAATTCCTGCTCCCCTCGTATCATTTTCTGCTACTTGTAATATATTAGTCGAGTACCTGGTGTTACCCAGATATATATCTATTCCATTCTTGTACTGGACCTTCTCCTTCTTCCCCTCTCTCTTGTCTATCTTCTCCTCCTTCCCCTCTCTCTCTGTCTATCTTCTCCTCCTTCCCCCTCTCTGTGCATCTCCTCCTCCCTCCTTAATTTCCATTTACCTTTCCCCGTCTTTTGGTCCATCTCCTCCCCTCCACCCCATCTCGCTGTTCATTTCCTCCTCCTTTCTCTGTTTGTCCATTTCCTGTAGTTTTTCTGTCCATCTCCTCCTCTCCTCTCTGTCTGTCCGCCTCCTCCTCTTCCCTTTCTCCCTCCCATTTTCTTCTTCCCTCTTTCTGCCCGTCCTCCCCCCCAGTAGCCATCCTTCTTCCTCCTCTTTCTGTCTATCTTCTCCTATCCGCTCTCCCTGTCTGCTTCTCACTCCATGTCTCTATCTCCATCTCCTTCTCCACCCTATCTGTGCCCATCTCTTCTTTCCCCCCTCTCTGTCCATATCCCTCTCGCTCCCTTTCTCTTTTAACATTATCACCCTGTCCCAATAGGAGGCTGGTATTTCTTTCTAGATCGTAACTAATATCTGTACCAAATTTGATTGACATTGTACGCGCATGTTCAAACATATTTCACGTATATATTTGAAATTTTTCACGCGAATTTGTAGACATTTTTTACCGCTGCCTCTAGAATTTCACCCTGCAGTTTCATTTTCATGCAGCTCAATGTTTATAACACTGTATCTCCCGAACTATGCATATTACAGCGATATACTTTTGCACCTACATCCCGTGGTATATGTGAATACTGTCTACAAACTGTGTGGCGAATACAATTAGGTGTCAGTAGCAAAGAAGTAATAAATTTAAACATTACGCATGATGCGGCAGTTCTTCACGCTCCCCACTGTTTGTGAAGTGATACCTCCTGAACTATGTGTCGTATAGTGTTATAATTTGTCTGGTTCATTCAGTGGTATACGTGAATACTGTCTGAAAAATGAATGGCGAATATAATTAGGAGTTAGTAGCAAAGAAGCAATAAATTCAAACGTCACGCACGAAGTGGCAGTTTTTACGCATCTCATTGTTTATGATGTCATAGCTCCTGAATTATATGCCGTACAATGACAGTTTTTTGTGTACTTTGAGTGATATATGTGAATATTTTCTGAAAAATATCTCGCGAATACAGTTATTAGTAAAGCACTAATGAAAGTCATACTTCATGCGGCAGTTTTACTCAATGAACAGCCTAAATGTAGTAAGCGATAAACGTTTTTCCTTTAATCATTTTGTGGGTGTTTTCAGCGGGAAAAGTTTCGTAAAGGTTTGAAATTATGTTTAAAATTTGCTGCATGTGTACCAAGTTTGACTGAAACCGGTCCTCTTATTCAGGAGGAGATGTGGAATATACGTACATACACGCGTACATTCATTTTCCTCTGACGAGAAATTCTTGTATTCTTCCCATTTGGATTCACTGACCCCGCTATGCGAGTATCTAGATTGAGCGTTTGCATTTCAGTTTTGAGATTTTACTCGTATAACCTCTGTACCGCACGCCCGCGCGGATAAGCCGCGTGGTCTGGGCCGCCTTGCCGCAGATACCGCGGTTTCCCCCCGTCGGAGGTTCGAGGCCGCCCTCGGGCATGTGTGTCTGTGTGTGTGTGTGTGTGTGTCGTGCTTAGCATAAGTTAGCTTAAGTTAGATTAAGTTGTGTGTAAGCCTAGGGACCGATGACCTCAACAGTTTGGTCCCATAGGAACTTACCAAAAATTTCCAATTTGTACGGCATTCAAATTTCTGTATTTCCCCGATTCGTCTCGTAGAAATTTCGTTACGGCGTTGATTGGAGACAACATGGTGTCGAGGAGAGTCTGCCGAAGAAAGCTAGCCCACATACACTATTAACAAGGACTGCACAATAAATGCGCCAAGGAATTCTAATACTCTTTTGGCAGTGGTGGGGCCTGTGGATGATGGTAATAAGGCACCGAAACTAGTCGTGTGAGACAATAAAGACATTCTCAAGGTAACACTGTGGTGGTACTTTTTCACGTACACTACTGGCCATTAAAATTGCTACACCACGAAGATGACGTGCTACAAACGCGAAATTTAACCGACAGGAAGACGATACTGTGATATGCAAATGATTATCTTTCCAGAGCATTCACATAAGGTTGGCGCCGGTGGCGACACCTACAACGTGCTGACATGAGGAAAGTTTCAAACCGATTTCTCATACACAAACAGCAGTTGACCGGCGTTGCCTGGTCAAACGTTGTTGTGATGCCTCGTGTAAGGAGGAGAAATGCGTACCATCACGTTTCCGACTTTGATAAAGGTCGGATTGTAGCCTACCGCAATTGCGGTATATCGTATCGTGACATTGCTGCTCGCATTGGTCGAGAGCCAATGATTGCTAGCAGAATATGGAATCGGTGGGTTCAGGAGGGTAATACGGAACGCCGTGCTGGATCCCATCGGCCTTGTATCACTAGCAGTCGAGATGACAGGCATCTTATCCGCATGGCTGTGATGGATCGTGCAGCCACGTCTCGATCCCTGAGTCAACAGATGGGGACGTTTGCAACACAACACCCTTATGCACGAACAGTTCGTCGACGTTTGCAGCAGCATGGACTATCAGCTCGGAGACCATGGCTGCGGTTACCCTTGACTTTGCATCACAGACAGGAGCGCCTTGGATGGTGTACTCAACGACGAACCAGGGTGCACGAATGGCAAAACGTCATCTTTTCGGATGAATCCAGGTTCTGTTTACAGCATCATGATGGTCGCATCTGTGTTTGGCGACATCGCGGTAAACGCAGATTGGAAGCGTGTATTCGTCATCGCCATACTGGCATATCACCCGGCGTGATGGTATGGGGTGCCATTGGTTACACGTCTCGGTCACCTCTTGTTCGCATTGACGGCACTTTGAACAGTGGACGTTACATTTCATATGTGTTACGACCCGTGGCTCTACCCTTCATTCGATCCCTGCAAAACCCTACATTTCAGCAGGATAATGCACGACCGCATGTTGCAGGTCCTGTGGCCGAGCAACTGGCTCGTCACAATACGCCAGTCACTACTCTTGATGAACTGTGGTATCGTGTTGAAGCTGCATTGGCAGCTGTACCTGTACACGCCATCCAAGCTCTGTTTGACTCAATGCCCAGGCGCATCAAGGCCGTTATTACGACCAGAGGTGGTTGTTCTGGGTACTGATTTCTCAGGATCTATGCACCCAAATTGCGTGGAAATGTAATCACATGTCAGTTCTAGTATAATATATTTGTCCAATGAATACCCATTCATCATCTGCATTTCTTCTTGGTGTAGCAATTTTAATGGCCAGTAGTGTATTTTTGTTTCCTTTCAAAATTTTCCGGGAGATCTCCAGTGAGTGTTTTTTGTTACGCTACTAGTAAACCAAAACTGCTAAAATCATGAACAATTTGTCAAACAGTAGCTGAACTGTACACTGAACACTTACTGACGTAGTTTAACTGCAACTGAAATGAATCGAGAATACTGACACTTTGATTAAACCCCCGCAATCAACCAGATTTAAAAGCACTCCTCAGTTACAGGTATCATGGCATCAGCATGTGATTTCCTCTTCTTAAACGTGAAATTTAAAACTCCAGCCTTCATTTTGTATCTTCTACTGGCAAACCAGACTGACTGGTTGGAAGCCTTGGTCCCGCCTAGCTTTAAAATTTCACAGGTGATTGACACATTGATGTTAGTTTCAACCTTTCTAAGTTATCGTGACTGAAGACTTTCACATTGTGTGAGTGAGAGCTCTGTTTCGTGATGAACTTTTGCATAACGAAGCATCATCACTGATGAAATTTAACATTAATCATAGGGAGTATCTTGATGATGGCTCTGCTTTCACAGTAGCTTATTTAATTGGAATGCTGGCTAAACTTATTCGCTATTCACACAATCTTAACTGCACTTAGCTCTTATGTAAATGTGCAAATCCAAGTCAACATACGTTTTGTGTTTTAGTGAAATATGTAGAATTAAAATTGCACTACACCAACGTGCTGCCTACGTTTTTTCATTTGTTTCCATTAAGTTACCATTAATTTTCTTTAACTTATTTATTCTCTCATTTTTGCAACGTACACTTGTGTTTAACGAGGAGCCATGAAGGAATTATTCGAATGCTACGGTAATTGATATATGTGTAACAAGTTGAGCAAGCCAATATCGCATTGGTCCACCTCTGGCCCTTGTGTAAATCTACATCTACAGGGTGTTTCAAAAATGACCGGTATGTTTGAAACGGCAATAAAAACTAAACGAGCAGCGATAGAAATACACCGTTTGTTGCAATATGCTTGGGACAACAGTACATTTTCAGGCGGACAAACTTTCGAAATTACAGTAGTTACAATTTTCAACAACAGATGGCGCTGCGGTCTGGGAAACTCTATAGTACGATATTTTCCACATATCCACCATGCGTAGCAATAATATGGCGTAGTCTCTGAATGAAATTACCCGAAACCTTTGACAACGTGTCTGGCGGAATGGCTCCACATGCATATGAGATGTACTGCTTCAGCTGTTCAATTGTTTCTGGATTCTGGCGGTACACCTGGTCTTTCAAGTGTCCCCACAGAAAGAAGTCACAGGGGTTCATGTCTGGCGAATAGGGAGGCCAATCCACGCCACCTCCTGTATGTTTCGGATAGCCCAAAGCAATCACACGATCATCGAAATATTCATTCAGGAAATTAAAGACGTCGGCCGTGCGATGTGGCCGGGCACCATCTTGCATAAACCACGAGGTGTTCGCAGTGTCGTCTAAGGCAGTTTGTACCGCCACAAATTCACGAAGAATGTCCAGATAGCGTGATGCAGTAATCGTTTCGGATCTGAAAAATGGGCCAATGATTCCTTTGGAAGAAATGTCGGCCCAGACCAGTACTTTTTGAGGATGCAGGGACGATGGGACCGCAACATGGGGCTTTTCGGTTCCCCATATGCGTCAGTTCTGTTTATTGACGAAGCCGTCCAGGTAAAAATAAGCTTCGTCAGTAAACCAAATGCTGCCCACATGCATATCGCCGACATCAATCCTGTGCACTATATCGTTAGCGAATGTCTCTCGTGCAGCAATGGTAGCGGCGCTGAGGGGTTGCCGCCTTTGAATTTTGTATGGATAGAGGTGTAAACTCTGGCGCATGAGACGATACGTGGACGTTGGCGTCATTTGGACCGCAGCTGCAACACGGCGAACGGAAACCCGAGGCCGCTGTTGGATCACCTGCTGCACTAGCTGCGCGTTGCCCTCTGTGGTTGCCGTACGCGGTCGCCCTACCTTTCCAGCACGTTCATCCGTCATGTTCCCAGTCCGTTGAAATTTTTCAAACAGATCCTTTATTGTATCGCTTTTCGGTCCTTTGGTTACATTAAACCTCCGTTGAAAACTTTGTCTTGTTGCAACAACACTGTGTTCTAGGCGGTGGAATTCCAACACCAGAAAAATCCTCTGTTCTAAGGAATAAACCATGTTGTCTACAGCACACTTGCACGTTGTGAACAGCACACGCTTACAGCAGAAAGACGACGTACAGAATGGCGCAGCCACAGACTGCGTTGTCTTCTATATCTTTCACATCACTTGCAGCGCCATCTGTTGTTGAAAATTGTAACTACTGTAATTTCGAAAGTTTGTCCGCCTGAAAATGTACTGTTGTCCCAAGCATATTGCAACAAACGGTGTATTTCTATCGCTGCTCGTTTAGTTTTTATTGCCGTTTCAAATATACCGGTCATTTTTGAAACACCCTGTACATGGATACGCATTTGGCCAGTCAAAGGCGTAATGGTTTCCTTAATAAAATATCCCTCCAAGAAGAGCCGAAATGTGAATAAATAAATAAGTAAATAATCTCAGTTTCCTCTCCATTTTCTAAAAACAACTTTGGACTTTCTGTTATGTCCTCCTAATGTCACATCAGTTTCACCAATCTGTGCCCTCCCACGCAGCAGCTAGACTCGCATCACGGCCGTGCCTGAGGCTTGCTGCCAACTCTTTGATGTCTTCTGAACCTGTAGTATGTCAGAGCTGATTTTCCATATTTTTTTTTTGGAAAGCCAGGAGATGTTCATCAGCTTTTCTTAACGTGGTCCAAACACTTATCTTCTACAGGTAGAGTTCCATCATCCGGAATGAATAATTCAGCTCTGCCGTCCTAAGTGAGCATGTGAAATAAACTGCGCAATAGGCCAAGCATCAGTATGACACTAGCTGAGGCGACTTTCCAAAGACAACACAAAGAGAACTTCTTATACGTTTCAATCCCCTGCTTGCAGTTCTGCATAGGTCGTTTTACTTCAGTCCACAGCGGGCTGCTTGTGCCGTGACTCTTGTGACTCTTGTCCTGTATCTGTAGCGCTCCTCAATTCTACTGCTCACCCAGAAATGCAGTATATATTAAAATAAGGTTAGAAAGGAGGAAATGAAGTTAGTGTATGCAATCAAAGCAATATTATTGATCCATCTAAACTTCCATATTTTCAGAGCATGTCTAACTCAACTCCCGTCCAGTCAAACTATTTATCATAAATAAATGAGAAGATTTTTTGACATATCTTCGAAGTAAAGACTCCGAACGCGAATACATGGAATCCAGATATTGATGGCTGAAACTTTACAATTATCGATACATCTGATTGTCTATACATAGAGTGCATAGGGCCCTGAAGGTGCTGAAACTGGTTGTCTAAACAAAATAACTCCTCAAAGCATACTGTTGTTTGGCGATTTCCCTTGGTAAAAGAATGATAGGAAATAGGACGGGAATCTTATGCTGACGGTACTCAATAGCGTAAATGAAAAGAAACTATGATTTTAGAACCTCTCTGCAAATTATTTACGAATGTATGACATCGTATTCTGTGTGTATGGTTCAAATGGCTCTGAGCACTATGGGACTCAACTGCTGAGGTTATTAGTCCCCTAGAACTAAGAACTAGTTAAACCTAACTACCCTAAGGACATCACACACATCCATGCCCGAGGCAGGATTCGAACCTGCGACCGTAGCGGTCTCGCGGTTCCAGACTGCAGCGCCAGAGCCGCGCGGCCACTTCGGCCGGCCTGTGTGTATGTGTCATTTGCCATTAATTTTATAAACAGCTGTAGTGTTGTGTTGGTAGTTTTGCTAATTGGTAGTAATCGCGAGTCATACCCTTACTTTAGATTTTGTGTAGCATGCAGGTAAGATATTTTGATATTTTCAGTGAGCCTATTAGGTTTCAGTTTTAAGATTAATTCTAACATGGACACAAATACATGTAGCTGAAACTGATAATACAGCCAACACTGGTCTGGGCAAGGTGAGCACTGCTTTAACGGTAAAGTTACTTTATTAGTATAACAGTAAAAAGTGCTTCTGCTCTTCTCGAGTATCGACGCATTAAAGAAATATGGTCCTTTTGCCGCACCGTAGTTGAAGAACACGATTCGGAAGTTCGAATTAACTGACGACTTGGGAATTGGTGCTGGGAGAGGGCGACCGCTAATTGCGCCGCAAATGTTTGAACAAGCTACTGTTTCCATGGCTGAGAATGGTCGGCGCGATGTGAGATCGTCAAGCAGCGGACGATCTGTGTCACAATAGCCGAACGTTGCTTGGTCCACCGTTCGAAAAGTGCTGCGAACAATTGCGAAATGGTATCCCTAGTGCCATTCCAGGCTGGCGTGGATGGAGATGGTCGTCACATTGAACAACGTTTGTAGCCGGCAACATAAACGTGGTACGCAATCAACATCAGATACCCTTTATAGAGAAACTGAAATGGGTTTCCTTCAATGGTTTACTCGTTATTTCTCTTTTGCATGTCCTTAGAAATATTTTTACAGAGTTTCATTGTCTTGCAATCACTCATCATGGGGCCCTATCAAGTAGTCAGAGACTAATTATAAACACCAAGCATTTTAATTCCACTTATAGACCTGTTTTCATAAGAAATCCGATTTAATGAGGTTTCCTTACGGTGTTTAAAGATATTCAGCTCTGAAATCCACCACACCTGCTTCAGTCAGCGGTAAGGCGCAATCTTTCTTCCCCCAAAAGCCGATGCATCTTTCTCGAGTTCATGCATGACAAAAATCACTTGATTTTTATCCAGCCGATATCCGTACAATCTCCGAATTTTAACACACCTTAGAAGCTTTTCTGCACACCTTACTGGAGCAGCACTCCTAGGGAAAAATTTACTATTTACACACGTGGTTGCAGCCTGTTTCAGTAAGGTGACTGTGCGAGAAACATAATCTCATTGACTTGCTGAGAAAAACTGTGTTCACTCGAGACTGCTTTAACAACTTCGTCCAGCGCTCTTCATTAAGAACTAAAACCTAATTAACTCTGCTTAGCTCTGCTATTCCCAAAATTGTGGCTGGTTACGGTAATTAGCGTACTCAAGCTGAATCACCTGGCGGACTCATTTACAGAAGATCTCTCTCCTTTTCGTATCAGCTTTCTCAAACGTTTCCAACAATTAAAATTTGATACAAAGCGATGTTATCCTGTAAGGCCTTTCTCAGGAAAGCACAAGGCGCTCGGAACTGGTTATGAATGCTTGCTTTTATGACATGTTACCATCAAGCACACAGCTATCTGGGTGCGTGCAGACAAGCGCAGAGATTTCCATACCCTCTGTCTTCTGTACCATCTTATTAATGAACACTTTCCCTCACATCCCTCGATCTTAGCGCTCTTGTCTAAACAGCAGTGCAGAAACACCCGGTCCTATCAGAGTAAAATCCTTTCTGTTCCACTCCATAGTTCAGCCACCTTCTCGAAGTCCTTCTCAGTAGCAGGAACCTGGCTCTGGAAAAATCTCCCGCATTATATTACAGAACTAAATAACGTCTCCAGATTCGAAAAACAGGTACTGACATATCTATCAAAGAAACAATAAGGATTACCATTATCCCTGTACGGATTTACCTTTACATCCTTCTTTCCAACCTGATCTTCCTCATTTCTCACAAGGGGAAGGCCTCAGACACGGCCAACCGAGTCGGCTCAAATTTGGCAGGTCGCTTGAGTACAACCTAAAGCGAAGGAATCTAAGATATTTTGGGTCAACACCCCCGCAATTTTGAGAAAATCACCCCTAAAGGTTATGACGAGCAATCGACTTAAAATTGGAGGGATCGATAGATAATAGTAAATAGAGCATTTTTCATCGTCAGGTATGGGGTCCGCAAACGCAAACTTTTCCAGAAATCGAGGTAAGAAACTTTTACAACTGCCACTTCTGTACCCACATGGTACACACTTTTTCGCCAACAGCGCCCGTAGCGCAACGGCTAAGGTAACTCCCCGGGAATCGGAAAACCCGGGTTCGAATCTCGTAGAAACCTAGCGGGTGTTATTCTTTTAGTTTGTATTTTTCGATATCTCATCTGATGGGGACAGGAGGGTTAATAACGTAAGTAAATCAATAAGGAATGATAGTAATAAGGTAGGCAAACTAATTTCCCAAACGCCGTGAGTTAGTAAAGTATTAAACTTTTAAGCCTTGTCATATGAAAACAACTCCGAGTAAGAGTGCTACGAATTCCTCACGAGGGATTACCAGATAGCCAACCGCGTGACGCTTGTTTACAGTGAGGCACGGTACAGAATACACGTGGGAGAGTTATGTTGTCCCTGTTGCCTCTTCGTCATATCGTAGTTGTGAACCTGCAAGAGTGAAGGTGTCCAGCACGAGCCTTATAGAAGTCAATCTGAAAGAGTTGTTTTCCGTCATTAGGCTGCCACCAACCTCTCGGACAGATGTAGTGATTTTTTCCATCGCTAATGGGCCGAATGAAATACGTTTTTGAATGAATACAGTGTTCTTCCGTAAGTAACATATGACGAGGGTCAGCCGACGTGCACAGTAAAAGTAATACCGCCAAACTGCACACTTGTGTGCCAGCTGTGTGATGTTTATTTCTATCGCCAGGTTAAAAACTTAATTTCCAGGCTTCATAGTTGCAGTGGGCTTCTGGAAACCCAGCGGGGATGGCACAACCGCACGGATGCAATAACTATTCACAGCATAATTCATAACCAACTTTCAGCACCGCTTTTTCAGGCAATAATATCGCATGCTTGGTGCGCATCAAAATTATTTCCCGAAAAAGACATATTTTTAAATGTAAACCAAGTTTGTTTTCCGCCGACTCTTCGGAAGGAACAGTGTAACTGTCGAAAAATTGCATTCATTATATGTTCTTGGTGCCGTGAGTATATTTGTATCGAATGTTTATATGACAATTACCATCCATCTAGTTGTTCGAAGAAAAGTGAAGACACGTAACAGTGACTGGAAGAGCCATTGTAAAGTGACCTGGAGTAACATTTTAGTTGTTTACTATCCCAAGAGGTTTGAGAAATTTATTTGCCTACCTTATTATTATCATTCCTTATTGATACTTACCTTATTAACTCTCCTATCCCTACCAATTGAGATATGGAAAAATACAAACGAAAAGAAGAACATCCGCCAGGTTTCTTAGAGATTCGAACCCGAGTTCTCCAATTCCCAGCCAGTTACCTTGGCCTTTTTTTTTTTTTTTTTTTTTTTTTAATATCATTTTGTTCGCTTTCGTTCGTTGCATCTGCTCGGGGCGGACGTCATAAGACACCCGTTTTACTTCGTTGTTGATCGGTGAACTC
Source organism: Schistocerca nitens (assembly GCF_023898315.1). Taxonomy (NCBI): domain Eukaryota; kingdom Metazoa; phylum Arthropoda; class Insecta; order Orthoptera; family Acrididae; genus Schistocerca; species Schistocerca nitens. The sequence continues at coordinate 791,231,509 of NC_064618.1, read as the reverse complement.
AGACTTTTTATTACAGAGGGCAGCTAACCCTCTAACCGAACACGCTGAGCTACCGTGCTGGCTGTCGTTAAGCTATCGGTGCTGTCGGTGAACAGGGTGTACCATGTGGGTACAGAAGCGGCAGTTGTAAAAGTTTCTTACCTCGATTTCGGGAAAAGTATGATTTTTCGGACCCCATACCTGATGATGGAAAATGCTCTATTTACAATTATCTATCGATCTCGCCAATTCTGTGTCGATTGCTCGACATAACCTTTATGGGTGATTTTCTCAAAAACGCGGGGGTGTTGACCCAAAATATCTTAGATTCCTTTGTTTTAGGTTGTACACAAGCGACCTGTCAAATTTGAGCCGAATCGGTTGGCCGTGTCTGAGGCCTTCCCCTTGTCAGTATTCTTAGCAGACGCAGTCTCCTTGTTGTGTACACAGTTCCGTGTAGTCAGCGCGTACACAACTTTCCCACTAGAGCGCGCCCCGCTAAGCACATCAGCGCAGGCGCAGCGCTCGTCCGTCTCCGCACTATGAGACGGCGCTGCCATAGAGACGGACCACATTCTGCTTCTGTCGATCTGCGTATTAATATGTAACGCAGCCAACGAGATTGCTGCTAACGTAGAACCTTTTCTCCTCGCGGATCACACTCGCGCAGTGATACATGAACGCGCGAGGTATTATAACGTGTGTACAGACCTCCGATTAGTCAGTCTGCATTTGTCTGCAACAGTCTGTACGAGATCTACATTTGTCTGTACCAGTCTATAGTCATGTTTCAGTCTGCGCCCAATAAGATTACCATATTCCTGAACATAGCCATGAAGATAAATGTATAGGCACTTTTGTCAAGTATCAGAGATATATGTGAGAATAAGATTAACGTACCAATACCAAAGGAACTTCAGATTGTCAATTGTAAATAGCATCCAGAACCAAGTTCAGTAATTTTTATACTTGTTATTATCTTAATAAACGTGTGTGAAAATAATCAAGTTCTGTTTAAAGTTGGTCACCGTCAATCTGCTACTGTAAGCGTGCAAGTAGCATTTCTATCGTATGACCTAACGGCAGAAGATAAACACGCCACGATAAGACCACGAGACATATTGCCGACACTCGCCTACGTCGTTAGAGCGACAAGTGAAATAATCTGATGGTGTGTGTACTGGAGGTCTTACAGTACGTACACCACACTCCTTAAATTTCTTTTTTCTCAGAACTCACTGTGTCAGCAAACATCTATCCTGTATACCTATAAATTCGTCTTATATGTGCCACTCTTACTACTATTATTAAGGTCACAATTATTGTCACTATTATTATTATTATCATTAATAGTGGCAGCAGCTGTATTATTACAAGTAATGCCAGTATTAACGTTGCTAGTTAATAGATAGTACAACTTACACTGCCATGTCAGACACTCAAATTACTTCAGTACTAGTTGTCATATTGAAATTATTATTTGTAAGGTAACTATGAACTAATTGCTACTGTACCGTGTAGTCCGATGTAAGAGAGGACATGATGACCCAGATCAGATTTAACAAATAAATTAATAAGAAATATATCAAACTGCTCTCTCTCTTTCTCCCTCCCTCCCTCCCTCCCTCCCTCCCTCCCTCCCCCCCTCTCCTTCTCTCTCTCTCTCTCTCTCTCTCTCTCTACTCTAAGTAATCACTAGTATACAGCTATCAATCATGCACTTTCTCCTCAATAATACACTCCTGCAAATTGAAATAAGAACACCGTGAATTCATTGTCCCAGGAAGGGGAAACTTTATTGACACATTCCTGGGGTCAGATACATCACATGATCACACTGACAGAACCACAGGCACATAGACACAGGCAACAGAGCATGCACAATGTCGGCACTAGTACAGTGTATATCCACCTTTCGCAGCAATGCAGGCTGCTATTCTCCCATGGAGACGATCGTAGAGATGCTGGATGTAGTCCTGTGGAACGGCTTGCCATGCCATTTCCACCTGGCGCCTCAGTTGGACCAGCGTTCGTGCTGGACGTGCAGATCGCGTGAGACGACGCTTCATCCAGTCCCAAACATCCTCAATGGGGGACAGATCCGGAGATCTTGCTGGCCAGGGTAGTTGACTTACACCTTCTAGAGCACGTTGGGTGGCACGGGATACATGCGGACGTGCATTGTCCTGTTGGAACAGCAAGTTCCCTTGCCGGTCTAGGAATGGTAGAACGATGGGTTCGATGACGGTTTGGATGTACCGTGCACTATTCAGTGTCCCCTCGACGATCACCAGTGGTGTACGGCCAGTGTAGGAGATCGCTCCCCACACCATGATGCCGGGTGTTGGCCCTGTGTGCCTCGGTCGTATGCAGTCCTGATTGTGGCGCTCACCTGCACGGCGCCAAACACGCATACGACCATCATTGGCACCAAGGCAGAAGCGACTCTCATCGCTGAAGACGACACGTCTCCATTCGTCCCTCCATTCACGCCTGTCGCGACACCACTGGAGGCGGGCTGCACGATGTTGGGGCGTGAGCGGAAGACGGCCTAACGGTGTGCGGGACCGTAGCCCAGCTTCATGGAGACGGTTGCGAATGGTCCTCACCGATACCCCAGGAGCAACAGTGTCCCTAATTTGCTGGGAAGTGGCGGTGCGGTCCCCTACGGCACTGCGTAGGATCCTACGGTCTTGGCGTGCATCCGTGCGTCGCTGCGGTCCGGTCCCAGGTCGACGGGCACGTGCACCTTCCGCCGACCACTGGCGACAACATCGATGTACTGTGGAGACCTCACGCCCCACGTGTTGAGCAATTCGGCGGTACGTCCACCCGGCCTCCCGCATGCCCACTATACGCCCTCGCTCAAAGTCCGTCAACTGCACATACGGTTCACGTCCACGCTGTCGCGGCATGCTACCAGTGTTAAAGACTGCGATGGAGCTCCGTATGCCACGGCAAACTGGCTGACACTGACGGCGGCGGTGCACAAATGCTGCGCAGCTAGCGCCATTCGACGGCCAACACCGCGGTTCCTGGTGTGTCCGCTGTGCCGTGCGTGTGATCATTGCTTGTACAGCCCTCTCGCAGTGTCCGGAGCAAGTATGGTGGGTCTGACACACCGGTGTCAATGTGTTCTTTTTTCCATTTCCAGGAGTGTATGAATTGCATTTCAATCACTGAATGTCTGCAATAGTAGGGAAACACGATATGTACAACTGTAGTTACTACTGCATTTTGTTACAACGACTGCTTGTTTGAAACACAGTTGTAAATTTGTCTGACTCTATTTTCATTTCTCGGAAGTTATGGTCAGGAGGATAGGACCCTGCTGATAGTTAATTACTTGGCTCAAGAAAGTTTCACTCGCAAAGTTTGTGCTTTATCTAAAGACACTCCAATGTTCCAAAAATGTTATTAACCACTGGCATGTCTGTTACACAGCTACCAAAATAGTGGCTGGAACTTATTTTGCGATGAGTTGCTTGTATTGCAATAGCCTATTCTTGATTCGCGAGTAGCTTGAAAAAAATTTTAGTAGCACAGTATTCTTTATTAATTCCAAAAGCTTCTTGCGACCTTGTACTGTGCCCATACACGTGCTGGCTCACATATACATACTGTAACTCCATTTCCGTCACTATCTCCGTTTGGCATTTGCGCGCCAACACAGGCGACTGTACCACACCACAGATGCTTCACTACTCTTCTCTGCGATAAAAAAAAGAGGGGAGGTGTCATTACCTCACAAACGTGAAGCTGATGTCCGCCTTTTTAACTAATTCTAAACGATTAGGTTCGCCGCATTCATATCCCTACAGTTCACCGCGGTGACCCTACCCCATGACGTCACTCAGTCAAGCCCATGCCCAGTTTGGACCGCGTTGGATGCTTAGATTATGTAGAGACGTACTTGTTTCGTCAGCAATGCCAGCTTGCGTTGTTTACGGGTGTTATAATCGATACAGTCGTTATCTAAAGTCTAAAGGGACCACATTTCAATCGTAAGTGTAGCAATTCAAGCAATATTTTCTTTTGTATACATGATTATTGTTGCACTATTTACTTTTATTGTAATGGATTTATTTCTGTCATTTGACTTTCGACTTGGCTTACTTTACTCAGTGTTCGTTCTTCCTCTTCTTTCCTGTGTTTTACATTGCCTTCCAAGTCGTAAACGCCCCGTCATAAAAGCCTCACACTGTATCAACGGTCTCGTCCCAGCACAACACACGGCTATGTAACAGCCCTGATGGTTGTGGCAGCATCTGATGGCCTAAATTTCTCTCGCCGATAATTATTATTCATTGTTCAGAACAGCCGGAGACAGCAGTGATCATGTGTGCTTGAGTTTTGTGTGTGTGATTGTATGAACGTGTATGTGTGCTGTGCTTCCTTTCTGCACACTCTTTTCGTCGTACCTGCTGTGTGCTCGGCATCTGAGTTGTAATCTATCCGTTTCACAGTAAAGTTATCCCCTCATGAAGTTTGTTGTAAAATAATCTACTTCACTTCCGACAGGAGCCATGATGTACATAACTACAATACCATAAAGAAAAAATGACAATTATTACGCCACATTAAGGTTGTCTGTATCACAAACAGTGGTTCACAATGCTGCAACCAAATGTTTTGATTACTTACCCATTGATATAAAGTGCCTGACACACAGCAAAGTAAAATTTGAAACTAAACTGAAAATGTTTCTCTTTAACACATAACTCCTATTCAGCAGAAGATTATCTATTACTGTAATGTGTAAATTGTGATAGGTAGGAATTATTGACTAACATCTGTCTGACTTCATTTAAAAAACGTAAAAACTAATAAATGATCTGCATGGACACATATTTACAAAAAAATTGATGACAATCTGTAATTACTTGTTCCGTATCATTACGATTTATCGTGCACATGATACATGGAACATGAAACTAACTAACTAACTATTGGTATATCACAAAGCGTGGTATAGACTTATTATATATGTTGAAAACCTAAAAATGAAAGTCAAAAGTAGACTCAAGTAGATGATTAAAGTTGATGTACATTCTAATTATGCTATGTTTGGTCGTTTCTGAAAAACTGACAGAGTTACAGGCAAGAAATATTCCGGGAAAAGAAGCAGATAGGCTACTGCTGGAAAGGTAGGCCTACATCTTTCTCATATTAGGCTCACATACATGTTAAAGCAAAATATCCATTTTAAGGGTCTTAGTGTGGCGATTTTGCGTATCAGCAACATGGACAAATGCAATGAATATGGATGATATGATACTCTATGGTATTCTGCGGTTTGAATTCACTCTGATATTTAGCAGTTGCATTGATTTGATTTTGTAAATGATACTGACAATATTATACACATGTATAATGCAATATTCATACTACAACTTCTCCCAGATAATTATTTTGTTCAAATTGCGCAATAATTCCACCTGACGTAGTGTAACAATGTTGACTGTAAGTTGTGTTCATATCACTAAAATTACAGATCGTACATCAGAGCTTTTATAATTTTTGTCTTCGATGGATTTAATTATTCTTAGCAAATTGATCATGAAAAGGAACCACAGAATACCAGCCGCACACGACACTGACGTATGCTACCAGAAATATTTTTCTCTGTGATTTTGGCCTCATACATCAGTAATGAAATCTTGTTCAACAATAAATACCATCATCACTGTTCTTAGAAGATGCAGTCTGATTCGATAGTTTTTTTTTTTTTTTATAAATAGAGTATTTCTTACACATCGGAATATTGTTTGCAGTTTCAAGTAATTTAAATTTGCCCCTGAGATAAAAGTTAAGATGGCGGCCAACAAAAGATAGAAGATTTATTTTTTAATTAAGATGTTCCTTTGATCAATAAATAATTAATCATTTAAATTGTTGCGTGAAAGATATTATTTGTGCACCGCGCAATATAAATTTTCCTGACATTGCCAGCGTCATTATTACAATGATTTGAGGTAATTATTTCTTACTTATTCTTTAAGCGTACCTAACACTTTCATAAACACTAATTACTGACAAAATTCACAAGTACATGTAGTTACAGGAAATAGTTTTATACAAGTGAGGCTTCAGGGAAGATAAAGATACCAGAAAGGCGTTTCTGACGTTGGATTGAATAATAGAAGCAAGAATAAAGAAAAATGAATGGCGCCTGTAGACTTGGAAAAACCTTGCAACAATGTAAAATGGTGCAAAGTGTTCTAAATTATGAGAAAAATAGGAATAATATTTGGGGAAAGACGGTTAATGTAGAACCATGAGAGAATAAGACCGAAATGCTCTGACTGAAAAGGGTACAAGACGACGCGGTAATCTTTCGCCTTTACTGTTCAATCTATACGTCGAAGAAGCAATGAAGTAATTAAAAGGAAGGTTTAAAATTGTAATTGAAATTGGTGGTGAAAGGATAATAATGATAAGATTTGCTGATGATAGTGCCGCAACCAGTGAAAGTGAATCAGAATTACAGGGTGTGCTGAATGGAATGAACAGTTATATGAATACGGAATACAGACTGAGAGTAAACCAAATTAAGTCGCAGGTATTGACGGCCAGTAGAAATGAGATTAGCTGGCGACTATGAAGCAGAAGAAGTGAATGAAATCTGCAGTTTGTGTGAAAATGATATGAGGCGACGCGTCCATCAGGATGCACTTTTAATAGCTTTATTTATGTCTTGACCACATTTTTTCATCAACCTTGCACTTATCGACCATCCCTCATTTTCAAAGGCACTGCTATGTCAGTCATATAAAAGCATTAGAGTTTACACTAGAGTCAGCACTTGTCTCGTGCTTGAGAATGTTGACGTGATACAATGTGTCTAAGGTTTTTATATGACTGACATAGGAGTGCTTTTGAAAACGACCGGAAGTCGAAACGCGTAAGGTTGACGAAAAAAGTATGGTCAAGACATAAGTAGTCATTAAAAGTGAATAAAATCTGTTGCCTCGGAAGCAAAGTAACACATGGCGGACTACGCAAGAAGGACATACGAGTGTTGGAACTTAAATAGTGGCAACTATTTATTCACAACCGATACAAAAGAGTTACATGTTTGCACCTGTTACTGTCCTTCACAGTAGTCATCAACGTTGTATAGAACCCGTTGCCAGCGATTTGTATGACGTAGTATACTGTTAGCAGAGGCTGTTCTGTTCAAATGGCTCTGAGCACTATGGGACTCAACTGCTGAGGTCATTAGTCCCCTAGAACTTAGAACTAGTTAAACCTAACTAACCTAAGGACATCACAAACATCCATGCCCGAGGCAGGATTCGAACCTGCGACCGTAGCGGTCTTGCGGTTCCAGACTGCAGCGCCTTTAACCGCACGGCCACTTCGGCCGGCGGCTGTTCTGTTGATGGTGCGAATTGAGCGATGGTGATTCTCGTGTACGACTGTGTGGTGTTATCCTAACGCGTTACGTTCCTCCACGGCAGTCCGTCAATGCACAGTATTACTGTTCGTTTTTGGAGCGTCACCTGCGACCAGCTTTGCGAAAGAAGCGGCGGCATTTCCTGCGCAACCCACCCATCAATGTGCACGACAATGCGCGGGCGTATACAGCGCTAGCTGTGGCTGCTCTGTTCGGTCGATGGGACTGGGAAGTACTGTACCATCCACCATACTCCCCGCACTTAAGGTCCTTGTGACTTTGATTTGATTCCGAAGATGAAGGAACCACATCGTGGCATCCGCTTCAGAACTGTTCCAGAGATTCGACAGGCAGTAGACCGCTCCATTCACACCATCAACAGAACAGGCTCTGCTAACGGTATACTACGCCTTCCACATCGCTGGCAACGGGTTCTACACAACGCTGGTGACTACTCTGAAGGACAGTAACAGGTGCAAACATGTAACTCTTTTGTATCGGTTGTGAATAAATAGTTGTCACTATTTAAGTTCCAACCCTCATATTAAGATGATTAGTACAAGGAGAGACGGATTGGTTGGTTGGGGGAAGGAGACCAGACAGCGAGGTCATCGGTCTCATCGGATTAGGGAAGGACGGGGAAGGAAGTCGGCCGTGCCCTTTGAAAGGAACCATCCCGGTATTTGCCTGGAGCGATTTAGGGAAATCGCGGAAAACCTAAATCAGGATGGCCGGACGCGGGATTGAACCGTCGTCCTCCCGAATGCGAGTCCGGTGTGTAACCACTGCGCCACCTCGCTCGGTGAGAGACGGATTCCGACGAAAAAACGTCTAACAGTATCTCACGTAGGCCTCAATTTGAAGAAATTAATGAAAATGTACGTTTCGAGCAGAGAATTGTTTGGTATTGAATCATGAATTTTGAGAAAACCGGAGAAAGAGACTCGATGTGTTTGGGATGTCAGATGCTTTCTAGAAAGTTTAGATAATCCGCAATTGCAGCTGGCTGCAGAAGAATTCTGATGCCGCCAAAGAAAATTTCGCGTAAGGAAAGTAAAGACAAGAGATATTAGTGGTCCTACGGATGCGTGTAGTGGATCGTTTACTGTCGCTCTATTTGCGAATGGAACAGGAAAGGGAATAGTTGCTAGCGGTACAAGGTACCCTGCGCCATACATCATACGGTGGCTTGCGGTGTTCGTATGTGATGGTATAGAAAGACGCTAAAAATTAGCTGGATTCATAAAATAAGGAATTTTGTGGTTTTCCGCAGTATCAGCGTGACAAGTGTTAAAACACCATGAAATAACTACCATGGTACTAGAGGGAGCTGTAGGGGCAAAAATGTGGGAAAAGACTACTGGAATACCTCTAACAAATAACTGAGGACGTAAAATGTAGTGTAAGTCTGTACACAAGAGAAGATTTCGTAGTGGGCTGCATCAAACCAACCAGATGTCAGAAGACTCAACAAATAAAAAAAAGTAATTTAATGGTTAAGCTTTACGTTGTAATCGTCACAGAGGAGTTGCGTTTAATGTAGCCAGCCATGGTTAGGGACTTAGAAGTTTGTCTTGGTTTGACTGTTAAACTCAATTAGCTACTGGTGATTTACTCGTCTGCATGCTTTAGCATAGGATTATGGAAAGTGAACCACCATGCAGTTCTACGTAAATGGCTTAAACGTGATTCTCTGCCAGGCTATAGTAGTACTTGTCCTACTTTGCTGGTTCTCGGCCATTTTTTGTTCGTTCAATATTTATTGGTACTCCTGCATATTAGCAGTTTGAAATGTGTGTCGATGTATGTGTGAGGATAAACTACAGTACTCTTACCGCCACCAGATGGTGTTGCTGCACACTTGTTCCGGCTAGCGAGTGTCTTAGTGGACATCGATAAGACAACATGAAATGACACAAGCATCGGCAACGGTGGACAGTGTGGTTTCTCTGCAGGGAAGGAGTGACTACTGCGGACATCCCCAAGAGGTTATATGGCATATATGGGGGACACAGCACCAAGTCACAGATCCGTGTTTCGTTGGGTATTAGAGTTCATTGACAGCAGGGACTGTGCTGAGAAACACAAAAGCACGGGGCGCCCAGCAACCAAACCATACCCAGCGTGCCAGTGACTTGATAATGGGCCAAAGGCGATGTTAAAGTACAGAAGGCAACAAGCTTATCACGGGGAATCCTTCACACCATCATCCATTAGGATTCGAGGATGACGGTCGGGACTGTTTGTGCAGAAACAAATGGCGAATGTGCCCTGGGACCAGGAAGAGATATTGCTATTGGATTGGCTCTCTCCTGCACCGCCTCCCCCCCCCCCCCCCCAATATGATCGTCAACAGTGATCGGTACTGCAGTTCACAGCACCAACTCCGCGTTGCATTCAACAACGCCCCATCGGAAATTGGGGCCGTGGCGTTCTGCTCCAACGCGATAGCGTGCGGTCACATGCCAGTCGCCAGACCATTGCCACAGTGCGTGAACTACGGTTTACTGTGCTGTCACATTCCTCCAAAGTCACCGTATCTGGCTCCTGCCGACTATGCCCTATTCGACGCAATGTATGGTCATGCGGGGTAAGAAGTTCACCACCAATGACGAACTTCATGCAATAGTCCTCCAGTGGCTCCGGGATACCTCCATTTTTTTTTTTTTTTGAGTCGTCAGTCTTCTGACTGGCTGGATGCGGCCTGCCACGAATTTGTCTCCTGAGCCAGCCTCTTCATCTTCATCTTGCAGCCTATGCCCTCAATTGTTTCCTGGATATATTCCAATCTCTGTCTTCCTCTACAGTTTTTGCTCCCTACCATGGAAGGCATTCCATGATGTTTTAACAGATGTCCTATCATTCTACCCCTTCTCCTTGTCAGTGGCCCGCATCTCGTGGTCGTGCGGTAGCGTTCTCGCTTCCCACGCCCGGGTTCCCGGGTTCGATTCCCGGCGGGGTCAGGGATTTTCTCTGCCTCGTGATGGCTGGGTGTTGTGTGCTGTCCTTAGGTTAGTTAGGTTTAAGTAGTTCTAAGTTCTAGGGGACTTATGACCACAGCAGTTGAGTCCCATAGTGCTCAGAGCCATTTGAACCTTGTCAGTGTTTTCCTTTCCTCTCCGATTCTGCACAGAACCTCCTCATTCCTTATCTTATCAGTCCACGTAATTTAGGCATTCACCAATAGCACCACATCTCAAATGCTTCGATTCTCTTCTTTTCCTGTTTTTCTACAATCCGTGTTTCGCTATCGTACAATGCTGTGCTCCAGAGGTACGATCTCAGAAATTTCTTCCTCAAATTAACGCCTATGTTTCATACTATTTGAATTCTCTTGGCCAGGAAAGCCCTTTTTGCCAGTGTTAGTTTTCTTTTGATGTCGTCCTTGCTCTGTCCAACATGGGTTATTTTGTTCCCTAGGTAGCTGAATTCCTTAACTTCATCTACTTCGTGACCATCAATATTGATGTTAAGTTTCTCGCTATTCTTTTTTTTCTGCTACTTTTCTACTACTTTCGTCTTTCTTCGATTTACTCTCAGTCCGTATTCTATAATCATTAGATTGTTCATTCCATTCAGCAGATCATGTAACTCTTCTTCACTTTCACTCAGGATAGCAATGTGATCAGCGAATCGTATCGTTGATATCCTTTCACCCTGAATTATAACCCCTCTCCTGAAACCTTCTTTAATTTCCATTATTCCTTCTTCGATGTACAGACTGAACAGTAGGGCGAAAGACTACATCCCTGCCTGACGCCCTTTTTAATCGAAACGCTTCCCCTGCCGTCGTTGGATAAGCAGCTGCAGCAGCAAGTCGTATACTCCTAGCTCACTCATTTGTTACATAGTTTAATTCTTAATTTCTTTGCGTGTTTTTGGTACTTGCATTGTTTAAATTCATAAATTTCGGGAGTATTATAGTATTTGAGAGTTTTAGCATCGCGTTTTAGTACCTGAATAGTGTAAAATCGCGTAGTCTCCTTCCGCCGCCAAGCAGTGTGTCAGCAGTGCGCAAGTAGCAGCATTACTGCATTTACTAGGCAATCTTGTATTTTAATAACCGTTTAAATTTTGTGTCGATTTGTTTGTGCTCTCTGTAGATTAGTTCAGACGTTCTTTGTACAACAGTTTTTAGCATGGATAGGGACTGCAACTGCTGTGTTCGGATGCAGGCTGTGTTGGCATCCCTTCGCTCCCAGCTTCAGGCAGTGTTGGCTTCAGTCACACAGCTTGAGGCTGTTGCCAATGGGCATCACTGTGGGGGTCCGGATGGGGGTTTGTCGGGGACGGCCAGCTCGTCCCACGCATCCCCCGATCGGACTACGACTGTGGCTGCCCGGGATACTGCCCACATTGAGGCTCATCCCACACCTTTGGTAGTGTGGGAGGTCATCTCGAGGTGTGGCAGGGGGCGAAAGACATTCCAGAGGGTTGAACGGAAGGCCTCTCCAGTTTGTCTGACGAACCGGTTTCAGGATCTGTCTCCGGCTGATACTGATGCTCGGCCGGAGATGGCTGCTTGTCCTGTTCCAAAGGTTGCCCCTCAGTCTGCAAGATCCGGGCAGTCGCAGAGGGTGGGCTTACTGGTAGTTGGGAGCTCCAACGTCAGGCGCGTAATGGGGCCCCTTAGGGATATGGCAGCAAGAGAGGGGAAGAAAACCAATGTGCACTCCGTGTCCATACCGGGGGGAGTCATTCCAGATGTGGAAAGGGTCCTTCCGGATGCCGTGAAGGGTACAGGGTGCACCCATCTGCAGGTGTCGCTCATGTCGGCACCAATGATGTGTGTCGCTATGGATCGGAGGAAATCCTCTCTGGCTTCCGGCGGCTATCTGATTTGGTGAAGACTGCCAGTCTCGCTAGCGGGATGAAAGCAGAGCTCACCATCTGCAGCATCGTCGACAGGACTGACTGCGGACCTTTGGTACAGAGCCGAGTGGAGGGTCTGAATCAGAGGCTGAGACGGTTCTGCGACCGTGTGGGCTGCAGATTCCTTGACTTGCGCCATAGGGTGGTCAGGTTTCGGGTTCCGCTGGATAGGCCAGGAGTCCACTACACGCAGCAAGCGGCTACACGGGTAGCAGGGGTTGTGTGGCGTGGACTGGGCGGTTTTTTAGGTTAGATGGCCTCGGGCAAGTATAGAAAGGGCAACAGCCTGAAAGGGTGCAGGGCAAAGTCAGGACATGCGGGGACCAAGCAGCAATCGGTATTGTAATTGTAAACTGTCGAAGCTGCATTGGTAAAGTACCGGAACTTCAAGCGCTGATAGAAAGCACCGAAGCTGAAATCGTTATAGGTACAGAAAGCTGGCTGAAGCCAGAGATAAATTCAGCCGAAAGTTTTACAAAGGCACAGACGTTGTTTAGGAAGGATAGATTGCATGCAACCGATGGTGGCGTGTTTGTCGCTGTTAGTAGTAGTTTATCCTGTAGTGAAGTAGAAGTGGATAGTTCCTGTGAAATATTATGGGTGGTGGTTATACTCAACAACCGAGCTAGGTTAATAATTGGCTCCTTTTACCCACCTCCCGACTCAGCAGCATTAGTTGCAGAACAACTGAGAGAAAATTTGGAATACATTGCACATAAATTTTCTCAGCATATTATAGTCTTAGGTGGAGATTTCAATTTACCAGATATAGACTGGGACACTCAGATGTTTAGGACAGGTGGTAGGGACAGAGCATCGAGTGACATTATACTGAGTGCACTACCGAAAATTACCTCGAGCAATTAAACAGAGACCCGACTCGTGGAGATAACATCTTGGACCTACTGATAACAAACAGACCCGAACGTTTCGACTCTGTAAGTGCAGAACGGGGAATCAGTGATCATAAGGCCGTTGCAGCATCCCTGAATATGGAAGTTAATAGGAATATAAAAAAAGGGAGGAAGGTTTATCCGTTTAGCAAGAGTAATAGAAGGCAGATTTCAGACTACCTAACAGATCAAAACGAAAATTTCTGTTCCGACACTGACAATGTTGAGTGTGTATGGAAAAAGTTTAAGGCAATTGTAAAATGCGTTTTAGACAGGTACGTGCCGAGTAAAACTGTGAGGGACGGGAAAAACCCACCATCGTTCAACAAAAAAGTTAGGAAGCTACTGCGAAAGCAAAGAGAGCCTCACTCCAAGTTTAAACGCAGCCAAAACCTCTCAGACAAACAGAACCTAAACGATGTCAAAGTTAGCGTAAGGAGGGCTATGCGTGAAGCGTTCAGTGAATTCTAAAGTAAAATTCTATGTACCGACTTACAGAAAATCCTAGGAAGTTCTGGTCTTACGTTAAATCAGTAAGTGGCTCGAAACAGCATATCCAGACACTCCGGGATGATGATGGCATTGAAACAGAGGATGACATGCGTAAAGCTGAAATACTAAACACCTTTTTCCAAAGCTGTTTCACAGAGGAAGACCGCACTGCAGTTCCTTCTCTAAATCCTCGCACAAACGAAAAAATGGCTGACATCGAAATAAGTATCCAAGGAATAGAAAAGCAACTGGAATCACTCAACAGAGGAAAGTCCACTAGACCTGACGGGATACCAATTCGTTTCTACACAGAGTACGCGAAAGAACTTGCCCCCCTTCTGACTGCCGTGTACCGCAAGTCTCTAGAGGAACGGAAGGTTCCAAATGATTGGAAAAGAGCACAGGTAGTCCCAGTCTTCAGGAAGGGTCGTCGAGCAGATGCGCAAAACTATAGACCTATATCTCTGACGTCGATCTGAATTTTAGAACATGTTTTTTGCTCGAGTATCATGTCGTGTTTGGAAACCCAGAATCTACTCCGTAGGAATCAACATGGATTCCGGAAACAGCGATCGTGTGAGACCCAACTCGCTTTATTTGTTCATGCGACCCAGAAAATATTAGATACAGGTTCTCAGGTAGATGCTATTTTCCTTGACTTCCGGAAGGCGTTCGATACAGTTCCGAACTGTCGCCTGATAAACAAAGTAAGAGCCTACGGAATATCAGACCAGCTGTGTGGCTGGATTGAAAGAGTTTTTAGCAAACAGAACACAGCATGTTGTTATCAATTGAGAGACGTCTACAGACGTTAGAGTAATCTCTGGCGTGCCACAGGGGAGTGTTATGGGACCATTGCTTTTCACAATATATATAAATGACCTAGTAGATAGTGTCGGAAGTTCCATGCGGCTTTTCGCGGATGATGCTGTAGTATGCAGAGAAGTTGCAGCATTAGAAAATTGTAGCGAAATGCAGGAAGATCTGCAGCGGATAGGCACTTGGTGCAGGGAGTGGCAACTGACCCTTAACATAGACAAATGTAATGAATTGCGAATACATAGAAAGAAGGATCCTTTATTGTATGATTATATGATAGCGGAACAAACACTAGTAGCAGTTACTTCTGTAAAATATCTGGGAGTATGCGTACGGAACGATTTGAGGTGGAATGATCATATAAAATTAATTGTTGGTAAGGCGGGTACCAGGTTGAGATTCATTGGGCGAGTCCTTAGAAAATGTAGTCCATCAACAAAGGAGGTGGCTTACAAAACACTCGTTCGACCTATACTTGAGTATTGCTCGACAGTGTGGGATCCGTACCAGATTGGGTTGACGGGGGACATAGAAAAAATGGTTCAAATGGCTCTGAGCACTATGGGACTCAACTGCTGAGGTCATTAGTCCCCTAGAACTTAGAACTAGTTAAACCTAACTAACCTAAGGACATCACAAACATCCATGCCCGAGGCAGGATTCGAACCTGCGACCGCAGCGGTCTTGCGGTTCCAGACTGCAGCGCCTTTAACCGCACGCCCACTCCGGCCGGCTGGGGGACATAGAGAAGATCCAATGAAGAGCGGAGCGTTTCGTCACAGAGTTATTTGGTAACCGTGATAGCGTTACGGAGATGTTTAGCAAACTCAAGTGGCAGACTCTGCAAGAGAGGCGCTCTGCATCGTGGTGTAGCTTGTTCGCCAGGTTTCGAGAGGGTGCGTTTCTGGATGAGGTATCGAATATATTGCTTCCCCCTACTTATACCTCCCGAGGAGATCACGAATGTAAAATTAGAGAGATTCGAGCGCGCACGGAGGCTTTCAGACAGTCGTTCTTCCCGCGAACCATACGCGACTGGAACAGAATAGGGAGGTAATGACAGTGGCACGTAAAGTGCCCTCCGCCACACACCGTTGGGTGGCTTGCGGAGTATAAATGTAGATGTAGAATTCGTTCTTGTACATATTTTACGAGGCATATGTCGAAAGTGAGGTCCGAGCGGTCGCGAAATGGAAACCACAGTGAAAATCAGATAAAACGTTGCATAGGTCTGTTGGACAGTGCCTCGAGTATGCCCATGGATCACGTCACGTCTGTCTTTTCAGTTCTGAGCGCAAAGTGAGCACATAAAGATGCCAAGAAAATAGTGTCTCTCGCCAAGTATGAGTGCCCGTGAGAAATTTCGCCTGATTTCATGCAGCCTGCACAACATAACTGTCATGCATTTCCTTCTTCATGACAGTTCTCGGCTGCACTCTGCAGGTACAATGAGAATGCCCCTGTTGTCTTTTCCAAGGAAAGTG
Source organism: Schistocerca nitens (assembly GCF_023898315.1). Classification (NCBI taxonomy): domain Eukaryota; kingdom Metazoa; phylum Arthropoda; class Insecta; order Orthoptera; family Acrididae; genus Schistocerca; species Schistocerca nitens. Next base: position 791,215,571 of record NC_064618.1, on the reverse strand, counting down.
TTTGATCGCCCTTCATACAACGCGGACTTTGCTCCGTCTGGTTTTCATCTCTGCTGACATGAACCGCTGGCTGTGAAGTCAACGTTTTCACGCAGACAACGAACTGCAGATGAGCGTAGAGAATCGATGAAAAGTGCAGGCAGCTGTCTTCTATGACGAGGGTATTGGAAAGTTTGGTACAACGCTACGACAAATACGTATGTCAGGTGGAGCGGCGACTATTCAGAGACGTTGCCGGAAGGTGTGACTAACTACTGCAAATAGAAGTCCGCAGCTCGTGGTCGTGCGGTAGCGTTCTCGCTTCCCACGCCCAAGTTCCCCCGTTCGATTCCCGGAGCGGTCAGGGATTTTCTCAGCCTCGTGATGACTGGGGGTTGTGTGATGTCCTTAGGTTAGTTAGGTTTAAGTAGTTCTAAGTTCTAGGGGACTGATGACCATAGATGTTAAGTCCCAGAGTGCTCAGAGCCATTTGAACCATTTGCAAATAAAACTCCTTTGATTTTCCCTGTAGTTTCCATTTCGCGAGCAATCGGACCTTACTTTCAGAATATGCCTCGCCCTTAGCTTACCCAAGTTTTTCTCAGAATTTCGAACATCTTGCACCATTTTACGGTAGCTGCCAGAACGAAGGATAAAGTGCAGAGACATAACTGTCATATAATCTGTAGTCGTTTGCTCAGTAATAGGTTTCTGTAAGCACAGAAAAATTGTAATGCAACTTATTTTTAGACTCCTCAAGTTTTATCACAGCCAAAAAACGCAATACACTCTGAAAATTACTAAACATTTGTCCGCCATGTCTTCTTTTTGCTATTTACGCTGTCTCGTATGCCGGCTGCAACACAGTCTTACCTTTCCTGCCGACGCTGGACGCCGCATGAAAGAAACTGTGAGCAATATTTAATTAGGCTCAATCGATCTCCACAACAACGAAATTGTACGTATCTTATGAAACGGCACAGAAAATGTGACTCACGATGCGTAAAAGTGTCATCCGGTACATGGAAGTCGCAAGGTCAGAAATTTTAGCGAAACGTAGGAAGACTTGCAAAGAATCGGCGCTTGGTGCAGGGTGTAGCAGAGCACTAGTAATATAAGTAAATTTGGAGTATTACGCATTACACAACGTCACCGTCTCTTTGTAGCGTGCAGTTCCAGGACTGGTTTGATACAGATCTCCTCGTTAGTTTATGCAGCAATGATGAGATTTGCACAGGATAACTACAGCTCGCTCCACCGTCACTGGTCCCAGCCGCGTCTATAGTGTAGTGATGGGCACGGACGCCATCTGACGTACTGAACAGTTCGACTTGCGGTCTGCCAGCTTCAAAAGTCACTCTTGCTGCCGAATAGGCTGCCTAGCGGCTGACGTTTGCCTCTCTACCTACAGCGCTCCGTAGAAGCTTTGGATTGTGATTCCAGGGATGACACGCTACTGTGGATTTGCTTCGTTGACTGATAGTAGCAGTTTTTACTTACTATACTTTATCTCCTCCATATATGTCTAACATCACGTTGCAATGAAGACAGCAGGGAATCTCTATCCAAGTTCTGTATTCTCTGCTGTGTACCAAAATTCTTCTTTTTCTGATGATAGACGAAAGTGCCCTAAGGTGGACTCCGAGCGTCACCTCACCTTCGAAGTGACGGGCAGTTGAGCGGTGTGTTTGACGGCGGCTGGAGAAAACGAAATGGGTTATGGCTTTGGGTATTTGCGTCTATGAATTTCAATTTTTAGCTTTGCAGTTTCGGTTTTACGCAGTGTGAGAAGTAAAAGATAACGGCATACGTAGAGCAGGAACGACGACTGTGATAAACTTCAAATCTGTCTGTGCATCGCATTCCTAATAAATGGCAGCTGAATGGCACGGACTGTTCAAAAGTAATACATCAAATTCTTATCTCTTAAACTTGTCATCAAATGTCTAATTAAGTCACTAACCTCTTGTCGCACGTCCCAGAAACACCTCATTCATCAGATAAAATTAATTTTCGTCTCTTCTATTCAGTTAAATACACTCTAATCCAAAGAAAATATTTCCTCTCCTTTCAATTTTCAAAACAAATGCGTTGGTGTGATAAGTTATGTACATAAGACAGTTCGCTAGTCTCGTAAAAACTACACTCAACTCAAAACTGTTCAATTCACATTACGTTTCAAAAATTACGATAAAATCTCACGGAAAAACAAGGACAATATGTAATCGTTGCTGTAATGGATGATAGCCTTTGGCGCATTACTTACTGTGACCAGATGTGCGACATTGCGACTCATCTTAGAAGATGGCACTCATTCTCCCCGTAATCAGTCGTTACATAAAAAGAGAAAAACACGATTTCTGTAGTTCGATAACGAACAAATACCTTAAATTGTAATACCACTTGTAAAACGGTTTATTCATACACTGAGTCGAGGATTACAGGTAACTAGTGCCGCCGTCAATTTCATGGCAGTACACTAATCTGAATTCTTTTCCCAAGATATATAATCTCTCGAAACTTGTCAGTAGAGTGTTGTTACTTTCCATACAACCAGCGTTCTACCGGTACTTGAGTACTGCTCGTCAACCTGGGGCATTTGCCAGATACGACTGATAGAGGAAACAGACAAAATCCAAAGAAAAGTGAAACGTTTCGTCACAGCTTCGTGTAGTAAGCGCGAGAGCGGCTGAAGATGCTCATCACACACCAGAAAGATACGCCGCAAGTGAGTGTCGTGCATCATGGTTAGGGGTACGGTTAAACTTCTGAGAGCAGACGTTGCAAGAAGTGTCAAGTGACATGTTTCTTCGACCCACCACATCTACAGCTACATCTCCATCCATACTGCGCAAGCCACCTGACGGTGTGTGGCGGAGGGTACTTTGAGTACCTCTATCGGTTCTCCCTTCTATTCCAGTCTCGTGTTGTTCGTGGAAAAATTGTCGGTATGTCTCTTTGTGGACTCTAATCTCTCTGATTTTATCCTCATGGTCTCTTCGCGAGATATACGTACGAGGGAGCAAGATACTGCTTGACTCCTCGGTGAAGGTATGTTCTCGAAACTTCAACAAAAGCCCGTACCGAGCTACTGAGCGTCTCTCGTGCAGTGTCTTCCACTGGAGTTTATCTATCATCTCCGTAACGCTTTCGCGATTACTAAATGATCCTGTAACGAAGCGCGCTGCTCTCCGTTGGATCTTCTCTATCTCTTCTATCAACCCTATCTGGTACGGATCCCACACTGGTGAGCAGTATTCAAGCAGTGGGCGAACAAGCGTACTGTAACCTATTTCTTCTGTGTTCGGACTGCATTTCCTTAGGATTCTTTCAATGAATCTGTCTGGCATCTGCTTTACCGACGATTAGTTTAATATGGTCATTCCATTTTAGATCACTCCTAACGCCTACTCCCAGATAATTTATGGAATTAAGTGCTTCCAATTGCTGACCTGCTATATTGTAGCTAAATGATAAAGGATATTTCTTTCTATGTATTCGCAGCACATTACACTTGTCTACATTGAGATTCAGTTTCCATTCCCTGCGCCATGCGTCAATTAGTTGCAGATCCTCCTGCATTTCAATACAATTTTCCATTGTTACAACCTCTCGATATACGACAGCATCATCGCAAAAAGCCTCATTGAACTTCCGATGTTATCCATAAGGTCATTGATGTATATCGTGAATAGCAATGGTCCTAGGACACTCCCCTGCGGCACACCTGAAATCACTCTTACTTCGGAAGACTTCTCTCCATTGAGAATGACATGCTGCGTTCTGTTATCTAGGAACTCTTCAATCCAATCACACAATTGGTCTGATAGTCCATATGCTCTTACTTTGTTCATTAAACGACTGTGGGGAACTGTATCGAACGCCTTGCGGAAGTCAAGCATGCAAAGTGTACCAGGAAACGACAGTGACAAAGTGTCAGAGAAATCCCAGCTCATAGCGATGCTTAAAGACAATTGTTCTTCTCGAGATCCCTCACGAAAGCAGCGGGTAACGTGGTACAAGTAATCTCTCTGCCGTACACTGTACACAGTATAGATGCAGATTTTTATTGTTTACGATAGTTTAAATAGTCATGGACAAGTGCTCATGAAATGGTGCATAGTACTCTTACAGTGATTGCTTGAAACGACGGACTACAATCTAAAGTTCTCTAAACGTTACTTTCTAAATCCACTGTTAATATTCCTCTCCGTTTGTCGTTGTTTCTCCTTGCGGCTTTTAATTTTCTGGTCTGTCTCGAGCTGGAGTGGGAATGAATGACGACCCTGTAAAGGGCACGGCTTTCCGCTGGAGAAATCGGCGCATCGCTAAGCTGCCGCCGCGGCCCGGAGTCTGCAAAGTGCGGCGCAGGTTTGTGGGCCCGTCCGCAGCGGCGATGTGCGAACCTCGCCAGTTCGCCGTCCTGCCTCACAGCGTAGTTGTTTGGAAGACATGTTTGTGGCTCCTGTCGTTGGCACAGACGTTTTCACACAGAATAACTTATAGAGTTACCGACCAGAGGTGGACTTCTTCGTAGAAGTAGCTGGTGGACGGTGTAAGTCAGTGACGAGTTGCTATCGCGACTACTTCCAGCGTCGTGGATGCATCTTCATCAGCACCAGTACTCCTAAAGCAACCCTACGTTATACACGAAATGCGCAGTATTGTGGATGTTCTACAGTATTAATTTTTTTCGTTTACCGGTTTTGAGTTTGCGAGGCCATCATCAGGATTCAACTTGATAATCGTGGTCAAAGAGGGTGCAACACTGAGAAAGATTTTACGTCTCGAGAGTGAGATATAAACGTAGAGTAAACGTTATCTTTTACAGTGCAGTGGTAACTAAATTGAAAATGTTACAGCTCAGTAGCAAATAAATACAAAGGGAACAAAAAAAACTGTGAGGTGGCGGCCTGTTTCGGGCCTTTCGCCTCACATTTTGCCCGATTTGCATAATGAATTTCCGTACGAGACTCTTTGCTTAATTTACTTTCCGATTCAGTTTGTACTTGTCAACTTTTCACCGGTATTGTGCACTGATTACATGAGCGTTTATGGGTAGTTTGTAGCGTCGTGGGTTACTCACCTCTTTGTACCTAATCTAACATTGCATTCTGGTACTAGTTTTTTTCCATTAAATGCATCTGGTCTTGATATGGGTAACGTCATTTCGCCGTGGCGTAAACAGGAGGTATTTTCGCACCTTCTGGAAGAGTTACCGAGCACTTAGAGTGCAGGATTTCACGCTGGTTAGCCACATGGACAGTCGGACGAGTCTTTGCAGGAATTATCCTCCTGGCTAAGCTTCCGCGAGCAAGTTACTAAACACAGCCTTCCGAAATGCCTTCACAAAAGAAGACGAAGGAAATATTCCAGAATTCGAATCGAAAACAGCTGCCAACATGTGTAAAAAATGACTCTGAGCACTATGCCACTTAACATCTGAGATCATCAGTCCCTTACAACTTAGAACTAATTAAACCTAACTAACCTAAGGACATCCATTCCCGAGGCAGGATTCAAACCTGCAACCGTAGCGGTCGCGCGGTTCCAGACTGTAGCGCCTAGAACCGCTCGGCCACACCGGCCGGCCCAACACCTGTAACGTAGAAGTAATATCCGTGGAGAAGTGATGGAACTTAAATCCCTTAATAAAAGCAAGTCTTCTGGTCCAGACTGTATACCAATTAGGTTCGTATCGGACTATGCTGATGCATTAGCTAAATACTTAACAATCATATACAATCGTTTGCTCGACGAAAGATCCGTGCCCAAAGACTGGAAAGTTGCACAGGTCATACCAATATTCAAGAAAGGTACTGGGAGTAATCTACTAAATTACAGGCCCATATCGTTAACGTCGATATGCAGCAGGATTTTGGAACATATATTGTGTTCGATCATTATGAATTACCTCGAAGAAGACGGTCTATTGACAAACAGTCAACATGGGTTTAGAAAACATTCTTCCTGTAAAACACAACTAGCTCTTTGTTCACATGAAGTGTTGAGTGCTATTGACAAGGGACTTCGATTCAGTACTTCTGGATTTCCGGAAGGCTTTTGACATGATACCACACAAGCGGGTCGTAGTGAAATTGCGCCATTATGGAATATCGTCTCAGTTATCTGACTGGATTTGTGATTTCCCGTCAGAGAGGTCACAGTTCGTAGTATTTGACGGAAAGTCATCGAACAAAACAGAAGTGACTTTTGGCGTTCCCTAAGGTAGTGTTATAGGCCCTTTACTGTTCCTTATCTATATAAACGATTTGGGGGACAATCTGAGCAGCCGTCTTCGGTTGTTTGCAGATGACGCTGTCGTTTATCGACTAACAAAGTCATCAGAAGATCAAAACAAACTGCAAAACGATTTAGAAAAGATATCTAAATGGTGCGAAAAGTGGCAATTGACCTTAAATAACGAAAACTGTGAGGACATCCACATGGGTACTAAAAGAAATTCGTTGAACTTCGGTTACACGATAAATCAGTCTAATCTAAAAGCCGTAAATTCAACTAAATACCAAGGTATTACAATTACGAACAACTTAAATTGGAAGGAACACATAGATAATGTTGTGAGGAAGGCTAACCAAAGGCTGCGTTTTATTGTCAGGACACTTGGAACATGTAACAGACCTACTAAGGAGACTGCCTACACTACGCTTGTCCGTCCTCTTTTAGAATACTGCTGCGCGTTGTGGGATCCTTACCAGATAGGACTGACGGAGTACGTCGAAAAAGTTCAAAGAAAGGCAGCACGTTTTGTATTATCGCGAAATATGGGAGAGAGTGTCACAGAAATGATACAGTATTTGGGCTGGAAATAGTTAAAATAAAGGCGTTTTTCGTTGCAACGGAATCTTCTCACGAAATTCGAATCACCAACTTTCTCCTCCGAATGCGAAAATATTTTGTTGACACCAGCCTACATAGGGAAGAACGATCACCACGATCAAATAAGGGAAATCAGAGCTCGCACGGAAAGATATAGGTGTTCATTCTTTCAGCGCGCTATACGAGATTGGAATAATAGAGAATTGTGAAGGTGGTTCGATGAACCCTCTGCCAGGCACTTAAATGTGATTTGCAGAGTATCCATGTAGATGTAGATGAATGGAAGGAAGATAACAAGGTGATCAGAGGCGGAGTTCAAACTCTCGTTGATGGCAGGATGGGGAAGGACATCGGCAGCGAGACTTTTTATTAAACCATCATGAAATTCACCTAATTCGCCAAAAATGTGGATGACTGGACTAGACTTGCCCAGTTGCCCAATGATACACATGTTCCGTCAGAAGCATATTACGACTCGGAAAATAAAGGATATAATTGTCAACAATTAATGACCGATCACAAAACTTGATTATTAGCGTTAGAGCTGTTCCTTTTCCAAAAATCAGTTCAGGCTACATATTGATTCAGAAAAATTGCGTATGCCACAACACATAATGAATGTATTCACACTGAAACTTCACGTATACTGTTAACGCGACGTGGATGATTCAACCAACCATAATCTCGAGATGATCATATCGAAACACTCGCACCAACGCGTCTGCAACTCAAGCCCGCCGCTGACCTATTGGGGTTCATTGAAATATTACAGCCATGGCTTTCTGTTCTCCTAAGAATGTCGGGGCACTCTCAACAACACCTCCTCGCCTTGATCGGTTGCTATTACAGTCTATCAACATTTTCACGACTTGTGATTGTTGGGAACAGCTCTCCATGCTGTAACACTAATTATTAGCAGTAGCTAAGGTGAAATTTTGTCTTCTTTCTATGCGTATGCTTTTCTAAGTTTTTCTGAAGTTTTGAAAATAAGTGGATTATTACCAGGTTTTCTATACCATGCCCGACAGTTCCTACTCCAACCATTATTAAGTAAACGTCCTTACTACAACTGATCTTGCGCCTATCAACCACTTGAGAGAGATGGAAATTAAAAAACAGCCCAAAGTACTTCGGCTAATTGGAACTGTTACTGCGGCTATTGCTTTGCGGATATTTGCTGAACCATGACAGATGACTTCATTCTGACCTCACAAGCATCATTCCCTCCCCTAGTTGATGATGATTCACTTGCTTTTCATGGACCAAGTTGATGAATGATTAAACGTTGTTTCATTTTGATACATACCAAACATGTAAGCCGATCTTTTTTGGCGTAATGTTCGAAAGCATCTATATGAGATATGTTCGTCTATAATTTGCCTAATTATACCTCTTTTTGCCTTCTCTGAATCAGATGTTTCTGTAAAACTCTGCTTTCATCATACAGTTTTAATAACTTACCGACGTCATCGCCAGTTCTTCTAGTGCTAAATGGGAAATATTTGAATCACTAATGCTCCGTTTTCCTTTGCTGTGGGCATTACAACTCTTAGACGGAAGAAGAGAATGTTTAAACTTGCTACTTTGAGGGTAGTTTGGCTCCAATAGTTTGAGCGAAAGCGTAATCTCAAGAGAGTTGTAAAATTGCTTTTTAAATTTATGTAATAAACTACTATTATGTCATAAACTATTTTGTTATAAACTACTATTTTACAAATCTAGAAACAATATTTCACAGAAGTAGCGGAAATTGAAATAGTAATTGAAAAATAATCGAAGAAGATAAATTTGGTTACAAAATAAGCAAATCAAGCACATTACTTTCAGGTGAGCTGTAATAGCTTAATTATTAATGTTTCTTCTGTACTACAAGCTTGTTTCGGCTATAACGCCATTCTGGAGTAAACCTGTAGATGATACATTTGGTGAGTCTACTTATGTTTATAAAAAGTTGTACAGAAAGGTTAGTTTACATATATACTTCCATCTACTTGAAATAGATGCTCATATTGCATCAGTAAGTAAACTGTCGACTATCTATGTGTTGCTAGATTATTATAACGAACTAGGTTATATTTGTATGGAATATTTTCATGAAATACTTTTGACATCTGAATTGGTAGTTTATTCTCGTCGATGCTTTATTTTTACAGTGTGATCTTTGTTAGCGATTGATGTTAGTTATGGTTCATGGATATTATAATTTTGTTGTGCTTTGTGTGTATGGTTATCTTTTTTTGTTTACTGTGCTTTATACCCGTTCCCGTTTTCCAAAACGTCAATAAAATTTTCTGCATAATTTTTACGTTTGAGATCGACTTTATCACTAAGGGTATCGTTTTTATGATTTTTTTTGTGTGCATATATATTTCCAGTTCTTCCAGTTCTGCTTCGTAATTTTAGCTTTTGAGATGCAGGTAAAATCTTGGTCGATTGCTGTCGCAATTTCTTGGGTGTTCTTTGAATCTAATGCTAAAATTTCGTCCCGTCTGACCTATATAGAATTTTGTGTAATTTTTACACATAATTTTGTCTATGCCTAGGTTTACAAAACCGGGTTTTGGTGTTTCCACATAGAATTTTCATGTTTAGATTGTTTTTTAATCGGAAAACTAGTTTCTAGTTGTTTTGTTTAAGATTTGGATTATTTTATTCTATATTTGCCCCAAGTACATTGTCGGTACAAATATAGCTTTGTGTTTAGTTCTGTTTTCTCTTCTTAATTTTATAATTTTGGGTTTGTTTTTGTTTTTAGGTTTTGTGTGTTTTTCATACAGTTCGTGAACTATATTCAGGTTGAAATTATTTTGTTGGACCATATATTAGAACACTGCAAGCTCATTTTGTATTGCTTGGTGTTCGAGTGGTAAACTAACTACTCTATTGATCATTGAGTTGAGATAGGCGTATTTTCGTGATTTTGGGTGACAAGAGCATGCTATTGATTATGCTGTCTGTAAGGTTCAAACGCGTAATGATTGTTATTCTTGTCAAGAGTAATGCCTTCAGTTTTTTATGTTTCTCTGTTTTTTAATTCCTTTTCAGTAATTTTTGCTACTTTTACTGTCAGTTCATTTTGTTTTCTTACTGGAAGTTTTGCCATATCGATGACAACTTTTGTTGTAAATATATGGTGTATAATGATTCTGTTATGAACTTTTGGTGCCACGGAAAAAATGATGCTGCAATAATGTGGAATCTTGTCTCGCGTTTGTTCATCAGAAGTATGTAATAAAATTGTACCATTCTGAAGAGAGAGGCAGTTGTGATGCGCGTAGTATCTGAATACTGCTGCATCGGAATTGATTTCGGGTAACGAGGCCAAGCCCTTCCAAATGTGACACTTCAGTAATATTAGTAACTGATCCCGTTCAGTAGCTTGTGTGATTCCTCGACAGTCAGTGGGAAAAGCTTGCAGCGCTTGCGAATCACATTGATCAATTTGAAGATAATAAACTTCCGATATATTGTTTCTGGGTCATTTCTCACATGTAAGCGAGACAGTGTGTCAGCGTTTGCATACTGTGCAGTAGAATGATAAAGAATTCCCTATTGGTAATTTGAAAGTAGTAATCAACGTCACAGGTTTTTTGCTGTATGATAAGGCATATGTTTCGTCTGAGGAAAAAGAACAGTAATCAACGTCACAGGTTTTTTGCTGTATGATAAGGCATATGTTTTGTCTGAGGAAAAAGAACAGTCAGGGGTTTATGACCGTCCTCAGAAAAAAATATTTACCTTGGAGATGTTGACGAAATTTCGTGACACTATAGATAATGGTTAACGCTTATGCTTCCAGCTAACTGTAGTTGACTTAGGTCGTGGTCAACGTCTTAGACGAGAGTACTACGAGGCGTTCAGTGTTGCGAACCTTGGGAGATAAAACTGTCCCTACTCCGTGTGATGTATCCACTGCAAACACTACTGGTGTTTGTGGATCAGAATGAATAAGGCATGGGTGACTAGGCAATGAATTTGTCAAATTTTGAAATAACGGCTAGGAAAGCTTGTAAACCTGAAAAGGGAAATGCAGAGGCTCAGTCTAAACAGAGCGGGGGTCAGTGAAGTGAAATGGAAAGAAAATGATTACTGGTCAGTCGAATGTAGCCTACTGTCAACAGAAGTGGAAAAAGGTGTAACGGAAACAGGAAAGGCAGAGAGCGAGTTACTCTGAACAGTTTATAGGCAGGTTCATTCTGATCAGAATGGTCAGTAAACCAACACCAACAATAATAGTTCAGTTGTACTTGCCAATGTCGCAAGCAGATGATGAAGGGACAGAGTAAGTATAAGAGGATATTGAACGTGTAATTCACCATGTAAACGGAAATGAAAACCTAATAATTATCAGTGATTGTAATGATGTAGAACAGAAAGGAGTAGAAGAGACAGTTATGGGAAAATAAGGGCGCAGTAATAGGTATGAAGAGGGAGAAAGATAGAGTTCTGTAATAAATTTCACCTAGCCATAGTAATACACTATTCAAGAATCGCAAGTGGACGAAATATACTTGGAAAAAGTTTATTAACATGGATTTATTCCTGCTGGATTAATTTTTGGTCAGACAGGTGTCACCGGCGACTAATCACTGGAAACAGTAACTAACGTTAAATATCTACGAGTAATCATGCAGGGTGACCTACATTGGAATGATGATAAAGAACTAGTAGGAAAAGTAGATGTCAGATAGCGATTGACTGGGAGAATCGTAAGGAAATGCAATTCATCCACGAAACAAGTGGACAAGACAGAGATTAAAAAATCAGATACTGGATTGTAAAGTGTACCAAGGACCCGATATAGACTCAAACAACAATTTATGAATGGTGAAAAATGTAGAAAGAAGTCGGATACAGAAGTACTGACGAATGATGACGATTATCTGAAATTCTTTAAGGCTGTTGATACCATGGTAGTCAATAGCACAGTAGGCACTTTAGTTGAAGAGGGATCTCTAAAAAATGTATCCTTGGAAATCTGTCAGAAATATATAGGTACTGGGAAGGTAAATGCAGAGGAACCTTGGGTACCGTAACGAAAAATACTTGAACTGATCGATGAAAGAACCAAGTACAACAATGATCAGGGAAGAAAAGGAGAGCAGCACAGTCACTTTTGAATGGAAGAATTAGGAAGTCAATGGAGGGCAAGACGCAACAGAAAAAGAAATACTAGGTAGGACTGACTTAGAAAATAGGAAAAGAAAAACAACCATCACTGAAATTAAAAGTCTAAGTAGTAACTTTAAAAGATCAGTAGTAATTTCACAGTTAAACGCAGGGGAAGAGCAGATAAATGGAAAGAATACACTGAAGGCCTCAGTGAGGCGGAGGAACTGAGGCAGTTATTGAAAAAGAAACGGTGTTCTGTATGAAAGACATAGGAGATACATTATTACGGCCGAAGTTTAAGGATGTTTTGCAAGACTTGCACATATAATATTCCTTCAGAATTTCGTAATTCATTGGTAGAAGCGGCAAGCAAACGAATACTGAAGTTGGCTTCTAGAATCTATGAGCCTGCAGGCGTAGGGCTACCATCACATTTTTAGAAAAATATGAGCCACACAGTCCGGAAGACAGTAAGGGCAGACAAGTGCGAGAACTATAGTATAATCAGCTTCGTAGCTCACGAATTCAACCTGCTGACAAGTATAGTATACAGAAAAATGGATTATAAAACTGGAGAGCTGTTAAATGGCGATCAGTTTGGCTTTAGGAATGGTAAAGGTGAAACGTTCCCTTAGAAAAATTAATGAATTACTGTCCTGATAAACCTCTTACATTATTTGATTTTCAAACAGCTGAGCAGAACTGAACGTACTCAGACATCTCACTCTTTCCCTATTCTGATCAACACTAAGCTGACACACAATATTTTTAGCGCAACGCAGTCTGACTTTTAATAATCCCTACAAAAGAATGGCCCTGACTAACAATAACCTATACCTTTCACAAATCACTTACCTCACAAAAATCTTCGTTACTCAAACTACTCCAATACAGGGAGCGCCACTACTGCCAGCTAAATGAAAGATTCAAACTACTGAAAGCACTAACTACTGATAGGCATAGTTAGCAAATGAAAGATTTTGATAGAGAACAAACAATGTATTTACCTTAATAGTGTTCAAAAGTCATAATATCTATATCAGTCCATGATATCCAATATTACAAATTTACTGTCTCTGTCCAGATCATCCGCTATCAAAACTCCGCCATCTCACTCCCCACGTCCACCACTGCTGGCGGCTCACCTCCAACTGCGCAACGCTACGCGCTGTTAAGAGCCAACTGCCCAACACTACAATAGCAAATTCCAACAATGCCACCCAGCCACAGACTGTATACAGCACAGCCAGTGATTTTCATACAGAGCGCTAGGTGGCGGTGGCGTTACCAGTATAAGAACCTAAACAGCCTACTTACAAAGGCAACACCCACGCAGTTCTGACGTTGCGCTTGGTAACGGAAGCAAGACTTAAAAAGAATCAAGACACTTTCATAGTTTCTGTCTGCCTAGAAAAACTGTTCGACAATATTAATAGGCGCATCTCAGGAAAACAGCTGCAAGCATGGGTAAAGGCAGGCAACATGTACAAGAAATGGTAAAATAAGAATAGAAGATCAAGAACGAAGTGCCTGGATTAAAAAAAAAAAATGGTGTGAAACATGAAAGCATTCGCTTGCCCTTACTGTTCAATTTTCACATCGAAGAAGCGATGACGGAAGTAAAATTAAGTTTCAGGACTGTTATTAAAATTAAAGGTGAGGCGATATCAGGGATATGGTTTACTGATAATATTGCTATTTTCAGTGATGGTGAAGAAGTAGTCCAGGACTGTCGAATAGAAAGTCTGGGCACGAACTACGAACTGAGTGTAAATCAAGGTGAGACACTATTAATGAAGACCGGTAGAAATGAGATTAGTGATGAACTTAATACCGAAATTCATGGCTATGAAGTAGACGAAGAATGAATTCTGCTACCTTGGAAGCAAAATGACGCATGGCAGCCGAAGTAAGGAGGACATATGAAGCAGAGTAGCACAGACAAATGGGAATTCCTTGCATAAAGAGGTCTACTATTATCAGTAACAGTACGAGAAATAAATTTCTGAGAGTCTATATGCGAGCACAAAATTGTATGGAAGTGAAACATGAACTATGGGAAAACCAGAAAAGGGAAGAATCAAAGCGTTTGAGACATGGTACTATGGAAGGGTGTTGAAAATTCGGTGGACTGATCAGATAAGGAACGAGGGGGTACTCTACAGAACTGGTGACGAGACGAACATGAAAACACTGAAAGAAGAAGGGACAAGTCAATAAAACTTGTATTAAGACATCAGTGAATAACGTCCATGATATTTGAAGCAGCTGTGAAGGGGTAGAGTGAGAGTGCAATGTATCCACCAAATAACTGAAGATGTTTGGTTAATTTGTATTCTTTGGCGAAGCTGCAATTCCGATAATAGTATTAAGTGGAGGGGGGGCGCAATAAAGCAGTCAGAATACTAATGAGCTAAAAGAGGGGACAGAATGTGCAAGTTTGTTATTTCTATACACGCAGCCTCAGGTATCTGTGACGAGTGAAGAGGTAATGAAGGTTTGGAATTTGGACACAGACTGATGTGTGTAAGAGGGTGGAAGGGTACAATGTGTTCATTCGAATCGGTATGCATGAACATCTGACTGGGTGTGAGGGCTTTCATGCTTTTGTTGAAATGCTCCTTCATGTTGGAATAGCTAAGTCACGCATGGACTAGATTTTCCCCTTAAGTGCCACACTTAAGACGATTGAAATGACGATATTAGAGGTAGATGGTATATAATTCTATTTAGGAGGTGCCACTAGAAAAACCGAATTTCTAAAAGGCATGCTTTTAGGCCACTAGGAGCCATCGAAACGTGTGAATGATCCATCAGAAATGACTCACGGCATAGAATGCTTCAAGGTATAGGGAATCTAGTCAGGATAAAGGCGTAGTCTTCACTATCAATAATATGTATATGGTAGAGCGTATAATGAGGGATTGGATAAGGTGCAAAGTTTGGTTCACCATAGCATTTTTATATATATATATATATATATATATATATATATATATATATATATATATATATATATATATATATATATACATGAGGTGGGGAAGAATTCATTTAATACCCATCACAATAGTGAATTTTGGGTAGGACGAAGTATAGTTGTCATGAATGTGCTGCCAGCCAATGTAAAGATGCTACAGGAAGATGCTTTGGATAGTGTTTGGATTGGAGGATTATATGTAGGACAGTCTACCAATATAGCTGCAGTGCAGGAGAAAGCGTCACATTTTCAGGAGAAAGACAGGGACAAAATGGGGCAACCACTGATAGAATGTGAACCATTCATTGAATATATGAATTTAATTTACTTGGACCTTTACCAGCACCAGAAAGTCTGGTACAACATTATAGGATTCCTACAGTGAATAAAGCAAGAAACCACACCAAGTTCCACATCACCACATCACCTACATCCTGTAATACAGTAAATTAAGTCAGCAGCTATGAGATAGGACTATAAAACAAAGAACCAGTCCTTGTTGGCACCTGTGGTTATGATGCCCAAGAAAAACATGGATTAGAGTAAGGTGTATCAGTTTTGTTGTGATTCTCATTATCTAGATCAGCACATACTGAAGAGTTGTATGCATTGGCAAGTGTCATAGAAACGCAGAATAACCTGGAGAAATGTCATTATTTTACAAACATGGATGTACTTAGTGGGTACAAACAGTACCCTTATGTAGCTGCAGAGGATCAGTTCCACACAGTTCACGTTGCATCCAGGCATTACTAAGACCTGAGAATGACATTTAGATTGAATAAAGTGTTCCAGTATCTGCTGAATGTGGTGATGTGGGGTCTAAAACCGAATTAGTGTATGGTGTACTTGAGTGAGATGATAATCTCCAATGAGATACCCCATGGACATAATTCATTTTAGGGATGTGTTCAGTCATCAAAGAGCAGCAAGTCCTGCGCCTAGGAAAATGTCAGTTTGTGTTAATGAAAGTTCGCTGTTTTGGCTGCATTATCAACCAGGCTGGATTGTGAACTGATCATCAGCTTGTTTGAAATATACAATAATTTCCTACCTTTGGGGTGGAAAAGAAGCTACACTCCTTTATAGGTCAGGCCATTGTTGTCAAAATATTGTTACTAATTATAGAGATAGTGAGCCTTTTAAAGAATGGGGTAAAATTCCTCTGGACATCAGAGTCTGAAGACTGGATGATTCAATGACTTACTGATTGCTGTTTCTGTCTTTGCTTTCCCAGACTAGCAAAAACACTTTATAGTAATCTTGAGATGCTAGTATCCACATATGAAAATGTTTTCCAGAGACCAATTCCAGTCACAAATTTTTGTTGGCTTACTTAATTTATTTAATCTTCATTAAATAATTTCCATAAGTGAAAAAATTTGTTGCATAGCGATCTCTGAAAAACCTTTCCATATTTTTAAAGCAGAAATTGCCGAGGAATCCCAACATAGGGTGTGTGTTGATACAGAAGATGAACTGAGTGGAAAATCTGATAATTACTGCTTTCAGGCAACTAAACAGGGCTGAGAAGAACAACTCCACTACAGGAAAACAGTTGATGAGCCTGATTTATAGAATAACTTTCTTTCATTGTTATTTGTATGGAAGACATTTTAAGTTAATAATAGATGATGCTATGTCAAAATGGCTTATGAACCTGAAGGATCCAATTAGCCATCTGACTTGATGGAATAGCGACTAAGTAAATACAATTTTGAAGTAACCCACAGCAAAGCAAACAGCATGCATCAGAAAATGTGTGCTTGGTAAGATGTTTACACTTCTGCAGAGAAGTTCTGTACAGAACGGAGCACTGACCCAGATTGTCAGAGTACTGACCCAGATTGTCGGCAATACTTGATACAACTGCTGTTGAAGTAGAACCATTGTGGGTGGCACATGCTTGTACCAGTAAGTTTATGCATCGAAGTAGGCTCGCAATTCTATCCTGGCTTGTCATGGTGGTCAGAGAATTATGGAACAATGAGTCATCCAGAATTACTGATGGTGAATGTGGAAGTGGGATATGGAACAATATATAAAGAACTGTGTACTCTCCACGAAAATGTTGGCAATTAGCCATCAGCACCATTGCAAAAATTACTGGATGTCAGTGGGTTTTTTCAAATGAATGGTGTCGATATTATTAGACCCTTCATACACACATAAGTGGGAATTGGTATGTCTTAACTATCGTCAATTACTTATTTTGTATTTGGTTAGGATAACCATTCTGAATAATCAAACCTAAATGGTGGCTCAGACATGATTAATCTTTGGATCTTGGGGTTTGGAATACAGGAAAACTTGCTAAATGATCACAGAACAATTTCATCACAGAGTTAATGAAGCAACTATGCTGGTTACAGTGAATAGAAAAGTTGCGTACAGGGGGACTGCATCCTAAAGACAATTGATGAATCGAGCGTGTGCACAAGACAGTAAGTAGACTGTTGTGTCATTATATCAATATTATAGTGAATGGGACACTTTGCTTCCTTATATAGTAGCAGCATACAACTTGCAGGGGCATGAAAATACAAGGGTCATGCCTTTTGAAGTTTTTCTATGGGTATAAAAAAAATCTACTTTGAGTTAATTAAATTACCCCTGGGGAGGATGTGAGAGCAGTCCAGGATTTCACAAAAAGATTAAAGTTTTGAAGAAAATGTCTGCACCAGTTACACTACCCTTCTTATTTGAAACCACCAGTTTCAGCCCCCAGGGCGATTATCTACTGGTGTACGTCAGACATCTTGTGCCCTCTAAGGACGCCTGACATATTATTAGATAATGTTCTTAAGCACAAAAGCGATTTTGGTTTTAAAACTTGTGTGGGCATTTTCTTCAAAGCCTTTAACACAGTAACTGGGGAATCGTCACCAACAAATGGCACCAAGCACTGAAGGCAAATACTAAAGCCCTCAGAAGACAAGAAAATGCCATGAAAAGGAAGCCAAAACAAAAATTCCTTATAGGACAAGGGTAATACTAACAAGTCCTTAAATTTCAAAAAGTAAAAGTAAGGAATTTATTACGCAGTACTAGGGGCCCTATTTGGAGTTTGAGTTATCAGTGTAATATTACAGATCATGACATGCACCTCTGTCGTCCGTCCTTTCATTTGTGCTCTAGAAGCTTTGCCTTGTCACTGCCAGCATCTTCAATCGGGAGGAGAGAAGCGGTAGAAAGTAAAGGTAAGATCCAGAGGAATGAACAGATTTCCTCTGAAGTAACACGTAAGCCCTAAACTTCTAAGATATGCCATCGTATTGAATTCAGACTTCCTGATCCCCAACTGCATGACAGGCACAACCTGTAACCAGCTGTTAAGTACGCCAGGTACCAGCTTTCAGGGACACCAGACCACCGAACACCAACTGAGGGAAGTTGGGAACACAAGGGGAATCACCATGATCTGGATCCTGTGCTTGCTACAGGTCATGTGCTGTTGTCTGACCATCGACCGAAATTAAGGCCAAACTTCAATGCCTTGGCAGAAAGGAACGAAATATGACGACTAGTCGACTTATTTGAGAAATTCCAGCTCATGTTTCGAAGCAAACCAGACACTCTTTCCAGGCACTGGAAGAGTACCAGTTCCTGCTGCCCTCCTTCAACAGTCTTTAGGTAAAACTCCAGCAGACTGTACAGCTAGTGCTGCAATACTGGCATAGGCAAAAGAGAGGCTGGATAGATACAGGGGAGGAAATCATGAAAAAAGTGTTTTCTTTTTTTTTGTTTTTTTGTTTTGTTTTTGCAACTGATGTAGAGGATCTGAAAAGGGTAAATGCAACTCTGCAACAAGTGCAGAATGAAGCACGATTTGAGCTTAGGAATAGATTAGACGCTTATTGCAAAACTCATCTTCAGTGAAATAACAAACAAATATGATCTGTTATGATCACACAATAAAAAGAAATTGAATATCATTTGTGGAGTCAGAGCCAAATATATTGCTAATCTGAAGTTAGAATGCAACTACGTTCCATTACCATGGAAAGTTTAAATACAGGAATGGGATATAATTGTGAAATAATAGATCAGAATACATCACTGCTAAAACTGACAAAGAGTGTATTTAACAACAGATGGAACCTTTGTGCTTTGACTGCAGCGTCAGTGATGGATATCCAATAGACACCAGCTGCAGTCGACGAAGACTTAGACTAGACTTATTGACATCTGGTTGATCATTGCAAGGCTACTTCGAACCCTTGCAGATATTTATTACTAATGTCAGCATCATAGGGGCAAGCTTGCAAGGCCCACTCATACCACTCGCTGGCACCTACCCTGACACAATTGCCATCATGGAGATTTCTCAACGGACTATAGAGTGTTCAAGAGGGGATACCGCCGCCTCTGGAGTTTCTGTTAACTCTGGAGGAATTCTACCAAGTAGCTTAAGTCGATGTAACATTAGTTTTAATCTGGCTACAAGTACGGGCACAAATATGTGTGACACGTAAAGAGTGCTGGTTTGTGTACTATGTAAGACAATCTAACCTGGTAGCATGAGGGGCACTAACGGAGTTCATACATTCGCAGGTCCAGGGTATTCGCCATCGATAGAAAGTCCAACGTGCTAGTTATTGCCTCGGAATTGTTGCAGTGCTGAATTGAATAAATCACTATACCTTTCACAAAACTGATCCACACCACTCGAGGATCTTGAGAGTTCGACAGTTTCACGCAGAATATCCCAAATATGATGTGGCAGTGAAGTCCACTGTTTTCAAAGGAGGGTGCCACGTGACATTTTTTGCTGGTGGAACCAGTGGTCGCGATTCCCTCATACTACAACCAGGGTCACCCAAGTAGAATACACTGCCTAGAACCGTGGGGTCAAGGTTTAATGACGAACAGGACTTGTTGCGACATACCTGGTACCTGATTTCAGTTACCTGCGACCATTAAAGGAACCACATCCCTGAAAGCTTCTGTTCTCTACTTTACTTGTCAAACCTTCCTTCTGAGAATCTGCCAAATGAAAACTTAACATATCTAAACAGCACCTTGGAACCACCACTACTCATCTCTCTGGATCCACTAATAGCAGCTCAGAATTATCGTAATGCAATAGGTGCACCCAAGTTAATAAAATTTTAGTACTACTGACAATATAGGACTGTTTCCGTGGGAACAGTGGGAGATATAAGCCATATCACAAACAGTATCAGCATCGGCTCTGTACCTGCACATGGGAACATCCACATCAGCCATCTTCTTAGTCTTAAACACAGCAGGCATTGTCTGCTGATACTGCAAATAGAGAATTATTCAGATCCCAACTCCGCCGTCCCTCAGAAATGTGTTAGACGCTTATGGGAAGGATATATTAACAAGCCATTGTAAAATTAAATTGTGATTAGTAACTGCACATTTAGTTGAATGTCATGTACTTAAGTATTTACAACAATTACATCTGTTAAGTCTGAGCTCTTCCTGATGATGGCGTGTTTCGTCGTTTCGAAGACAATACTACTCCGCCAAAGAAACGAGGAAGCCAATAGGCCTGACGACGACCAAACTTTTCACATTATTGTTACGTTTCCGGAACAACTCTTCTATGAGAGCAAATGCTCCTTAGGCTAAAGCAGGGTTGGCAGGTCTGTCTTGTTGTTTTCGTTTTGTAAAAGCCTTTTATGTGGAACGATGTATCCCGCAGTCAAAGTGAGCTATGGTAAGCAGCCAGCTAACAGTGACTGAGTGAGGGCACGCGTCGAGCGCTCGGCAAGATATTAAACATTTTTTACTAACTTTGTATAATTAATGGAAGAAGCCAATAAGTCATCTCGCGTAAATCGTACCTCTGGATACAAGATCTACGCAGGCCAAAGTAGTGTTGCAAAAATTACGCCACCTTACTTCAAGAAAGATTCTCAAAGGTAGAAATTATAGCGTCTTTGGTCTACCTAATTAATAAATGACATGAAGAATCTGCAGAAGTACTTTTACACCACATTCTCAACTACACTGCTTCTCACAAGGCAACCTACAGATATGTAATTTCACTATTTATGTAAAGGAAGCCAGGCTTGCGTTAACAATCTATTATGAAAAGTGCTTTTGGCCTAATATACTGACAGTAAATTCTGACAAGTGTTACGAATTTATTTCAAGTACATATCATTACTTCGCTTGGATCCCATCTTAAAATTACTATGTATTGAGTGGAAAAGAAACAAAAGTTAATGCAATGCTCGCGTGGCTTATTGAGATAAGGAAATGGAGATGCACAGTTTTGATGGATCGCTGCGTAACAGTACTTTCATAGATTTCGTTTGTTTAAATTAATTTACTAAAAGTTTCAAAATTGAAGTAACTTCAGTCTAATGACAAAATACTAACTTCATAGTTGTTTTGCAAAGTTCTTAAAGTAATGTTAAGGGAGCCATTTAGTCTGTTTAGTTTCATTCTGGAACAAAATGGAATAATTAACTTTATTAAATTATAAATCCTTTAACTGTTCTAAGTTTAATGAACAGACTAACTTTCAAAATTCGTGCTTGTAGGACGTGGCGACCGGTATTAGCAATTACAATTATTGGTTTTCAGGAAGAGACTTCTGAAGGTGAGCTAGTATTGGTTCCTGGCCCAGTGGTAAATGCTGACACTCTTCATCAATGGGAAATATCAATTATCAGAACGATAATTGAACGTAGGAAGTGAATTTTATAGTTCGTTTCAGGACACGACGAACCTTAGTATGTCCACTAAATTTTCCAGAAGTGCAATAACCAAATTAACATTCAGTCGGGTACAAACGCTGTTCAGTTTAATCAGCGTGTTCAGTTTACTCTATAATACTGTTCAAAGTGTTAATATTATTGCTTTTATTTACCAGTCCGATGCGAAAGGCAGCCTAGGTAGTAGCTAGACCATGCATCTTAAGAGCACGACCAAATTCTTGTAATAAAAGGCAATAAGAGAATGGTGTACATACGAGCAAAGAAGAATGTGTAGGGTCATTACACCTGCACCTACATCGTTATGCCACTGCCAGAATCTAAAACTCTACGAAACCTGGAGTGAAGTGAGGCATCCAAATGTGAGTCGGTGTTTGCTTCTACCACATTTACGAGTAGCTTTCCATGGAGCATCACTAAACTAAATTAGAGGACCATATTTCTCTGATAAGGGAAAGAATAACGCTGCGATTGTGGATTACCACAATGCAAAGGAATTCCGTTGCAAGGTGATTCACTCATCATCCTCAATGGTACACTGCTGATGACATCCCCGAACTGCTAATCATCCACCATGTTACATCAACATAAAGCAAGTCTCCTGTAACAAGTTTCTGTCATGGCATTGACTTGATCTGGCATGTGTGCCTCTGCTGCCGGGCAGCAAAACAGCGCAGGGATGACATGTACATAAGTTGAAAAAAGTCATAGGATACCTCTTAACATGGTGTCGGACCTCCTTTTGCCCGGCGTAGTGCAGAAAACCGACGTGGCATAGACTCAACAAGTCGTAGGAAGTCACATGTAGAAATTCCGCGCCGTGCTGCCTCCACAGCCGTCCATAGTTCCGAAAGTGTTTCCGGTGCAGGATTTTGTGGCCGATCTGAGTTCACGACGCATGAATGATCGATGGGATTCGTATCTGGGTGGCCAAATCATTATCTCGAACTGTTCAGAATGTTCTTCAAACCAATCGCGAACAAGTGTGGTCGGGTGACATGGCACATTGTCATCCATAAAAATTCCATCGTTGTTTGGGAACATAAAGTCCATGAATGGGTGCAAAAGGTCTCCAAGCAGCCGAACATAACCATATCAGTCAATCATCGGTTCATTTGGACCAAACTGCTCATTCCTTTTTATGAAAACACGGCCCATAAAATTAGGGGGCCTCCACCAGCTTGCGAGAGCACGGGATCCCGGGTTCGATTCCCGGCGGGGTCAGGTATTTGCACCTGTCTCGAGGTAACTAGATGTTTGTGTTGTCCTCATCACTTCACCATCATTAACGAGAGTGGCGAGACTGGGCTGAGCAAAGGTTGGGAATTTGCATGGGCGCTGATAACCGCGCAGTTCAAAAATGGCTCTGAGCACTATGGGACTTCTGAGGTCATCAGTCCCCTAGAACGTAGAACTACTTAAACCTAACTAACCTAAGGACATCACACACATCCATGCCCGAGGCAGGATTCGAACCTGCGACCGGAGCGGTCACGCGGTTGCAGACTGAAGCGCCTAGACCGCACGGTAACCGCGCAGTTGAGCGCCCAACAAACCAAACGACATCATCATCATCCACCAGCTTGCACAGTGCGCTGTTGACAGCTTGGTGCAGGGCTTCGTGCGGTTTGAGCCACACTCGAAACCTACCATCAGCACTTACCAGCTAAAATCTCGCCTCACATGACCAGGCCACGGTTTTCCAGTCGTCAAAGGTCCAACCGATGGTCATGGGCCCAGGAGAGGTGCTGCAGACGATGTCGCGCTGCTGCTAAAGGCACTCACGTCGGTCGTCTGTTGTCTTAGCCCATTAAAGCCAAATTTCGTCGCAGTGTCCTAAAAGATACGTTCGTCGTACGTCCCCCGTTGATTTCTCTGCTAATTTCAAACAGTGTTGCTCGCCTGTTAGCACCGTCAACTGTACGCAAATACACCGAGCGAGGTGGCGCAGTGGTTAGCACACTGGACTCGCATTCGGGAGGACGACGGTTCAATCCCGTCTCCGGCCATTCTGATTTAGGTTTTCCGTGTTTTCCCTAAATCGTTTCAGGCAAATGCCGGGATGGTTCCTTTGAAAGGGCACGGCCGATTTCCTTCCAAATCCTTCCCTAACCCGAGCTTGCGCTCCGTCTCTAATGACCTCGTTGTCGACGGGACGTTAAACACTAACTACCACCACCACCAATCTACGCAAACGCCGCTGCCCTTCCTCGTAAAGTGAAGACCGTCGTCCACGGCGTTGTCCGTGGTAAGAGGTAACGCCTGAAATCTGATATTCTCTGCACACTTTTGACCATGTGAATCTCGGAATATTGAGTTTCCTAACGATTTTCTGAATGGAATATCCCATGCGTCTAGCTCCAACTACAATGCCGTTTTCAAAGTTCGTTAAGTCCTGTCGTGCAGGCTTAATTACGTCGGAGCCTTTTTCACATGAATCACCTGTGTACAAATGACTGCACCGTCAATGCACTGCCCTTTTACACCTTGTGTACACGATGCTACCGCCAGCTGCACATAGGATGACGAAATAAATCTTGGGTGAACAGCCTGGTATGAGTGTGCATAGGACACAATCTTTCGGTTATCGACCACGTTGCCATCATCAGGTGCGCTGATGTATGTCCTATGCACACTCATTCCATGCTGTTCACCCGAGATTTATTTCGTTATAACTGGTTCGGTTCCGACGTCAGTGAGCAAACCTGGGAAGTTGGTAGCAGTTTCCTGTACTGTTGTTGTTGCTGTGATCTGCAGTCCTGAGACTGGTTTGATGCAGCTCTCCATGCTACTCTATCCCGTGCAAGCTTCTTCATCTCCCAGTACCTACTGCAGCCTACATCCTTCTGAATCTGCTGTACTATTTCGGCAAAATTGTAAATAAATAAAATTCATGCTCGAACCCGCATTTAGTTTTCAATTTATTTTTTAGTTCAATATTGTTAAAAGTTATTTTTAAAGTTTGTTATGGATCCTTCACAGCAATATGTAATACACGTATTAGTTTCAAAGAAATCAGCGTACCTGATGATGACAACGTGGTCGATAGCCGAAAGATTGTGTCCTATGCACACTCATACCAGGCTGTTCACCCGAGATTTGTTTCGTCATAAAATACGCCTGGAGACATTAAAGAATCATAAGTGCCTACAGGATGTTCGGAAATTCCCATTAGAAACGTCTAGGACTTGTGGAGTGAGTGAGTACATAATACTTAGAATACGAACCTATGTCCAGAAACATACCGTTTCCTTTCTACGAGTGTTTCAATTCAGACGTGTAATACTTTCACATATGCTGAGGGAAAGAAAAAAAGGCTCAGAGTAGCTCGT
Organism: Schistocerca nitens; assembly: GCF_023898315.1. Taxonomy (NCBI): domain Eukaryota; kingdom Metazoa; phylum Arthropoda; class Insecta; order Orthoptera; family Acrididae; genus Schistocerca; species Schistocerca nitens. The sequence continues at coordinate 791,190,633 of NC_064618.1, read as the reverse complement.
CCTGGTATGCAAAAGGGTAAATGGGCTGGCGTGAACTAAGTCAGACGGTCACCTGAAGTCACTCAACGTCTACCTTGCCGCATCAGTGCTGTTCTGTATGTATAATATGGTGGATTCTTTTTTGTTTTGGAACAATATAAACATATAATGTTTAAACGTTTCTACAAGCAAATATGCTTATGTGATAAATGGATGTTTCATTATGTTTCCTTTCGAATTGTTACCTAGTGGCCGGCCGGAGTGGCCGAGCCGTTCTAGGCGCTACAGTCTGGACCCGCGCGACCGTTACGGTCGCAGGGTCGAATCCTGCCTCGGGCATGGATGTGTGTGATGTCCTTAGGTTAGTTAGGTTTAAGTAGTTCTACGTTCTAGGGGACTGATGACCTCAGAAGTCCCATAGTGCTCAGAGCCGTTTGTTACCTAGTAATTATACTATATCACGGCTAAATCAATTACTGAAGCGGAAGTGGATGAGTAAAACATGTCAATTGAAGCCGTCGTAGTATGGAAACGGTACGCTTCCCGACATGGCTTCTTACTCAAAATGATATGTGCTCAGTCCCTTCTACAAGTTCTAGAGTTTGTAACGGGAATTTCCGTACATCCAGCAACAGCAAATCGCTATTCCATGAATTTTGTCATTCTATATAAATATGCAGGCTCGATGACCTACTAACAGTGAGGAGTTCGGCGAAAGAGCCCACTAGACGTGTTTATTGGGTCATACGACCTCTGAGGTGTTGACCACTCTCGTTGGGGTCCAAGTTTCGGATGGAAATCTGTGAATGCAATGGGCCTCTGCTAATTCACCATCAAATGTGCTAACCACAGTCTCTCCTGCCTGAAAATTCGCAGTGTATGTACCAGCTGGCTACTATTGCAATGCTTTATCAGTGTGCCATCTCCCAGTGATGCGTGAGGGACTCAGGAACTGCCACCTCCGCTATGCTGGGTACAAAGAGTCTGTGGGTTGTAACCACTGGACTGATACCACTGTCCCACTGAGCAGCTGTAGGTAGATCAGCTTGATGTATCAATTAAGAGATTTACGAGTGCTTTGTCTATCTTTCCTCAACCACATTGACCTGTGATTGAGTACCGACGTTCCAGCCCACGGATCAAACCCATATCACCTGGGTATGAGAGTGGCCATCTTTACTTTTGAATACATTTGACACATGTGTTGCACACATCTCCTCCTCCCCTGTCTCTTTGTCCATCTTCTTCTCTCTCTCCTTCTGTCCATCCTACCCTCCCCATCTCTCTGCCCTCCCCCTCTCCCTGTTCTTCTCTTCCTCAGCCTGTCTCTCTGTCCTCATTATCCTCCCACTTTCATCTGCTATCTGTCCACGTCCTCCACTATCCATATCAACCTTTCCTCAGGCATGACCATCACCATTTGTAGCCCCTGCAAAACAGGTTGATAAAGCAGGCTATTACTACACTACAGCCACAACACACCTGTCATGCAGCATTTTTTCCATTATGAGTAGGCTATCCTGCAAAGCAGGTCTATAAGGCAGGATGATAACTCCAAATCAAAACATCTGTCATGGAGGGCATGCTACATGCAGGAGGCTGGAAAACCGTTTCTAACCACTGAAATGTAGGCTGCCCTTAAAACATTGCAGTAGAGCAGCCCAATACTAATCCCACATAATCTACCTGCTATGCAGGGCAGCATATATGACAGGGACTAGAAAGAAAACGTTTTGGCCCTTGTTTCCACTGATATTAGAGCTAAGAGGTAAAACTCCACAGTGGTGATACTTGTGATGCCTACCTTTATTGTGCCAAATTTGGCTGAAATTGATCCATGGGTTTGGGAGGAGATCCTGGACGTAGACATATACATACATATACACATGCATTCTGCTTTATGCATATAACAGATCTGAAGGGCTTTGGAATTCTACTGAAAACCTTGCAGAAAACAATGCTCAGTATTTCGTCTTTAACAGGGGTATAGTGACATCTGTTGATGTATCCTGTGTTATGCAGTAAATAGCATCTAAATTAGGTGTTCTGCAGCTTCGTGAAAGTGTATGCATGTCATATCAATAATTACGTATTTGATGTCAAATATTTAATTATCAATATAACATATGTACTGGGTACAATGAAATCACTTGTATTCATGAACAATAACATATATCAACTGTATTAAATTTATCAAATTAATCTACTTAAGCCTTCAACGCCACCCATCCGCTTTGAGACATGACATAGTGCTGCTATGGATGGTGATGTCATTCATCAGTTCCCTAGTAACGAATGAAAACAGTGACCATAATTTACATGAACTTGGAATTAATTAGGAATAATCTTTTTCTTTCGAATATAGAATTCTTGCCTGGCATGCTACTTGCTTTACTACTGTAGATCAAGGTTCATTTTGTTCGTTGTAGTGACGTTAACCTAATTAATACTTTGTTTTATTTCCACACCGTGCTTCATTGATTGCCACTATGTTTGGTTACGTGTGTTGTTGTCGGATTTTTGACTTTTTGTACTGATATCGCTTTTTTCGGTGCCTACTGATTCGCATTAGTGTTATGTGCATTGCATCTTTGAATGCAACCATTGTTTCTTGTTCCTCTTCTTGCGTCGTTTTATGCATTTTGCTATCATCGTGAATTTTCGGTTATAATTTTAGTCTGCCCCCCTCAAGACTTCCAGTTTCACGCAGTTGTCCCACTAACTTCATTATTTATTATGAACGATTCTATATTTGATGTTTATATTTAGGCGCCTTAAGAACAGGTAATATGTTGGACACTATTATGCATGGTAGCGGAGGCTCTGGTTTGTCCCATTCGGCATGTCTCCGTTAGCAGGTCATTAACAACTACGCAGAGCATTCGTCCAACTGTGCTTGGTATGGACTTAAGAGCACAGTTTGACGTGATTCTCTGGAATGATGTTAGTGATCTGCTGATGGAGATATTCAACAACGAATAAAGTGAAAGTGTAGCAAAGTTTGTTGGCGATCAAGTGAAATGATCTAGGTGTTTTAACTGACTTTGTGACCAGTCATAGAGTCTTAAAGGAGCATTACATTCACGATTATCAACTTAACGAGTAACGTCGGCAACTCCATAAAGCTGTTCGCAGCGATGCTGATGGATATACAGGGCGATCCATTGATTGTGACCGGACCAAATATCTCACTAAATAGGCGTCAAACGAAAAAACTACAAAGAACGAAACTTGTCTAGCTTGATGGGGGAAACCAGATGGCGCTATGGTTGGCCCGCTAGATGACGCTGCCATATGTCAAACGGTATCAACTGCGTTTTTTTAAATAGGAATCCCTATTATTTATCACATATTCGTGTAGTACGTAAAGAAATATGAATGTTTTAGTTGGACCACTTTTTTCGCTTTGTGACAGATGGCGCTGTAATAGTCACAAACATATGACTCACAATTTTAGACGAACAGTTGGTAACAGGTAGGTTTTTCAAATTAAAATACAGAACATAGGTACGTTTGAACATTTTATTTCGGTTGTTCCAATGTGATACATGTACCTTTGTGAACTTATCATTTCTGAGAACACATGCTGTTACAGCGTTATTACCTGTAAATACCACATTAATGCAACAAATGCTCAAAATGATGTCCGTCAACCTCCATGCATTTGGCAATACGTGGAACGACATTCCTCTCAACAGCGAGTAGTTCGCCTTCCGTAATGTTCGCACATGCATTGACAATGCGCTGACGCATGTTGTCAGGCGTTGTCGGTGGAACACGATAGCAAATATCCTTCAACTTTCCCCACAGAAAGAAATCCGGGGACGTCAGATCCGGTGAATGTGCGGGCCATGGTATGGTGCTTCGACGATCAATCCACCTGCCATGAAATATTCTATTCAGTACCGCTTCAACCGCACGCGAGCTATGTGCCGGACATCCATCATGTTGGAAGTACATCGCCATTCTGTCATGCAGTGAAACATCTTGCCGGCCGCGGTGGTCTCGCGGTTCTAGGCGCGCAGTACGGAACCGTGCGACTGCTACGGTCGCAGGTTCGAATCCTGCCTCGGGCATGGATGTGTGTGATGTCCTTAGGTTAGTTAGGTTTAAGTAGTTCTAAGTTCTAGGGGACTAATGACCACAGCAGTTGAGTCCCATAGTGCTCAGAGCCATTTGAACCATTTTTTTTTGAAACATCTTGTAGTAACATCGGTAGAACATTACGTAGGAAATCAGCATACATTGCACCACTTAGATTGCCATCGATAAAATGGGGGCCAATTATCCTTCCTCCCATAATGCCGCACCATACATTAACCCTCCAAGGTCGCTGATGTTCCACTTGTCGTAGCAATCGTGGATTTTCCGTTGCCCAATAGTGCATATTATGCCGGTTTACGCTACCGCTGTTGGTGAATGACGCTTCGTTGCTAAATAGAACGCGTGCAAAGAGTCTGCCATCGTCCCGTAATTTCTCTTGTGCCCAGTGGCAGAACTGTACACGACGTTCAAAGTCGTCACCATGCAATTCCTGGTGCATAGAAGTATGGTACGGGTGCAATCGATGTTGATGTAGCATTCTCAACACCGACGTTTTTGAGATTCCCGATTCTCGCGCGATTTGTCTGCTACTGATGTGAGGATTAGCAGCGACAACAGCTAAAACACCTACTTGGGCATCATCATTTGTTGCAGGTCGTGGTTGACGTTTCACATGTGGCTGAACACTTAAATAACGTAGCTATCCGGCAAACGGTCCGAACACTTGGATGATGTCGTCCAGGATACCGAACAGCTTACGTAGCACACGCCCATTGGGTATTTTGATCACAATAGCCATACATCAACACAATGTCGACCTTTTTCTGCAATTGGTAAACTGTCCATTTTAAGACAGGTAATGTATCACGAAGCAAATACCGTCCGAACTGGCGGAATGTTACGTGATACCACGTACTTATACGTTTGTGACTGTTACAGCGCCATCTATCACAAAGCGAAAAAAGTTGTCCAACTAAAACATTGGTATTTCTTTACGTACTACACGAATATGTGATAAAAATGGGGGTTCCTATTTTAAAAAACGCACTTGATATCCGTTTGACCTATGGCAGCGCCGGCCGGAGTGGCCGAGCTGTTCTAGGCGCTACAGTCTGGAACCGCGCGACCGCTACGGTCGCAGGTTCGAATCCTGTCTCGGGCATGGATGTGTGTGGTGTCCTTAGGTTAGTTAGGTTTAAGTAGTTCTAAGTTGTAGGGGACTGATGACCTCAGAAGTTAACTCCCATAGTGCTCAGAGCCATTTGAACCATTTTTGCACCTATGGCAGCGCCATCTAGCGGGCCAACCATAGCGCCATCTGGTTTCCCCCTTCAAGCTAGACGAGTTTCGTTCTTTGTAGTTTTTTCGTTTGATGCTTATTTCGTGAGATATTTGGCCCGGTCAGTATCAATGGACCACCCTGTATAGAGAAGTCGAAAAACCACTAAATTGCAAGGAAAGACCTCTTGCAGTAAGTGTGATTCAGCCGAGCGGTTCTAGGCGCTACAGTCTGGAACCGCGCGACCGCTACTGTTGTAGGTTCGAATCCTGTCTCGGTCATGGATGTGTGTGGTGTCCGTAGGTTAGTTAGGTTTAAGTAGTTCTAAGTTGTAGGGGACTGATGACCTCAGAAGTTAACTCCCATAGTGCTCAGAGCCATATGAACCATTTTTGCACCTATGGCAGCGCCATCTAGCGGGCCAACCATAGCGCCACCTGGTTTCCCCCTTCAAACTAGACGAGTTTCCTTCTTTGTAGTTTATTAGTTTGATGCTTATTTCGTGAGATATTTGGCCCAGTCACTATCAATGGACCACCCTGCATAGAGAAGTCCCAAAACCACTAGATTGCAGGGAAAGACCTCTTGCAGTAAGTGTGATTTAGCAATGTTCCTTACGTACTGACACTAGTGGCTTGTGTTGACGTGACATGAGTTGCTGTATCCGTATCCGCAGCGCCTGTCCCTCGCGAAGCGAACGTTTGGGTTACGCTGTCTGTGCATTCTACGCGCTAAACCAGTCCTGCGAGCTGCTAATGACAGTGCAGTTAAACGCTATTAAGGCGGCCGGACGGAAGAGACCGCTTGGAGCCGCAGCTCGGCGGTGTTTACAGAGGCGCGCCGAGAGAGAAAGGGAAAAGCGAAGCGGTGGCGTGTCGGATCCACTCAAGGCCGGCAGGTGAAGGGGAAGGGCGGCAGCGGTGAAAAGCGCAGCTAACCGCAGCGCAGCTCCTCGTGCTCCACGGCAGATGCGGCAGAGTAGCAGGTAGGCGGGCGAGCGCCTCTGTCACGGCCGCCTCTCGACACGCTGCAAGCCGTCTGCACGCTCCCAGCAGCGCTGCACCCTAACCTCACGCGCCGCTTCCACAACACTGAAATGAAAAGTCCACTTTCTCCTACCAGCACTTTTTTCCGTATAATTGAAATAATACAACTGGGTTCTGAGGCTTATTTTCATTTAATTTTTCGCGTTAATATTGAACACTCTTCACGAGCTGAATTCGTGATTTCTATTACACTCCTGGCCATTAAAATTGCTACACCAAGGAGAAATGCAGATGGTAAACAGGTATTTATTGGACAAATACACTCCTGGAAATGGAAAAAAGAACACATTGACACCTGTGTGTCAGACCCACCATACTTGCTCCGGACACTGCGAGAGGGCTGTACAAGCAATGATCACACGCACGGCACAGCGGACACACCAGGAACCGCGGTGTTGGCCGTCGAATGGCGCTAGCTGCGCAGCATTTGTGCACCGCCACCGTCAGTGTCAGCCAGTTTGCCGTGGCATACGGAGCTCCATCGCAGTCTTTAACACTGGTAGCATGCCGCGACAGCGTGGACGTGAACCGTATGTGCAGTTGACGGACTTTGAGCGAGGGCGTATAGTGGGCATGCGGGAGGCCGGGTGGACGTACCGCCGAATTGCTCAACACGTGGGGCGTGAGGTCTCCACAGTACATCGATGTTGTCGCCAGTGGTCGGCGGAAGGTGCACGTGCCCGTCGACCTGGGACCGGACCGCAGCGACGCACGGATGCACGCCAAGACCGTAGGATCCTACGCAGTGCCGTAGGGGACCGCACCGCCACTTCCCAGCAAATTAGGGACACTGTTGCTCCTGGGGTATCGGCGAGGACCATTCGCAACCGTCTCCATGAAGCTGGGCTACGGTCCCGCACACCGTTAGGCCGTCTTCCGCTCACGCCCCAACATCGTGCAGCCCGCCTCCAGTGGTGTCGCGACAGGCGTGAATGGAGGGACGAATGGAGACGTGTCGTCTTCAGCGATGAGAGTCGCTTCTGCCTTGGTGCCAATGATGGTCGTATGCGTGTTTGGCGCCGTGCAGGTGAGCGCCACAATCAGGACTGCATACGACCGAGGCACACAGGGCCAACACCCGGCATCATGGTGTGGGGAGCGATCTCCTACACTGGCCGTACACCACTGGTGATCGTCGAGGGGACACTGAATAGTGGACCGTACATCCAAACCGTCATCGAACCCATCATTCTACCATTCCTAGACCGGCAAGGGAACTTGCTGTTCCAACAGGACAATGCACGTCCGCATGTATCCCGTGCCACCCAACGTGCTCTAGAAGGTGTAAGTCAACTACCCTGGCCAGCAAGATCTCCGGATCTGTCCCCCATTGAGCATGTTTGGGACTGGATGAAGCGTCGTCTCACGCGGTCTGCACGTCCAGCACGAACGCTGGTCCAACTGAGGCGCCAGGTGGAAATGGCATGGCAAGCCGTTCCACAGGACTACATCCAGCATCTCTACGATCGTCTCCATGGGAGAATAGCAGCCTGCATTGCTGCGAAAGGTGGATATACACTGTACTAGTGCCGACATTGTGCATGCTCTGTTGCCTGTGTCTATGTGCCTGTGGTTCTGTCAGTGTGATCATGTGATGTATCTGACCCCAGGAATGTGTCAATAAAGTTTCCCCTTCCTGGGACAATGAATTCACGGTGTTCTTATTTCAATTTCCAGGGGTGTATATTATACTAGAACTGACATGTGATTACATTTTCACGCAATTTGGGTGCATAGATCCTGAGAAATCAGTACCCAGAACAATCACCTCTGGCCGTAATAACGGCCTTGATAAGCCTGGGCATTGAGTCAAACAGAGCTTGGGTGGCGTGTACAGGTACAGCTGCCCATGCAGCTTCAACACGATACCACAGTTCATCAAGAGTAGAGACTGGCGTATTGTGACGAGCCAGTTGCTCGGCCACCATTGACCACACGTTTTCAATTGGTGAGAGATCTGGAAAAATGTGTTGTCCAGGACAACAGTCGAACATTTTCTGTATCCAGAAAGGCCAGTACAAGTCGTGCTGAAATGTTGGGTTTCGCAGGGATCGAATGAAGGGTGGAACCACGGGTCGTAACACATCTGAAATGTAACGTCCACTGTTCAAAGTGCCGTCAATGTGAACAAGAGGTGACGAAGACGTGTAACCAATGGCACCACATACCATCACGCCGGGTGATACGCCAGTATGGCGATGACGAATACACACTTCCAATGTGCGTTGACCGCGATGTCGCCATACACGGATGGGACCATCACAATGCTGTAAACACAACATGGATTCATCCGCAAAAATGTTTTGCCATTCGTGCACCCAGGTTCGTCGTTGAGTACACCATCGCAGGCGCTCCTGTCTGTGATGCAGCGTCAAGGGTAACCGCAACCATGGTCTCCGAGCTGATAGTCCATGCTGCTGCAAACGTCGTCGAACTGTTCGTGCAGATGGTTGTTGTCTTGCAAACGTCCCCATCTGTTGACTGCACGATCCTTTACATCCATGCGGATAAGATGCCTGTCATCTCGACTGCTAGTGATACGAGGCCGTTGGGATCCAGCACGGCTTTCCGTATTACCCTCCTGAACCCACCGATTCCATATTCTGCTAACAGTCATTGGATCTCGACCAATACTAGCAGCAATGCTGTAGCAATTTTAATGGCCAGTAGTCTACTATCCCTACATTTAGTTATTAGATTGCTACATCAAAATTACGAATACCATGCCGACTAATCGTGTGAATATTCTCTTTTAATATTTTCTCCTTCAGCACATTCTCCCGGGTAACATCACCGTTTGAAATAGCACAGAAAAATATGATAACGTAATGAATGGACAACAATATGGAATTACTAATACTATTAAAATAAGAAATAGAAATATTCAGTAAAATGAAAATATGTGCTTTAATTGTATAATAATTAGTAACAATGCTAATGTCACACCCTCTGGTTGTAGGACAGCTGGAAACAGATGGAATGCATATTTTTCACCTTCCCTTGTCTATAGATACTGATATTTTCAACTAGACGCCTATTCTACTATAATTTCAGCATTCGCACTACTAACATCATATTCAAGCTTATTTCTGTTGCTATTCACGATAATAAATCTGGAACTGTTTTAAAGTGTGTGTAGCATTACTCGTATTTAACTAATGTTACACGCTCTACATTTAGAAAAAAAGGTATAAAAAGTTACTTACGATAGATGTCTGGAGAGCGGGATGGCCAGGGTGTTGGACCGTTCCTTCCAATCTACCGATCCGGACATTACTACCCTCTCCAGACATTACGTCCCTTGACTTTTTTTCTGGAGATATGTCAAGGACAGGGTCTTCATTGTCACACAAATTGCTGACGTCGACGAAGGCTAGGATACAAGCTGCTGTGGGTCCTGTGACAGAACACAGGTTATGAAACACCTGGCGGTAACTGGAATACCGCCTGGACATTCTCCGAGCTACCAAGGGAGCACACGACGAGGTTTACTAATGTAAGTGGTCTTTAAAAAAACTAGTAACACTAACCTATGTAACAGCATCAAATGTAATTTATTATATCAAACAATAAACTGTTATAATCAGGGCAAGACTTCGTGCTCACTCTGTATTACTGAGTGGGATGAGGAAAACTGACTTTTTATTGCAGTACTCATTAAACACGTAAACTGGTCGTCTCAAACAAGTATTGTAAGTAGGCTGTTTAGGTTTTTTTATTGGTAACGCCACCTCTGTATGAAAATCACTGGCTGTGCTGTGTGCAGTCTGTGGCTGCTTTGCATTGTTGTAATACTCGCCATTGTAGTGTTAGGCAGCTGGCTGTGAACAGCGCGTAGCGTTGCGCAGTTGGAGGTGAGCCGCCAGCAGTGGTGGATGTGGAGAGAGAGATGGCGGAGTTTTGTAATTTGTCATGAACTGATATATATATGATGATATCAAGGTAAATACATTGTTTGTTCTCTATTAATATCTTTCATTTGCTAACTATCCCTATCAGTAGTTAGTGCCTTCCATAGTTTGAATCTTTTATTTAGCTGGCAGTAGTGGCGCTGGCTGTATTGCAGTAGTGGGAGTAACCAAGATTTTTGTGAGGCAAGTGATTTGTGAAAAGTACAGGTTAATGTTAGTCAGTGCCATTCTTTTGTAGGGAATTTTGAAAGTCAGATTGCGTTGCGCTAAAAATACTGTGTGTCAGTATAAGCACAGTCTTGTATAAATTGTTCAAAAGGGGACGTTTCATATGTCGACCCTTAGCCTAGGATACCTCACTGGAATCTTCTGATTTTTCTTGTAGTTTGTGTAATTAGTGTAGATTTTGTTTATTGCTAGCGCGTAATTGTAGAGAGAATCTCCTTTGTAGTTGCAGTCTTTCATTGTTGTACAGTGAAACAGGTGTGGCATGCATGTAGATTTGCACCAAGTATTTCGCAGCTGCAATTAACTAGATATTATTTTCAGTGCTATGTTAATGTGTTCCCCTATTTTTGCTCTTAAAATTGTGTTTTTCTGTGTTGTCGTGTGAAATATTGTGACAATAATGGCGTGTGAAAAACGTAACACTAGGCTCCAAAGTAAACTGAGAAATGACAGCGAAGACGAAAGCAGTGTGTTAGCGCCACCGTGTAATGAATTAACTAATATTCAAAGTAGTAATTTGGTAATTGTGCCTAGGGAAATGGAGCGGGCGGCAAACAATGGCGTAGGCAGTGAAACAATTAGTGAGCAGGGAAGCATTATCGATCGATCGGTCGGCAATAGCTCGGCTCAGGAATCCGAAATGACACGACACGATCTCGCAAATACTGTAGATTCAGGTTTTGGATCCTCACCGTTTTCTCAAATAAGTCAAGACACATTTTCCGCTTGTCAAAATGTGAATGTTGCCGGTGCAAATTCACTGCCGAAAAGCACTGAGGAACATGTTTCAGACACCAGTGCATTGTTATTACAATTAATGCAACAAATGGGACAAAAGCTTGAAAAGTTAGACACAATGGAACAACACCAGAGACAAACACAGCAACAGTTAGACACAGTGGAACAAAAATCTTGGTTACTCCCACTACTGCAATACAGCCAGCGCCACTACTGCCAGCTAAATAAAAGATTCAAACTATGGAAGGCACTAACTACTGATAGGGATAGTTAGCAAATGAAAGATATTAATAGAGAACAAACAATGTATTTACCTTGATATCATCATATATATATCAGTTCATGACAAATTACAAAACTCCGCCATCTCTCTCTCCACATCCACCACTGCTGGCGGCTCACCTCCAACTGCGCAACGCTACGCGCTGTTCACAGCCAGCTGCCTAACACTACAATGGCGAGTATTACAACAATGCAAAGCAGCCACAGACTGCACACAGCACAGCCAGTGATTTTCATACAGAGGTGGCGTTACCAATAAAAAAACCTAAACAGCCTACTTACAGTATTACTGACACCAAAATGTTTGAGAAGTTCACAGTACAAATTATTTCTTTAAACAGTTCACGCACAATCATACTTTAAAATATTCAAGATCTAGCAGTGTTGAAACAAAATAAAAACTAGAAAAACCGTATTTGACAGTTGCCTCATGAATAAAATATTAACATACAGATTACCGCCTCCTACCAATCCACTCGTTATGTGAGTGTCCTAGAAAACATCTAATGTCTGTTCATATGCTGCCAAGAGTTAATGGCAGTGACTACGTCTATTGTATGTATGAATGATGTTCAACAAATCTGTATAATTTCAATGTGGTTTTTATATCAGTATAGATGATAAACAGCACACTGCCTACACTACATGCACTTTACAAATATAAGTAAGAAAAAGGCATTACAACACATTAAAAATCCTGCACTGCAGTTCTCTGGTTTGCACTTACGTGAAAGTTCAGATGATATCTGCTGCGCTCCTTTTGACTACTGACATCTTAGTGGACCATGATAGTGGGCCTAAGAGATGGCCACGGTGCTGTCGGTGAGGTACATGTAGGCAAAGGTGACACCACAGTATTGTGTTGCAATGTCCTGCATCGCTGCAAGAAGCACGTAACTAGTTACACCTTGAAGGCTGAACACAAATTGGTACATCTACAGTACAAGTGAAGTGACATGACATTAATTATTTTACAGAAACTGTTTGGTAAAAAAGCTGATCTCTACGTTACTTGTAGCTTGATACATAGCTTCATTATGAAACACTCATCACCTCTCTAATGGTCTTACTTATTGTGATATTCGCATTTAGGTAAGACACTAAGTGAAATTCCAAAAGTTTGCAATGAAAAATAGAGGCCAGAATGATTTTGCGTTTGGTCGAAGGACATGAAAGGGAAGCAGTGGTTGGGAAGGGAGTGAGACAGGGTTGTAGCCTCTCCCCGATGTTATTCAATCTGTATATTGAGCAAGCAGTGAAGGAAACAAAAGAAAAATTCGGAGTAGGTATTAAAATCCATGGAGAAGAAATAAAAACATTGAGGTTCGCCGATGACATTGTAATTCTGTCAGAGACAGCAAAGGACTTGGAAGAGCAGTTGAACGGAATGGACAGTGTCTTGAAAGGAGGATATAAGATGAACATCAACAAAAGTAAAACGAGGATAATGGAATGTAGTCGAATAAAGTCGGGTGATGCTGAGGGAATTAGATTAGGAAATGAGACACTTAAAGTAGTAAAGGAGTTTTGCTATTTGGGAAGCAAAATAACTGATGATGGTCGAAGAAGAGAGGATATAAAATGTAGACTGGCAATAGCAAGGAAAGCGTTTCTGAAGAAGAGAAATTTGTTAACGTCGAGTATAGATTTAAATGTCAGGAACTCGTTTCTGAAAGTATTTGTATGGAGTGTAGCCATGTATGGAAGTGAAACATGGACGATAAATAGTTTGGACAAGAAGAGAATAGAAGCTTTTGAAATGTGGTGCTACAGAAGAATGCTGCTGATTAGATGGGAAGATCACATAACTAATGAAGAGGTATTGAATAGGATTGGGGAGAAGAGAAATTTGTGGCACAACTTGACTAGTAGAAGGGATCGGTTGGTAGGACATGTTCTGAGGCATCAAGGGATCACTAATTTAGTATTGGAGGGCAGCGTGGAGGGTAAAAATCGTAGAGGGAGACCAAGAGATGAATACACTAAGCAGATTCAGAAGGATGTAGGCTGCAGTAGGTACTGGGAGATGAAGAATATTGCACAGGATAGAGTAGCAGGGAGAGCTGCATCAAACCAGTCTCAGGACTGAAGACCACAACAACAACAATATATCACACCTTATGTTGCTGCGTATGAAATTTAGCTAACATATTGAATTTTTCTTTAGATTTGAGAATGAGTTTCTATCTGTCTCCGGTTTCAAAAAAATGGATTTTATGTAATTCATCCACTTCTGATCACATGTGCACGACCCTGAAATATTCGTAACTTCCCTCATATCTCCTAAACCGGTGGAGATATCAAAGCGAGATTTAGGCAAATGATGGTACGCAAGCAGCAGAATACTTTTGTTAAATGGTTAACACAAAGAACTTTCGGATCTATGGCGATACAGCAGAAGCTGCAGTTTTAATTTTTTTCAATCCATTACTGTAATTTTTTAAGAATCATCGACAGCTGGTGAAAAGAGAATTTCCTCGTACGAAAATAAATATGAAAGTTTTCCCTCATGTTACTGCAAACTGACACAGTGAGGTTTTCTGTAGGCTATTGATCTCTCTGGCCGCCGATTGTTTGTTTAGTGAGACATTATGTTGCAGAACTCTGTTTCAAAAGGGTGATTTTGTGCAAATTATACTTTGTTTTGGCAAATGAATCACACTTAAACCTGTCAACAAGAGAAATGTAACCATTAGTCATAAATAACGAGGCTTCGAGAAAAGGTTAACAATTCACAGAAAAGTAGATCACCAATTCTGTTGAAAGTTTGGCGGAATCCCCGAAACTTATCGTATTTTTAATATTGAGCGACTGGAATGGAATCTTACCAAAGGATTTTCTTCCTGGTATTAATCTGAGAAATATGAAAGTAATGACGAAAGTGTCCCTCGGGCGGAGTAATGCGCACATGCTAGATGCTGGTTATTCATCTACGGCTTGCCAAACTGACAATGTGTGATTCACGAATAAACGACCTATTACTAAGAAAAATAAACTGTTGATTCCGTGTACAACACGATGGTCGGTATACTGTCAGCAGTTGAGAATAATGCGTACGACAGGATTGCGGAAGTTACCCTGTATGTCTTGTGAGGGGAAGAGTTGACGTTGTTCTAGAAACGTTTCCATGAATGAAGGCCTGCCCTTTCCAGAAATACATTTGAGCAAATCAAATATATCGAATCACCACGCTCTTTCATCATATTGATACTTTCGGTATAATGCCGACCACAGTTTTTATTTGTGTTGCCTGTCGTATAATTAATTTATTGCTGCTGATACAGTGATGCAACCACTAAACTCTAAACTGCTTTTTCTCGTCACTACGAGCCAATTGAATCATTGTAATTTATGGGGGTCACACGATCATTCATGGGGGCTTGCACGACTGTTTCTTGTTTACAGTGACAATGTGATATACGTAAGTATGCGTAATGTATCACATTACACCCATATCCAATTAATCACAGTGAAACTTATATACTTCAAATGTTGCACGCTTTTTACCAGGAGCACAGAGGGGATACACTTGTGGAAATACCCACTTTTCGAATTTTTGTGACAGATACGCTAGCATCATAGCAGGCAGCAAGTAGACAATGTTGTTTCACTGTATAATACACCATGAAAGAATTACCCGAATGGGATGGAAATCAGTAGATGTTATGTACATGTCTAGACAAGCAAATGATAACAATTTCAGAAAAATGGGGATTTATTCAAGAGAAGGAGCTTCACAAATTGAACAAGTGAATAACGCATTTGTCCACTTCTGGCGCTAATGCAAACAGTTATTCGGCTTGGCACTGATTGACAAAATTGCTAGATGTCCTTCTGAAGGATACCGTGCCACATTATGTCCAACCGACGCGTTAGATAGTCAAACTCCCGCACTGGTTGGAGGGCTCTGCCCATTATGCTCCGAACGTTGTGAGTTAGGGAGAGATCCAGCGACGTAGGTGGCCAAGTTAGGGTTTGGCAAGCATGAGGTCAAGCAGTAGAAACTCTCATCGTGTTTCGGCAGTTATTATTTTGTAATTCTTCAGGCTTTCCCGGCGACATGTTGGCATGTTGAATAATCGGGTCTTCTGTCGGCTTTTCGCTTTATTCTCGCACGATATTTCGACGGCGTGACGCGTTTCCTTCTTCAGGTGTTCGAAATGACTCTAAGCACTATGGGACTTAACATCTGAGGTCATCAGTCCCCTGGACTTAGAACTACTTAAACCTAACTAACCTAAGGACATCACACACATCCATGCCCGAGGCAGGATTCGAACCTGCGACCGTAGCAATAGCGCGGTTCCGGACTGAAGCTCCTAGAACCGCTCGGCCACAGCGGCAGGTTCTTCAGGTGTTCCCTGAGTCACATTTGATTTCATGGTAGGACCCCATTGCTTGTCATCTGTGGCACTCTTGCAGCACAGCGGTACGTCGACGATATTCTACGCTTCGTTTTGTTGCTCTTCATGGCAAGCCATCCTGGGCTTACATTTCAGTAAGATAATGCCCGCCCACGCACGGCGAGATATCTACTGCCTGTCTTCATGCTAGCCAGACCCTACCTTGACCAGCAACGTCACCGGATCTCTCCCAAATTCGGAATTTTTGGAGCATTATGGGCAGGGCCTTCCAACCGCCTCGGGATTTTGACTATTTTAAGAGCAAATTGGACATAATATAGGACGATATCCTCAGGAGGACTCCAACAACTCTGTCGATATATGCGAAGCTGAATACCTGCCTGCATAAGGACCAGAGGTGGAGCTACACGTTATTGACCTGCTCAATTTTGTGAAGTTCTTTCTCTTGAACAAATCGTCCAATTTTTCTGAAATTGTAATCATTTGCTTGTCTGAACATCTACCGATATCTGTCCCATTCGAATAATTCCTTCGTGGTGCGTCGTTTTCCATTTTTTACAGTGTATTTGAAATTTTTGCCTTGCTGCTTGATCACTTGATCTTATAATATTCCTTACTATGCAACTACCCTCACGATGAATGGTGTGTCCCATCTGGCGATCTGAAGACATCGTTTAGGCAGAAGATATTATCCCTGTGGCAAATGTCTCACCAGTCACTGACTTGTGCATTGTTCTTGACGAAAAGGAAACAATGACGGAACGAAAAAGCAGAACTATAAAGATACAAATAGCTGAATAATATAATGTACCAATGAGAGCTTGAATGGCGAAAAAAGAAACACTACACAATAAAAAAATTCTGTAGTAAGACAATATTTTTCGTACGGCCAGCACTACCACTGCCCATACGCTCGGTTTCGAAGCGAGTCAATAGGAGGACTGCTTTTCCTCGCTCCCCGCCTCACCCCTCCAACAGTACTAGCGCTGCGCGTGGCTCGAAAAACTGTGCCACAACCGCAACGCCAAGCGACTAGGCGCAAGCGTGAGTCGCGTCACCATCGCGTCGCGTCCCAGTTTGCGTGGTCCCACTTGAGCCCGGTAAGTCCAAAGATGTGCGCTGCCCATCGCCGCTCCACACGCGTTACGCGCGTCGCCGTTTGCGCCTAGCGTAACAGCGTTACTCACTTTCACTTTCGCTGTCGTCTATATTGAGTGTGTTGCGTGCTCTGTTTTGTAGCTCTCATTGATGCAACGCTGCTGAAGAATTCTCAGAGCTTTGAGTCTTTAACCATTACATACAATCGATATTCTTGCACCATCCTTGGTCCATATGACTGTATAACGGAGAGTGGAATGGATTGATTTGTGTATACGTCTGATGTCAACAACTACCACCCAAACTCTCTTCTGACTGCCTTATCCAAAATTCTTGAAAAAGTAATGTATTGTACAGTAACTTCACACCTCTGTAAAAATAAAGTTTTAACAAAATGTCAGTTTGGTTTCCAGAAAGGTTTTTCAACGGTAAATGCAATATATACTTTCACTAATGAAATATTAAATGCTCTGAGTAACCGAAAGTTACCCGTTGGGATTTTTTGTGATCTCTCAAAGGCTTTTCAGTGTGTAAATCATGGAATACTTCTAGATAAGCTCAAGTATTGTGGTATGAATGGGACAGCGCTCAAATGGTTTAAATCATACCTAACTTGAAGAGTGCAGGAAGTTGTAATAAGCAGTTTACATAATATGCAAAAAACTGGTGATTTCTCAAACTGAGGAACAATCAAGAATAGGGTGCCGCAAGGTTCGGTCTTGGGTCCTCTGCTGCTCTTAATATATATTAATGTCTTGCCATTCTATATTCGCGAAGATGCAAAGCTGGTACTTTTTGCCGATGATACAAGTACAGCTATCACACCCAACAGACAACAATTAACTGATGAAATTGTAAACGACGTTTTTCAGAAAATCATTAAGTGGTTCTCTGCAAATGGGCTCTTATTAAACCTTGACAAAACACAGTATATACAGTTCCACACAGTAAATGGAATGACACCATTAATAAATATAGATTTCGATCAGAAATCGGTAGCTAATGTAGAATATTCAAAATTTCTAGGTGTATGCATTGATGAGTGGTTGAACTGGTAAAAATACACTTAAGATCTGCTGAAACGTTTGAGTTCAGCTACTTATGCTGTTAGGGTCACTGCAAATTTTGGCGATATGCATCTCAGTAAATTAGCTTACCACGCCTATTTTCATTTACTGCTTTCGTATGGCATCATATTCTGGGGTAACTCATCATTGAGTAAAATAATGTTCATTGCACAATAGCGTGTAATCAGAATAATTGCTGGAGCTCATCCACGATCATCCAGCAGACACTTATTTAAAGAGCTAGGGATCTTCACTATAGCCTCACAATATGTACAGGGTGTTACAAAAAGGTACGGCCAAACTTTCAGGAAACATTCCTCACACACAAAGAAAGAAAATATGTTATGTGGACACGTGTCCGGAAAAGCTTACTTTCCATGTTAGAGCTCATTTTATTACTTCTCTTCAAATCACATTAATCATGGAATGGAAACACGCAGCAACAGAACGTACCAGCGTGACTTCAAACACTTGGTTACAGGAAATGTTCAAAATGTCCTCCGTTAGCGAGGATACTTGCATCCACCCTCCGTCGCATGGAATCCCTGATGCGCTGATGCAGCCCTGGAGAATGGCGTATTGTATCACAGCCGTCCACAATACGAGCACGAAGAGTCTCTACATTTCGTACCGGGGTTGCGTAGACAAGAGCTTTCAAATGCCCCCATAAATGAAAGTCAAGAGGGTTGAGGTCAGGAGAGCGTGGAGGCCATGGAATTGGTCCGCCTCTGCCAATCCATCGGTCCCCGAATCTGTTGTTGAGAAGCGTACGAAAACTTCGACTGAAATGTGCAGGAGCTCCATCGTGAATGAACCACATGTTGTGTCGAACTTGTAAAGGCACATGTTCTAGCAGCACAGGTAGAGTATCCCGTGTGAAATCATGATAACGTGCTACATTGAGCGTAGTTGGAAGAACATGGGGCCCAATCAAGGCATCACCAACAATGCCTGCCCAAACGTTCACAGAAAATCTATGTTGATGACGTGATTGCACAATTGCGTGCGGATTCTCGTCAGCCCACACATGTTGATTGTGAAAATTTACAATTTGATCCCGTTGGAACGAAGCCTCATCCGTAAAGAGAACATTTGCACTGAAATGAGGATTGACACATTGTTGGATGAACCATTCGCAAAAGTGTACTCGTGAAGGCCAATCAGCTGCTGATAGTGCCTGCACACGCTGTACATGGCACAGAAACAACTGGTTCTCCCGTAGTACTCTCCATACAGTGACGTGGTCAACGTTACCTTGTACAGCAGCAACTTCTCTGACGCTGACATTAGGGTTATCGTCAACTGCACGAAGAATTGCCTCTACCATTGCAGGTGTCCTCGTCGTTCTAGGTCTTCCCCAGTCGCGAGTCATAGGCTGGAATGTCCCGTGCTCCCTAAGACGCCGATCAATTGCTTCGAACATCTTCCTGGCGGGACACCTTCGTTCTGGAAATCTGTCTCGATACAAACGTACCGCGCCACGGCTATTGCCCCGTGCTAATCCACACATCAAATGGGCATCTGCCAACTCCGCATTTCTAAACATTGCACGGACTGCAAAACCACGTTCGTGATGAACACTAACCTGTTGTTGCTACGTACTGATGCGCTTGATGCTAGTACTGTAGAGCAATGAGTCGCATGTCAACACAAGCACCGAAGTCAACATTACCTTCCTTCAATTGGGCCCACTGGCGGTGAATCGAGGAAGTACAGTACATACTGACGAAACTAAAATGAGCTCTAACATGGAAATTAAGCGTTTCCGGACACATGTCCACATAAAATCTTTTCTTTATTTGTGTGTGATGTTTCCTGAAAGCTTGGCCGTACCTTTTTGTAACACCCTGTGTATTCACTTATGAAATTTGTTATTAACAATCCGAACGAATTCAAAATTAATAGCAGTGTTCATGGCTACAACACTAGGAGAAAGGATGATCGTCACTACTCAAGGTTAAATCTAACTTTGGCTCAGAAGGGGGTAAATTATGCTGCCGCAAAGTCTTTGGTCACATACCTAATAGCATAAAAAGTCTGATAGATAGCCATATAGCATTTAAAAGGAAATTAAAAGAATTTCTGAATGTCAAATCCTTCTACTCTTTAGATGAATTTTTGGATATAGTAAGTGGGTAATTTCCCCAACCCCACAAAAAAAAAAAAAAAAAAAATTAAAAATATTAAGTGTCATGTAATATTTTGTGTAATGTAATATCTTGTATAGACACATTTTATTTACCTGGCACGTTACACATCGTTACGAAGTGTCGTATTCATGATCTATGGAACAAGTACTAATCAAATCTCTAATCTCTCTAACCAAATCTCACATACTCCTGCCCCCGTCAGTGTTTCATGCTAGAAAGGTGGTTTTGATAAACGTGCATCGTCAGCACGTAGATTCTGTTTCAAATCCGTGTAACATGTAGTTTTAGTGTTTCCTGAGTGTTTGGGAAGATTTATTATGTCTGCCGATCCTTAGTACGAGTATTTGCGTCCCCTTTGTTTTGCTAAGCATCCATTCAATTAGCATTTTCTGGACAGTACTGCTAATTCCTTTAGTGGTTAACATTTTGACATGGTCCAGCACGTCTGTTCGAGATGGAATGAAACAGAAAGATACCGGGCGTTAATATCTACTTTGGCGATACAACAAGTCGAAGGACACATAACGGATGCTAAAATACTGTATACAAATGGTACCAAAAATGCAAATGGCACCGGATGTGCATTCGTAGATGGAATAAACCAAGCTTGTGGACGTTCTATATTACCTGAGAAAAATGTCTTTTATGACGACAGAGCAAGTAGCCGTTTTAGAAGCACTTAAGTACGTAGGAAACTGCACTGAGAGCAAAATTATTATTTTAAGCGATTCCCGAGCTGCAGTCATGATCTTGGAAAATCATTTTACACAGCGACACAAGAACCTAGTCGTTTATGAAGTTATCCAGAAACTCAGTAGGTTACGAAGTCACGAAAAGAAGTAGCATTAATCCGAGTCGAAGGCCACAGCAGCATCCGCGCCAATGAAGAGTCCGCCCAACTGCCTAAACACGGCGCAGCTTCAGCTACGCAATGTCGTCAAAACTAACGCACACACGCTTCATACAACGAGTTAAAAGGACGATGTTAATGAGATGCGATGAGGAATGGAGCAGGCAAACCAACGACACAGGGAAGCAGTATAAAGCGATACATCCTATGATCCCTTCATCGCACTTATATATACCTTAGCGTGAATGCAGTGTCAAAAGGTTTTAATTGCACGAATGAAATTGAATCATGGCCCCTTTAAATACATTTGCATCGCCTGGGGCTGATCCACAGCCCTTCCTATACTTACGGAGGAGAACAGAATATGAACAGTATAATAATACCATGTCACGAAAAGACATAAAGGTAGATGGCACACTAAATCAACCACGTGATGTAGGATACAAAGACACTTACTGCGATGCCACTCTTTTGGTAACAACAGACTTTAGGTCGTACACTCTCATTTACACAGCTCTCGTGGAATTAGGAGTGCCCATACAAGCAGCCACGTCAAAATTCAGACTTTTGAGTAGGGCAAGTGTAGTATCATTGCCACAGATACTACTACAACGCCGCGCCAACACAAGGTTGGCAGCCCGTCGTCTGCCGAGCACAGCGCACTCTAGCGGGCTGTGCAGCTCGACGGAACTGGAGTGTGCCTCGTTCACTACTTAGGTAGATTTCAAGCTAGGCAGACGCACTTGCACTATCGGCCCTCAGCCAGTTCTGTTTGCATTGATTCTCTGATCAGGCTAAGTCCCTGAGAATATGTTGTATTAGTTCATGGTATTCCATGTTTCAGGATTTAGTTCAGAGCCGCAGCTGCAGTCCTACAAACTACTGAAGATAAGTAATTTTCATTGTACTATATGTTTCTTGAATAATAATCCTCTCTAACAGTGTGCCGTACCGCATATTATTGCAACCTGGACTCCTTCAGCTCCTATCAACTCGGCCTGCTACTTATTTGCATTTAGTAACGAGCTGAAAACACCCACGCGTTTTCTGCCTCTAAACAGTGAGACACAATAACAGGGAGGAGGAGCAGACCGAAAACACAAGACAGTGGAGATGTCAAGAACAATGTCTGGAGGAAGGGCCCCAGTTACCCAACACATCAGAAGCAAATAGGACAGATAAATTGAAGTGTATTTGCTGAAAATTATTTAGTTGAAGAGAATACATCTTTCGTTGTAATTGACTTTAAATTAAATTTTGCACATAGGTAATCGTAGTTATACGTACCTGTTTTATAAAAATCCTACTTCTTTAGCTACAACTGCACTGAAATTTTTATGTGGATAATAATCGAAATTGACAGTTGCTACTGACGTGTTTAAACTATGGCCACGGAAAGTCTACTAATATCAAAAATAGGACTTAATTTGAGGAAGAAATTTCTGGGAATTTACTTTTGGAGCATAGCAATGTATGGTAGTGAAACATGAGTTATGTGAAAACCGCAATGGAAAAGAATCAAAGCATTCGAGACATGGTACTATAGTGGAATGTTGAAAATTAGGTGGACTGATAAGATGACGAATGAGGAGGTTCTCTGTAGAATCGGCGAAGGGCGAAGAAAGGAGTGTATGGAAATCACTGACAAAAAGAAGGGACAGAATGCTAGGGCATCTTTTAAGACGTCACAGAATAGCACCCATGGTGATAGAGCGGGCTGTAGAGGCTAAAAACTGTTGAGAAAAACAGAGAATAGAATATATACAGTAAACAGCTGAGAACTTTAATTGCAAGTGTTACTCTGAGAAGGCCATGTTAGCACAGGAAAGGAATTCATGAGGGGGTGCATCAGACCAATCCGTAGACTGATGACTCAAAAATAAATGATCATGAAATCAAAAGACAAAAATAAATCACTAACAGGGAGCCTCTACAGTGTTATTTCGAAACATCCTGGAGAGATGACGGAGCAGACGAGGATCGTTACAAGTTGTAGCGTACACAGCTAACTCTGTATGCTTCTACTGCATGCCAGCAGTAGAGATTAATTTGCAGAAATGTAAAAACTTCTTGAGGTATTGCTAGTATCGTACACAGAAGTGTCACGTATGGCAACTTCACAAACATCAACACATATCTTATTCACAGTAGGACTAAGAAGGGACCCACGAATTAAAATAAATCGAGTGTCAGTTAGAAGGCATGACGTCAACACGCACTGGGGTGTGTACTAGGAAAATAACTTGAATTTCCAAAGCACCATGTAAATGTAGGAAGAAAAAATAACTGTAGCAAAATTAAAATAAAAAATTTGGATCGGGTGTTCCGTCAGACGCTTAATGTAAGTGGGTTTGTAAACTTTCTCCTCTCTACTCGGCTAAGCAAAAACTGACTGTGAAACTTACGTCTAATAGCAGCAAAAAATGTAAGGCATTCGTTTCCGGAGTAAATAACTGATTACTGGGAAAAAGTGTTCAACTAGTTATTTTTATAAATAATAAGTTGTTTCACTCTTTTCTTATATTAAATTTTGAATAGATACGCGGTTCCTGGTGTGTCCGCTGTGCCGTGCGTGTGATCATTGCTTGTACAGCCCTCTCGCAGTGTCCGGAGCAAGTATGGTGGGTCTGACACACCGGTGTCAATGTGTTCTTTTTTCCATTTCCAGGAGTGTATATTCTGAGACGATATGGAAACCATAGGTTGCACTGTTTACACTATAAGTCGTAAATGTTTATCCCAACTGACAGTCTTGATGATTAACAGTCCAAAATATCATTCAGACGAGCGTATGCGTAACCGACACGACGCGGGTGATTGTTGATGATGCGAAAGCCGAATGATCGAACGAAAGTTCTTACGCTCGTCACACATACAGATATCTGGTAATAGTCCTCCTTGTCACTAGTAATGATATAACACTGTTCGTAAAGTTAATTTTTCAGTTCTCAGTTCTCACTTGTACGAGCGTGCGCGTAACCGTTGCGGCGCGGCTGATGTTGATAATGCGGAAACGCGATGATCGAACGCACGTCATCACGGTCGTTGCAAGACACTGGCACTTGACTGCACTCTTTTATGGCAACTAATTTCTACTGATTCGCATCAGTTCATTCTGGGAGACCGAACACGGCGCGGATGATTGATGCTGTGCGACACGCAACGAGAGCATGCACAAACACGTTATCGGCGGCATTGCGCATTTTTAATTACATCTTGACGCACTTTCCTCTGAATTACTTCCAATTTAATCACTTTACTGTAATGGCACTTGTAGCAACACTTAAACCTGAATAATAACAATGCTTCTACATGCAGAGCTACACACTACACAACATAACAGTTTCGTGTCCCGTGCTCCACTCACTACAGACGCGGCTGCCCGCAAAGATACTCCACAACTAAGCCAGCGATATGACAATACGCTTACTAATTGCGTGACTTAAAAATCATGACCATTCACTTTTATTAATGACCTGTCGTGTTACTTCTATCATTTATGGCCGGCTGTCCACATACGTTTTTGTTTTATTTATTTTTTTGAGTCATCAGTCTTCTGACTGATTTGTGCAGCCCACCATGAATTCCTCTCCTGTGTCAACCTCCACAATTATTTCTAGGAGGTATTCCGATCTCTGTCATCCTCTACAGTTTTTACCTTTTACAGCTCTCTCTTCGCCGATTCTGCGGAGAACATCCTCA
This sequence comes from Schistocerca nitens, assembly GCF_023898315.1. NCBI lineage: Eukaryota > Metazoa > Arthropoda > Insecta > Orthoptera > Acrididae > Schistocerca > Schistocerca nitens. The sequence continues at coordinate 791,165,895 of NC_064618.1, read as the reverse complement.
TTCCTTACCTTATCAGTCCACCTAATTTTCAGCATTCTTCATTCTTCTTTCGATACTCTTTCGTTCCGATTTTCCCACTGTCCATGACTGCCTGCTATTTAATACTGTACTCAAATCGCATGTTCCCAGAAATTTCTTCCATACGTTAAGGCCTATTTTGGATACTAATAGACTTCTTCTGTCTAGGAACACCCTCTTTACGTCGTCCGTCATAGGTTACTATTCCTTATTTTCCTGTACTTCATGATTACCAATTGTGATTTGAAGCTCCTCGCTATTCTCATTTCTGCTGCTTCTCAAAACTTCCATATTTCAACGATTTAATGTCAATCAGCATGCTGTACTCGTTAGACTATTCATTCCACTCAACAGGTCCTGTAATCCTTCTTTAGTTGCACTGAGAACAGTAATGTCATCCACGAATCTCGAGGTCTCACCAGGGATTTTAGTCCCACTTTTGAATCTTTCTGTTGTATCTGTCTTTGGTTCTTCTGTATATAGATTGAACAGTGGCCGTCAAAGACTGTTCCCCTGTATTAGACCCGTTTTAATCCGAGCACTTCGTTCTTGGTCTTGTCGCCTATTGTGTTTCACCCGACATTCCTTATACCTTACCCGTATTTTTTTCAGAATTTCGAACACCTTGCACCATTTCACATTGTCAAACGATTTTTCCAGGTAGACAAATCCTATGAACGTGTTTTGATTTCTCCTCCGTCGTGGTTCCATTACCAAACGAAATGAACGTACGGCACGGCCTCTCCGTGCCTTTACCTTTTCTAAAGCCAAAGTGATCGTCATCTAACAGATGCTCAGTTCGGTTTTCCATTCTCCTGTATGTTATTCCTCTCAGAAACGTGGATGCATGAGCACTTAAGCTGAATGTGTGGGTAGTTCTCGCACTTATCTGTACTTACTATCTTCGGAATTGAATGGAAGATATTTTTCCGAATGTCTGATGGAATGTTGCCTGTCTCACAGAGTCTACATACCGACTTGATTAGTCGTTCGGTTGCTACTTCCCCCATTGATTTCAGAAGTTGTTATGGAACATTGAGAATGTCTATGCCTTTTGCCTTATTCGATCTGAAGTCTTCCGTAGCTCTTTTAAAGTATGACTCTAACACTAGATCCCCAATCTCTTCCACATAAGTTCACTTTCTTCTTCTATCACACTGACAGTCAATTCCTCCCCCTTACAGAGGCCTTAAAAGTACATTTATTAACTACTAGACCTCTCCTCTGCATTTAACAGTGGAATTCTCATTGCACTCATAATGCTGGCACCCTTGTCTGCAGTTATCATGCTTGTACCTACGTTTGTCTGTCCAAGATCTGTGATTGCGCTTTTTAGAGATGACGTCTCCTCTTCAAATAAACTGCCTATTATGGTATTTTTTACCACAGTGTCCACATCTTTAGGTAACTGCAGACGTGTCTCATCATTTCTCAGTACTAAGGGATGCTACTTTCTTTCGCACTGGTTCCTCAGGACGAATATCTTAAAATTCAGTTTACTCTTCATCATTAATTAATTGTGATCTGAGTCCTGCTCCTAGGTACCCCTTACAATCCAATATCTGGTTTGAAAATCTCTGTCTGATCCTGATATGATCTAAATGAAATCTTCCAGTGTTTCCGAAACTTTTCCAAGTATACCTGTACCTCTAGTGGTTATTGAACAAAAGATTCGCAGTTGCTAGCTGAAATGTTTTGCAGAATTCAATTATTCCTGCACCTTTCTGCTTCCTTCTACCAATCCCATATTGTCCCGTAACCCTTGCTTCCACTACTTTCTCTGGAATTACAATCCAATCCCCCATGACTATTAGAAATTCATCTCGATTTAAGTCTGAATTACACATTCATCATCCCCATGTAGTTTCTCTCTCTCTCTCTCCCTCTCTCTGTTTCTTCTGCTTGTGACGTCGACATGTATACCTGAAGTATTACTGCTGGCGTGCGTTTGCTGTCGATTTTCAGGAGAGCAACCCATTACTCAAAAGTTCACAGTAACTCAAATCCTGCTATGCCTTCCCTTTTATAATTAATCCTACTCACGTTACACCATACTCCACTCCTGTTGATATTACTCTACGTTCTTTTGACCCGAACTCCTTCTTTTATTGCCGGCCGCGGTGGCCGAGCTGTTCTGGCGCTTCAGTACGGAACCGCGCGACTACTACGGTCATAGGTTCGAATCATGCCTCGGGCATCGATGTGTGTGATGTCCTTAGGTTATTTAGGTTTAAGTACTTCTGAGTTATAGGGGCTTGATGACCTCAGCTGTTAAGTCCCATAGTGCTCAGAGCTATTTGAACCTTTTATTTCCAGTTCACGGACCCCTGTTCAAAGGTCGTACAGACCATAATCAGTATGCTAGTCAGGCAAAATCATCTTGAGCATTGAACCAGTCATCCCACCGACGCACCAAGTTGAAGATATCCGTTTGGTAAAACACTGTGCCCTGCGGCGTGAAGAAGTCCATAATTGCCTGCTTCACATCCCCTTCCGACAGGAATCGTAGACACTTTAAGGCCATTGTTAAGAGACCGATGGCGCGATAAAAGCATGGGGAGAGTGCGGGACTCTAGGGCGGGTGTTCGAGTGTCTCCCAATAGAGTTGCCGTAACTTCTGCGTTACAACGTTTGCGATATGGGGACGTACGTTATCGTGAAGCAGTAACATCCCTTGGCGGCCCATTCCACAGCTATGGTTTTCGTCAGTCATGCCATCCCGTACATATTCTTCATCCTCCGATGGATGTCTACCGGTGTTTGTCCTTCGGGTGCCAAGAAGAGAATAGTCGCCATAGTTCAGACTCTCACATTTACCGTCCGCACGTTGGAAAGACACTAATTCCACACTAATCGTTCCTTGTATATCCGTAACGATGTCGTTGTATGTACATTGCAGCAACGCCCTCAAAGGGAAACTTTCTGATCGCTCCTTATATATCTAGATTCAGCCATTGATTTTCCCAAGTCAGATTTACAAGCTTCGCTACTACATCCGAACTTTTTGTTTTCCACTTTCCGACCTTTAGTGTTATTCCTTCTTTGTCTATTCCATCTTTTTCTTGTCTTCACCTTTCCTTTGGCAGTCTTCTCCCGGTCTTCACGTAGGAGAATCGTACAAACATACCGCCGTTTGAGTCTCGTACAGATTCCCGTATGGAGGCATAGTGATAGACATCCCTGGGGTTGTGAAGCAGCTCAATGGGTTGAAAATAAATAAATCGCCAGGTCCTGATGGGGTTCCAATTCGGTTTTACAGAGAGTACTCTACTGCATTGGCTCCTTACTTAGCTTGCATTTATCGCGAATCACTTGCCCAACATAAAGTCCCGGGCGAATGGAAAAAAGCGCAGGTGACGCCTGTATATAAGAAGGGTAGAAGGACGGAACCTCAAAATTACAGACCAATACCCTTAACATCGGTTTGTTGCAGGATTCTCGAACATATTCTTAGTTCGAATATAATGAATTTCCTTGAGACAGAGAAGTTGTTGTCCATGCATCAGCACGGCTTTAGAAAGCATCGCTCCTGCGAAACGCAACTCGCCCTTTTTTCACATGATATCTTGCGAACCATGGATGAAGGGTGCCAGACGGATGCCATATTCCTTGACTTCCGGAAAGCGTTTGACTCGGTGCCCCACTGCAGAATCCTAAGGTACGAGCATATGGGATTGGTTCCTAAATATGTGAGTGGCTTGAAGGCTTCTTAAGTAATAGAACCAGTACGTTGTTCTCGATGGTGAGTGTTCATCGGAGGTGAGGGTATCATCTGGAGTGCCCCAGGGAAGTGTGGTAGGTCCGCTGTTGTTTTCTATCTGCATAAATAATCTTTTGGATAGGGTGGATAGCAATGTGCGGCTGTTTGCTGATGATGCTGTGGTGTACGGGAAGGTGTCGTAGTTGAGTGACTGTAGGAGGATACAAGATGACTTGGACAGGATTTGTGATTGGTGTAAAGAATGGCAGCTAACTCTAAATATAGATAAATGTAAATTAATGCAGATGAATAGGAAAAAAATCCCGTAATGTTTGAATACTCCATTAGTAGTGTAGCGCTTGACACAGTCACGTCGATAAAATATTTGGGCGTAACATTGCAGAACGATATGAAGTGGGACAAGCATGTAATGACAGTTATGGGGAAGGCGGATTGTCGTCTTGGGTTCATTGGTAGAATTTTGGGAAGATGTGGTTCATCTGTAAAGGAGACCGCTTATAAAACACTAATACGACCTATTCTTGAGTACTGCTCGAGCGTTTGGGATCCCTATCAGGTCGGATTGAGGGAGGACATAGAAGCAATTCAGAGGCGGGCTGCTAGATTTGTTACTGGTAGGTTTGATCATCACGCGAGTGTTACGGAAATGCTTCAGGAACTCGGGTGGGAGTCTCTGGAGGAAAGGAGGCGTTCTTTTCGTGAATCGCTACTGCGGAAATTTAGAGAACCAGCATTTGAGGCTGACTGCAGTACAATTTTACTGCCGCCAACTTATATTTCGCGGAAAGACCACAAAGATAAGATAAGAGAGATTAGGGCTCGTACAGAGGCATATAGGCAGTCATTTTTCCCTCGTTCTGTTTGGGAGTGGAACAGGGAGAGAAGATGCTAGTTGTGGTACGAGGTACCCTCCGCCACCGTATGGTGGATTGCGGAGTATGTATGTAGATATAGATGTAGACCTGAATGTGGTGGACTAACCAGGAATGGTTTCCCAGCCGAGGGAATATTATGAGATCATCATCGATAATTATGAGATTCCCACCTCCCTTTACATAGTGAATGTCATGTTGAATATCGTCTTATTCTTACTTTATCTCTGAATCATCTGCTTGTGACATTGGCATATATAGCTGAACTATTATTTTTCGTGTTGGTTTATGATGAGAATAAACCTGTCAGTAAGCTGTTCACATTAACTTAGTCTTTGCCCTTCCTTCCTGTTTCCGTCACACCTTTTCAAAAAATTGTTCAAATGGCTCTGAGCACTATGGGACTTAACTTCTGAGGTCATCAGTCCCCTAGAGCGTAGAAATACTTAAACCTAACCAACCTACCGAGCGAGGTGGCGCAGTGGTTAGCACACTGGACTCGCATTCGGGAGGACGACGGTTCAATCCCGTCTCCAGCCATCCTGATTTAGGTTTTCCGTGATTTCCCTAAATCGTTTCAGGTAAATGCCGGGATGGTTCCTTTGAAAGGACGCGGCCGATTTCCTTCCCCATCCTTCCCTAACCCGAGCTTGCGCTCCGTCTCTAATGACCTCGTTGTGGACGGGACGTTAAACAACACTAACCTAACCTAACCTAACCAACCTAAGGACATCACACACATCCATGCCCGAGGCAGGATTCGAACCTGCGACCGTAGCGTTCGCGCGGTTCCTGACTGTAGCGTCACACCTTTTTCCACTGCACCCTCCATTCGCCTCACCGGAAATCCTTTTCTTTCCGTTCAATTTTACTGACTCCCACAGTATCTGAACTGGGCCTCTGTGTTTCCTTTTTCAGATTTAGGAGTTCCCCTACCACACTGAAACTATTGACATTTCACTCTCAGACGTTCAGAGTGTTACCCTTCCGTTGGTGAGTCCATCTCCTTCTTATGGTCACCGCCTACTTAGCAGTCTCCTCGCAGAGATCCAAATGGGGGATTAATCTGGTATGTTTAGCCAATGGAGAGATCATCGTGACACTTTTTCAATGGCGGGCCACATGTCTTTTAGATACACCTTATGTGTCTTCAATCTAGTGGTTTCCTTTGCCTTGTCCATCCTCTTTTCGTTGATAACTGCTGATTCTTCTAATTGTCAGGGGCAGTTTCACGCCCAAAGAGCAAGATAGTGCCCTGAACCACTGTCGGCAAATCTGCCCTCTGACATTTGCTGGAAATCTTCGGCCACCACTGCTGCTGACTTTTATTTACGTTTATTTACGTTCGAACCCCGTACCCAAAATGTCTGTGACAAACGAGTCTTACTATTTCGGACACACATACGTATTTTCACTTTATTTACATCAAATAAATAGATCCACTGTTTCATTCTCTGTCACCTGAGCGAACAGTGTGAGTACGGGGGTCTCAACGTTGTTCTCACAAATGATGCATTTGTCACCATACTGTAGTAGTCCAACCTTAAGCTCTGACACTGTGTGTACCACACTACCCCACGGTCAAGTGCTTATAAGCGCACCACCGAACAGGCAGTCATATCCTGAGCGCCATTGAGCTCACGTGATGCACACCCTTCGCTCGCATCTGGGTGGCACCTCATTCTGTACGGTATGTCTTTTGTATCCCGCCTGGAAGGCGGCACGTGGGTCTGCTCCTCCTATCTGTAACATAAGCCGAATGAAGGAAGCTAGTAGGAGCAGGTGAGGTAAAGCAACTCGGTACTGCCAATACAGTTAAAGCACCTTTACTAGTGTATAAACATATGCAAACATATTACATAACTTAGGTGATGAGCACGTAGGTGCGACGTCGTAGACCCGTAGTAACTGGTACACAGTCTCAATAGCAAACTAAGCTAAAGCGAAGTTTCTCGGCCGTCTGCTCTTGATGAAGTGGGCGAAAGTGGAGCGGTGCTTGTAGAGCTGCACAGCGTCGGCTAGAGGGTGCTGTCGTCGGCGAAGATCGTCCGCTCTCGTAGTGCCAACCTACAAGCTTGCACCTACGCTGTGGCATCGTAGCCCTCGATACCACAGTATGGTTACGTTTTTCAATTGGGGTATACAAACACATTCACTTCGTCTTTCATTAGCACGATACCATTATTGTTAGCAGCTATGCTTCAAGTATTAATGGCCGCATATACGGGCGTGTGGAATCTGTCGCAGTGGGACCCTATCGTTTCATATGGATTGAAACAGTTCACCCAATAGATGAAACTATGCGTATCCATGTATACTGAGTTGACAAATGTCATGGGATACATCCTAATATCGTGTCGGATCTCCTTCTGCCCCTAGGTTTTCCGTGATTTCCCTAAATCGTTCCAGGCAAATGCCGGGATGGTTCCTTTGAAAGGGCACGGCCGACATCCTTCCCCATCCTTCCCTCATCCGATGAGACCGATGACCTCGCTGTCTGGTCTCCTTCCCCAAAAACAACCCAACCCCAACCTTCTGCCCCTCGAAGTTCTGCAACTCGACATGGCATGGATTGAAAAAGTCGTTGGAAGTCGTCTGCAGAAGTACTGAGCCATGGTGCCTCTGTAGCTGTCTATAATTGCGAAATGGTTGATGGTGCAGGATTTTGTGCACGAACTGGCCTCTTGGTTATGTTCCATAAATGTTCGATGTGATTCATGTCACGCCAGATAAAAAAAAAAAAAAAAAAGTGGTTCAAATGGCTCTGAGAACTATGGGACTCAATTTCTGAGGTCATCAGTCCCCTAGAACTTAGAACTACGTAAACCTAACTAACCTAAGGACATCACATACATCCATGCCCGAGTCAGGATTCGAACCTGCGACGGTAGCGGTCGCGCAGTTCCAGACTGTAATGCCTAGAACTGCTCGGCCACTCCGGCCAGCTCAGGCCAACTCATTGGCTCGAATTGTCCAGAATGTTCTTCAAGCCTATCGCCAACAGCTATGTCCTGGTAAATGTTCGGGAAATGAAGACCATGAATGGCTGCAAATGGTCTCCAAGTAGCTGAACTGAACCATCAATGATCGAGTCAGCTTGACCAAAGGACACAATCCATTGCATATAAATACAGCCTACACTATTATGGAGCCACTGCCAGCTTGCACAGTGCCTTGTTAACAAACTAGGTTCATGGCTTCGTGGGATCTGCACCACACTCGAACCCTACTATCAACTCTTATCAACTACTACAGGGACGAATCTACCAGGCCACAGTTTTCCAGTCGTCAGAGGTCCAACCGATATGGTCACGAGCCCAGGAGAGACGCTGCAGGCGATGTCGTGCTGTTAGCAAAGGAAATCGCGTCGGTCGTGTGCTGCCACAGCCCATTAACGACGAAGATCGCCACACTGTTCTAAAGGATACGTACAACGTACGTCCCACATCGCTTTCAGCGGTTGTTTCACACAGTGTTGCTTTTCTGTTAGCATTGACAACTCTACGAAAACGCCGCTGCTCTTGGTCGTTAAGTGACGGACGTCGGCCATTGTGTCGTTCGTGGTGAGAGGTAATGCCTGAAATTTGATATTTTTGGCACACCCTTGACACTATGGATCTCGAAATATTGAATTCACCTAAGGATTTCCGAAAAGGAATGTCCCATGAGTCAAGCTCCAACTACCTTTCTGCGTTTAAAGTCTGTTAACCTCCGTCGTTTGGCCATAATCATGTTGGAAACCTTTTCACATCAGACACCTGAGTAAAACTGACAGCATAGCCCTTCAACCCTTTGTGGACCGATACCACCACCGTATCTATAGGTGCATAACGCTATCTCATGATTTTTGTGGTGGTGGTGGTGGTTAGTGTTTAACGTCCCGTCGACAACGAGTTCATTAGAGACGGAGAGCAAGCTCGGGTTAGGGAAGGATTGGGAAGGAAATCGGCCGTGCCCTTTCAAAGGAACCATCCCGGCATTTGCCTGAAACGATTTAGGGAAATCACGGAAAACATTATTTTTGTCATTTAAGTGTAAGGTAACTATGGTTCTGCCAAGTGAGTTCTGAAACTGGAACAAGGGGAACTTGTATAGGTCCAGTATACACATAATAACGTAGGAAAGTTTCGTGAACACTATATTTCCAGAGTGACACATTGTAAGGTGTATGCTTCGCCGGCGATGGGCGAGGCATGACAGCAGAGAGTAGTTTATCGTTAGTTGTTGCTTGTCGCTAGTCTGCGCGAGTCGACAGTAGAAGTCAGTCTGCGCTAGTCTGCGCGAGTTTGCAGTAGTAGTCTGTCTGCAGTAGTCAGTCGGATACGATAGTAGGGAGTCGGCATGCGTCGGCTGTGTGCTCTGGTCGCGACTCTGGTCAGGACTCTGGAGGATGAGTATTGTTGTAGAAGGTAAAGAAGCGGCCTTGCGCATATTTAATAATGTATGTTAATTGTAATTTAATTTGTTCAGAAAAAATGCCCCAATAATAATTTTTTTATAAAGTAACTTTTTTAAAGAAAAGCATTCATTTCAATTTAAAGAATTTTTCCACTCTTTTGAAGAAAAAGCATTCATTTCAATTTAAAGAATATTTCATATGCATTCCTTCCAAGAATAAAAAAAATATATATATACGCCAGCATTGCACGAAGCTGTGTCGATAAATAAGAGCAGATATAGTTGCAGTCTTTATTGAGGTAAGAATTTTGCTTTTGTTATTCAGAATACAGGGCCGAAGGCCAGCACTGCTGTCCTTATAAAATTTACCAGATATTATTATTTCTGTTAGGAGGTTACATTTAGTTCATGGTTCATTATTTAATTAATATTATTGTTGGTTTATGGTTCCATTTTGCATTATTATTAAACATTATTTTTGTTGGGAGGTTACATTTGGCTCCATTTCCATTTACATTTAAATAAATTTTCTGCGGGGAGGTTACAACATTCTTCATTGAAGTCCGTGGCCAATTTAAAATTTTGCCTGGCGATGTAATCTCTTGTGCCATAACGCCTCTTCCAGTGATAAACTATATGAAGTCGCGATGGTTTCTCAAATTCTCCTTTGCCTTGTCGAAAACTGCATCGTTCATTAGTTTACAAACATCTTTTTCAGAATCAAATGTGGCGAAAGCTCTTTTGTCAGAGTTAACATCAATATACTCCATCAACCAGCATGACTGTTTGAAGAATATAATTTGGGTAACTTACCACTTTCATTTCCAAAATGAGACATCGATGGAGATTTCTATAGTGCCTTACGTATCTCTGTTTACCCCCTAGCGTCGTCAACAGCTTTGGGAAGAAATCGTGTCACCCAACTAGGCGCTCTGGACGTAGAAGCAAATCACTGTGTGCGTCCTGAAAACTACAAGGATACGTAATTTCTGCCTCCACGTCATGTTTTACACCAAAATTAGCACCTGAATCCGACAATTTAACTAATCCGATGGTTTCTTCGTTGTACAGCCAGAGAAATCCCCAATCGGAATGAACTGTTACCTGGTATGCCCATGTAAGTTGTTTACATCGAGAAATAGGATGTAATTCAGATCGGTTAGAAACGTTGAACTCCCTACGCATTCACAGGTTATTTGCCTCAGGATGCCTGTGCACACACTGGAAAAGTTCTCTGGGAATACCACGTTTTACAAAGAGCAGTAAGTCGACGTCTGCCAATAGTTGGATGTTGACATGGCGTCCCAATAAAGCCCTGGAATGGTCAAACAGAAGGCAGGATCCAGTGCTTATGTGGTCACGTGTTCACTCTGGAATTTCTAGGAAATACACGCAACCAAGTGTGCATCGATATCTATATAAATTTGCGCATAATGCACTAAATTATAGGTGTTGAATTCCTTCTAAATATTCACTGCATGCCCATATTCCACATCAGTTATGGCATTATATTTAGGATTACTGGTGAGTGTGTACATGTCGACCTATGTGGAGTCGTGAAGCCTCTGTGTAGAATCCAAATATTTGTGTGGGAAGACCCCATCCTTTATCATGAATTGGTTCTTTGAATTGTCGGGATGTTCATCTCTGGGGAGTTGCATGTCCACCCTCACGGATTGCCTCAGCAAAATCAGAGCGTGCATAAACCGAAGTGAGTCTAAGAAGAGGACTGTAATTCTTGGCGAAATTAGTTTGGAAAATAAGATGTATTTTCAGTGCTCTCAGGCAGGACAGTTCGGAAAATAAGATGTATTTTCAGTGCTCTCAGGCAGGACACTAATCTTTTACAATTTCTCAAACCGACATCAGTACTCAACTAAGAAGTGAGCATCTTTTTTGTATTTTGTTCTAGTCACCAGTCTTCTGATGAGTCTGATGCACCCTGCCACAAATACTCTCCTGTGGCGGTTGTGTTAGCATAAGCTGTTGCCAGAACACCGATCGGCACAGTGTAGCGCTAAGATCGATAGTAGGCGCTCGATCAAGCACGCCTGTCACGAGAGAGGCAAGAGACAGACTCGGAAGCAACGCGCCGCAACGCCCTCCCGACCGCAAGTATTTAGGCCGTTGCTGCTGACCAGAGGCTCTCAGTCCCTCAGTCACTGGCTCAGTCACTAGCTCAGGCACTAGCTCAGTCACTTTCACTGACTCATGCTAGTTGTCTGCAGATCATGGTCTAGTGGCTAGTGCTGTTGCCTCTAGATCACGGGGTCCTGTGTTCGATTACCGGCCAGGTTTGGGATTTTCTCTGCATGGGGACTGGGTGTTTGTGTTGTCCTCATCATTTCATCATCATCATCATCATTCGTGACAGTGACTAGATTGGATTGTGTAAAATAGGGACATTGTATGGGCGCTGATGACCACGCAGTTGAGCACCCCACAAACCAAACATCATTCTAGTTTGGCATCTGTCATTCATTCACAAAGCGGGACTTGTGCTTCAGCAGCAGTGAGGCTGTTAAAGTTAAGTAGCAGCTATCTATTGATGTCAATAAAGATCTCTGTTAATCCATGTGTGCAGTTGTGTTTTAGAAAGAGGATACTGGCCACAAAACAACATCCTCTCCCTTGATTCCTATGGTATAAGTCTCTGCAGTGGCAACGAGGACACTACAGCGGCGACTAGGAGAGTTCAGTGGCGATCTAAGTTAATCAGCTTGGCTGAAGATTTGGATTGATTTCCTTGTGTTTTAGCTTCCAGGAGTGATCGTGTTCAAGTGTTTACTAATTTCGTGTTGTGTTCTTGCATGTATTCTAGGAGGGAAGCCGCAGAACTAATCAAATTTCTCTTTTCAGAGGCTTTGATTGCTTTTTGCTATAACGTATTTGTGCAGAACATGAATTCCCAGCCACGTCTACCCCCTCCCCTCCCCCCCCCCCTGCCAACGCGGCTCAGTCGCAGACGGTCAATGCGATGGATGTAACGCAGTTTTTCAGTTTCAGAACCAACAAACTTCAACGTTACTGACGACGGTACAACAACTACCGGCTGCACACTCTGTCGGCCGCACAACTGACCAACCAAACAGCTTAACAATTGCCGCCGATAAGCATACCACCGTTCCCGCAGTTTAAGGAATCAGAAGAAGAATGGCTCCAATACCTGACTCAGTTCCAAGCACATTGCCAAGTTCATCGTGTTCAAGGTACTGTAAAATTACAATACTTCCTTTCTATTGCGAGATCTCCAGTGTTCACGTTAATATAAAAACTATTCCCAACCGCGTCGCCCGACGAACTCATCTATGACCAAGCAATCGCTGCATGAACTCAATATTATGACCAGCAAGTCCAAGTAGCTGCACTTAGACATCAGTTCTTTCCCTTGCAGAAAAAGCCGGAACAGACGTACCGTCAGTGGAACACAGAATTGACGGGCATGACTAGGAAGTGTAAATTTAAGTGTAGTCGTGGCAACTTTTACACTGTTACCTGATCCTATGGAAATGAAATGACCGTTTGGCGTCATTGGCCAGGAGGGCCCTTACGGGGCAGGTCTGGCCGCCTTGGTGCAGGTCTTATTACATTGGGCGACCTGCGCGCCGGATGGAGATGAAATGATGATGAAGACAACACAACACCCACTCCCTGAGCGGAGAAAATCCCCGGCCAGGCCGGGAATCGGACCTGGGCCCCTGAGGACGGCAGTCTGTCATACTGACCTTTCAGCTGTCGGGGTGGACATCTAATCATATAACATTCAATGTCCCAGGTTGTAGAACACGGGGACAGATCACAAAGTACTCTGATCCATCACTTCCTTGTTGTTGTTGCATAGATGTGTTGGACAGTGTCTCTAGTATGGCCGTTGATCGCTTCACGTCCGTATTTTCAGTTTTGAGTGCATCGTGAGCTCGTAAAGATGACTACAAAACAGTGTCTCCAACCAAGTATGAGTGCCCCTGAGAGATTCCGCCTGATTTGACGCAGCCCCCACAAAATTTTGTTGTTGTTGTGGTCTTCAGTCCTGAGACTGGTTTGATGCAGCTCTCTCTGCTACTCTATCCTGTGCAAGCTGCTTCATCTCCCAGTACGTACTGCAGCCTACATCCCTCTGAATCTGCTTAGTGTATTCATCTCTTGGTCTCCCCCTACGATTTTTACCCTCCATGCTGTCCTCCCATACTAAATTGGTGATCCCTTGATGCCTCAGAAAATGTACTACCAACCGATCCCTTCTTCTAGTTCATGTTGTGCCACGAATTTCTCTTCTCCCCAGTTCTGTTCAATACCTCTTCATAAGTCATGTGATCTACCCATCTATCTTCAGCATTCTTCTGTAGCACCACATTTCGAAAGCTTCTATTCTCTTCTTCTCTTAACTATTTATCGTCCACGTTTCACTTCTATACATGGCTACACTCCACACAAATATTTTCAGAAACGACTTCCTGACACTTAAATCTATACTCGATGTTAGCAAATTTCTCTTCTTAAGAAACGCTTTCCTTGCCATTGCCAGTCTACATTTTACATCCCCTCTACTTCGACCATCGTCAGTTATTTTGCTCCCCAAATAGCAAAACTCCTTTACTACTTTAAGTTTCTCATTTCCTAATCTAATTCCCTCAGCATCACCCGATTTAATTCGACTACCTTCCATTATCCTCGTTTTGCTTTTGTTGATGTTCATCTTATACCCTCCTTTCAAGACACTGTCCATTCCGTTCAACTGCTCTTCCAAGTCCTTTGCTGTCTCTGACAGAATTACAATGTCATCGGCGAACCTCAAAGTTTTTATTTCTTCTCCATGGATTTTAATACCTACTCCGAATTTTTCTTTTGTTTCCTTTACTGTTTGCTCAATATACAGATTGAATAACATTGAGTCCGCAGCTCGTGGTCGAGCAGTAGCGTTCTCGCTTCCCACGCCCGGGTTCCCGGGTTCGATTCCCGGCGGGGTCAGGGATTTTCTCTGCCTCGTGATGACTGGGTGTTGTGTGCTGTCCTTAGGTTAGTTAGGTTTAAGTAGTTCTAAGTTCTGATGACCGTAGATGTTAAGTCCCATAGTGCTCAGAACCATTTGAATAACACTGGGGAGCGGCTACAACCCTGTTTCATTCCTTTCCCAACCACTGCTTCCTTTTCGTGCCCCTCGACTCTTATAACTACCATCTGGTTTCTGAACAAATTGTAAATAGCCTTTCGCTCCCTGTATTTTACCCCTGCCACCTTCATAATTCGAAAGAGAGTATTCCAGTTAACATTGTCAAAAGCTTTCTCTAAGCCTGCAAATGCTATAAACGTAGGTTTGCCTTTTCTTAATCTAGCTTCTAAGATAAGTCGTAGGGTCAGTATTGCCTCACGTGTTCCAATATTTCTACGAAATCTAAACTGATCTTCTCCGAGGTCGGCTTCTACTAGTTTTTCCATTCGTCTGCAAAGAATTCGCGTTAATATTTTGCAGCCGTGACTTATTAAACTGAGTTCGGTAATTTTCACATCTGTCAACACCAGATTTTTTGGGATTGGAATTGTTATATTCTTCTCGAAGTCTGAGCGTATTTCGCCTGTCTCATACATTTTGCTCACCAGATGGAAGAGTTTTGTCAGGACTGGCTCTCCCAAGGCCGTCAGTAGTTCTAATGGAATGTTGTCTACACCCAAGGGCTTGTTTCGACTTAGGTCTTTCAGTACTCTGTCAAACCCTTCACGCAGTATCATATCTCCCATTTCATCTTCATCTGCATCCTCTTCCATTTCCATAATATTGCCCTGAAGTACATCGCCCTTGTATAGACACTCTATAAACTCCCTCCACCTTTCTGCTTTCCCTTCTTTCCTTAGAACTGGGTTTCCATCTGAGCTCTTGATAGTCATGCAAGTGGTTCTCTTTTCTCCAAAGGTGTCTTTAATTTTCCTGTAGGCAGTATCTATCTTACCCCTAGTGAGATAAGCCTCTACATCGTTACATTTGTCCTCTAGCCATGCCTGCTTAGCGATTTTGCACTTCCTGTCGATCTCATTTTTGAGACGTTTGTATTCCTTTTAGCCTGTTTCATTTACTGAATTTTTGTATTTTCTTCTTTCAGCAATTAAATTCAATATTTCTTCTGTTACCCAAGGATATCTACTATCCCTCGTTTTTTATCTACTTGATCCTCTGCTGTCTTCACTACTTCATCCCTCAAAGCTACCGATGCTTCTTCTACTGTATTTCTTTCCCCCATTCTTGTCAATTGTTCCCTTATGCTCTCCCTGAAACTCTGTACAACCTCTGGTTTAGTCAGTTTATCCAGGTCCCATCTCCTTAAATTCCCACGTTTTTGCAGTTTCTTCAGTTTTAATCTACAGTTCATAACCAATAGATTGTGGTCAGAGTCCACATCTGCCCCTGGAAGTGTCTTACAATTTAAAACCTGGTTCCTAAATCTCTGTCTTACCATTATATAATCTCTCTGAAACCTTCTAGTATCTCCAGGGTTCTTCCATGTATACAACCTTCTTTCATGATCTTGAACCAAGTGTTAGCTATGATTAAGTTATGCTCTGTGCAAAATTCTACCAGGCGGCTTCCTCTTTCTTTTCTTTCCCCCACCCATATTCACCTACTACGTTTCCTTCTCTTCCTTTTCCTACAATCGAATTCCAGTCACCCATGACTATTAAATTTTCGTCTCCCTTCACTATCTGAATAATTTCTGTTATCTCATCATACATTTCTTCAATTTCTTCGTCATCTGCAGAGCTAGTTGGCATATGAAATTGTACTACTGCAGTAGGCGTGGGATTTCTGTCTATTTTGCCCACAATAATGCGTTCACTATGCTGTTTGTAGTAGCTTACCCGCACTCCTATTTTTTTATTCATTATTAAACCTACTCCTGCATTACCCATATTTGGTTTTGTACTTATAACCCTGTATTCACCTGACCAAAAGTCTTGTTCCTCCTGCGACCGAACTTCACTAATTCCCACTAATCTAACTTTAACCTACCCATTTCCCTTTTTAAATTTTCTAACCTACCTGCCCGATTAAGGGATCTGACATTCCACGCTCCGATCCGTAGAACACCAGTTTTCTTTCTCCTAATAACGACGTCCTCTTGAGTAGTCCCCGTCCGGAGATCCGAATGGGGGACTATTTTACCTCCGGAATATTTTACCCAAGAGGACGTCATCATCATTTAATCATACAGTAAAGCTGTATGCCCTCAGGAAAATTTACGGCTGTAGTGTCCCCTTGCTTTCAGCCATTTGCAGTACCAGCACAGCAAGGGCGTTTTGGTTAGTGTTACAAGGCCAGATCAGTCAATCATCAAGACTGTTGCTCTTGCAACTACTGAAAAGACTGCTGCCCCTCTTCAGGAACCACATGTTTGTCTGGCCTCTCAACAGATACCCCTCCGTTGTGATTGGACCTACGGTACGGCTATCTGTATCGCTGAGGCACGCAAGCCTCCCCACCATCGGCAAGGTCCATGGTTCATGCCTCGCACATGTATCTCGCGAAAAGACCATGGGGGAGGGGGGGGGGTTCAGTGATATGTATTACTATATCTCTGACTATACCTGAACAATTTTCTACTTCTTTCTTTCTTCGATCACAGACATGTAGACATGTAATCAGGCCTATGAATTTAGTGAAGTCTTGCCCTAGAAGCTTTGGCCATCATATAAAGCAGCGTGTTACACGTGTGGGAAAAAAGGGCATGTCTAAGAAGTTTATTTGCAACGACACCAAAACGCCAATTTTGCCTGATCCGAGAAAAAACAGGCTCGTGCACATGCAGTGAACGCTGAGTTTTCAAAACCTATGTCAGATTCTGACAAATTTAAGGTTGTGACTCCTGCTCGCCCTAGTGCTGTGCAGCGACGTTGTAACAAACTATTCGTCTCATTACGAATTGCTGGCCATCGTGTGAACTCTTAATTAGACACAGGTGCCTCAGTAACTTTAATTAACCATGCCATGTACAAACAGCTAGGCTCACCATGCCTGTCCTGACAGCTAGGCTCACCATGCCTGTCCAAATCTAGCAAGCACCTCACTGCTTACAACGAACAGGAAATTCAAGTGCTTGAACAGTGTAGTTTACTTGCCACTTACAAATTTTACATCACGACAGTGAATTTTACTGTGTCGAAATCAAGAGACAGTGAGAAAAAAATCCGGTTTATATGCCTTTGATTTGTTTGGACTTAGCATCCAGGACAATGTACTTTCAGTCTCGTCTTTTGACCCAAGAAATTTTCTGAACTATTTTCAGAAGGAATGGGAAAAGCTAATAACTTTGTATCGCATGTTACATTGAAAGACAATGTACAGCTTAAGTTTTTTCCGGGCCCTCCCCTTTACAATTGCTTTAAGAGCCAAAGTAGCCAGTGAATTAAAAGAATTGCAAGAAAATGATGTAACTGCTCCCACTCAAGCTAGTCCATGGGCAAGTCCTCTCGTTTTGTTGCCTACGCATTTTGGTCGCATTTGCGTATGTGTTGACTACAAGTCTACAGCCAACCCACAGACAACAGTTGACACTTGTTCGTTACCTCGCTGTGAGGAACTATGGATAGGCTTGGTACAGGACGCTACTTTTCTAAGATAGATTTGTGTGATGCCTACTTGCAAATTCCATTGGATGAAGACTCGCACTTAGGACATTTCAACTTTACTTGGAACAGCTGACTGCAGAAGTGCATTTTGTTCAAATTACCTTGACGATATTGTCTCTCAGATCGTACACCAGAGGAACACATTGCCAATGTGTGTACTCTTTTTCGAGTGTTGTCAGAAGGAGGACTCAAGTTCAAATGATTCAAATGGCTCTGAGCACTATGGAACTTAACATCTGAGGTCATCAGTCCCCTAGAACTTAGAACTACTTAAACCTTTCTAACCTAAGGACATCACACACATCCATGCCCGAGGCAGGATTCGAACCTGCGACCCTAGCGGTCGCGCGGTTCCAGACTGTAGTGCCTAGAACCGTTCGGCCACTCCGTACGGCAGGACTCAAGTGTTGGCTCGAAAAGTGTGACTTTTTTCAAACTGAACTACAGTACTTAGGTTATGTGATAAACAGTCAGGATGTACATCGCCTCCAATCTCATTTGCTTGCAATTCGTGACCTGCCTGTTCCTCACAACGTGTCTCAACTGCAGTCAGTACTAGGCGAGACGGAATACTACATTCGGTTCATGCCGAATGCCGCTGAGATCCCGGCTCCATTGCATCGCTTGCGACGCAAAAATATGCCTTTTCGTGGACTAAAGACTGTCAAGACGCATTTCAGAAACTCAAAAATGCCTTGCTAGTGACAGATGTTTAGTACGAGTACATTTTGACCCTGGCAAGCCATTACTTTTACAAGTCGACGCTTCTTTCTACGGAATCGCCGCTGTGCTTTCTCACAGAATTGGTGCGCAAGACAGACCTATTGCTTTTGCCTCAAAGTTGTTAACGCTAGCTCAGTGCGATTATTCACAAATTGAAAAAGAACCTCTCGCTGTTGAGGATGGTGTGACAAAATTCCATCACTATTTGTTTGGTCGCAAATTCTATTTAGTAACAGATCAAAGCCCTTTGCAGCCCTTGTTTCATACGTCAAAGCCGATCCTACACGCACTGTTCAAAAATTGCAACGCTGGGCTTTGTTGCTTTCGCGGTATCAGTATGAAATTGTGTAAAGACCTACGGCAAAGTATGGCAACGCAGACACCCTATCTTGCCTTGCGATTGGCCCAGACTCTGATTTTGACGCATCTGCCGCATCTTGTTGCCAGATCGATGCGCAAGACTCTGAATTGCTGGAATCTTTTCCCTTGCACTACAGAAAAATTGCACAGGCCACGGAAGCAGACCCAGG
Source organism: Schistocerca nitens (assembly GCF_023898315.1). Classification (NCBI taxonomy): domain Eukaryota; kingdom Metazoa; phylum Arthropoda; class Insecta; order Orthoptera; family Acrididae; genus Schistocerca; species Schistocerca nitens. Next base: position 791,147,017 of record NC_064618.1, on the reverse strand, counting down.
TCTCAAGATTTTGCTGCAATACATTCGCACGTCTTGGCCTCGTTCATTGAACAGTGTCCAAAACACAGTTGTGCGCCAATATTTTGCACGTCGGCATAACCTTTCAGTTCAACAAGGTGTGATTCTAATTCAAAATGACAGTGGAGAATCGTGTGTGCTTATTCCCAAAGTATTGCAAAAGGATGTGTTGCGATTGCTCCACCAAGGACATAGGGGAATTGTTTGCACTAAACAGTCAGCGCGACAGCACTGTACATGGCAGGGCATGGACGCCCACATTGAACAGAAGACGTCACAGTGTTGTGCATGCGCGGAAAACCAATCAGCTCCGCCACAAACATTCTCAGTTTGGCCTAAGACTCAATCGCCATTGAAATCGCCATGGGAACACTGACTTACTCGTTGGCTCATAGTGATAGACCCTTTTAGCACGTTTCCATTTGCGGTGCCTATGGCTTCTACCACACCATGTAACACCACTCAAGTATTGTCCTCCATATTTTGTGTCGGACAATGGTCCACAGTTCACTTCACGTGATTTTGAACACTTATGTGAACGAAACGGCATTCGTCATCTAACAAGTGCTCCATTTCACCTGCAGTCCAACGGAGGAACAGAACACTTCGTACACACGTTTAAACAACAGATGGCCAAGCTTCGCATACAGGAACAGGCGCTCCAACTCTTTCTCGGTTCCTGTAGCTCCTACCCAGGAGTCAGACCATCACCAGCGGGACTTCTGCATGGCCGCCGCCATCGGACGCTGCAACACTTGCTACACCCACCACAGCATCTGACACTGCCAGTGGTCCGCAACTATCGATTTGCACTGTGCCACCTTGTTCTTTTCAGGGTTTATGGCAGCCTTGGGCGTTGGGAAAGAGGCGTGATCCAGGCATGCATTGGCTCTTTTACAAGCTTGATTCATGGTCCTGATGGTTTGCAGCGCCGCCACCAGAACCAAATTCGTGCGTGTCATTTGCCCCGTGATTCTGCTGCTTTTCTTCCCCATATTCACAGCATCACGGTACTGTGCAGCCTTCGCAGCCGCGCTTGTGCCACCAGGGCAACCCCAGGAGGAGCTGATGGGCGATGCGTCCTCGCCCCTGCCGCCCACACTCGCTGTGGCAATAGTCCGTCACTATTTGTTTGGTCTCAAGTTCTATTTAGTGACAGATCACAAGCCTTTGCAGTCCAAGTTTTATCCGTCACACATCGCCGTCGCCGTGGCCGTCATCGCCCGAGGACACGCCCTCAGGCCTGTACATGTGCACTGACAGCAGTTTTCCGAAGGATGTTCCTGTTGCCGTGCAAGTCAGATAGCGGGTTATGGTCGGGAATACGACGTCCTCCGCAGTCACGGCTCCCGGCTCATCTCTATGTCCAGCATCCTGCCGCCCTTCCCGTGTCGTTCTCATTTTCCCTACATGACAATGGTTCGGTACTTTTTTTTGGGGGGGGGGGGGGAGGGGGGATGAGGAATATGCTGGCGTAAGCTGTCGCCAGCACAGGCACACGACTCGGTAAAGTGTAGCGCGAAGATCGATAGTAGGCGCTCGATCAAGCGCGCATATCACGAGAGAGGCCAGAGACAGACTTGCAAGCAACATACCGCCAAGGCCCTCTCGACCGCAAGTATTTACGCCGCTGCCGCTGACCGGAGGCTCTCAGTCTCTCACTCACTGGCTCAGTCACTAGCTCAGGCACTAGTTCAGTCGTTTCCACAGACTCATTCTAGTTTGGCATCTGTCATTCGTCCATGAAGCGGGACTTCACCAGCAGTGAGCAAACATGGGCTTTTATTGAAGAGATTGTGTAGTGTCGGCAGACTTGCCAACACTACGTACACTAATTGAAAGAGGCGGCCAAGATGCACGCGCTAACTCACGAAGGATGGAGTGATGTCTGAAACAGGATACGTAATGAATGCTATAAAGAAAAGTACGTAGCGGCTATAATACTTAACTTTATTCCATCCTTTGTATACATCGTTCTTGATGAGACATCTGGAGATTGTGGCGATACAAGTGAGACTCTTTAGATACAAGCTATCTAAGGCTAATGGCGCCTTGCTAGGTCGTAGACATGGACTTAGCTGAAGGCTATTCTAACTGTCTCTCGGCAAATGAGAGAAAGGCTTCGTCAGTGTAGTCGCTAGCAAAGTCGTCGTACAACTGGGGCCGAGTGCTAGTCTCTCGAGACCTGCCGTGTGGTGGCGCTCGATCTGCGATCCTGACAGTGGCGACACGCGGGTCCGACATGTACTAATGGACCGCGGCCGATTTAAAGCTACCACCTTGCAAGTGTGGTGTCTGGCGGTGACACCACAGATTGTACTCTGTTAAAGTTCGAATCCTGCCTCGGGCATGGATGTTTGTGGTGTCCTTAGGTTAGTTAGGTTTAAGTAGTTCTAAGTTCTAGGGGACCGATGACCATAGATGTTAAGTCCCATAGTGCTCAGAGCCATTTGAACCATTTTTTTTCTGTTAAAGTTAAGTAGCAGCTATCTGTTCAAGAAAATAAATAACTCTGTTGATCCACGTGTGCAGTTGTAGAAAGTGGATACCGGCCACTAAACAACGTCCTCTCCCTTGATTCCTATGATACAAGACCCTGCACTGGCAAGGAGAACACTACAACGGTCTCGTCATCTCAGAGTAGCGCTTGCAACCTATATCTTCAATTATTTGCTGCGTGTACTCCAACCTTTGTTTTCCTCTACAGTTTTTACTCCCTCTAGTAAGCCTACCATCGAAGTTATTTCGCGACGTCTTAACAGAGGTCCTATCAGACTGTACCTTTTCCCTTTTCAGTGTTTTCCATGTATTCCTTTCCTCGTCGATTCTGCGCAGAACCTCCTCATTTCTTACCTTATCAGTCGACCTAATTTGTAACACTCTTCTGTAGCACCACATCGTAGATGCTTTGAGTCTCTTATTTTCTGGTTTTCCCGCAGTCCTGTTTCACCGCCATACAATACTGTACTCCAAACGTACATTCTCAGAAATTTCTTCCTCAGATTAAGTCCTATGTTTGATGCTAGTAGAGTTCTCTTGGCCAAGAATACTCTTCTGCTAGTGCTAGTCTGCTTTTTACGTCCTCCTTGCATCGTCCATCGTGGGTTATTTTGCTGCCTAGGGCGCAGAATTCCTTAACTTCAACTTCTTCGTGATAAAAAAATCCAGCTATTGTTTCTCGCCGTTCTCATTTCTGCTACTTCTCATTACTTTCGTCTCTCTTCAATATACTCTCACACTCATTCTATATTCATTAGATCATTTATTCAGAAGGTCCTGTTATTCTTCTTCACTTTCACTCAGGATAGCAATGTCATCAGCGAATCTAATCACTGATTTGCTTTCACCTAGATTTTAATTCCACTCTTGAAACTTCCTTTTTATTTCCGTCATTCCTTCTTCGATATACAGTCTGAACGTTAGGGGTGACAGACTACATCCATTTTTAATGCGAGCACTTTGTTCTTGGTCTTCTATTCTTATTTTTCATTCTTGGGTTTAGTACATATTAGACGTCTCTACCAATAGCTTACCCTATTTTTCTCAGAATTTCGAACAGTTGCACCATTTGACACTGTCGAATGCTTTTTTCAGGACGTAAGATCTATGAATGTGTCTTGAGTTTTCGTTAATCTGGCTTCCATCACCTTCCGCACCATCAGAACTACCTTTCTGGTGCTTTCACCTTTCCTAAGGCCTAACTGATCATCAGCTCATACATCCTCAATTTTCTTTTCCGTTCTTCTGTATATTATTCTTGTCAGCAGCTTCGATGCACGAGACGTTAAACTGATTGTGCGATAATTCTCGCGCTTGTCGGCTCTTGCAATCTTCGGAATTGCGTGGATGATGTTTCTCCGAATGTCAAATAGTATATCGCCAGAGTCATACATTCTACACACCAACATGAATAGTCGTTTTGTAGCTAATTCCCCCAATAATTTCAGAAATTCTGATGGAATGTTATCTATCACTTCTGTCTTATTACACCTTAGGTCTTCCAAAGCACTTTTAAATTCTGTTTCTAGTACTGGATCCCCTGCCTCTTTTATATCGATACCTTTTCTTCTTCTGTCCCTTATCAGACAAGTCTTCCCTCATAGATGACTTCAATGTACTCTTTCCCCCTATCCTCTCTTTCCTCTGTTTTTAACAGTGAAATTGCCGCTGCACTCTTAATGTTACCACATTTTCTTTTAATTTCCCCGAAGGCTGTTTTGACTTTATTATATGCTGAGTCAGTCCTCCCAACAACCATTCTGGTTTAGATTTCTTCACTTTTATCACTCCGCCGTTTTGCCTTAACTTCCTTCCGCTTCCTATTTACTTCATTCCTAAGTGACTTGTATTCCTATATTCCTGAATTTCGCTGAGCATTGTTGTACTTCTTTCTTTCATCGATAAACTGAAGTATTTCTTCTGTTACCTATGGTTTTTCCGAACTTACCTTCTTTGTACCACTTTCTTTTCTTTCCAACTTCTGTGATTGCCCTTTTTAGAGACGTCCATTATTCTTCAACTCAACCGCCTACTGTGCTATTCCTTACCACAGTATCTATAGCTACAGAAAACTTGAAGCGTATTTCTTCATTCCTTAGTGCTTCCGTATCCCACTTCTTTGTGTATTGATTCTTCCTGACTAGTCTCTTACACTTTAACCTACTCTTCGTCACTACTACATTGTGACCTGAGTCTATATCTGCTCCAGCGTACACCTTACAATTCAAAATCTGATTTCGGAATCTCTGCCTGACCATGATGTAATCTAACTGAAATGTTCCCGTATCTCCCGGCCTTTTCGAAGTATACCTCCTCCTCTTGTGATTCCTGAACTGGTTATTCGCTACCATTAGGTGAAATTTATTCTGAACGCAATTTGTCTTTCTCCTCTCTCAGTCCTAATACCAATCTCATATTCTGCCGTAAACCTGTCTTTTACTCTTTCTCCTACAACCGCATTCCGTTCCCCAATCACTCAATGAGTGTCAGATTTTCATCACCCTTTACTTACTGAATTAACCGTTCAACAACTTCATATACTTCCTCTATCTCTCCCTCCTCGGGTTGCGACGTTGGCATATAGAAAAAAGTTTTGCATCGCCTCGATTCCTAGAGTTCCGGAACCTGTACAGAAACCTGGAATAGGGATCAACATAAACATCATTTCCGCCCTTCCTATTGCTCTTCAAAATCACACATTGCGTGTTGTACCGCCATATAGCGAGACCTTCAGAGCTGGTGGTCCAGATTGCTGTACACATCGGTACCTCTAATACTCAATACCACGTCCTCTTGCATTTATGCATGCCTGTATCCGTCGTAGCATACTATCCACAAGTTCATCAAGGCACTGTTGGTCGTGATTGTCGCACACCTCAACGACTATTCGCCGTAGATCCCTCAGAGTGGTTGGTCGGTCACGCCCTCCACAAACATCCCTTTTCAATCTATCCCAGGCATGTTCGATATGGTACACGTCTGGAGAACATGCTGGCCACTCTAGTCGAGCGATGTCGTTATCCTGAAGGAAGTCATTCGCAAGATGTGCACGATGGGAGCGCGAATTGTCATCCATGAAGACGAATGCCTCGCCAATATGCTGCCGATATGGTTGCACGCTCGGTCGGATGATGGCATTCACATATCAGACAGCCGTTACGGCTCCTTCCATGACCACGAGCGGCGTACGTCGGCCCCACATAATGCCATCCGAAAACAGCAGGGAACCTCCACCTTGCTGCACTCGATGGACATTGTGTCTAAGGCGTTCAGCCTGACCCGGTTGCCTCCAAACACGTCTCCGACGATTGTCTTGTTGAAGGCATACGCGACACTCATCGCTGAAGAGAACGTGATGCCAACCCTGAGCGGTCCATTCGGCATGTTGTTGGCCCCATCTGTACCGCTCTGCATGGTGTTGTCGTTGCAAAGGTGGATCTCGCCATGGATGTCAGGAGTGAAGTTGCGCATCATGCAGCCTTTTGCGCACAGTTTGAATCGTAACACGACGTCCTGTGGCAGCACGAAAAGCATTATTTAACATGGTGGCGTTGCTGTCAGGGTTCCTCCGAGCCATAATCCATATGTAGCAGTCATCCACTATAGTAGTAGTCCTGGGCGGCCTGAGAGAGTCATGTCATCGACATTTCATGTCTCTCTGTATCTCCTACATGTCCAAACAACGTCGCTTTGGTTCAATCCGACACGCCTGGACACTTCCCTTGCTGAGAGCCCTTTCTGTCACAAAGTAACAATGCGAACGCGATCGAACCGCGGTATTGATCGTCTAGGCACGGCTGAACTACAGACAACACGAGCAGTGTACCTCCATCCTGGTGGGGTGACTGAAACTGATCGGCTGTCGGCCCCTTTCCGTGTAATAGGCGCTGCCAGACCAGTGGAATTGCAACCTGAGTCTCTCTTAGGTGGCGATGATGTCGCCCCACATACGGCTCGACAACCAGGAGTGATGGTGGGTGGGGGGTCATTTCTTTTCGTAGTAGGACCCCTATGATTGTCATCCGCGGCACCTTTACAGCAAGCGACACGTCATCGATACTCTACGACCCATTTGGTTGTCCTTCATGGCGAACTATACATGGTCTACATTTCAGCAAGATAACGCCCGTCCGCACAAGGTGAGACATTCTACTACTTTTCTTCAGGCTTATCAAACTTACCTTGACCAGCAAGGTCGCCAGATCTCAGCTTAATTGAGTACCGTTTGGAACATTAGAGGCTGGGCCCTACAGCCAGTTGAAGATTCGCTGATCTAATACGCCAGTTGGACATAATTTGGCACGACAACCCTCAGCAGGACATTCAACAACTCAGTCAGTGGCGCAAGATGGGCAGAGGCGGTCGTGTGTCAGACGTTGAGTAGCAAACGCCAGTGGCCAGCCCAGCACGATACCATCGGTTCATAAAGTGCGAAATGCTTTGCCCCATCATTAAGGGAGAACTCTGCAGTCTGTCGACAATTGCTGGTGCTACTGTTTAGGAAGAGTCCACATAGACTTATGACACAGAAACCAAGTCGTGTTCTGTTTAGTTGGTGCATTCGGAATGTAGAAAGATATTTTGCCATTCGTTGGAACTCGCGTTGTTCTGAAGCAGTGGTCTTTTACCAATTGCTTATCATATTAAAAATGACTCCATTGGCTAACAAAAATTCTGCATTAATGGTAGAAATGTTAGAGATGTAGACTCTCACTGGCTGAGGATGAGGCAATCGTTCAGATTGGCTTGCAGGTAACGTTGGCGGCAACGCGAGCGGTTGTGCGCAAGTTTTACACTCACTCACGATTCACTCACTTTTCTAGATTCAGATTTGTCATTTGGGTTAGAGATTCAGGCCTGGAGATTGCTATGGCTTTCGGCATTCTGGAAATGTACGACTGCCTTCTGCAGTCCACGACCTGCTGCAACGCCAGCTCGCCACAGAGCCACACATTAAGCGTAGGTTCGCGCAACAATGAGGCGAGTCAATACCACTGAAATGGGAATAGGCGCCTTTCTACGCTTCATATAAATAGGGACTAAGGTCAGTCACAGATAGTGAATTGATTCATGCCTTGGCTAGGGTTTTCCTATTTGGCCTTCATGCATGCTTAAGCGCTTCAGTTTTCGGGGACGAAGCATTCATCATGACCAATGCTACATCGCATTTGATATTCAATTGGGTGCATCGCGAGTTTATTACCAGAGCTTCTTCCATTTCTCCCTGAGTTATTATTTCTGATCCAGTGTCATAGGGGAACATATTGGAAACACTGACAAGAAGAAGGGACAGCATAATAACATATTAAAATATAAGGGAATAATTCTATGGCACCAGAGGGAGCCGTAGACGGTAAAAACTGTTAGGGAGAAACAGAAACTGGAATACATCCAACAAATAATTGACGATGTAGGATGTAACTGCTAATCTGAGATGACAAGGTAAGGACAGGTGTGTAATTCGTGGTGGTCTACATCAAACCAACCAGAGGACTAAAAATAAAATCATATAGAATTAGTTTGTATGCTTTCTTGTTTTACATACAGTCAGATTTTACAGATTTTCACCTTGCTGGAATGCTGTAGGGTCAGCAACTTGTGATGCTACTTCAATATAAAAAACAGGCAAAGTCGCAAAAAGTTTTTTTTATTACTTGATGATGTCTACCTCCCCCCCCCCCCCCCCCTGAACCATGGACCTTGCCGTTGGTGGGGAGGCTTGCGTGCCTCAGCGATACAGATAGCCGTACCGTAGGTGAAACCAAAACGGAGGGGTATCTGTTGAGAGGCCAGACAAACGTGTGTGTGGTTCCTGAAGAGGGGCAGCAGCCTTTTCAGTAGTTGCAAGAGCAACAGTATGGATGATTGACTGATCTGGCCTTGTAACACTAACCAAAACGGCCTTGCTGTGCTGGTACTGCGAACGGCTGAAAGCAAGTGGAAACTACGGCCGTAATTTTTCCCGAGGGCATGCAGCTTTACTGTATGATTAAATGATGATGGCATCCTCTTGGGTAAAATATTCCTAAGGTAAAATAGTCCCCCATTCGCATCTCCGGGCGGGGACTACTCGTTATCAGGAGAAAGAAAACTGGCGTTCTACGGATCGGAGCGTGGAATGTCAGATCCCTTAATCGGGCAGGTAGGTTAGAAAATTTAAAAAGGGAAATGGATAGGTTAAAGTTAGATATAGTGGGAAATAGTGGAGTTCGGTGGAAGGAGGAACAAGACTTCTGGTCAGGTGAATACAGGGTTATAAACACAAAATCAAATAGGGGTAATGCAGGAGTAGGTTTTATAATGAATAGGAAAATAGGAATGCGGGTAAGCTACTACAAACAGCATAGTGAACGCATTATTGTGGCCAAGATAGATACGAAGCCCACGCCTACTACAGTAGTACAAGTTTATATGCCAACTAGCTCTGCAGATGACGAAGAAATTGAAGAAATGTATGATGAAACAAAAGAAATTATTCAGATTGTGAAGGGAGACTGGAATTCGAGAGTAGGAAAAGGGAGAGAAGGAAACATAGTAGGTGAATATGGATTGGGGGGAAGAAATGAAAGAGAAAGCCGTCTGGTAGAATTTTGCACAGAGCATAACTTAATCACAGCTAACACTTGGTTCAAGAATCATAAAAGAAGGTTGTATACATAGAAGAAGCCTGGAGATACTGACAGGTTTCAGATAGATTATATAATGGTAAGACAGAGATTTAGGAACCAGGTTTTAAATTGTAAGACATTTCCAGGGGCAGATGTGGATTCGGACCACAATCTATTGGTTATGACCTGTAGATAAAAACCGAAGAAACTGCGAAAAGGTGGGAATTTAAGGAGATGTGACCTGGATAAGTTGACTAAACCAGAGGTGGTACAGAGTTTCAGGGAGAGCATAAGGGAACAATTGACAGGAATGAGGGAAAGAAATACAGTAGAAGAAGAATGGGTAGCTTTGAGGGATGAAGTAGTGAAGACAGCAGAGGATCAAGTAGGTAAAAAGACGAAGGCTAGTAGAAATCCTTGGGTGACAGAAGAAATACTGAATATAATTGATGAAAGGAGAAAATATAAAAATGAAGTAAATGAAACAGGCAAAAAGGAATACAAACGTCTCAAAAATGAGATCGACAGGAAGTACAAAATGGCTAAGCAGGCATGGCTAGAGGACGAATGTAAGGATGTAGAGGCTTATCTCACTAGGGGTAAGATAGATACAGCCCACAGGAAAACTAAAGAGACCTTCAGAGAAAAGAGAACCACTTGTATGAATATCAAAAGCTCAGATGGAAACCCAGATCTAAGCAAAGAAGGGAAAGCAGAAAGGTGGAAGGAGTATATAGAGGGTCTATACAAGGGCGACGTACTTGAGGACATTATTGTGGAAATAGAAGAGGATGCAGATGAAGATGAAATGGGAGATATAATACTGCGTGAAGAGTTTGACAGAGCACTGAAAGACCTGAGTCGAAACAAGGTCCCGGGAGCAGACAACATTGCATTAGAACTACTGACAGCCTTGGGAGAGCCAATCCTAACAAAACTCTACCATCTGGTGAGGAAGATGTATGAAACAGGCGAAATACCCTCAGACTTCAAGAATAATATAATAATTCCAATCCCAAAGAAAGCAGGTGTTGACAAATGTGAAAATTACCGAACTATCAGTTTAATAAGTCACGGCTGCAAAATACTAACGCGGATTCTTTACCGACGAATGGAAAAACTAGTAGAAGCCGACCTCGGGGAAGATCAGTTTGGATTCCGTAGAAATGTTGGAACACGTGAGGCAATACTGACCCTACGACTTATCTTGGAAGAAAGATTAAGGAAAGGCAAACCTACGTTTCTAGCATTTGTAGACTTGGAGAAAGGTTTTGACAATGTTGACTGGAATACTCTCTTTCAAATTATGAAGGTGGCAGGGGTAAAATACAGGGAGTGAAAGGCTATTTACAATTTGTACAGAAACCAGATGGCAGTTATAAGAGTGGAGGGGCATGAAAGGGAAGCAGTGGTTGGGAAGGGGTTGAGACAGGTTTGTCGCCTATCCCCGATGTTGTTCAATCTGTGTATTGAGCAAGCAGTAAAGGAAACAAAAGAAAAATTTGGAGTAGGTATTAAAGTCCATGGAGAAGGAATAAAAACTTTGAGGTTCGCCGATGACATTGTAATTCTGGCAGAGACAGCTAAGGACTTGGAAGAGCGGTTGAATGGAATGGATAGTGTCTTGAAAGGAGGATATAAGATGAACATCAACAAAAGCAAAACGAGAGTAATGGAATGTAGTAGAATTAAGTCGGGTGATGCTGAGGGAATTAGATTAGAAAATGAGACACTTAAAGTAGTAAAGGAATTTTGCTATTTGGGGAGCAAAATAACTGATGATGGTCGAAGTAGAGAGGATATAAAATGTAGCCTAGCAATGGGAAGGAAGGCGTTTCTGAAGAAGAGAAATTTGTTAACATCGAGTATAGATTTAAGTGTCAGGAAGTCGTTTCTGAAAGTATTTGTATGGAGTGTAGCCAAGTATCGAAGTGAAACATGGACGATAAATAGTTTGGACAAGAAGAGAATAGAAGCTTTCGAAATGTGGTGCTACAGAATAATGCTGAAGATTAGATGGGTAGATCACATAACTAATGAGATAGTATTGAATAGGATTGGGGAAAAGAGAAGTTTGTGGCATAACTTGACTAGAAGAAGGGATCGGTTGGTAGGACATGTGTTGAGGCATCAAGGGATCGCCAATTTAGTAATCGTAGAGGGAGACCAAGAGATGAATACATTAAGCAGATTCAGAAGGATGTAGGTTGCAGTAGGTACTGGGAGATGAAGAAGCTTGCACAGGATAGATAGCATGGAGAGCTGCATCAAACCAGTCTCAGGATTGAAGACCACAACAACAACAACAGCCGCGCGGGATTAGCCGAGCGGTCTCAGGCGCTGCAGTCGTGGACTGTGCGGCTGGTCCCGGCGGGGGTTCGAGTCCTCCCTCGGGCATGGGTGTGTGTGTTTGTCCTTAGGATAATTTAGGTCAAGTAGTGTGTAAGCTTAGGGACTGATGACGTTAGCAGTTAAGTCCCGCCGGCCGCGGTGGTCTCGCGGTTCTAGGCGCGCACTCCGGAGCCGTGCGACTGCTACGGTCGCAGGTTCGAATCCTGCCTCGGGCACGGATGTGTGTGATGTCCTTAGGTTAGTTAGGTTTAACTAGTTCTAAGTTCTAGGGGACTAATGACCACAGCAGTTGAGTCCCATAGTGCTCAGAGCCATTTGAACCAATTTTTGAGTTAAGTCCCATAAAATTTCACACACATATATATATGATGATGTCTAGTTTCAGATTTTTGTTCGTAAACTATTCTGAAATCATCCATCCAATTAGATTAAGTATTACTCCACATAGCAAAAGATCACGGCAGTAGTTATCCGAAGGAGTACAATGCAAGTGATCATTAAGCTGTTTGTATCCGGTTTTATGATCAGTTGCATTGTACTCCTTTAGACAATGATTTTCATCATCGAACGATGTTTCTTTCACAGCTAGGTAAACTATTTATCGATCTCTGTAAATATACATTGAGGTGAAAGGAGTCATGGGATAGTGTTATCCACATACACAGATGGCGGTAGGTATAAAAGGGCAGTGCATTGGCGGAGCTGTCATTTGTACTCATGTGATTAAGGTGGAAAAGTTTCCGACTTGGTCGCACGACGGGAATTAATAGACTTTAAACGCAGAATGGTAGTCGAAGCTAGTCGCTTGGGACATTCCATTTGGAAATCGTTTGGAAACTCAACAGTCTAAGATCGACAGTACGAAGAGCGTGCAAAGAATACAAGATATCAGGCAATACCTCTCACCACGGATAACGCCGTGGCCGATGGCCTTCACTTAACGACCGAGAACAGCGGCGCTTGTGCAGGATTGTCAGTGCTAACAGACAAGCTACACAGCGTGAAATATCCGCAGAGATCAATGTGGAACGCAGGGCAAACATGTCTGTTAGGACAGTGCGCTGAAGTCTGGCGTTAATGGGCTATGGAAACAGACGACCGATACGAGAGCCTTTGCTAACAGCACGACATCGCCCGCAGCGCTTGTCCAGGGCTCGTGACCATACGGGTTGGATGTTAGACAACTGGAAAACCGTGGCATGGTCAGATGAAGCTCCATTTCAGCTGGTAAGAGATGATGATAGCGTTCATTTATGGCTCAGACGCTACGAAGCCATGGACTCGGATTGCCGACAAGGCCAACTGATGGTAGCTCCATAACAGCGTGGGCTGTGTCTACATGGAATTTACGTTTATGTCCGGCTACTAGGAGACCGTTTGCAACAATTCATGGACATCATGTTGAGAGGGAGCAGCTTGATCCATCTCTTTATGATTAGTTTTTTCGTTGCATTATTTGGAATACTGTAGATGTTTACAATACTTTCACTTCTTTTTTTTAATTTAAGAAATGTTATAACTCGAGTGAAGAAATGGACTACCTGTTTACTTAATTCATAATTGCATGAATGCACTTCCTTTCCTTAATCCCTCTACGTGCTTCGAATCCTGCCTCGGGCATGGATATGTGTGACGTCCTTAGGTTAGTTAGGTGGTGGTGGTGGTTAGTGTTTAACGTCCCGTCGACAACGAGGTCATTAGAGACGGAGCGCAAGCTCGGGGTAGGGAAGGATTGGGAAGGAAATCGGCCGTGCCCTTTCAAAGGAACCATCCCGGTATGTGCCTGAAACGATTTAGGGAAATCACGGAAAACCTAAATCAGGATGGCTGGAGACGGGATTGAACCGTCGTCCTCCCGAATGCGAGTCCAGTGTGCTAACCACTGCGCCACCTCGCTCGGTGTTAGTTAGGTTTAAGTAGTTCTTTGTTCTAGGGGACTGATGACCTCAGATGCTAAGCCCCATAGTGCTCAGAGCCATTTTTGAACCTCTACGTGTCTTGGGTTGATTAACTTTCGGGTTTTTATCAAGCGTTCGACTGCTGCTAGTGCCAAGGCAGAGATGTGGTCGCCCTGTAGGTCGGTTCGCGCGATGATGCACCTGTTTGCCAGGGGTAGTTCGGGGCTGGTAACAGGTTTCCCTCCCCTCCATGTAAGCGAACGGCCGTTGAGAGCCGCCATGATAGTCACTCTGTCGGTAGCTGTTGTACTGAGCGGACGGAATCGAGGGTGATCTCCGTCTTTGCAGCCAATTTTACTGTGGAATGAGGTATTATGTGTTACGCTGTTATTAATCCGCTATTTTCCAAGATGGAATTAGGTAGCGTGTCGTTGCGGCTGTTCATTTTTGAGAAATTTTTCCTGTGCAATTAAAGTTTTCAGTTAGGGTTTCTTATCCAGATGTGAGCGTGTGGACTCACGTTATCCTATTGTAGGGCTGCAATCAGTTGGTGCCTTCAGCACACGAGAGCAGCAATAGGACAAAAAATCGTATAGTTCCACTTTTAGCAGCAGCGTTTTAATTTTAAAGTAACCCGTGGCCTCACCCCGCCTAGTTAGCTTGACACGTGGTCGTAACGGCTGACAAGTAATTTAGACGACGATTCCGTGTCAAACCTGCTAGGACATGCGTGTGTTTTGTGTGAGTTACTTAAGGTTCTAATCGTGTGACGTAATTTTTAGGCCTCATCATAAATTTTACTCACGGATCTTTTGACTCATGATAAACCCCATTTGCAAGTAGCACGTCCTAACTACTTTGCTAAATAATAGGTTGTGTGTGTGAATTATTGTATGGAATGGAAAAGAAGAATGAACAGAGGGATGAGTACAAAGAAATTTGCCGTTGGTATCGATCACCCACGTGGTGTCGAACTGCACTGCCAGCGAGCTACCAGTTCGTTCTTGAAAATTAGCTAAGGTGAGGATGCTTGCGTGTGACGTTAATTGTTAATTTGCGTGTGCCAAATTTCACAGGATGTTTTATTTTTAATGAATTTTTTTGTGTATACAGGAGATGCTTGTGTCTGCTTTGTTCCCCCGTTTTCCCGCCAAGAATCTTTGTTATAATTGTGGCTATTCGGTCCAAGTAGCAGCTTGGGGTGTGAATTTCGATCACGGAGCAAGCAGACGGACTACTGAGGCAGCAACGTAGATCCCTCCTCTTTCCCAGCGCATAATTACAAACGAGATGCCTGATAGTTTAAGCACCTTCAGTGCGAGAGGGTATTGAATGGGTTCCTGCTAATACGGGCGCCTTCAGTGCTAGACAGAAGTAGAATTTAATTCGACTTGGCTTTGTTCAAATGGTTCAAATGGCTCTGAGCACTATGCGACTTAATTTCTGAGTTCATCAGTCGCCTATAACTTAGAACTAATTAAACCTAACTAACCTAAGGACCCCCCCCCCCCCCCATGAACCATGGACCTTGCCGTTGGTGGGGAGGCTTGCGTGCCTCAGCGATACAGATAGCCGTACCGTAGGTGCAACCACAACGGAGGAGTATCTGTTGAGAGGCCAGACAAACGTGTGGTTCCTGAAGAGGGGCAGCAGCCTTTTCAGTAGTTGCAAGGGCAACAGTCTGGATGATTGACTGATCTGGCCTTGTAACAATAACCAAAACGGCCTTGCTGTGCTGGTACTGTGAACGGCTGAAAGCAAGGGCAAACTACAGCCGTAATTTTTCCCAAGGGCATGCAGCTTTACTGTATGCTATGATGGCGTCCTCTTGGGTAAAATATTCCGGAGGTAAAATAGTCCCCCATTCGGATCTCCGGGCGGGGACTACTCAAGAGGATGTCGTTATCAGGAGAAAGAAAACTGGCGTTCTACGGATCGGAGCGTGGAATGTCAGATCCCTTAATCGGGCAGGTAGGTTAGAAAATTTAAAAAGGGGAATGGAGAGGTTGATGGTACATATAGGGGGAATAAGTGAAGTTCTATGGCAGGAGGAACAAGACTTCTGGTCAGGTGACTACAGGGTTATAAACACAAAATCAAATAGGTGTAATGCAGGAGTAGGTTTAATAATGAATAGGAAAATAGGAATGCGGGTAAGATACTACAAACAGCATAGTGAACGCATTATTGTGACCAAGATAGATACGAAGCCCACATCTACTACAGTAGTACAAGTTTATATGCCAACTAGCTCTGCAGATGACGAAGAAATGTATGATGAGATAAAAGAAATTATTCAGATAGTGAAGGGAGACGAAAATTTAATAATAATGGGTGATGGAATTCGACTGTAGGAAAAGGGAGAGAAGGAAACATAGTAGGTGAATATGGATTGGGGCTAAGAAATGAAAGAGGAAGCCGCCTGGTAGAATTTTGCACAGAGCACAACATAATCATAGCTAACACTTGGTTTAAGAATCATGAAAGAAGGTTGTATACATGGAAGAACCCTGGAGATACTAAAAGGTATCAGATAGAGTATATAATGGTAAGACAGAGATTTAGGAACCAGGTTTAAAATTGTAAGACATTTCCATGGGCAGATGTGGACTCTGACCACAATCTATTGGTTATGACCTGTAGATTAAAACTGAAGAAACTGCAAAAAGGTGGGAATTTAAGGAGATGGGACCTGGATAAACTGAAAGATCCAGAGGTTGTACAGAGTTTCAGGGAGAGCATAAGGGAACAATTGACAGGAATGGGGGAAAGAAATACAGTAAAAGAAGAATGTGTAGCTTTGAGGGATGAAGTAGTGAAGGCAGCAGAGGATCAAGTAGGTAAATAGACGAGGGCCAGTAGAAATCCTTGGGTAACAGAAGAAATATTGAATTTAATTGATGAAAGGAGAAAATATAAAAATGCAGTAAACGAAGCAGGCAAAAAGGAATACAAACGTCTCAAAAATGAGATCGACAGGAAGTGCAAAATGGCTAAGCAGGGATGGCTAGAGGACAAATGTAAGGATGTAGAGGCTTATCTCACTAGGGGTAAGATAGATACTACCTACAGGAAAATTAAAGAGACCTTTGGAGATAAGAGAACGACTTCTATTAATATCAAGAGCTCAGATGGAAACCCAGTTCTAAGCAAAGAAGGGAAAGCAGAAAGATGGAAGGAGTATATAGAAGGTCTATACAAGGGCGATGTACTTGAGGACAATATTATGGAAATGGAAGAGGATGTAGATGAAGATGAAATGGGAGATACGATACTGCGTGAAGAGTTTGACAGAGCACTGAAAGACCTGAGTCGAAACAAGGCCCCCGGAGTAGATAACATTCCATTGGAACTACTGACGGCCTTGGGAGAGCCAGTCCTGACAAAACTCTACCATCTGGTGAGCAAGATGTATGAAACAGGCGAAATACCCTCAGACTTCAAGAAGAATATAATAATTCCAATCCCAAAGAAAGCAGGTGTTGACAGATGTGGAAATTACCGAACTATCAGTTTAATAAGTCACAGCTGCAAAATACTAACACGAATTCTTTACAGACGAATGGAAAAACTAGTAGAAGCCAACCTCGGGGAAAATCAGTTTGGATTCCGTAGAAACACTGGAACACGTGAGGCAATACTGACCTTACGACTTATCTTAGAAGAAAGATTAAGGAAAGGCAAACCTACGTTTCTAGTATTTGTAGACTTGGAGAAAGCTTTTGACAATGTTGACTGGAATACTTTCTTTCAAATTCTAAAGGTGACAGGGGTTAAATAGAGGGGGCAAAAGGCTATTTACAATTTGTACAGAAACCAGATGCAGTTATAAGAGTGGAGGGGCATGAAAGGGAAGCAGTGGTTGGGAAGGGAGTAAGACAGGGTTGTAGCCTCTCCCCGATGTTGTTCAATCTATATATTGAGCTAGCAGTAAAGGAAACAAAAGAAAATTTCGTAGTAGGTATTAAAATCCATGGAGAAGAAATAAAAACTTTGAGGTTCGCCGATGACATTGTAATTCTTTCAGAGACAGCAAAGGACTTGGATGAGCAGTTGAATGGAATGGACAGGGTCTTGAAAGGAGGATATAAGATGAGCATCAACAAAAGCAAAACGAGGATAATGGAATGTAGTCGAATTAAGTCGGGCGATGCTGAGGGAATTAGATTAGGAAATGAGACACTTAAAGTAGTAAAGGAGTTTTGCTATTTGGGGAGCAAAATAACTGATGATGGTCGAAGTAGAGAGAATATAATATGTAGACTGGCAATGGGAAGGAAGGCGTTTCTGAAGAAGAGAAATTTGTTAACATCGAGTATAGATTTAAGTGTCAGGAAGTCATTTCTGAAAGTATTTGTATGGAGTGTAGCTATGTATGGAAATGAAACATGGACGATAAATAGTTTGGACAAGAAGAGAATAGAAGGTTTCGAAATGTGGTGCTACAGAAGAATGTTGAGGATTAGATGGGTAGATCATATAAATAATGAGGAAGTATTGAATAGGATTGGGGAGAAGAGAAGTTTGTGGCACAACTTGACCAGAAGACGGGATCGGTTGGTAGGACATGTGTTGAGGCATCAAGGGATCGCCAATTTAGTATTGGAGGGCAGCGTGGAGGGTAAAAATCGTAGAGGGAGACCAAGAGATGAATACACTAAGCAGTTTCAGAAAGATGTAGGTTGCAGTAGGTACTGGGAGATGAAGAAGCTTGCACAGGATAGAGTAGCATGGAGAGCTGCATCAAACCAGTCTCAGGACTGAAGACCACAACAACAACAACAACCTAACATCACACACATCCATGCCCGAGGCAGGATTCGAACCTGCGACCGTAGCGGTCGCTCGGTTCCAGACTGTAGCGCCTTGAACCACACGGCCACTGCGGCCGGCCTTGGCTTTGGTAACTGCAATTATAACGTTTGTAAAATTTCTGAGTATATAGATAATAAATGTGTCATATAAATTTGATTTTATGGATTCAGTGATCATAACACCCCCATCCTGTGTAGAGAGTAATGTGAGTACTAAATTGGAGTCATGATAATCTGGCGGGAAGGAAAATTAACGAGGTTAGAGAATATAGATCATGTTAGAGCGTGGTAGGTTGTTACTTGTCCACTTGGTTGCTTGTGCCCTCCCCCGCGTCATCCGTTGCAAAATTTTAATATAATAATCATCAAATCATTCGACTACTGACTTCGGGCCGGCCCCTTTAATTGAACCAAGCGCGTAAGCAGCGTGTATATGAGGTGCCTTAGCACATACACCCATCCGGCACGCTCTGACATAGATTGAACGAAAGAGAGGAAGAGAAATATAACAACGGAAAATGGTGGTAACCATTCAATGTTCTCAAACATGTCACCAGGCCATGACTCTTGGCGATTGGATTGAAGGACATTCAGGACAATTAGAGCGAATGATTTGGCCACATGGTCCGACACGAATCCCATCGAACTCTTTTATTGCATACAATCAAGAAGTCAGTTCATGGACAAAATCGTGCAACACTTTCGCAGTTATAGACAGCTGCAGAGGCAGCATTGCTCAATATTTCTGCAGGCGACTTCCAACGACTTATTGAGTGCATGTCCTGTCCAACTGCTGCACTACGCCGTGCAAAAGGAACTCCGACACGATACTAGGAGGTATCCATGACTTTTGTCGTCTGATTGTGTACTGGGTGTTCCACAAATGTTGCGAGAAACTTAGAGCAGTTAAAGAGGGTGTCTTGAGGAACAAATCGACGGTAGGAATCTGTGTCGGTAAACGTTATCCAATGACGCTACAGTGTCGAAGTTACACGCAGCGCGCCTGCCACTGAGCCATCCCTTCTGCAGTAAACTTGACCATAAGCTGACGGACCGTAGGTAGAACGTCTCGCTATGTTGTTTGTTACTCAGTGACCGTGACTGATTGCCACGATCGCCAGTGGAGAAGATGATGGAGCTAGCTGCTGTGTAGACAAGCCTTGTTTCCCGCGTATGCGATGCTCTGTTGCCTCAGTGGATGTCGGTTTTCGGCACTCAGGTTTCCCACTCCAGTTTATTTTTCTCCTACAAATAAACGCTGGAGACTTCAGAAGTTTTCAGGAGAAAACAGGTATTCCACCGCACCTTCTCTCGCGCTGCTGCCAATAATACATGCAAGCCAATCTAACCGATTGCCTCAACCTCAGCCAACGAGTGTCTACATCTCTAACATTTCTCTCCGTTATGCAGAATTTTTGTTAAAGCTCCTGTTATGCCGGAGCCAAGGTAGCCCCTGAGGGCCGGCAACCCATATTACAACACAGAGGACAGGGTTGCCTATGTCCAAGGCTTACCAAAAGCACCACGGTAAACACCGGCTATTTACATACAAGATAATGGAAACAAACATTCCGAGCACTACTTTTGGCAGGGGGACCTCGAGCCACGGCCTGCAGGAAGTATCACTACGCCAAAACCTGATTGCTGGAGACACCTATTTAGGGGCTAGAACCAGCTCCAAAGTTCAGTTCACTCTGGATGCCTACCTCGTGGACTTCGTCTCTGAATTGGACTTTTAATAGAGTGTGTGTGTGGTACCACGAACCTTTGTGGAAAATTAGAAGTGAACTTTTGGTTGCCTCAATTGGGAGACTTCTATTGGCATCGTTATTGTTACCTTTCTTTTGTTGTTCAGTCATCAACCTTGTAACTTACATAAATAAAAGTAGTGTTTTTGAAAAATTGCGAATTTTCAGTCACAACAGTATCACTTTTATTATGCTAAGCAACTGGTAGGAAACCAGTGCTTCAGAACGTTGCGAGTTCTAACGAATGGCAAAATTTGTTTCTACACTTTGAGTGCTCCAACCAAGCAGAACGTGTCCTAGTTTCAGTGTCATAACTCAACTTGGACTGTTTCTTAATAGCACCGCCAGCAAGTGACGACAGACTGCGGGTGGAAACTCTGTCCGAAATAGTCATCCACTGAGGCAACAGACAATCGCGTTCATAGAAGATAAGGCATTTTTATCGTACTAACCACACATCTGAATCGCATTTACAGCAGACCAATTGGGATTTACGTCCGTTAAGTCAGACTGTTTTGTCTGGTGCTGACTTCAAGACGTGTCCTTCGAATTTCACTTTGTTGGGTAAATTGAAAACATAGGTCAAAGACTTAACTCCATTGTGAGCAATTTTTAATTGTCATTCATTATGTAAATTACTATTTATGATATAATGTGCATAAATAAATCATTATTTATATGACAGGCCGTACTTGTGAGGTAAGCAGGCAGTGTCGAATAGTATAATTTACAGTAATTACTTTTTTTCAATCTGAACAGCAGCTAAGGCCTATCAGTATGCAGCACTATTAAAAATTGTGGAAGTGTGGCAACAATAACAGGTAGCTTCTGGGATAGTCTTCCACATTTCCACAGCGGGTCCACACACACACTAGGACTAAGTCGACGCTCGTGACCTCAACATCATGCTACCAAAGTAAGTCTCCAAAAGAGACTAATAGGCTGTGAGAACATGAGCTACCAGGTGTGTTTATCGTTTCGGTTTTTTTTTCAGTTATAAAGAGCAGATCAGAATACCGGGTGGTTATAACTAAACTTTCCCTATTTAACATGTTATTACACGGAAACTAATTACCGTAAAGTGCCAAACTCGGTAGCATTAATGTAAAGAACTTGAGAACGAGTAATAATGCAGAATCAGTTCAACTGAAACACTTTTAAAGTGCTGCTACGGTACCATTACATACCGATATTATTATTGCTACAAAAGGCGCACAATATGGTGCCCATCAGCGTCCAGATGAGTCTGAAAGCACAGGATTGCATTCTGCACAGCAGAACGAAACATGTCCGTAGGTATGCTGGCTACCTCTCTTGATATGCTGCGCTTCAGATCAGCACATGTGTCAATGTTCCGCCGGCTGGGGTGGCCGAGCGGTTCTAGGCGCTACAGTCTGGAACCGCGCGTCCGCTACGGTCGCAGGTTCGAATCCTGCTTTGGGCATGGATGTGTGTGATGTCCTTAGGTTAGTTAGGCTTAAGGGGCTCCGGAACGCCCTATACTTGCAATGTTAAAATAACGCTTATAAATTACATCTTTCCTCACAAAGTATTTGAGGTAGGAAGTTGAACTTTTTACAGATTATTTATTGGAATATGGGCTACAACTTAACACAGGGATTTTACAAAATTTTAGTTCAGTTATTAAAGATGATTTTTTTTCAATTGTAATGAAAATTCACAACATTTTTTTGCAATTTTTTATTTATATATTCAAAAACTTACAGTTTTTTTGGAAAAAGGCAGTGTTAAATTATGCAGAAGGTACTGTTTAACATTTACTGAAAGTTTGAAACAAATATGTTTGGAAGATCCTTAGAAAACATGTAATTAGTATGAGAAAATAAAAGTTTTGGGAATCGAGCGACAAAGATTGGATTAACTTTTTAGTGCATTCCAGGTCCATAGGATGGGTTATCTTCATCCTCTGCAAACTCCTCCTCCAGCTTCCTCTTGTTCCTCCTCCTGTTTACTCTTGCTTGTATTTCTAGACTCTTTACAGCCCTGTCTGCAGCCCGAAGGCGTTCCTTGTCTAAAGCAAGCATCGCTCGTACCATGTTAGAACCTATCTTCATTCCCATATTTCTAAATACCTTTGGCTTTCCAACATTTCTCCTTTTCTTAAAAGCCTTCAGAGGATTTCTAATAACTTTACTTTTACTCATTATTATACTTCAACAAAACAGAGACTCAAGAAACAGAATTACTTACGAATATTTTCGAGATAACGACAGAGTAAATAAACATGAAACAATCGACAATCACACCAGCGATATATATTGAACCATCACAGGTTAGCCACAACACACACTTTATCTCACATCACTAAAATGTACCTGATGAACACGGACGTTAATAATAACACCATTTGCCAGCAGTTTAACAGCGCCACAGTGGGTCACGCCCATGTAGAACAAATTAAAAAAAAATTAAAAATAGTTGTAGTCTTCAGAATTGAATAAATTATATATCTATTAAAAGGTAATAGTCTGCAGATTCAGAAAACGCAAAAAAGTAAAAATTGAACTTTTCATGATTTTAAGCCTTTCCGGAGCCCCTTAAGTAGTTCTAAGTTCTAGGGGACTGATGACCTCAGAAGTTAAGTCCCATAGTGCTCAGAGCCATTTGAACCATGTGTCAATGTTCCCCTGGTAAATCCTATCATTCAGGTAGTCCCACAACCAGAAATTAGGTGACCGTGCCGGCCAAGCATTTAGAAATGATCGGCTGATAATTCGATAATTTCCAGATGTCCGGAGAAGCAGGTGAACTTCACGAGAGATGTGCGGTGGGGCCCAATATTGCACGAAAATTATTGAGTTCAGTGCGTCTCTCTCCTGTAGCTCGAGTATGACATGCTGGCGAAGCATATCGAAGTAACGCTGGCCAGTCACACTGCACGCCTTTGGTCCTTGAGCGCCAACCTGTTCAAAAAAGAATGGGCCAATGATGAACGCAGCCGTGAAGCCACACTATACGGTGACACGTTCACCATACAGAGGGACTTCATGCACAGTGACTGGAGGTGACGATCCTCACACTCGGAAATTGTGTGTTCACCTCACCCATCAGAGAGATGAGCATCTTTTGTCCATAGAATAGTCCAGGGCCAATCCTCATCAACTTCAATCCTTGTGATAAGAGGAGAGCGAAGTCAAGACGTCGTTGTGCGTCCTGTAGTGTAAGCTACTGTACGACATGGATCTTGAACGGATACTATTTGAGAATGGTTCGAAGCACCTTCCGTACAGTGGACCACGGGATGTTCAACTGTCGTGACACAGCACGCTCACTGCCTGACGATCGGGAATTGCGGGCAACGTTTTCTGCCATAGTAGCACCAATTTCATCAACCACCTGTGGTGCAACGGGTCGTCGGTTTCTTCCCGGAGCGACGCCGAGTTCTCCAATAAATTCGAACTTCTTCATCATACTTCGCACAGCTGGTGGAGAAAGAGGGCCCTTCCGTAATCCTTTCAGCCAGTGGTATTCTGGAACTGCAGCTGCAGCATTTCTGTTGTTATTGAATACAGCTTCACCAATAATGCCTTGCTCCTTTTGTTCAACCTCATCCTGACGCGTCAACAAGTGCACTGGGACTGATCAGCTGTGTAAGACTATGAATTACGATGACTCATCACGGCACCTGGTGGCTATAGCTGGAACCGGAGGGTGGCGCTGTGACGCATGGAAATCATGCAACTCCACGCTCTGGACATTAATGCTACCAAGTGTGGTACTCGTACTGTAATTAGTTTCGGTGTTATAACGTGTTAAACAGGGAAAATTTAACTATACCCACCCGGTTTATGGGAGCAAGTGAACCTGTTCAGGAGCAAACTTGAAGGCTTTATTAAGCCTTCACAATAGTCTACTTGCTTTTTTACTGGTTTTGGACATGCTGAATTCTTCAAGGGTCGATATCAAAAAATTTTGCTTGTCTATCAGTGACAAGGCTTCTTTACAACACCTCCTCACCTAAGCTAACATGGGGAAGTATATTCATATAACAAAACATCTGTTTGCATTCAGGACCATAGTTTATGAGAAATCCCCAATGGGATTGGTGAGAGGGGGGATGGAGTGATTATAGGGATGAATAGTAATGGGGTACCCGGACACCCTTTTTTATAGCCCACAAGGAGGGGACAGTCTACTACGGAAGATTTTAAATTATCAAAAACTTTGTGAGAAATCTATTTATACGAGGGCTATTCCGAAAGTAAGGTCCGATCGGTCACGAAATGGAAACGACTATGAAAATCCGATAAAGCTTTGCACAGATGTGTTGGGTAGTGTCTCTAGTATAACCCCAGTTAGCATCACGTCGCTCTTCTCATTTCTGAGCTCGCAGTGAGTGCGTAAAGATGTCTAGAAAATAGTGTCTGCCGCCAAGTACGGGGGCCTGGTGAGAAATTTCCCCTGAAGCTATGCAGCTAACATTACATAACTGTCGTGCTGTTTCGTCTTCAAGACAATTCTCAGCCGCATTCTGCAGGGGCAATGAAGATTCTCCTGCATCGTTTTCAAATGGAAATGTGAGATTACCCACACTACAGCCCGTAATTGTCTCCCTCTGAGTTTCAGCTCAGGTCACATGAACCGCTGGTTATGAAGACAACATTTCGGCACAAGACAACGAGCCGTAGGCCAGCGTAGAGAATTGGCGGAGAGCACTGGCGGCTGCCTTCTATAGCGAGGGTATGGGAAAGTTGGTACAACGCTACGATACACGTCTAAGTCGTGTCGGCGACTATGGAGATAAGTAGCTGCAAGGTGTATCTAACTGTTGCAAATAAAACATTTTTGATTTTTACCGTGGTTTCCATTTCGCGACCTATCGGACCTTACTTTCGGAATAGCCCTCGTATGATGTTGTTGTTATGGGCTGTACTCGCAATATCCAAACAAACAAATTTTAAACAGTAACTAGACCATTGTTATTAACTGCGAAGTAAATCAGTGAAAACAGTTGTGATCAATATTAGCTACCATAAGATGGTATCATAATGTGGTGGTTGGTACTGCTGTGTGTGCTATACAAAAGTGTTGATGCCATTCACAAATTGTTGAGGAAGTTTGAGTAATAAGCTGATTGACAACGGGTGCTGTTTATGAATTGTAGTAGGCTGACAATAATTCTACAGCATTTGGACAGTCTCCACAAATTTCATCAATGTCTGAGTGTCCATACCGTTCCCATATTTTGAATAACATAAATGTTGCTTGGAGGGAGGTGCTGTGTATAAATGGCACTCAGGATACCTTTTTAAAAAATTTCTGTGTGGTTAAGGAATCGCTGTAGCTGAGCCCTCCGTTACAGTGAGAGTTATTTACTTATTTACATATAACGTAGCACTCTTCTAACCATTACTCCCCGATAATTCTCATATGAATAGTCTGAGAACCTAGAGCCTAAACCAAAAATTATGATAGCTATGACGATGAGAGTCTTCAAGTTAATTTTCTTTGGTCTTAATTTATGGAGTTTCGGTTGGTTTAAAAACGTTGGCTTACAGATATCGAATACAAGCTTCTTCTATTTCTACCGCGTCTTTCAAGGGCAAGCCTTAGTCTTGGTTTGACAGCCCACTGAAGAATCACATTGGCTCTGGAAACCTGGGACTTGGCAATATCGTAGAGAATATGTCTGGTAATTTCGTGATAATAATCAAGTTACTTCCTGGTGTGACACCATATTATTCTACTAAATTCACTTGATATTTTCTCAGTATGTCAACTGAATATTCTGAAAGATTTCTCGTATGATGTGTCTTATAACTATCAAACGTTTGTTTTTAGTCTAGGAAGGTTATTCCACGCAGAAACTGTAACTAATTCCGTCTTTTTATTGCCAATTATCAGTCTTAGACACCACTAGGACAATGAGAGAGCACAGGATGCCGCAGCTGCTCGCTAGGTTTGTGTTAACGTCAACGTGCTCTAAAGCCAACGCCGTTTTGGTTCCAAGTTCCAATCTCATGGGACACCAGCATTTTATGTCTTACATGACAGAGCTTCAGCCGTTGAAGTTTCTCAATATGGCATATAATTCATATCACAAGGAACCTTTATGAAGCGAGAAAACTGTTTCTGATGTGATTACTTTGATACACACTCTCACCTCATACACAGTACACTTCCTTCACTCTTCTATTAATTTCAAAGAGAAAAAAAAGTAACAAATGATGAACTTTTTTCTACTTAACAGTTCGTTTTCTGATCCATATACAGCGCTACTTACACTACTGGCCATTAAATTGCTATACCACGAAGATGACGTGCTACGGACTTGAAATTTAACCGACAAGAAGAAGATGCTGTGATATGCAAATGATTAGCTTTTCAGAGCATTCACACAAGGTTGGCGCCGGTGGCGACACCTACAACGTGCTGACATGAGGAAAGTTTCCAACCGATTTCTCATACACAAACAGCAGTTCACCGGCGTTGACTGGTGAAACGTTGTTGTGATGCCTCGTGTAAGGAGGAGAAATGCGTACAATCACGTTTCGGACTTTGATAAAGGTCGGATTGTAGCCCATCGCGATTGCGGTTTACCGTATCGCGACATTGCTGCTCGCGTTGGTCGAGATCCAATGACTGTTAGCAGAATATGGAATCGGTGGGTTCAGGAAGGTAATACGGAACGCCGTGCTGGATCCCAACGGCCTCGTATCACTAGCAGTCGAGATGACAGGCATCTTATCCGCATGGCTGTAACGGATCGTGCAGCCACGTCTCGATCCCTGAGTCAACAGATGCGGACATTTCTAAGACAACAACCATCTGCACGAACACTTCGACGACGTTTGCAGCAGCATGGACTATCAACTCGGAGACCATGGCTGCGGTTACCCTTGACGCTGCATCAAAGACAGGAGCGCCTGCGATGTTGTACTCAACGACGAACCTGGGTACACGAATGGCAAAACGTCATTTTTCCGGAGGAATCCAGGTTCTGTTTACAGAATCATGATGGTCGCATCCATGTGTCTCGGTCACCTCTTGTTCGCATTGACGGCACTTTGAACAGTGGACGTTACATTTCAGATGTGTTACGACCCGTGGCTCTACCCTTCATTCGATCCCTGTGAAACCCTACATTTCAGCGGGATAATGCACAACCGCACGTTGCAGGTCCTGTTCGGGCCTTTCTGGTTACAGAAAATTCGACTGCTGCCCTGGCCAGCGCGTTCTCCAGATCTCTCACCAAATGAAAACGTCTGGTCAGTGGTGGCCGATCAACTGGCTCGTCACAATACGCCAGTTACTACTCTTGATTAACTGTGTTATCTTGTTGAAGCTACATGGGCAGCTGTACCTGTACACGCCATCCAAGCTCTGTTTGACTCAATGCCCAGGCGTATGAAGACCGTTATTACGGCCAGAGGTGGTTGTTCTGGGCACTGATTTCTCAGGATCTATGCACCCAAATTGCTTGAAAATGTAATAACATATTTGTCCCATGGATACCCGTTTATCATCCGCATTTCCTCTTGGTGCAGCAATTTTAATGGCCAGTACTGTATATTCTTGAAATACACGTCATTCAACATGTCATCACAAGAACAGTACTAGAACCTGAAGTAAGAAAAGAGTAGCGAAAGATTAATACACTTATAGGAACCTGTGTACCAACACCTCAGATAAAATCGTCACGAATTTATGTACCAACTTCCGTTTTCCGGGTAAATATTATCTGCTGCACTGTGTACACTCAGTTTATCCAAAATATATCTCCCTGAAAACCAAACAATAATATTAAA
This sequence comes from Schistocerca nitens, assembly GCF_023898315.1. NCBI lineage: Eukaryota > Metazoa > Arthropoda > Insecta > Orthoptera > Acrididae > Schistocerca > Schistocerca nitens. Next base: position 791,119,311 of record NC_064618.1, on the reverse strand, counting down.
CAATCCTGTGCTTACCAATGTAAGAGCAAAAGAGTCTACTGTCGATTATAGGCTCAAGACACAATGCGTCGCAATCAGCTGGGCTGATGCTGGTCAGTCTTAGGCGGCTGTAGCCCAGCCGAGCAGAAAGTGTTCCTACCAAAAGAGGCAGTCACAAGCTCTTTCACGGAAACGTTTCCGCGACGTATTGCTATTATGGCGGATTAGAGAATGAAGTAAATCATCTCTGAGCTTCCAACAGATGGATAGTGTTTCGCATCCTACAGAGTTGGCAATTTGTGTAGTTGGTCGTTATGTGATTTTATTTCAGTGATTGCAAAATCAAATCGAACGTGCGCAATAGGTAGCCAAAGCAGATGGTTAATGGAGAGTCTGGAAGAATTCTGATCCAGTGTGGAACACCTAAATTAGGACAAAATCGTGACCCAACCACAAGTGGAGTTTGGTGGTCTGGTACATTGATGCTTCGATAGTATACCTAATGTCTATGTTTGATTACCACTTTAGGTACCGGTTTTTAAGCGGCACAAACAAATCCTATTTTTTTTCCTTTATTGTAATTTTAAACACCTATACAGGCGGGCTGTCAGCAGCATAGTACGCTGCTCTTCAGCCTTGAGTGGAACAATAAACATGACAGAGAGGTGATATATACAATACAAAAAACGGCGGGAAAAAAATGGAGATACAAAAAAACAATAAACAAGAAGCCGTTCACGTTGGACGAAAAAAAAACACTAACACTTGGAGACACGGCGCACAAATCACGGAGAACGGCGACGGCACATGTGAACAGTTGAGTTGTAACTGCACGAAACACAAAACGATGGCCGGCCGAAGTGGCCGTGCGGTTAAAGGCGCTGCAGCCTAGAACCGCAAGACCGCTACGGTCGCAGGTTCGAATCCTGCCTCGGGCATGGATGTTTGTGATGTCCTTAGGTTAGTTAGGTTTAACTAGTTCTAAGTTCTAGGGGACTAATGACCTCAGCAGTTGAGTCCCATAGTGCTCAGAGCCATTTGAACCATTTTTGAACAAATGTTCACTGAGCGTGTACGAGTCCGGGGACCTGCCAAGAGAGGAGGTGGAGGAGGAGGAAGGGGAAATGGGAGAGGGGAGAGGGGAAAGCAGAGATGCCATGGGCAAAGGAGAGAGGGGGAGGGAGGAAGGGGGAGGGGAAGCCCAGGGGAGAGGGTAGGAGGGAGGGGGGAAAGGAAAGAGAAGGGAAGGGAAACGGGGGGGAGGGAGGGTGCCTAAAGGAAAGGACACAGGAGGTGGGGGGGGGGGAGGATCAAAGTTGATAGGAGGGGTAGATGAAGGGGAGGAGGACATCATCAGGGAGGGGGACCTGGCGGAAGCCACCTTGGGAGAGGGTAAGGAGGGTTGAGAGATGGAGACCGGGTGGGACATGGGAATACAGGCGCGGCAGCGGGCGGGGGTGGGTGAGGATCGGGGAGACGAGCAGGTGAGGAGGGTCGAGTTTACGGGAGGTGTACAGGATCCGTATCCTTTCAAGGAAAAGGAGGAGGTGGGGGAAGGGGATGAGATCATACAGGATCCGCGTGGGGGAGGGGAGACGGATGCGATAGGCGAGGCAGAGAGCATGGCGTTCAAGGATTTGGAGGGATTTATAAAAGGGGGGGGGGCGGAGATCCAAGCCGGATGGGCATAACAAAGGATAGGGCGGATGAGGGATTTATAGGTGTGGAGGATGGTGGAGGGGTCCAGACCCCACGTACGGCTGGAGAGGAGCTTGAGGAGACTGAGTCGGGAGCGTGCCTTGGCTTGGATTGTCCGGAGGTGGGGAGTCCAGGAGAGGCGACGGTCGAGGGTGACGCCAAGGTACTTAAGGGTGGGAGTGAGGGCGATAGGACGGCCATAGATGGTGAGATAGAAATCAAGGAGGCGGAAGGAAGGGGTGGTTTTGCCTACAATGATCGCCTGGGTTTTGGAGGGATTGACCTTGAGCAACCACTGGTTGCACCAAGCGGTGAACCGGTCAAGAACAAATCCTATTCACCTGTGGCTCTAGAATGTGAAGATCGTACGACTCTACTGCGAGTCCAAATTAAAATTAAACGTGGGTCCTCATTGCTACCATGCAGCGGTTAGGTTGGCCCACGGCAGCGGTGAAGTGACGGGTACAGAAAGTCTGTAATAAGTAGCCTTCTTTACAGTATTAATGAGCCGTGCCAAAATTTGCTGTTTTGAAGAGCGCGCCGCAGCACGTAGTGTGAAGCAGTCGCCCTCCGTTTCTGGCGGTGGCGCCGATGTGGCAATCGCAGCTTTGGTGTCTCCCTCTGGTGGGAAAGAGGAAAGGTTGCCTGTTCACGTGCATTTAAGAGGCGCTATGAGCTCGCCAGTCGTCAGTTGGTCAGCCGGGTCAGTGTGGGGCAGTCAGTCTCTGTCTGCCGTCCGGAGTGCTAGTATGTGTTAGGCCGCCAGTCTGCTCGAGTTTGTTCAGGCAATGGTCATTGGCGGTTGGATCGATCGGTTAGTCGGTCGCGCACTGGGGCACAAGATGACTTGTCCGTCCTGAGCGTCGGCGCATGTGAGGTCGCCACGTCAGTTCAGTGAGCCGCGCCGTATAGCAAGGGGTAGTGGCTTCGCGGCCGACACGAGAGCAACAGGAGTCAACCCACGACATCGGTCTGGCCGGCGCGAGCTGCGACGCCGTGAGAAGGGAGATCGGCGCGCCTTCCTGCGTCCGTTGAAGCGGCTGGCAGCGGACGATTCGGGAGAGCGTTTTGGGGGTGCTGCGCCAGGTCTTCGCCAGACATCGCAGTTTATTAGAAGCTAAGTGATTCGTGATATGTTGTTTCATTTACTTGTTAAATTCTACTTGTTTTCTTGGTCAGTCTCTCGTCCTCAGCTTGCTCGTCTGTCTCCCATCCGCATTTGTTAGGCAGTTAGTGTCTGTCTGTCTGTATGTCTGTCGGTCAGCCGTACGTTAATAGCTGCCTCTGTCATGTCTGTCGGATTCGGTGTTAACGAATTTTTTTGCTTAAGGTGTAAAGGCAGAATTCCTGAAATATGTTTTTATCTTGCCTATCATCTTGAGAGACGGTATATGTGTAATGTAGAGCATGTTTGTACATTTTATGTAAGACTGCATTTCATGGGTTTTTATTTAAATGGTCCTTTTAGTATATAAATTTGGCACCCTTCTACCGTAAGAGTTTTCTTTAAAAGCAAGTTGACTTTTGTGGGCAAGTAATTTTTTTTAATGTGTGTGTCTTGTACCATTTCCATCCCTCCTAAGGGGTGCATCGTTTATGTGTTTGTGTAAGTTGTTAAAATTTTGTAGTTTAAGATAATCTGGTGTGTTGCAGATTTGCACCAGTGTAGTAAATTGTAACTTGACATTTAGAGGGTGCTTTCTGATTATAATTTTTAAATCTGTTTTTTTTAAAAGATAGGTTTTTTAGGAATAAAATTTCCATTTGATGAAAGAAATTTGTTTTCATCAGTTACCAACTGGCAACTACTTCCACGCTCACATAGTGTGATTAAATGTGTTAATGTTCTTGATGAATCGCTAGTAAATAAAGTAAATTCCTTAAGAAAAGATTTTGAAAGTAAATTCACGGATCAATTAATTTTTAGTTGATGAACCAATCGCCACATGAGATCACAGGACACTTACTTCATCTTTCATTTGAACTTGTAATGTTGAATATATTGGTTCTGGATTGGGATTCGAACTCGGATCTTTCCATTTGCGGGATTTGATCCCTTCGTTACTATACTGTCCCATCAATTCGTCGTTTGCTCAAGATTCCAAACTCCACAAGGACTCCACATACGGCATGTGTTTCGGTTCGAATCTTCGTCCGCCACAACATTTCACCACGTGTTTTCAAGTTCTAGCATGAGCATACCTAACTGCTGGTGGAAAAAATTTTCGTTTTTAGCTTTTCTCCATTCGTTGAAGACAACTGTGACGGTTTCGACTGCTAGTGATGGACAAATTTTCGTCACATCATTTCAAGTTCAAATATGCCACTCCTAGCTAATGGTGAAAAAGTATTCGCTACCTAACGTCTGTTCGTGTTTAGTCAAAGACGATATGTGAGGAGTTCGATTCGCAGTCACCACTGAAATCTTCATCATGTTATTTCTAGTTCAAACACGCGCACATCTCTATCCTGGGGAAAGGAGCTTACATTCAATGTTCATTTCTGGTAGGAAAATAACGGCGGTATGTGCTGGGCTCGAATCCTCGGAAGGCAGAGGTAATTGATTTGTCTCGTCATTTCAGTTTCGGATATCTCAATGCTGGAGAGAAAAATCGATATCTGACAGTTGATTCCGCTTAGTTAACTACCCGATTAGATGCTGGGTTCGAAACGCTGTCAAACACAAAACTGTATTTCACATCATTTCAAGCTAGTTACTAGTGAATCAATCCCTATTGAACATATTTCGTGGTTATTTACAAGGGACAATAGCTGCTGGATACGAGTCCTAGTCCAGTAAAAAATTTAGTCAAAACTGCTAACTGATACTGGCGAAAAATGAGGTGTATCACATCTCCTTAATCCTAATAAGCAATGAAAATCAGTTCTCTCTTTGACTCTCAATTAGGCAAGAAAACTGAGTGCTGGATTTTGATCTAGAACAGAAAATTCATCAATTCCTTTAACGTTCAGACACATGCACAACTAACGTCTCAGGAATAACGTAGAACTGTAATGTCACTTTGCGTTATTCAACGAGGGGGACAGGTGAATTTGAAACTGCAAACAGATACAGTGAAATTACTTCACATACATTGCTGATGGTAATGATAGATCGCTTGACGCTGTTGATCATAGTATTTCTAACTGGTTAGTTCATTAAACAGTTTGTACAAAGTCACTCATCAAGAAAATAGCAGTTAACACGTATTTGGATAATCTTTTGAAGAGCAAGAATATTTCAAACCAACAATGAATTTTTATTAAGATATTCTTGAAAAATCTCTTTTTCGAATGCAGTTTTGAGTAACTATTACTGAATAACGTATTTGGTAGAGTTATGGGAAAAGTTCCTCAAATACTAATGACAATGATAGCATTTTAGAAAAATCACTTATTGTAATAAAATTTGAGTTTGCCACTGTTAAGGTCTGTCACATCTCTAATAAGATATTTCCTAATATCGTGGTATTTGTTTACATCAGGAGCTATTGCCATACAGAGCATTGTTGTCTAGTGCTTACTTTTGGTAACCATTTTTATACTCAAATAACCTAACTGTCATGCTGGTTCTCTAATCACATTTGTGATTAGAGAACCAGCAGAACAGTTAGGCTATGCGGGTTACAAAGAAATCAGGCGGAACGCAGCACAGATCCCCAGGTCCTTCGGGTATTTTTGAGTGTGATAGTACCTGTACAGTTGTTTTCTCAGTGAGAAAACTATGTCGTTTCAGAAACGAATTGCTGGAAAATCGGCGCTGTTCACCAGTTTTTATTTTTTCCCTATATGGCCAAAGAAATCTTAATTTGTTTCATGACAAGTGGCAACTAACACGATATCTGGCAACTAAACGGTTGCTGAATCGCACGGACGGAAAGTTAAAGCCTTATATACGATGAAGGCTCTTCTCCACAGACGCCAGAATATACCACCAATTCTAAACGGGAGAGATGATATGAGCGAGCTATGTGCCAAGACCACGCTCTCTCAGACGTCTTCGGCACAAATTTCGCTCACATCGACCAGCTAGTTGAAGACCTACTGACAGCGAGAGGTGGGACATTCACTTCACTACCTTAATAAGAGGAAAATACCAGGACTTGGCCGCCTGATCTAGAGCAGCTGTCTCTGATGAGCCTCAAGCAGAGGTAGGTGTAGACAGGACACAACAAACTTTCAATAGGAAATTGAAAAAGAATGTAGGAAAGTCATCGAAAAGGAATAACGTTTTGTTGTTAGGCAGTTCTCATGCCAGAGGTGTAGGCCAACTTCTGCAGGAGGAATTAGGACCAGAATACCAGCTCACAAATTTTTTAAACCAAGTGCTAGTCTGGATCAGGTGACAGAGGATTTAGGTTCACTCTGTAAAGGATTTACCAGGGAAGACACCGTGGTTATTGTGGGAGGGCCAGGGAACAGTCTCGACAGAGATCCTGGGTACAGTATAGAGTGTGACCTAGTAAATATTGCGTCGGCATCGAGACACACCAATGTTGAATTTGTATCTGTCCTGAGACGCCATGACCGGCCTCATTTGAACTCTTCTGTTGGGAGAGTTAATTTGGAGTTGGAACGGCTGCTTGGGTCGGGTGCGGGGGCTCATATTGGTGTGGTTCCTGTTGATTCTCTCAGTAGGTGGGACTATACCAGGCACGGCCTACATCTCAACAGGAAAGGGAAGGGTAAACTGGCTGGGGTAATAGCAGAAAATTTAAGGGGGGGAGACACTGCCATGAATGGTAAAATACCAGTGGTTACAGCTGTTGGAGCAGCACCTTTTTTTGGATAGGTAAGACAGAAAGATGTCAGGATTGAAACAGATCTTCAGTTTAGGAAAGAAATTAAACAGCACAATTCCAGCACATGGATCACCAATCACAGTTGTCAATTATAAATTTTCACCAATCACCAGAAATTTTATCTCCACCAAGTTGTATCTCAGTCCTAGGTAATTGCATTGATGAGTTAAAGTTACCCAACCCAGTTGACATAATCTGCCTCTCTGAACGCCATGTGATCACTGGTATAGGAACTGGGCCAAAGCACAATGAGAAACTCAGACAGGAGAGTACTGCAAATGTTAGAATAAGGAAAGGTTCTCATTAAAGCATAATTAAAAATAATGTAAGCATATTTCATCAAAATATTGGGAGTTTAAAGAATAAAATAGATGAGCTTCTGGTTTGTTTAGAAGATTGAGAAGCTGAGGATGAAATAGATATACTATGCCTGTCTGAGCATCACATTGTTACTGATATGGATAAGGTGAATGTAAGTGGATATAAGCTCTCTGCACATGTAATTAGAGAAAATATGGAGAAAGGAGGAGTTGCCATATATGTCAAAAGTTATCATTGTGCAAAAAGTATAGAAACAAAAAAGTTTTGTGTAGAGAAACATATAGAAGCATGTGCCTGTAAGCTTAAACTAAATAAAGGCACATTTATAATTGTAACTGTATTTAGGTCCCCATCGGGAAATTTTCATCTATTTCTGAAAAATTTGGACTCCTTGTGCTATCTGTCAGACAGGGGGAAGCAAATTATTATTTATGGGGACTTCAATGTTGATTCTCAAAGAGGGTAATAGGAAAAGTGACCTTGAAGTATTACTCGGTTCTTTGAATTTGACACCCGTTATTGATTTTCCTACTCGGATGGTAAAGGATAGCAGCTCACTGATAGATAACTTCTTTATAGACCAAGATAAGTTTAACCAGATAAATGCTCAGCCTGTTGAGAATGGTCTTTCTGATCATGTTGCACAGCTAGTTACAATATATGACATACCTCCATTCGGCAGTACTAAACATTCCTCCAAAGTAGTACATTCAGTCAACGATTTAACAATTGCAAATTTCAGGGAAAGCCTACAGCAATTAGACTGGGATGAGGTGTACGGTGAACCTGATGCCAATTTAAAATATAATTTATTACATGACACTTTTGTAAATGCATTTGAAAACTGCTTCCCCAAGAAAATAGTTAAATATACTCGTAAGAAACCATGTAACAAACCATGGCTTACTAAGGGTATAAAAATATCTTGTAACCGGAAAAGGGAAATGTATCCGACAGCAAGAAAGAGTAGTGACCCAGTAAATATCAAACATTATAAAAACTACTGTGCTATATTAAGAAAAGTTATTTAAAAATCCAGAAGTATGTGTATCATGTCTGAAATCAGCAACTCTGATAATAAAATTAAAACAATTTGAAATATTATTAAAAGAGAAACAGATCAACCAAGAGCACAGGAAGACAGTATTACCATCAAATTAAATGAAAACTTTATGAACAAAAAGTCAGAAGTTGAAAATATTTTTAATAATCATTTTCTAAATGTTGTGGATATAGTAGGATCCAGGTGTTCATTAGAAGATGCTAGGCAGTTAATGGAAGAGGCTATACCTATGCAATTTGATACAATTGAAATCTCACCCACTTCTTCCTCTGAAATTTGGAAAATAATAAATTTGCTTAAAAGCAAAACTCACATGGAATTGATGGCATTTCCAGCAAAATACTAAAAGCTTGTTCTCAACAGATAAGTAAGATTCTCAGCCACCTGTGTAATAGCTCTCTGGAACAGGGCATTTTCCCTGACAGTCTGAAATATGCTATTGTTATACCTTTGCATAAAAAGGGGATGGATCTGATGTCAACAATTACCATCCAATCTCCCCTCTAACAGCTTTATCCAAACTTTTTGAGAAAGTAATGGATTCAAGAGTAGCTTCACATATCTGTAAAAATGAAGTACTAACAAAATGTCAGTTTGGTTTCCAGAAAGGTTTTTCAACAGAAAATGCCGTATATGCTTTCACCAATCAAATTTTGAATGATCTGAATAACCGAACACCACCCATTGGGATTTTTTGTGATCTCTCAAAGGTTTTTGATTGTGTAAATCATGAAATTCTGCTAGACAAACTCAAGTATTGTGATGTGATTGGGACAGTGCACAAATGGTTTAATTTGTACCTAACTGGAAGAGTGCAGAAAGTTGGAATAAGCAGTTCTCATAATATGCAAAGAATAGCACATTCCTCAAACTGGGGAACTGTCAAGAATGGGGTTCCACAAGGGTCGGTCTTGGGTCCTTTGTTGTCCTTAATATATATTAATGACTGGTCATTCTATATTCATGAAGAGGCAAAGTTAGTTCTCTTTGCTGATGATACAAGTATAGTAATCACACCTGACAAACAAGAATTAACTGATGAAATTGTCAATAATGTCTTTCAGAAAAAAACTAAGTGGTTCCTTGTAAATGGACTCTCACTGAATTTTGATAAGACACAGTACATACAGTTACGTACAGTAAATGGTATGACGCCATTAATAAATATAGACCTTAATCAGAGGCATATAGCTAAGGTAGAATATTCAAAATTTTTAGGTTTGTCCATTGCTGAGAGATTAAATTGGAAGAAACACATTGATGATCTGCTGAAACGTTTGAGTTCAGCTACTTATGCAATAAGGGTCATTGCAAATTTTGGTGACAAACATCTTAGTAAATTAGCTTACTACGCCTATTTTCACTCATTGCTTGCATATGGCATCATATTTTGGGGTAATTCATCACTGAGGAATAAAGTATTTATTGCACAAAAGCGTGTAATCAGAATAATTGCTGTAGTCCACCCAAGATCATCCTGCAGACATTTATTTAAGGATCTAGGGATATTCACAGTAGCTTCTCAGTATATATACTCTTATGAAATTTGTTATTAACATCCAAACCCAATTCAAAAGTGATAGCAGTGTGCATAACTACAATACTATGAGAAAGGATGATCTTCACTATTAAAGATTAAATCTAACTTTGGCACAGAAAGGGTTGAATTATACTGCCACTAAAGTCTTTGGTCACTTACCAAATAGTATCAAAAGTCTGACAGATAACCAACAAGTATTTAAGAAGAAATTAAAAGAATTTCTGATTGACAGTTCCTTCTACTCCATAGAGGAATTTTTAGATATAAATTAAGAAAAAAAGAAGAAAACCAAATAAAAAAATTATAAAAAAATTAAAAAAAACAAAAATAAAGTTGTTATATTAACTTAATTATATTGTTAAATTAACTTAATTATGTCATGTATTGGAAAATTTGACTCGTTCCGCATCATTACGAAATATTGTATTCATGATCCATGGAACTAGTATTAATCTAATCTAGGTCCGCTACACAGCAGCTGTCTTCAGTGCCTATTCCATTTCGGTTATTATCCAGAAGAACGGAAACATACCGATAATGGCCACAGCAAAGGTGGACTAAGAACTGGTCGTTCCCAAGAGCTACTGACCAATCAGGCTATGATCTCAAAGCTGTTTCAGAGGCTGTATTTCTAGACACCGTTGCAGCACGTGAAAGATAACATTATCCTCGAGGAACGCTTCGAGTTTCGGCACAGGCAGTCCACGATCCATCAGATGCTGCGGCTGGACGTTCTTGCAGAGCTCGTGGAATGGCGACCACGTCTTTAAACCTTCAAGTTAGCGGTCCGAGTTGTGACGTTTTCAATGTTTGGGATCGATGAAATTAAAGTATGAGCCCCCTATTCAATGATGGCACAAATCAGACTTGTGGAATGCATCAGTGGCTTGTGAGTGGCATGTGATTATGTGAAATTTAAAATTTTCCCGGCGAACTGAAAAATCAAAAAAATTTCGGGCTTGCAGCCGGTCGTCGTTAGCTTCCATCCACGATATTTCGACTGGACAACTGCCAGCCATCCTCAGGTGAGCCATCGAAGACTGACGAAGACGCCCTCCGTTCCGTAATATATAGCGTGCAGCGAGTATTCCGCGCATGCGTCAAAATCATATAGAGAGACGAACCACACCGCCCGCCAGCAGCGCCCTCGCTGGTGGAACTGCAGAACTCAGCTGTCTTCGGCGTTGTCAATTGCCGCGGCCATCGGGGTACTCTGACGTCTTCGTCTGGAGCAGATCTTAGAGATGACAGGGTTCCACGCATTATCTAGCTGGTAGCCATTGTCACGGTTGATAGGATTGTCTGTCATGCGAATTTCCACTGATTCTTTTATGACGGAGTCCCAAAAGGATATAGCTGTGGCCAAAATTGTTGTCTTGTCATACTCCATTGAGTGTCCAGTGGAAATGCAGTGCTGAGCAATTGTAGACTTGCTAGGTTGCAAAAGGCGAGTACAGCGCTGATGTTCAGTGCAACGTTCTTCTACTGTTCGCAATGTTTGTCCTATATATGACATGCCACACTGACAACGTATTTTATAAATTCCCGCCTTCCGCAATATCAGATCGTCTTTCACTCATCCCGGCAGGTCGGAAATCTTCGATGGTGGACGGAAAATTACTTTCACTCCGAAACCGTGGAGGGTTCTTGCAATTTTGAAGGAAATGTTGCCAACAAAGGGAAGAAAAGCTAAAGATTTAGTAGACGTGCTCTCTTCTTTCTCCACTCCCTGTTTCTTTGGCTTAATTGCAAGTGCCTTGCTAATTTGCCGGGTAGAATATCCATTCTCTTTTAACACCCTCTTCAGATGGGCAAGCTCTTCAGGCAAACTATCTGCATCTGACACTACATGAGCTCGATGTACAAGTCTTTCAAGTACACTCATTGTTTGCGATGGGTGATTGCAGCTGGACAAATTTAAATAGAAAATAAACAATTTTTTCAGCCTTCAGTTACAAGGTAATTTTTACTCGTTTACCTAGGTTTCGATTCCAGTAATGGAATCTTCTTCAGAACCTATAAATTAAACCACATACGGACATATATTACTCACTGAAACGCATTATCAGTCTAATAATTGAATAATAAAGAAATCGTGATACTTACAAAAAATTAAATTATTTTGAGAGCCAAACACTGGCCATGTCACAGATTAAAAATTAAAACAAAATAATCATAAGATTATGTCTGTCGAAATTAAAACCATTAAGGCGAACGTAGACGGAGCTACGCCGGCCAGAAATAAGGACCACACGTTAGCGGCTTGGAAACTAGGTATTTTTATTATTCCGTTTTAGGTTGGCTGCGCTGTAACAAATTCGTACGCAACAATAACATTCTCGCTGCCAATGCATTGTCGTTTGGATGGAACGAGTGTTTCGTGATTATCTCTGTGTCACTTATCATGCAGGTAGCGGGCTTTGCCTCTAGGCTACTCAGCTCACAATATACCGTATGATGTAAAACGTCTAACATTATCTCCATCATTGTCCTCTTGTTCAAAATTATCTCCAGGATGATTGGATAGATCGTCAATTTCATATGAATTAATGAACTCTGTAACTTCTTCTTCTGTAAGTGGCCTACGTCTATCTTAGACTCGGGGCATTGTGAAATCACCGTAAGATGGCTAAAAAAGACAGCGAAATAATGTCCTAAATTTCTATCCTATTACAACCTTTCAAACACAATGTCCTCATTTTGAGACATGTATAAAGTTATAAATATGTCACTTACCTTTCGTTCTGAAATACACCTTTAGTTTTCACCTTCAAGAATGCACCTTTCTACGCACAAATATTTTTTTTACCTAAACTCAGAAGGTATTAACCTGCTGATGGAATGTACAAAGATTACTGGGAAGTGTCCATGTGACTGTGCGCATTCAGTTTTGTTTTGTGGTACCACAGATTGACAGGAGATGTCGACACTGTTCTCAAATAAACACTCAGCTTGTGACAATAGGAGGACAACAATCACAAATGGTAAAATTTAACGAATTTTAATATACTAAGCATTTATTTAGTATGTCCTTATATGAGGACGCCATGACCGAAAGGGTTAAACAGAGCTGTGCATAGCCCAGGTACCTAAAGTACGAGTAACCTCAGGTAAAGACGCAACTGGTTAGCTCGTATGGGATGCTGTTTGGAAGAGAATACACTAGCAGTATCCGCTAGGTACCGCCGCAACTTAACATTCGTCTGTCAGCAGGACTCGACGTGGAAACAGGGGCGGGTCGATGCAGTGGTGCAGGAACCACGAGCAGTAGGCAACGCGTTGTGGAAAATCTACTGGGCCTATTGCGTGTTTCCTTTGTAAGCGTTAAAGATGGTACGGATGTATTGTTGCTCAGACAGAAAATCCCAGACGATAATTTGACTAGCATCCATCGCATACACAGTTGCTCGAGTAACTCGTTGACCTGTTCTCTTCAAAGCGATGCAGTATGTCTTCTTCAAATTAGAGCATTCGGCGTTGCCGTGACACACCACAGTTCTGTTTCCTCACGGTGAAGGTACCTTTTTGCGTAACGTGGGCAAAAAGTTTGTGCAGTGGCGTGTTACGTTGCGGAAAACGTTCGTGATACAGCCGACTAGCAGGTCTTACGTTACCTGGTGCTTCGCCACACACACGGAGCAGTTCTATTTATTCACAAAACGTGAACCGAACCATGTTTACTATATCGTAGACGCACAGTCATTGTATAGGTCTCGCAGCAAGTGAGCCGTAAAGTGACATCATGGACCGACTGACGTAGTACACATCATCCTGTCTACCCTATTGTATACCAGGACAAGAAACTCTATGGCTTTTCTCTTTACCTCAGCAGACATGGATGTGTTACATGCCCTGACTGAAACCGTCAAGTAACGGAAACGGTATCTTTGCGGACATGGTCTCATATTCAAAATATTACGTAAAGACTCCCCTCTGCCAGTCCTAGAAGTTGTTAACGGGGATTTCCGAATACCCTTAATAAAACACGCATTAGTTAAATCATTAAAGCAATAAATGAGAGTTGTAGAAAAAGTTTACCAACCATGTAACATTTATATTAAAATTATTGAAATCCTAAAATGTTTGCTTAAAAGAGGAAGAAATTGAAGTGACCATCTATGGGTACACCGAGGTACCATACATAATACGTACAGCAGCAGAAGCCTTACCTAACATTGTTGGTCCCAGTGGCTAAGTTCAAAATGGCTCTAAGCACTATGGGACTTAAGATTTGACGTCATCAGTCCCCTAGACTTAGAACTAAATAAACCTAATTAACCCAAGGACATCACACACATCCATGCCCGAGGCAGGATTCGAACCTGCGACTGTAGCAGCAGCGCGGTTCCGGACTGAAGCGCCTAGAATCGCTCGGCCACAGCGGCCGGCCCAGTGGTAAGTGATAGTGAATGGACTCATGATTTCTTTATTATAAGAGTGTAAAGAGAACGCTGCGGCACAGTTAAAGGGTCAATTGTTACTAAAAATTGGAACCAACAATGCAAAATGACTTAATTGTAAATATATATCCGAGTGATGCTAAATGTTATTATCTTTATATAAAGAAGTGTATTATCTTCTCAGTAACCTTCAAACCGTGAGCTACACCCATAATTTTTATATATGAGAGGGCCGCTATGGCCGAGCGGTTCTAGGCGCTTCAGTGTGGAACCGAGCGACCGCAACGGTCGCACTTTCGAACCCTGCCTCGGGCGTGGATGTGTGTGATGTCCTTAGGTTAGTTACGTTTAAGTAGTTCTGAGTTCTAGGGGACGGATGACCTCAGATGTTAAGTCCGATAGTGCTCAGTCATTTGAACCATTTATATATGAAATTAGTGAAATTATTCATGGCACTTGTGTTTCCTATGGTGTGGTCACTTTCGGAACTCAAATTAATAACCAAATTAACTAATTTAATAAGATTGAACCTTGAATTGCTGGTGTACCCATGTAACACCACAATAAAATAAAAACAGTGAATAGCTGAGGGAGTATGAATGAGAACAGTGGCGTATTTAAGTTTATAAAATGATGACCAGATTTTTATTAATCCTTTTGTAACGACAATGAGCTGATAATCCTTACAAAAGGAATGACAAACAAAAATCAGAGAAGGGATGGTGCTTGATTGCCAAAGCATTCCTTTGGGGTGGAAGTTATACGAATTCTCCCCTGAATCAATCCCTTTTACAACGCAATCTCTTTTTACATGAATCCTCTGTGAGGTCCAGTTCTGTTCAAATGGAACCAACTATGGCCAAATACACCACAAACCATGATTCACTGGAGAACAGGGAGTTGAGAATATCATTTAATAACCTTACCCCAGGGCTGCAATACTTTACCCTTTGATCTTGATTCAGGCGGCAGCAGAAAACGGCACGCTATGGGCGAAGAGTAGCGCGCTGCGGCAGCCGTAATGTTCTGACGCGTCCATGAAAATTTGCAAACTACATGGACTGGCGTTCTGATTATTAGAACGTTAAAAATTCCATATCAGAGCCCTGAAATCCCAGTAGATTTCAGTGTGAGGTGCACCTGTTCGCCGGCCGCGGTGGCCGTACGGTTCTAGACGCTTCAGTCTGGAACCGCGAGACTGCTACGGTCGCAGGTTCGAATCCTGCCTCGGGCATGGATGTGTGTGATGTCCTTCGGTTAGTTAGGTTAAAGTAGTTCAAAGTTCTAGGTGACTGATGACCTTAGAAGTTAAGTCCCATAGTACTCAGAGCCATTTTTTGCACCCGTTCGCTGGTATGGCCAAACCAATTTGACTCACAAGCACGACAGTGAGCTCCGGAATCGTCAGAAGTCAGATGGTAGACTCAGGACGAATAAGTTCACCTTCGTGACACATGATATGTCCGAGATGATATGCAGTTCCACCACAAATTGCAGACCACACGTTTCACCCACTAGGGAAAGATGTGAAGTTCTCCACCAAGGGAGGACCAGAAGACGAAGAAGGCAAACAATCACAGCTGCTTCCTACCAACCCTCAGTACGGGAGCTGAATCAGCAAAAACGAAACCACCTCCACATGGTACAAACCAATCGAACTATCCCTCACTGGAATAAGATTTTCACTCTGCAGCGGAGTGTGGGCTGACATGAAACTTCCTGGCAGATTAAAACTGTGTGCCCGACCGAGGCTCGAACTCGGGACAGCTGTGAGGACGGGCAGTGAGTCGTGCTTGGGTAGCTCAGTTGGTAGAGCACTTGTCGGCGAAAGGCAAATGTCCTGAGTCAGAGTCTCGGTCCGGCACACAGTTATAATCTGCCAGGAAGGTTCATATCAGCGCACACTCCGCTGCAGGGTGAAAATCTCATTCTGGAAACATCCTGCAGACTGCTGCTAAGCCATGTCTCCGCAATACCCTTTCTTTCAGGAGTGCTAGTTCTGCAAGGTCTGCAGGAGAGCTTCTGTTAAGTTTGGAAGGTAGGAAACGAGGTACTGGCAGAAGTAAAGCAGTGAGGACGGGGCGTGAGTCGTGCTTGGTTAGCTCAACTGGTAGAGCAATTGCTCGGGAAAGGCAAATGTCCCGTATCCCTCACTCACTGAATCTCCCCTGTTGGCCTGGCAGCTAATCCAGACACAGCACCGGGGTTCCCACGCTGTGGTAGCAAGCCTCTGCTTTGCGTATCCTGACGGGAGCCGATCACCGACTCGTAATCTCTCTTGTCTGGAAAAAGAATATTTTAGACTAGGGATGCGTCGTTCTCACACTAAGCATGGCCAGGCTTCAGCAAAAATGTCTACCTAGATGGGACCACAGTCCCTCATTTACAGAGTGATCTTATCTTTCCAGGCTAATAATTTCCAGTTTCTGAAAGAAATCTATTAGGCTTCTGAGTCAGTCGTGCCTATGAAATATACACTACTGCCCATTAAAATTGCTACACCAAGAAGAAATACAGATGATAAGTGGGTATTCATTGGACAAATATATTGTACTAGAACTGACATGTGATTACATTTTCACGCAATTTGGGTGCATAGATCCTGAGAAATCAATACCCAGAACAACCAACTCTGGCCGTAATAACGGCCTTGATACGCCTGGGCATTGAGTAAAACACAGCTTGGATGGCGTGTACAGGTACAGCTGCACATGCAGTTTCAACACCATACCACAGTTCATCAAGAGTAGTGACTGGCGTATTGTAACGAGCCAGTTGATCGGCCACCATTGACCAGACGTTTTCAATTGGTGAGAGATCTGGAGAATGTGCTGGCCAGGGCAGCAGTCGGACATTTTCTGTATCCAGAAAGGCCCTTACAGGACCTGCAACATGCGGTCGTGCATTATCCCGCTGAAATGTAGTGTTTCGCAAGGGGTCGAATGAAGGGTGGAGCTACGGGTCGTGACACATCTGAAATGTAACGTCCACTGTTCGAAGTGCCGTCAATGCGAACAAGAGGTGACCGAGACGTGTAACCAATGGCACCCCATACTATCACGCCGGGTGATACGCCAGTATGGCGATGACGAATACACGCTTCCAATGTGCGTTCACCGTGATGTCGCCAAACACGAATGCGACCATCATGATGCTGTATACAGAAGCTGGATTCATCCGAAAAAATGACGTTTTGCCATTCGTGTACCCAGGTTCGTCGTTGAGTACACCATCGCAGGTACTCCTGTCTGGGATGCAGCGTCAAGGGTAGCCGCAGCCATGGTCTCCAAGCTGAGAGTCCATGCTGCTGCAAACGTCGTCGAACTGTTCGTGCAGATGGTTATTGTTTTGCAAACGTCCCCATCTGTTGACTCAGGGATCGAACGTGGCTACACGATCCGTTACAGTCATGGGGATAAGATGCCTGTCATCTCGACTGCTAGTGATACGAGGTCGTTGGGATCCAGTACAGCGTTCCGTATTACCCTCCTGAACCCACCGATTCCATATTCTGCTAACAGTCATTGGATCTCGACCAACGCGAGCAGCAATGTCGCAATACGATAAACCGCAATCACGATAGGCTACAATCCGACCTTTATCAAAGTCGGAAACGTGATGGTACGCATTTCTCCTCCTTACACGAGGCATCACAACAACGTTTCACCAGGCAACGCCGGTCAGCTGCTGTTTGTGTATGTGAAATCGATTGGAAACTTTCCTCTTGTCAGCACGTTGTAGGTGTCGCCACCGGCGCCAACCTTGTGTGAACGCTCTGAAAAGCTAATCATTTGCATATCACAGCATCTTCTTCCTGTCTGTTAAATTTCACGTCTGTAGCACGTCATCTTGGTGGTGTAGCGATTTTAATGGCCAGTAGTGTAGGTTTTTGCTGCTCGCTAAATGAACCTGACAACTTCCTGGCGTCAGGGTTGTTAAAATCTTGCCTCCACTAAAAACTTGCACTAGCCGCTCTGTACGTATCGTCCAAGCTTCTAATATGAAAATGCTCGGAGTTTTATGATCTGACCACCGTTTGCACAAAAGCTGCGATTACAGCTGTCTCTCTTAAATAGTTTCCTCCGCCCACTTTCCACTAACTGGAAACCTATGTGAAGGGCTCATGTAAAATGTTTTTCAAACTGGCGCCCTCCTGCTCCGACCCTAAGTGGAAAGAGGGCAGTGCCATGGCCCAAAGTCCCTCTGCAGGTACAATCCATAAAGCGCTACATCCCAGAATCCCTCACACAGCCAGGCCGCTGGACTCAGCATTATAGCCTGCAGTCTACCATTCCCTCTGTTCTCGATCGCCTCCACTACGACTCCTTGGGACCAAGTTCTCTACAGGCTACACATGCAGTTATATGAACATTATGCTTAAAATTGCCTCATGTAAAAAAGTCAGTAACCACACATACCAAATGTAGTACTGGGGAACACTGAGATCATGACCTAAAATATGAATATTAACCTGACTGACAGTGTTGTTAAATTGAGAGAGTGGCAAGCCACCTCTCAACTATAGTAGTTAAGAATATTACAGCTGTACATATTATTGTATGAAAGTTATACCCTCTTAAATTTCTCTCTCTTTATTTTAGGAATTTAATAGTTTTAATATAAATACTGCGTGGTTTCATAAACATTCATTCTTTTACTGGTGTCACTAACATGTATTTTTTAGATGCTAAATGTGCTTCCTTTATTATATGATTTCTGACGCCAGTAAACGTGGTGATAATTTTATGCGTTTTTGGAGAACCTTAATTTAATGTTATTTCACACAGAATTTATTTATAAGTCCATTACACTACCACGGGAAACATCTGGTTTAGTGCTAAATAGTAGGGAGAGCAGTTGTCAAATTTTTACAACCAGATTCTTTGAGAGTGGATTACAGTCCTTATGAGTGACAGCTTCAGTTGTTTATTCTGACACCGGAGGCCGAATTGTGGCAGTCCGTCTTCTGGCACCGTGTCTATGGATGGCCTCACTGGAACATGACGATCGATACCGACGAGGCACACTATAGTAACCAATATAGCCGACTCTGCTACGACTACTTTCAATGAGTTCAGACAAAGATCCATAGCATGCATTCTACACACAAAATAGATCAAATCATGTCTGCTATTGCGTTACTTTATTTTAAATAGATCATGACAGGATCTACTGTGACCCATTATGCATTTTTGTATATACACTCCTGGAAATGGAAAAAAGAACACATTGACACCGGTGTGTCAGACCCACCATACTTGCTCCGGACACTGCGAGAGGGCTGTACAAGCAATGATCACACGCACGGCACAGCGGACACACCAGGAACCGCGGTGTTGGCCGTCGAATGGCGCTAGCTGCGCAGCATTTGTGCACCGCCGCCGTCAGTGTCAGCCAGTTTGCCGTGGCATACGGAGCTCCATCGCAGTCTTTAACACTGGTAGCATGCCGCGACAGCGTGGACGTGAACCGTATGTGCAGTTGACGGACTTTGAGCGAGGGCGTATAGTGGGCATGCGGGAGGCCGGGTGGACGTACCGCCGAATTGCTCAACACGTGGGGCGTGAGGTCTCCACAGTACATCGATGTTGTCGCCAGTGGTCGGCGGAAGGTGCACGTGCCCGTCGACCTGGGACCGGACCGCAGCGACGCACGGATGCACGCCAAGACCGTAGGATCCTACGCAGTGCCGTAGGGGACCGCACCGCCACTTCCCAGCAAATTAGGGACACTGTTGCTCCTGGGGTATCGGCGAGGACCATTCGCAACCGTCTCCATGAAGCTGGGCTACGGTCCCGCACACCGTTAGGCCGTCTTCCGCTCACGCCCCAACATCGTGCAGCCCGCCTCCAGTGGTGTCGCGACAGGCGTGAATGGAGGGACGAATGGAGACGTGTCGTCTTCAGCGATGAGAGTCGCTTCTGCCTTGGTGCCAATGATGGTCGTATGCGTGTTTGGCGCCGTGCAAGTGAGCGCCACAATCAGGACTGCATACGACCGAGGCACACAGGGCCAACACCCGGCATCATGGTGTGGGGAGCCATCTCGTACACTGGCCGTACACCACTGGTGATCGTCGAGGGGACACTGAATAGTGCACGGTACATCCAAACCGTCATCGAACCCATCTTTCTACCATTCCTAGACCGGCAAGGGAACTTGCTGTTCCAACAGGACAATGCACGTCCGCATGTATCCCGTGCCACCCAACGTGCTCTAGAAGGTGTAAGTCAACTACCCTGGCCAGCAAGATCTCCGGATCTGTCCCCCATTGAGCATGTTTGGGACTGGATGAAGCGTCGTCTCACGCGGTCTGCACGTCCAGCACGAACGCTGGTCCAACTGAGGCGCCAGGTGGAAATGGCATGGCAAGCCATTCCACAGGACTACATCCAGCATCTCTACGATCGTCTCCGTGGGAGAATAGCAGCCTGCATTGCTGCGAAAGGTGGATATACACTGTACTAGTGCCGACATTGTGCATGCTGAGTTGCCTGTGTCTATGTGCCTGTGGTTCTGTCAGTTGATCATGTGATGTATCTGACCCCAGGAATGTGTCAATAAAGTTTCCCGTTCCTGGGACTATGCATTCACGGTGTTCTTATTTCAATTTCCAGGAGTGTATTTTATATCTATTCCTGATGTAGATTTCAACTATACCATATGATGTAACATACCTCACGTAATGAGTGCGTGGTTGGTTGTCAATGATGTAATGCTGTATGCGATGAGTAGGACTTACAGCGTACACAGTGAACATCAGTAAAACCTACAAAGCGCATGGACAGATCCCTGATTAAAAATGGAGAGAGAAAGGTCCTATAAACGTGTGTCCAGAAATGGATAGCGTACATGTAATGACAGGAAATCGTCCCAGAACACACTATAGAGCTACATCACATCCACGTCGGAAAACACGTTCAAAGTGGCCTCCATGGGACTGCAGCAGATAGGGATAGTAGCGATTGTCATGCAGAGTACACATAATCGTACTTTGACATACACCGTGATGGCGGGCCACTTGCCTGGAGCTTGCCATAGGTGTCGTCTCAAAATGCTGTAGAACACAGATCGCCACTTCCCTGCACGTTTGTCTGTCTGAAAGGACAGCTGTCCGTTGTGGACGAGAGGTTCTAGGCGCTTGAGTCCGGAACCCCGCAGGTTCGAATCCTGCCTCGGGAATGGATATGTGTGATGTCCTTAGTTTAGTTAGGTTTAAGTACTTCTAAGTTCTAGGGGATTGATGACCTCAGATGTTAAGTCCCATAGTGCTTAGAGCCATTTTGTTGTTATTGTGGCCTTTATTTTACATATTTCTAGCTATGTCACCGTCCCTTTACATAGAAATCCGTCTGAATATGTATTATTATTGTATTTCAGTGCTTTCGGCTTGAAGATGGCCTACATTATAGTCCGAAACCGGTTGTCAAACAACATGGTATTGAACGATTTTAGCGTCGGTAATCCTGTATGGCGGAACTCCGTTGATGCTCTCTTGTTCTCCGGGTGAGAATGCTGAACCTGCTTGTATCACCTGTCACAATGTTGTTAAGGCACCCATCACCCTCACATTCAAAACGCAAAAGAAAATATTGACAAATGTCCAGTCTCCTCTGTTTCGTCTCAGGAGTGAGCATTCGAGGCACCCACTGAGCACACAGATTTTTGTACCGCAGTCTTGCAATGGTGGCCCGTACATCTCCTCGTGATACGCAACACTTACCTGAGAACTGTGTCCCACGATTTTCTCAGATAAGTTTATCAACTCAGTTCCGACGAGTCTCGTCGGTTGCCGTACGCGGTGTCCCCTAGGAGATCTGTCACACACTTTGAGGTCAGCAACGCCGTTTCCTTCATTACAAGCACCAACAACTCAACATCACACATCACTGATGCCTTTATTCTTCTATGAATTTCAATTTGGAGGCACGTTTGCTGCGCTTAGAAACATGATTAGTGCACAATGTTTCTCACGCACCGACATAGATATGTTACACACCACCATGTTACAGGCTACAGTTCTGAGCCCTCTAGCGGTTGAGAGTTGCTACTTGTTCTAGCGATGCGAAGTCAATCGAGTAACATGCGTGACATGTAATACCCACTCGATATTGAGAACAGAGTGAAATATTCTGAGGCGTTACTGTTGAGCACGGCCTCGTAGAACTGTCTCTCACATTTTTGAGTTGCTACAGATGTCTAGGATTTTAATAACCACCTAACACTAATAATAATAATAATAATAATAATAATAATAATAACTGAGAAAAGACATCGGACAGCTAACACAATTTATAAGAAATGAAATCTCGGAAAAAAAACGAAAAAGGTTAGGTAAAATCTCACAACAAGAAGCGACAGAGCAATTAGACGAAAAGAAGCAGAAATTACAAGCATTAGCCAAACGACTCAGAAGATACAAAAAAAGTGAAAATAGAAGGAAACAAAACCAAACATTCAACACAAACCAAAAGAAATTTTACCAGACAATAGATAACACACACATTAAAATAAACAATCCACCAAACATAACAGACATGGAACACTTCTGGAGCAACATAGGGTCAAACCCGGTACAACATAACAGGCATGCACGGTGGATACAAACAGAAACAGACACATACAAGATGATACCACAAATGCCTGAAGTGATAATTTTGCAACATGAAGTCACCCAAGCAATTAATTCTACTCACAATTGGAAAGCCCCTGGAAATGATAAAATAGCAAATTTCTGGTTAAAGAAGTTCACCTCAACACATTCACATCTAACTAAACTATTTAACAGTTACATTGCAGACCCATACACATTCCCTGATACACTTACACATGGAATAACTTATCTGAAACCTAAAGATCAAGCAGACACAGCGAACCCAGCTAAATATCGCCCCATAACATGCCTACCAACAATATACAAAATATTAACTTCAATCATTAAACAGAAATTAATGACACATACAACACAGAACAAAATTATGAATGAAGAACAAAAAGGCTGTTGCAAAGGAGCACGAGGATGTAAAGAGCAACTGATAATAGATGCAGAGGTGACATATCAAGCTAAAACTAAACAAAGGTCGCTACACTACGCATACATTGATTACCAAAAAGCTTTTGATAGTGTACCCCACTCATGGTTACTACAAATACTGGAAATATACAAAATAGATCCTAAATTGATACAGTTCCTAAACATAGTAACGAAAAATTGGAAAACCACACTTAATATCCAAACAAATTCAAATAATATCACATCACAGCCAATACAGATTAAGCGTGGAATATACCAAGGAGACTCATTAAGTCCTTTCTGGTTCTGCCTTGCTCTGAACCCACTATCCAACATGCTAAATAATACAAATTATGGATACAATATTACTGGAACATACCCACACAAAATCACACATTTGCTATACATGGATGATCTAAAACTACTGGCAGCAACAAATCAACAACTCAACCAATTACTAAAGATAACAGAAGTATTCAGCAATGATATAAGTATGGCTTTTGGAACAGACAAATGTAAGAAAAATAGCATAGTCAAGGGAAAACACACTAAACAAGAAGATTACATATTGGATAACCACAGCGACTGCATAGAAGCGATGGAAAAAACGGATGCCTATAAATATCTAGGATACAGACAAAAAATAGGAATAGATAATACAAATATTAAAGAAGAAATAAAAGAAAAATATAGACAAAGACTAACAAAAATACTGAAAACAGAATTGACAGCAAGAAACAAGACAAAAGCTATAAATACTTATGCCATACCAATATTGACCTACTCATTTGGAGTAGTGAAATGGAGTAACACAGACCTAGAAGCACTCAATACACTTACACGCTCGCAATGCCACAAATATAGAATACATCACATACATTCAGCAACAGAAAGATTCACATTAAGCAGAAAGGAAGGAGGAAGGGGATTTATCGACATAAAAAACCTACATTATGGACAGGTAGACAATTTAAGAAAATTCTTTATAGAACGAGCGGAAACTAGCAAAATACACAAAGCAATCACTCATATAAATACATCGGCTACACCACTACAATTTCATAACCACCTCTACAACCCTTTAGACCACATAACATCAACAGATACGAAGAAAGTAAATTGGGAAAAGAAAACACTTCATGGCAAGCACCCGCATCATCTAACACAGCCACACATCGATCAAGACGCATCCAACACATGGCTAAGAAAAGGCAATATATACAGTGAGACAGAAGGATTCATGATTGCAATACAGGATCAAACAATAAACACCAGGTATTACAGCAAGCATATTATTAAAGATCCCAATACCACAACAGATAAATGCAGACTTTGTAAACAACAAATAGAAACAGTAGATCACATCACAAGCGGATGTACAATACTAGCAAATACAGAATACCCCAGAAGACATGACAATGTCGCAAAAATAATACATCAACAGCTTGCCTTACAATGTAAACTTTTAAAACAACAAGTTCCTACATACAAGTATGCACCACAAAATGTACTGGAGAATGATGAATACAAATTATACTGGAACAGAACCATTATAACAGATAAAATAACGCCACATAACAAACCTGACATCATACTCACCAATAAAAAGAAGAAATTAACACAACTAATCGAAATATCCGTACCCAATACAACAAATATACAAAAGAAAACAGGAGAAAAAATTGAAAAATACATCCAACTGGCTGAGGAAGTCAAAGACACGTGGCATCAGGATAAAGTTGACATCATACCAATTATACTATCAACTACAGGAGTCATACCACACAATATCCACCAGTACATCAATGCAATACAGCTGCATCCAACCATATATATACAACTACAGAAATCCGTAATTATTGATACATGTTCAATTACCCGAAAGTTCCTAAATGCAATATAACACATACCGTACAGTTAATAGGATGTGACGCTTGATCAAGGTCCGCGTCACTTTCCATTCTTAACCAGACTTAACGTCTGAGAAAGTAAAGAAAGAATAGTAATAATAATAGAAATTAATAATAATACGTTACATTTACACGACAAGGTCCAAGGAACGCGCAGTGTCACATATAATTTGTTCCATCTGCTTTTCTCCTCTGCTACGCGTTTCCAGTTCTCCATTATCGCCAGATCCAGAAAATCTTGCGTTGTTCAGTCCATTCATTTTTTCTAGATCTTCCTACTATCCTGCTGCCTGATGGGAACCAGTCCTTTGCAGTTTTGGGCCATTCTGTTTGTTTCACTCTAAGTACGTGTCCAGCCCATTGACGTCTTTTGCTTTTCATCACTCCATCAATGTTAGGCTACTTGTACAGCTCTTCTGTGTTGTAGCGCTTTCTCCAATATCCTGTAGCTGGATCCGAGGTGGCCAATATATTTTCGTGAGGACCTTTCTCTGCAATGTAAGCAGTCAGTTAAGCTCTCGTCAATAACAATAAATTATATAAAAATTTAATATGCTGACAATAATTTGTTTAAAGCAGGACATCGCTTTAGCATGATTTAAAAAAAATCTGCAAATTGAACAAATAAATCATTTGAAAACCACTAGTCCGAAAGTCTGAGAAGCACATGTATCTTGCAATTTATTTAAGAATTATAACAACAACAAACTTTCACAACTCTGACAACCTCATAATTTAGACAGTATACAGTCGAAGTGTTCATCCACCACTATCTCAATTCCCTTGGCACTCTTATTGTGAAAAGAGGAATATAAGAGCTTGTAAATAGAATGAGAGACGCTGTTTATTTTCTCATACTTTCGGAACGTCAGTATTTCTGCTATTTTCTTCCACTTCTGTCTTGCCTCACCCACGTTTCTGTGGCTAACCACTTACACTGTGGATTCATATACCATGTCAGCTTTACTGTTGGTAGCAGGGTGTGGTTTGTCTGTGAAGGAGCGCCTTTACCTGGCTGGAACGTTATCCACAGTCGGTGAGGTAGCAATGCCTAGCTACGTGGACAGGCAATTGAAAACAACTATGTAATGAACGTAGTTTCTAATTTTTTATAGTAATTTTTTAGAATGGCCTGCCATTTATCGAAACTGTTGTCATACCACACTGAAGAGCCAAAGGATCTGGTACACCTGGATAATATTGTGTAGTGACCCGCGAGCACGTAGAAGTGCCGCAACACGACGTGCCATGGACTCGACTAATGTCTGAAGTAGTGCTGGAGGGAATTGACACCATGAATCCTGCAGGGCTGTCCATAAATGCGAAAGAGTACGAGGGGATACAGATCTCTTCTGAATAGCACGTTGCGAGGCATTCCATACATGCTCAATAATGTTTGTGTCTGTGTAGTTTGGTGGCCAGTGAAAGTGTTTAAACTTAGGAGAGTATTCCTGGAGCCATTCTGTAGCAATTATGGACGTGTGGGATGTCGCATTGTCCTGCTGGAGTTGCCCAAATCCGTCGGAATGCACAGTGAACATGAATGGTTGCAGATGCTGAGACGGGGTGCTTATGTACGTGTCACTTGTCAGAGTCGTATCTAGACGTATCAGGGGTCACACATCATTCCAACTGCACACGCCCCACACCATTACAGAGACTCCACAAGCTTGAACAGTCCCCTGCTCACATGCAGGGTTCATCGATTCATGAGGGTGTCTCCGTACCGGTACACATCCATCCGCTCGATACAATTTGAAACGACACTCGTCCGACCAGGCTACATGTTTCCAGTCTTCAACGGTCCAGTATCGGTGTTGACGGGCCCAGGCGATGCGCCAAGCTTAGTGTCGGGCAGTCATCAAGGGACACGAGTGGGCCTTTGCCTCCGAAAGCCCACATCGATGATATTTCGTTGAATGTTTCGCACGCTGACACTTGAAATCTGCAGCAATTTGCAGAAGGGTTGCACTTTTGTCATGTTGAACGAGTCTCTTCAGTTCTCGTTGGTCCCGTTCTTGCAGGATCTTTTTCCGTCTGCAGCGATGTTGGAGGTTTGATGTTTTACCGGATTTAAGACATTCACGGTACACTCTCTAACATTCTGCGTGGTGTCTGTTTGTTCTATATCGTGTGTCCCTACCACTTTCACGCAACGACGCTCTGAGCGTGTTTTTTAGGGAATTGACTAGTTTGAACCTGGGACCTGTTGCTGGTAAGGAGACGCCAGACCACACATGACATGTAGAATTCAGAAGAGTTCAGTGAGACTAGCGATGATATAACCAAATACTTAATGATTTCAGCGTCAGCTCCACTGTACTCCCTGTAAAAGAATCTTAATACTAACTAAATTTAGTGGAAGGGGTTCAAGGCTTTCCTATTTTTAGTTAGCTGGTAAAATAACGTCGAAAAAGCAGTAAAGTTTACCAATGGAAATTTTATTCTACTCACAAAACATCGTTTATAAATTGCACTATTGATAAAAGGAAATGTTTTCATAGAGGATGGTAAAAACCAACTGCGTTCAACAAAAATATGAACGAATATTCCCTGAATGGGTTTCCAAGTTCTACAATGGATCGAAGGATGACCTATGCCATATCACATCTATAATATAGGTTTAAATTAAGTTTCGCAAAAGAGAAAACTATCAAAATGGTCTACAGCGACCCTCAATTATCTTTAATTACTTATCTAACTTGTCGTAAATTACAGTGACTGATGTGGCTTGTCAATAATTATATAACAGAAAAATCATCGCGTTTCAGATTTTAGCTTACGTAGCAAATGTGAATACCATGAGCTTCAATTGACGATCGACACTAGTAATACGTAAAAAGGGGATGTAACAGATGAGACTTCTGCAGTTCTGAGTGAAGCCTTATGCGCTCAAAAATGCAGCATCGCGTGCGTTCATTACCTTGTCGGTGTTCGTCTGGGGGCAGCGGGCAGCACAGCTCCGCTTATCTCGCTGTCTCGGAAGCAACTCCCTCCTAACTTCTCCTTACTACAATTTACCGAGGTTGGTTTAAAAAAACTATATGGCTGTGTTTTCATCTGACCAATCAGGGTCTCAACGTTAACCTTAAGCTCCGCCTACAAAAATTCTGTCTGTCCAATAAGAAACGTTATACTTTTCGTGGTGGGGCAATGTTTTTAACGTTTGCAACGTAACAGAGACGCGAAAAAGTCTCACGCTAAAACTTGCGGCTGGTGTGGCCCTTTTTGTGTTATCGTAAGATCTATACTGTTCTTCTGGAGGGCTCTATCTTTTAACATGGGCTAGGGGGTGGTCCTGGCAGTTACTTCCGTGGTGGGGCAATGTTTTTAACGTTTGCAACGTAACAGAGACGCGAAAAAGTCTCACGCTAAAACTTGCAGCTGGTGTGGCCCTTTGTGTGTTATCGTAAGATCTATACTGTTCTTCTGGAGGGCTCTAGCTTTTAACATGGGCTTGGGGGGGGGGGGTGGTCCTAGCGGTTAGCTGGCGACGTGGGTGTCCGTCCCTTATCGTAGGGCCTTCTAGCTTAACACGCTTCTGCTCTCGGCTTCTGTTCTCGTTTCTCCCCTCGGAACTGTGTCTGTCTCACGGTGGGAAGGTATGACATGCATTTAGTCATTCTTGTGTGAGCCTGTGGTATTCCATTTGCTCACTCGTTACTCGTATTACTTTGGTTAATTTAATGTCACGATTTATTCGGGGCTATGTGACATACTACTGGATTTGCTTATCGTGTCAGGGTTTTCATGGAAGGTGTTGGATTTGCCTGACACCTTACAACGAGACTCGTCCGACCAGGCTACATGTTTCCAGTCTTCAACGGTCCAGTGTCGGTGTTGACGGGCACCAAGCTTTGTGTCGGGCAGTCATCAAGGGACACGAGTGGGGTCTTTCCTTCCGGAAGCCCACATCGATGATATTTCGTTGAATGGTTCACACGCTGACACTTGAAATCTGCAGCAATTTGCAGAAGGGTTGCACTTCTGTCACGTTGAACGAGTCTCTTCAGTTGTCGTTGGTCCCGTTCTTGCAGGATCTTTTTCCGTCTGCAGCGATGTTGGATATTTGATGTTTTACCAGATTTCAGATATTCACGGTACACTCACGGTCGTGCGGGAAAATCCCCATTTCATCGCTACGTCAGAGGTGCTGTGTCGCATCGCTCGTGCTCCGACTATAACACCTCATTCAAACTCAGTTAAATCTTGATAACCTGCCATTTTAGTAGCAGTAACCGATCTAATAACTGCACCAGGTATTTGTTGCCTTATATAGGCGTTGCCGACAGCAGCGCCATATTCTGCCTGTTTACATATCTCTGTATTCGAATACGCATGTCTGTACCAGTTTCTGTGGCGCTTCAGTGTACTTTAGTTAAGTTAGCTGAGATACTGGATAGCTTGTGTACATAAAAGTATTAACTGGTTTAGTAAAATATTGTTTTGGAGAGCGTCGTGACCCACATGGGCCCAATGATTCATCCCCCACCCCCTCCCTTCTCCTTCGGATCGGACATCCGTGACTGTGAAGCTTCGAATCAGGCCTGGAGTCTCGCTCACTTACTGTAACAGGTAATGCAGATGCTCGCGGAAATTAAGGGTGCAACCCGATATAGCACAAATGTTTTACAGTGGAGAAACAGATGTTACAAGATAAATACATTCCTGGAAATGGAAAAAAGAACACATTGACACCGGTGTGTCAGACCCACCACACTTGCTCCGGACACTGCGAGAGGGCTGTACAAGCAATGATCACACGCACGGCACAGCGGACACACCAGGAACCGCGGTGTTGGCCGTCGAATGGCGCTAGCTGCGCAGCATTTGTGCACCGCCGCCGTCAGTGTCAGCCAGTTTGCCGTGGCATACGGAGCTCCATCGCAGTCTTTAACACTGGTAGCATGCCGCGACAGCGTGGACGTGAACCGTATGTGCAGTTGACGGACTTTGAGCGAGGGCGTATAGTGGGCATGCGGGAGGCCGGGTGGACGTACCGCCGAATTGCTCAACACGTGGGGCGTGAGGTCTCCACAGTACATCGATGTTGTCGCCAGTGGTCGGCGGAAGGTGCACGTGCCCGTCGACCTGGGACCGGACCGCAGCGACGCACTGATGCACGCCAAGACCGTAGGATCCTACGCAGTGCCGTAGGGGACCGCACCGCCACTTCCCAGCAAATTAGGGACACTGTTGCTCCTGGGGTATCGGCGAGGACCATTCGCAACCGTCTCCATGAAGCTGGGCTACGGTCCCGCACACCGTTAGGCCGTCTTCCGCTCACGCCCCAACATCGTGCAGCCCGCCTCCAGTGGCGTAGCGACAGGCGTGAATGGAGGGACGAATGGAGACGTGTCGTCTTCAGCGATGAGAGTCGCTTCTGCCTTGGTGCCAATGATGGTCGTATGCGTGTTTGGCGCCGTGCAGGTGAGCGCCACAATCAGGACTGCATACGACCGAGGCACACAGGGCCAACACCCGGCATCATGGTGTGGGGAGCGATCTCCTACACTGGCCGTACACCACTGGTGATCGTCGAGGGGACACTGAATAGTGCACGGTACATCCAAACCGTCATCGAACCCATCGTTCTACCATTCCTAGACCGGCAAGGGAACTTGCTGTTCCAACAGGACAATGCACGTCCGCATGTATCCCGTGCCACCCAACGTGCTCTAGAAGGTGTAAGTCAACTACCCTGACCAGCAAGATCTTCGGATCTGTCCCCCATTGAGCATGTTTGGGACTGGATGAAGCGTCGTCTCACGCGGTCTGCACGTCCAGCACGAACGCTGGTCCAACTGAGGCGCCAGGTGGAAATGGCATGGCAAGCCGTTCCACAGGACTACATCCAGCATCTCTACGATCGTCTCCATGGGAGAATAGCAGCCTGCATTGCTGCGAAAGGTGGATATACACTGTACTAGTGCCGACATTGTGCATGCTCTGTTGCCTGTGTCTATGTGCCTGTGGTTCTGTCAGTGTGATCATGTGATGTATCTGACCCCAGGAATGTGTCAATAAAGTTTCCCCTTCCTGGGACAATGAATTCACGGTGTTCTTATTTCAATTTCCAGGAGTGTACTAGTAAAACTAAAACAAGAGTAATGGGATACAGGCAAAGGAAGCAGAGATGCTGAGCGAATTAGATTAGGAAATGAGTCTAAAAATAGTGGGTGAGTTTTGCTATTTGGGCGCAAACCAACTAATGATCGTCGAAGGAGTGAAAATATAGAATGCAGAATGGTTGCAGCTAGGAAAGCATTTCTGAAAAACAGGAATCTGTAAAAATCTAACGCAAATCTTAATATTAGGAAGTATTTTGTGGAAGATCAGTGTTTAAAGATTCCTCGACTTGCGCCATAGGGTGGTGGGGTTTCGGGTTCCGTTGGATAGGTCAGGAGTCCACTACACCAAGCAGGCGGCTACACGGGTAGCAGGGGTTGTGTGACGTGTACTGGGCGTTTTTTTTTAGGTTAGATGACCTCGGGCAAGTACAGAAAGGGCAACAGCTTGAAAGGGTGCGGGGCAAAGTCAGGACATGCGGGGACCAAGCAGCAATCGGTATTGTAACTGTAAACTACCGAAGCTGTGTTGGTAAAGTACCGGAACTTCAAGCGCTGATAGAAAGCACCGAAGCAGAAATCGTTATAGGTCCGGTAAGCTGGCTGAAGCCAGAGATAAATTCTGCCGAAATTTTTACAAAGGTACAGACGGTGTTTCGAGAGGATAGATTCCATGCAACCGGTGGTGGCGTGTTTTTCGCTGTTAGTAGTAGTTTATCCTGTAGTGAAGTAGAAGTGGATAGTTCCCGTGAATTATTATGGGTGGAGGCTATACTCAACAACCGAGCTAGGTTAATAATTGGCTCCTTTTACCGACCTCCCGACTCAGCAGCCTTAGTGACAGAACAACTGAGAGAAAATCTGGAATAAATTTCACATAAATTTCCTCAGCATGTTATAGTCTTAGGTGGAGATTTCAATTTACCAGATATAGACTGGGACACCTAGATGTTTAGGACGGGTGGTAGGGACAGAGCATCGAGTGACATTACACTGAGTGCACTATCCAAAAATTACCTCGAGCAATTAAACAGAGAACCGATTCGTGGAGATAACATCTTGGACGTACTGATAACAAACAGACCCGAACTTCTCGACTCTGTAAGCGCAGAATAGGGAATGAGTAATCTTAAGGCCGTCGCTGCATCCCTGAATATGGAAGTAAATAGGAATTTAAAAAAGTGGAGGAAGGTTTATCTGTTTAGCAAGAGTAATAGGAGGCAGATTTCAGACTACCTAACAGATCAAAACGAACATTTCTCTTTCGACACTGACAATGTTAAGTGTTTATGGAAAAACTTCAAGGCAAACGTAAAATGCCTTTTAGACAGGTACGTGCCGAGTAAAACTGTGAGGGACGG
Organism: Schistocerca nitens; assembly: GCF_023898315.1. NCBI lineage: Eukaryota > Metazoa > Arthropoda > Insecta > Orthoptera > Acrididae > Schistocerca > Schistocerca nitens. The sequence goes on along the minus strand of NC_064618.1, from coordinate 791,087,156 downwards.
GAAAAACCCACCGTGGTTCAACAACAAAGTTAGAAAACTACTGCGAAAGCAGAGAGAGCTTAACTGCAAGTTTAAACGCAGCCAAAACCTCTCAGACAAACAGAAGCTAAACGATGTCAAAGTTAGCGTAAGAAGGGCTATGCGTGAAGCGTTCAGTGAATTCGAAAGTAAAATTCTGTGTACCGACTTGACAGAAAATCCTAGAAGTTCTGGTCTTACGTTAAATCAGTAAGTGAATCGAAACAGCGTATGCAGACGCTCTGGGATGATGATGGCATTGAAACAGAGGATGGCACGCGTAAAGCTGAAATACTAAACACCTTTCTCCAAAGCTGTTTCACAGAGGAAGACCGCACTGCAGTTCCTTCTCTAAACCCTCGCACGAACGAAAAAATGGCTGTCATCGAAATAAGTGTCCAAGGAATAGAAAAGCAACTGAAATCACTCAACAGTGGAAACTGGACCTGACGGGATACCAATTCGATTCTACACAGAGTACGCGAAAGAACTTTCCCCCTTTCTAACAGCTGTGAGCCGCAAGTCTCTAGAGGAACGAAAGGTTCCAAATGATTGGAAAAGAGCACAGGTAGTCCAAGTTTTCAAGAAGGGTCGTCGAGCAGATGTGCAAAACTATAGGCCCATATCTCTGACATCGATCTGTTGTAGAATTTTAGAACATGTTTTTTGCTCGCGTATCATACCATTTCTGTAAATCCAGAATCTACTCTGTAGGAATCAACATGGATTCCGGAAACAGCGATCGTGTGAGACCCAACTCGCTTTATTTGTTCGTGAGACCCAGAAAATACTAGATACAGGCTCCCGGGTAGATGCTATTTTCCTTGACTTCCGGAAGGCGTTCGATACAGTTCCGCACTGTTGCCTGATAAAAAAAGTAAGAGCCTAGGGAATATCAGACCAGCTGTGTGGCTGGATTGGAGAGTTTTTAGCAAACAGAACACAGCATGTTGTTCTCAATGGAGAGACGTCTACAGACGTTAAAGTAACCTCTGGCGTGCCACAGGGGAGTGTTATGGGACCACTGCTTTTCACAATATATATAAATGACTTAGTAGATAGTGTCGGAAGTTCCATGCGGCTTTTCGTGGATGATGCTGTAGAATACAGAGAAGTTGCAGCTTTAGAAAATTGCAGCGAAATGCAGGAAGATCTGCAGCGGATAGGCACTTGGTGCAGGGAGTGGCAACTCACCCTTAACATAGACAAGTGTAATGTATTGCGAATACATAGAATGAAGGATCCTTTATTGTATGATTATATGATAGCGGAACAAACACTGGTAGCAGTTACTTCTGCAAAATATCTGGGAGTATGCGTACGGAACGATTTGAGGTGGAATGATCATATAAAATTAATTGTTGGTAGGGCGGGTGACAGGATGAGATTCATTGGGAGAGTCCTTAGAAAATGCAGTCCATCAACAAAGGAGATGGCTTACAAAGCACTCGTTCGACCTATACTTGAGTATTACTCATCAGTGTGACATCCGTACCAGGTCGGGTTGACAGAGGAGATAGAGAAGATCCAAAGAAGAGCGGCGCGTTTCGTCACAGGGTTATTTGGAAAGCGTGATAGCGTTACGGAGTGTTTAGCAAACTCAAGTGGCAGACTCTGCAAGAGAGGCGCTCTGCATCGCGGTGTAGCTTGCTGTCCAGGTTTCGAGAGGGTGCGTTTCTGGATGAGGTATCGAATATATTGCTTCCCACTACTTATACCTCCCGAGGAGATCACGATTGTAAAATTAGAGAGATTCGAGCGCGCACGGAGGCTTTCCGGCAGTCGTTCTTCCCGCGAACCACACGCGACTGGAATAGGAAAGGGAGGTAATGACAGTGGCACGTAAAGTGCCCTCCGCCACACACCGTTGGGTGGCTTGCGGAGTATAAATGTAGATGTAGATGTAGAAAGTCCCGTCGGCAGTGTGGTCATTAGTGATTTAGCACAATCTCATATTAAGGAAGGAGGGGGAAGGAAATAGGCCGTGTCCTTTAAACGGAATCAGCCCAGCATTTGCCATGATGGATTTAGGTAAACCACAGACAACTTAAATGAGGATGGCCGCATGGAAATTTTAGCTCTCATTCTCCCAAATACGAATGTATTGCGCTAACCATTGCGCCATTTCGTGTTACGTTTCTTTTTGTCTGGAGTATAGCCTTGTATGGAAGTGATACGTGGACGATTGGCACTTCACACAATAAGAAAATAAAAGCTTTTGCAATGTGGTGCTTTAGAAGAATGCTGAAGAATAGATGGGTAGATCGAATAAAGAATCAGGAATATTGAATCAGATTGGCGAAAAGGGAAATTTATGGCACACTTTGACTAAAATAATGGATCAGCTGGCATTGGTAATGCAAGGAAGCGTGTGTGTGTGGGGATTTTTTTTTGGGGGGGGGGGGGGGGTACGGCAAGCAAAGAAGAATGAATTGATTGTTGGTGTTAATAACGATCATCCTCCTTTACCTCCTCAGCATTACTGCAGATGACACGTCACTGAGCACATTTGTTCTGTGCATGCAGTACACGTGAGGCGCCTAATTGTTTCCACTGCACTGTGTGGAATACGAAGGTTCTGTTACAGTTCACTAACCTGCTGTTTTCAAGTTGATGTCCTCAGCGCAGAAAACAGCACGCAGGTCGTAGGTTCTGTATCTTGAGGCTGAAACTGATTTTTAGCGAGGTTCTGTTCTGAAATAATGTATCACTTCTTTGGGATGCCACTCTCGTATACTACAGTATCTTAATACAACACCTTCTGATACAGCAAAGTACATGAAAAAACACAATGTTTACGAAAATGTATCTTTACCATATTTGTGGCCCGTGTCTGTGCCTCATGACTACCGGACTGAATCTTTTAATACTGAATACTGGTAAACACATCCTGCCACAGACAACATGACTGTACATCTCGACTGCCTAATCCAGAGTGACGAACAGGAACGCAAATAAAAATTGGAAACACATCCTGCGACAGACAACATGTCTGTTCTCCTCGACTGCCTAATCCAGAGTGACGAACAGCCCGAAACACTTCGCGCGCCGTACCATAAAAGGCGTGACCCGAACGCTTCCGAAGTGCTTCGTCTGCAATTTCGTCAGTCTTTTGTTTTTGATTTAAATTGTTTTTAATAATTCTAAAATGACTGGTTGATAGTCAGCTGTTGAGAGATATTTATATTAAAAAGTGATGTCATTCCAATGAGTAGTTTAACTAATAATAATAATTATACTCTTTAACGTTTTGGCGCCCTTGCTCCGAACACAGCAGCCAATTACAGAGCAGTGGCATTATGCAGGCGGTCTTTCTCACGGGAATGGTACCGAGTCTAACATCTGTCACGGGTACCTCACACCACATTTCGTCATCTATATACTTCTTGCATCTCCACTGCTCTGGGAACAGCTTCTTGGAGCCTAATATGATGGCTGACTAAGCCAGAAATATTACAGGGGGGGGGGGGGTGGGACTAGGTAAAAATTGTAGAGGGAGAGCAAGGTCTGGAAGCAGTAAGCAGATTCAAAAGGATACTTATTCATTCACATATGAAGAAGCGTCCATATGATAGACTGGCATGGAGAACTGAATCAAAACAGTGTTCGGACTGAAGACCACAACAACAGGTGCAGACGTAAGAAGTGACGCTCCTTCATAGATGACACGTTAATGTCTTATTGTAGGACGCACAGAGAGCGAAGTTGAAAAGAACCAGCCGGTGGTTTCTGGAGGCATGAGAGGAGTGCCCAGTGGAGGAGTGGGGCGGAATGCCCGTGGGCAAGTTCAAGGGCGGCGGCGGCGGCGGCGGTGAAAGGAGTGCGCCACTCTCGCCGAGTTTCTCCGGTTTCTCCCGGCCTGTTACGGCAGTCTCTGGACGGTTGCGCGGTTACCGAACCCTGGCCGCGGGCAGCGGGCGCCTAATTGCAGGGCGGAACAAAGAGAGCCGTGCTGCCGAGGGCAGGGGGAGGGGGAGCACGCGTGGCGCGCCGCGGAGAAAACATCGCCAGCGCTGTCCAGTCACAGCGTACCAACCCACGTGCCAATGAAGCACTTCTGGGTTCCCAGCGGCATCATCTTCACACCCTCTGCATCAGTTACTGTACCAAGGACCACGTGAATTACCGATTGTGTGAATTCCAGCTTGCTCTGTATCTACACCAACATCTAAACGTTGTCAAGAAAAAACCTTGCAGTGTGCGTTACCTTTTGTAACACTGTCACTTCGTTCTTTCAGCCACGAAAGGTGAGTGGCGACGACGCCGTGGCCGAGTGCTCAAGTACGACGTCACATTATCGCAGAATGTTTGGTCAAAGGGCTGCCTTTCCTCTGGAACAAAAATAATGAGTGACGTATTTAACGGTGATCTTGAACGGGGTTCATGTGACGTCAACCCAAACGAAATGCTGAGAACAATGATGAAGAAACAAAAAGGAAAAAAAAAAAAAAACGGACTAGCAGTTCATTGGCTCGGGTCATATTCCCGCTGCTAACAATCATTTTTGAGGTTAACTACTGGAATTTCGAGAGGACATTTTCCGGGAAGGGTCGGCCAAAACATTAATTCCCCCATCATACATATTGTGAAATGACCACGACGAAAAAATTCGAGAAGTTATACCTAATATAGGGGGTTACCAACGATCATTCTTTGCACGCCCCAGTTACGACTGGAACAGCAAAGGGAGGATAAGTTAGTGGTACCAGAAGTACCTTCGGCTACACACCGTTAGGTGACTTGTGGAGTATGAAGTTGCTCTGACCACACCAAAATGCACAGAACGATTAAATGTAGCGAGGTGCGGATTTCGGTAAGCTATAACCGATTTTCGGTAAGCCATAACCAACACTGTGGCGAAATTTCTCACGTGTTCAAACAGCTTTTAAAATTCACCAATTATGACGTTTTCTCGGGTATGACGTTTTGTTTTCTTTTTCAAGAGCTGTACACTTTTTCAGTGGCATTAGAAGATGCCTTCAAAGAGGATTTGAATCACGTGAGTGCGTAACACTTACATTTTTTATGCTGCTTTTATGTAACAGCTGCATTTCCTGTGGGTATTGTAATATATGTACTATATAATTATGTTTTTGACTTCACATGAATGGAAATAATTTTTTTCTTGTTCCTGTAAATTAATTTAATCAGAAACTGATTTATATATGACTTTCTTAAAATTATGTTGGACCATAGTATAAATGTATTAGATTCTTATATACAGGATGTCCCAACTAAATCTGCCACCTCATATACTTCTGAAATGCAATTGGCCAGGGATGGACCTCTGTCAGGGGTTCACGCAATGGATAGGAATGCATAGTCAATAAGGGTAAACTACATTACTTTCAGCACCCAATTAGGTTTTTTAAATGGCACATGTTGTTTTTTTCACAAAAATGAAAATTAGAGGTACAATTTATATTCCTAAACACAATTTTAGTGCCAAATGGCCCTTAGAAACTTTGTTGGTGTATAACATCCAGTGTGGAAAATGCACTCAAAAATAACCAGTAATGTCATGTCTGATGAACATGATTCACCTCAATAAATATTCGAAGTGCCCACCCTTTAAAAAATGGTTCAAATGGCTCTGAGCACTATGGGACTTAACTACTGAGGTCATCAGTCCCCCAGAACTTAGAACTACTTAAACCTAACTAACCTAAGGACATCACACACAACCATGCCCGAGGCAGGATTCGAACCTGCGACCGTAGTGGTCACGCGGTTCCAAACTGAAGCGCCTAGAACTGCACGGCCACACCGGCCGGCCCCCACCCTTTCGCTTCAGCATACCTGTGGAGATAATGAAAAGGTGAATGTTGAACAGACTGAAGTATTTCCACAGATATTGCCGCACATGTGGCTGTAATACTTTGTTCCATTTTCTCTGGCGCATTGGTGATTCATCGTACACACACTCTTTCACTGCACCCCAAAGAAAGATGTTTAGTGACATTATATTGGGAGACTGGGCTGGCCAGCTCACAGGGCCTCCCTGTCCTATCCACCTATTTGGAAGTATTGCATCCACAACTTCCCTGCAAACACATGCATAGTGTGAGGGGTATCCACCACGCTGGAACCACATTGATATATGCGTTTCCAGTCTCATATCCTCCATGAGAAGGGTAGAGTTTCTTGCAGAAATGATGCATATCACCATCTGGTTAATGTTCCATGATAAAAATAGGTACCTACAAAAGGAGTAACAACGATGCCACACCAAACACTGACATCCCACAGTCACTTATGAGCCGTCACACAAAGCCACTGGGGATTTTGCACAGAGCGGTGGTGCATGTCCCACAGATTCACTTGAATATGATGTGTTAACAAAAATTCACCCATATACAACGTATCACAAAGGAATTCAGAATTACCTTGAAATTGTTGAAGTGCAAACAACAGAATTCAGTGTGGGGGATCAGAGACATTCCCTGGCAGTTCTTGGTGGAGTGAGACATGATACAGATGAAATGCATACCTACACAAAATTCTCCACCTACTTCTATGGTTTATTCCAGAACCTCATGTGATCTGTCATTCACTCACCTCATGATTATGCAATAATAGTAATTGTCAATAAAGCTGGCTGGTTCTATTCATGCAGCACACTTTTTATTCTGGGCAGTCAATACATCAAGGGCTGGAACACCATTCTGTGCCTCTGGTATGTAGGCTGCCATATACAGCAGGTCAGTAAAGCAGGTCAATACCATTCCATATAAAACAGACCTGTCATGTACTGCAGCCTATACTGCAGGGTCTTAAATCATTCATGTCTGTACCTCTGCAAATATTAGAGGTAGAGCATTGTAAATCCCCCTATGTTGGTCCTCTCAAGGCAGAGAGTTTGTATGTCAAATGTGGGTCACTTCAGATTTGCCAAGTCGAATGTAATTAAAAGTGTAGTGAATAAGTGTCTTATTTGCCATGGCATGGCGACCTCTTCGGGTCATGCATGGCATACTCCCAATCCTGGTCAGTCTCCAGTAATCCCAAAGTACAACTAGCACCCCTGAATGTGGCACATACCACTCCACTGCCAGTGCAGATATCTTCATAGTTAAGCAGACCATGGATTATGTGAAATTACACGTGTAGGAAGTAACTTTCTGACTGGTTAGGGTACTGTGACACTCTTCCAAACACATCACTTCTCATTGTATTAGTACCTGGGACATGCCTACCAATGTTCCACTTTTGGAATATTTTCTGCTGAGAATCGCAGATTTAATCCATTGTCACCCACGTGTAAAGGATGGTTCACACAAATGGATCTGCATCACATAAGCAGAAGAACAACATTAAAGTAGTTGGGCATGAACTGGCAGCCACAACCTGGGTAGCAGGTCTGGAGACATACACACACCGACTATTCTCTAAGAGGACGCGTAGATGTGTCACAGAGAGAATAACGCTCATGTATTGGAAGCCCAGCATTAGCCATACTTTCTCATTACTGCTTTATATCTGCCCATCTCGTACTGCATGATCTCATTTTCCTGTCCCACATCACATATATCTTAAGATGGTCTTGTTGCTATCCTTATTCATGTGCTTATTCGAAAATTTATGGCTTTGTTGCTACTGCACAATTTCACATTGATATTCATCTGGTACACTGATAACAGTAAAAGTGTTTGTGGAATGATCCACTGAATGTCTATTTTAATGGCACCAGATGTATGCATACACCATGTAGTAGTGAAACAACTGTTTCTGAGGCAGTGGCATCTGTGAAGTGGGTAACCATCATGTCTGGCTGCAGTATCTGTGAGCAGTGGTCATCGATATTTCTTAGTATACTGTGTGTGTGGATTTATATAGTTGCATGATCCATCAATCATATGTAGTGTGACCAGTTCATATAGTGATGGATCATGTGAAGCGTCCAGTATTTCGTCGAAAATGATGTCATCAGAATGGATGGATGGATTCTGTTTACTAACCACAGTAAGTTATGGGGTTATAGTAGTCAATGCTTTTGCCACTCTGTGGTGTACATCCAGCAGTGCATTGCGCCTAGTAGATTGCCTCTTGTTATAATGTAATTCATTTTCAACTGCTATTGATGGAATAACTGTGCTAAAACGTTATGGCCATCACTGAAAGCCCTGCCACTCATGAGCAATTGCTTTATCTTGGATCACTGGGGGGGGGGGGGGGGGGGGGGGGGGAAAGAGGGGGGAGATTGCACATAAACGTGATAAATAGGTCTAGGCGACCATATTTCTTGACCTACATCAAGGCTACTACCCATGTGTGTTTGTACATATGGTGGGGGCTACCGATGAATGCAGCCTGCAGAATTACTGTTGCCTCAACACTGTCAGTGTTTCCATATTTTGCAGGTTCGTTCTTAAGATGTACATAGCTCTCAGTACACAAATGACATTGTTGCTGGTATGTGTACTGGAGATGCTCACTTTATGTTTTTTGCTACATATCCACCAGAAATTGTTGCAGTAATTGGCATACCATAACGTGGTATGCACAAATTCCATTACAGTCACCTTCTTTGACTTGGTCTCACTGGACAATGAGTCAACGTGTGCGAGGCCAGATTGGTAGCCATCATCTCTGTAGGGGTAAATGAGGGGATACTGTAGACTATCACATAATCGGTGAAAATCTGATTGCATGTGACTTATGTGCTGCGTTGGTGTAGAACGATGTCCCAGTCGTTAGTGCCGTCTTTTGATATGAACACTGCAATCTTGGCTGACTGAGGTGGATTGAAACGGTTTTTGTGCTGCCCTGGCGGTCGTCTATTGGATCATTTACGTAATTTGTACTCATCCTTTGGCTTATGTTCTAAGGGAATTTTGAATTGTGAAATTGGTCTTTTGTGTGTGTGCAGCATTTTTGAAATGTAATCACGATCTCGCAATGTATTCCAGTGTTGCATTTGCATCATGTCTGTCTCGAGGACATCACAACTTAGGAAATTCAGTTGTAGGTATTAAGCTGCACTGCAACATGGGCTGTACCCAGTGATACAACTGTCCCTGGGACTAGAATGTGATGCCCACTCCGATGTGTCTACATGGTGCTGTTCAACTGAACGACGTCATATTGAATGCTGCATTGTACTCTCTAAGACAAAACAAACGACACACCATGAAGGAATTATCCGACTGGGACTTAAATTTGTATATGCGATGTACATGTACAGACAAAAAATGATTACAGTTGGCAAAGAGACAATACGATACTATGCTACTTACCAACATGCATTCTCCATTAAACTTAAAGGATTGCCAAGGAACGTAGAATATGAGCACAGAATGTGAGTTTCGCAGGAAATTAATATCTTTAACTTATGGACTTATGCAAGGCGTTACATTGACATTTCCTTAAAAGTGTATTCAAACAGTTCCGAAATGTACATCTGGCAACAGGAAGTCTCGATCCTGCCAACTATTGCGTTGCACCTTGGTTATCATGGGATGCAATGCTCCAAATCACACACATCGAACTCAAGTATCTTATCGGTGACGACGTGTTGGTGTTCTTTGAGCCAAGAATTATACTGTTTTTCAGAAAGACCATTGATTCAAATTATATCCTATGATAGGATGTTAACAATTAATACAGGTTCACCAGACAACAATTTCTACCAACTGCAGGTTTTAGACGGCTGAATTGTACTGAAATCCATGGCATGGATTTTTCAACTGTGGCAGATGAGTGTGGTGTAGGACATATCTTGGAGGCAGACTAAGCATATACTAACAGCTCCCACGATAAAGCAAAGAGATTTGCCACTGTGCCCTGAACATCAATTGGCACTACATGGTTTCATCTCCAAGCCGATGGTAATGCGAGTACAAAAAAAGACACGTATTATGCATTATAAAACCTTCAGCATGTCTCACTTTGGACTTGGAACCGATTAAGACTCACTCAGTTTATCTATTCTATCACAGCCCTTTGTTGAAGGATTATGTAGGATTAACCACCTGTGGTCTAGGGGTAGCGGCTTTTACTAGTAATCAAAAGGTCATGGGTTCTAACTTCTCCATTGCTTATTTTGAATACAAATCATCAGCAATGGCGGCCAAGGCTATGCCATAAAATGCCACCTTCGTTCTGCAAACGACGTTGTGAAAGAGGGAGGAGAAGCGGACATAAGTTTAGGGCACTCGCCTGGACTTGGTGCGGGAAACTGCTCACAGAAAGCGGAAGACACAGCAATAATCAACGGCGCGAGGATGATGAAGGTAATGGAAACCTCTGCATTAAAAACGCGTAATGTATATCCACAGGGCATGTGAACTGTACTCGAAAAGCTGTCATGATCATGATCTCTCCCTTGTGACCCGGCCGAAGTGGCCGTGCGGTTAAAGGCGCTGCAGTCTGGAATCGCAAGACCGCTACGGTCGCAGGTTCGAATCCTGCCTTGGGCATGGATGTTTGTGATGTCCTTAGGTTAGTTAGGTTTAACTAGTTCTAAGTTCTAGGGGACTAATGACCTCAGCAGTTGAGTCCCAAAGTGCTCAGAGCCATTTGAACCATCTCCCTTGTGAAAACGTTTTAGTCTAGTCACCCATTCGGAGCTTCGGGAGGGAACTGCCAAGAAGGAGGTGAACATGAGAAAAAGAGTGAATAACGACGAATCGCAGCGTGGAATGTCGGAAGTCTGAACGTTACAGTAAAACTAGAAAATCTGAAAAGGGAAATGCAAAGGCTCAGTTTAGACATATTGGGGATCAGTGAAGTTGAAAGGAAAGAAGACAATGATTTCTGATTCGACAAGTATAGTGTAGTATCAACATCAGCAGTAAATGATTTGGCGGGAGTAGAATTCGTTATGGATAGGAAGGTACGGCAGGAAGTTAGTTACTGTGAACAGTTCAGTGATAGGATTGTTCTCATCAGAATTGACAGAAAACCAATACCGACAACAATTCTTCATGTACAGATGCCGACGTTGCAAGCACATGATGAAAAGGTAGAGAAAGTATAGGAGGATATTGAACGGGTGAAGGAACAGGCAGTGGGAGATCAAAATCATGGGGGATTGGAATGCTGTTGCAGAGGAATGAGTACAAGAATCGGTTACAGGAGACTATGAGCTCTGTACTAGACATGAGAGACGAGAAGACTAATTGAGTTCTACTATAAACTTCAGCTAATAAACGTGAATACTGTTTTTAAGAATCACTAGAGGTGGAGGTATACTTGGAAAAGGCCAGGAGATATGAAAAGATTTCAGTTAAATTACATCACGATGAGAGATAGAATTCGAAATCAGGTACTGAACTGTAAGACGTTCGCAGGAGCAGATACAGACATAGATCGCATTTTAACACTGAAGAACAGTGGGCTGAAGTTTAAGAGACTACTCAGGCAGAATCAATGCGCAAGGAAGTGATATACCGAAGTACAAAGGAATGCAGACAAACGCTTGAAGTTTTCTGAGGCAAAGAAATTGCAATAATGAATAGCTCAGTAGGCAGTTCAATTGAAGAGAAATGGACATCTTTAGAGAGGGCAATCACAGATGGTGGAAAGAAAAACATAGATACAAAGAAGGTAATTGCTAACAAGCAGTGGGTAACAGAAGAAATTCTTCAGTTGATCGATGAAAGAAGGAAATACAAAAATGTTCAGGGAAATCCAGGAAAACAGAAATACAAGTCAAACAGGAATGAAATAAACAGAAACTTCATGAAAGCTAAGGCGGAATGGCTGCATAAAAATGTGAAGAAATCTAAAAAGAAATGATGGTCAGAAGGACTGGCTCAGCATATAGAAAAGTCAAAACAACCTTCACCGAAATTGAAAGCAAAGGCGGTGATATTAAGAGTATTATGGGAATTTCACTGTTAAATGCTGAGCAGAGAGAGGATTTGTGGAAAGATTGCATTGAGGGCCTCCATGAAAGGGGAGACTTGTCTGGTGACGTCGTAGGAAAAGAAACAGGAGGCGATATAGAAAAGACAGGGGATCAAGTGTTAGAATGAGAATTTAAAAGACCTTTGGAAGACGTAAGATCGAATAAGACAGAAGGGACAGATAACATTCCACCACAATTTCTAAAATTATTGGGAGAAGTGGCGACAAAACGAGTGTTCACGTTGCTATGTAGAATATGGGTCTGACTTTCAGAAAAACATGATCCACACAATTTCCAAGATTGCAAGAGCCGACAAGTGCGAGAATTATCGCACAAACAGTTAATGGCTCATGCATCCAAGTTGATGACAAGAATAATATACAGAAGAACGGAAAATAAAACTGAGGATCTGTAACATGACGACCAGTTTCGCTTTGGGAAAGGCAAAGGCACCAGAGAGGAGGTTCTGGCGTTGCGGTTGAGGATGGAAGTAATACTAAAGAAAACTCGGAATACGTTAATAGTAGTTGTCGAAGCGGAAAAAGCATTAGACGATTTCAAATGGTTGCAAGATGTGCGAAATTACGAAAAAAATATTGGTAATTTATAGGGAAAGGTTGGTAATATATGACACCTACAAGAACCAAGAGGGAGCAATAAGAGTGAAAGACTAAGAACGAAGTGCTCTGATTAAAAGGGGAGTAAGACAGGGACGTAGTCTTTGGTTTCTTCTGTCCAAATGGTTCAAATGGCTCTGAGCACTATGGGACTCAACTGCTGAGGTCATAGGTCCCCTAGAACTTAGAACAACTTAAACCTAACTAACCTAAGGACATCGCACACATCCATACCCGAGGCAGGATTCGAACCTGCGACCGTAGCAGTCGCGCGGCTCCGGACTGAGCGCCTAGAATCTTCTGTCCAATCTACACATCGAAGAATCAGTGACGGAAATGAATGAAAGGTTCAAGAGTGGAATTAAAAGTCAGGGTGAAAAGATATCAATGATAAGATACGCTGATGGCATTGCTGCCCTGTGAAGAAATGGAGACGTACTACAGGATCTGCTGCATGAAATGAACAGTCTAATGAGTACAGAATATGAATTGAGAGTAAATCTAAGAAAGATGTAAGTAATGAGGAGTAGGAAAAATGAGAACAGAGAGCAACTTAACCTAAGCATTGATGGTCATGAAGTAGATGAAATTAAGGAATTCTTCTACCGAGGCAGTAAAATAACCAATGTAGGACGGAGGAAGGAGGACATCAAAAGCAGACTAGCACGGGGAAAAAGGGTATTCCTGGCCAAGAGAAGTCCACTACTGTCAAACATAGGCCTTAATTTGAGGAAGAGATTTCTAAGAATGTACGATTGGAGTACAGCACTGTACGGTAGTCAAACATGGACTGTGGGAATTTCGGAAAAGACGAGATCGATGAATGTGTGATGTGATCGATTGGAGTACAGCATTGTATGGTAGTGAAACATGGACTGTGGGAATTTCGGAAAAGACGGCATTGAAGAATTTGTGATGTGGTGCTACAGAAGGAAGTAGAAAATTAGGTGTTCTGATGAAAAAACCTAATATTTAACATCACATTTGTGTTCCTGGCTATCGATCAGCTCATGCCATAGCAAGTCAGGCACTCGAATGTCACCAGAGGTGGTGTATGGTACTGAGTGGGCAGCACCACTCAGACCTTTCCTGGGGGATGGGGGGTATGACAAAGCAGTTGGGAGAGTTGAGAGTCACCAGAAAGGAGCAGCAATAGCAACATCGACTTGAGGCACTGCCGTAACCAGTGCCGACAAGTCGTGAGGTGGTGTCGTGGCGTTGTACGCACCTGATTTGCATCAGCAAAGCTAGCCCAAAGAGCCCACTTGGGACGGTGTTGAAAATATGAAGCTTAATCTACCACATCATCTGGATGCCAATGCTGGGACCATAGTGTGAAAGCAGCTGACAATTACGTGGTGCTTCACCGAGGGCCACCCACTGTTGCTGTGGCCGAGCGAGGTTATCTGTAATAAGTGGCCTGGTCCAGGGTGTACAGTGGTCGAGACAGTGGACAGTACTGACTGGAAGCGTTGACATCAGCTTGAGATAGTGCGGCGAACAGTTCGTGGGGTGACACTGAGGTCTCGAATGCCCACTGGCCGCACTTGTTTTACTTCGGTGTAGCTGGTCCATGGACTGGGCATGGGATACAGTTCGGTGACTGGAAGGGGCAGAGCGGGCTGGTAGCTCATTGGAGGACACCAAGTAAATAGGTCCTTGGGAAACAGAGTTCTATGGAGCCAAGAGCAGTGTGAAAGTAGCATACGTGGACGACGGTGGTTAGTGCCGGTCAAGGCATGCTGAACGAAGACTTTAAATTGTGGTAGTAGACAGTGTGTTGTTTCCAGCATTCAGAAAGGGAAGGCAGTTTGTAGACAGGAAGGCAAGGCAGTGACGACATTCAGTTATGGCAATACAGTGCTGGACGTGAAGTGATAAGTAATTTTATGTATGCCATAACTGCAGGTAGTGGGCACTGGTTGTTGTCAGAGTTTAGATCAACCAAAATACAGTGTGATAGTGTGAACTGAGGTTGGTAAAGTCAGTCTAATATTGTTTGTTGTTGTGAAGAACCAAGACGAGGTGGTGAGGAATTTCATTGTGCAATAACTACACTTTTTACAGCATGGTTGGTGCTTTCTGAATGAACCGATACTGTTCTGAATTTTAAAACACGTCGAGGCCGTTGCGAGATCATTCTGTATTAGTGATAAGTCATTGCACTTTTTGCTTGTTATGCACTACCTTTTTAGATTCTATACTAGGCTGTATATCTTGGTAGATTTGTTCTCCTGTTTGGTGTCTGTCTGAGATATAGTGGAGATTGAAATTTCCACTCTGCAACGGAGTGTGCGCTGATATGAAACTTCCTGGCAGATTAAAACTATGTGCCGGACCGAGACTCGAACTTCACAGAAGTTCTCCTGCGAACCTTGCAGAACTTTCCCACGAAAGTCAAAGGTCCCGAGTTCGAGTCTCGGTCCGCCACACAGTTTTAATCTGCCAGGAAGTTTCATATCACTGCACACTCCGCTGAAGAGTGAAAATTTCGTTCTGGAAACATCCACCAGTCTGTGGCAGAGCCATGTCTCCACAGTATCCTTTCTTCCACGAGTGGTAGTTCTGCAACGTTCGCAGGAGAGCTTCTGTGAAGTTTGGAAGGTAGGAGACGAGGTACTGGTGGAATTAAGGCTGTGAGGATGGATTGTGAGTCGTGCTTGAGTAGCTCAGTTGGTAGAGCACTTGTCTGCTAAAGGCAAAGGTCCCGAGTCTCGGTCCAGCACATAGTTTTAATCTCCCAGGAAGTTTCATTTAGTGGAGATGTTGGTAGTAGTGGACTGTAGATCATCCTAGAGTCATTCCGCTTGTTGCTGTTTTATGTTGGCGCTCTATTGTAAAGTTATTTGCGAGCAGAAGCAATATTGTTTCGTCTAAACAATGTACGTCTGTAACTTAGGATACATTTTTACTGCATGTTATTGTCCCCCACTTTACGTAGGATATTCTTTTATTGCTGTGGGGCAAATAATTAATTTGGTATGTTATTTTTTATCTGGCGTTAATTATTGTAAGAGGCTGAGTACAATGGTTTGCTTTATTCGTGTGTGCTCTGCAAGTATAATTGTTTTTTCAGTAAAATAAAGATGGTGAAAAGCTCAAGTTTGTACAAAACCCAACCAAAATCCACTTCCACCCAAATCATGCAAGCCAAATAATGTTGGTATGTGTGTACTGGGCTTATCATACGCCCACCTTTACTGTTTTCGTGATGAGTTTTCGAAAAGTCATGTTGAAGATCGGAAGTTGCACTCTTTGGATCGACACAGTTTTGTTTACTGCAACCCACCTGAGGTAATTTGTTGGCTCTCCGAATGCATTCGACACTCCTGGGTGTAAAGCTGATAACCCGTGTGGTAGAGATCCATTCAACAATAAGGTTGTTGGGTTGATGAAAGACAAGCAAATGGGTTGCAGTTGTGAAGCTTCAGCTTCAGTCCTAAATGTATGCACACCACATAGCACTGGGTTTCTCTTCATGACGGGCTAAGAGCGTGTGA
Organism: Schistocerca nitens; assembly: GCF_023898315.1. Classification (NCBI taxonomy): domain Eukaryota; kingdom Metazoa; phylum Arthropoda; class Insecta; order Orthoptera; family Acrididae; genus Schistocerca; species Schistocerca nitens. The sequence continues at coordinate 791,071,170 of NC_064618.1, read as the reverse complement.
CGTGACACCGCACGGGCTCTTGCAGTTGATGATAACCTGGCTTACTGTGAATTGGTGTAGATGATGCTCCACACGTGGTGCACATTTTTAATACTATATTTTAAAATTATGAAAGGCTTTGAAAGTAAAATAATCTACTTTTACAAGCTGTGATATCATTTTGTAGAAATCCCACCTCAGCCATGCTTGGAGGAAGTTACATTTGAAAACGAGGCAGAGATTGTTAGCTGACCCACTTACCCACTTGGGCGGGGGGAGGGGGGGGGGTCAATCCCGCGTCCGGCCATCCTGATTTAGGTTTTCCGTGATTTCCCTAAATCGCTCCAGGCAAATGCCGAGATGGTTCCTTTCAAAGGGCACGGCCGACTTCCTTCCCTAATCCGATGAGACCAATGACCTCGCTGTCTGGTCTCCTTCCCCAAAACAACCAACCAAACCCACTTGGGCCATTCTAGATTACCTACCACTGTATCTGTACCGGATGTTAAGCATCTTGGCTACTCCTAATGCCATACCAGAGCATGCGCAGGACAGTAGCAATTCTTTCCTCTTCTGAACTGTAAATACCTGAGCCCCATTTCAACACAGAAACGTCCTGGCTTGCATTGTTTCTAAAGGAATTGCTACAGAAGTTTTTAAGCCGGCCGGGGTGCAAGCTCGTGGCATAAAATTCAAATTTTTACGTGCTACCAATGAGAGAACGAATATAACTATGTGCTCTCCGCTACTTCAGAAGAGATACGCAATAATACAATAAAAGAAATGAGCTTCAACCAAGGACAGCCGTATGTCAAGTTCTTCAGAAGACAAAACTGTAAAGAAACTAAACTGGTTATGATGCAAATCTAGTAAAGACACACACACACACACACACACACACACACACACACACACCTCTACACATATGCAGACAGGCTAGCATGTGTACAAACACACACGCACAGACACGTGCTATTTTCAGGGAATTAGTGATGACTACATTACAGTAGGCAGCAAATATAAGCAACACTAAGCTGTGCAACATCATTGACAACTTGCTCATATTGTCCTACATCGTTCCATATACAGGGTGCTCCGAGACAAAATGTACGCTGACACTTCCCATCGCCACTAGGTGTCTTTTAAGACTGGTTATGCCCCTAAGAGGCGGCAATGTGTACGCACCCAGTGTCGTTCGTATGCAGTGTGTGTTGCCTATCATCCAGGCATCTCCTCCACTTGAAAGGCGACAGGCACACAAAACTGAAGTTCCTCAGTAGTTTGTGAAACATCTTTCTCCACGCACAGACACTCATTCTTACGGTTTTCTTGTCGAAAATCAAGTTCCTCGGGTAGGTAGCATGCTGCACATCTGATTATTAGAAATTGCTAGTCGGTGAACTCTCGTCGTCTCAGGACCATCGAATACTAGAGGATGCCAAGCGCACTGGAAGCGTCAGAGAACATTTGGTCGCGAACGAAAGTTTTTCCCCATGACTCGATCTATCACTCATAGAAATTCGTTGTAAAGCCTTTTAAGCATCCTGTACCTATAGTTTATTTCAAGGTCTTCGCATACAATATGAATAAAAAATTGTTTGCATGGCTCACAAGTCAATTTCTTTTGTTAAATCCCTAATTTGGCTGCATTGCCAGCATACGACAGTGTTTACATTCCACATTTCCTGGTTATGCCGTGGGATTTCTGTGTGCCTTCTCATAAGTAACCCAAGTGCGCCCCTACAAGGACACCCATTACAGACGCTTATTCTGAACATATACACATACGACACCACATTCACGCCTCACGAAGGGAAGATGTGACGTATAAGAGGAAAGAAAGGCTTTTCTACTAGGGTGCGGTTGGTATGAGAAGCATTGTTCCGCAACGTCTAACGACGACAACCTGTAGCCATGCACCATTTATGACCAAGTCATCAGCTACTCGAAGGAGCGAAAGCTGTAGAGCAACGCTTTGGGAGGACCACCGGCTACTTGATGGTGAAAGTGTCGGCTCTGAAAAGGCTACGACACCAGCGGAATCTTCCCACAACTTGCCCTTGTTGGTCCTAACAAGATCAGGTGAAGCCGCTTCACGAACCGCCACCTGTCTCGCAGTAGATTCCTACTAGGTGCGAAGAGTTGCACAACGAAGCACACAGAAGACATGGTCGAATTTCAGTATAACTTCGAAAACGTACACAACATCGTGAATGTGTAAATGATGAGAGTTGCAATTCTCTGTGGCAAGTACAACAGCCACTAGGAGCATTAATGTTACCAGGCCTGGTAGGGTATAACAGGAGGTTGAAGACTTTCAAGAAGTTGAGTGACCACTGTGAAGGGCCAGGAGGTGCCGCTTACTCGTGGGAGACAGTGTTATCAATATCTGACAGTGTTGAAAAGGAATCTCATTTTGGACCTTTATTTGTTAGCTGGTTGAATTATCCAATATTCCGATTTACTGGACGGTGGGACAGCAGGCCACTGTTGGAATTCTTGGTAACGTGAGGGCAGCATGCTAGTTAAAGTTTGATTAAAATCACCAACAATGGCAGCCCAAGTCTTCTGGCATGAGGAATCACTCCTCGTTCTGCCAGCGGCCTTGTCAAAAAGGGCGGAGGAAGGACAGAAGTTCAAGGTACTCTCTGCCCCAAACAGGCGAAAGAATTAGCATATGATCAAAGTCATGAGGATGGAGAAGGCAGTGGGAACCACTACATTAGAGACACGTACCGTGTAGCCACAGGACATGATGATCTCTCCATCGGCAAAAGGTTAATGCCGTTATTCGGATCTCCCGGAGGGGAATGCCAAGAAGGGGGGAGGGGCGTGAGGAAAAGATGGAATTATCAACTAAGGGATAACATTCTATGAGTCAGTGCATGGAAGCAGAAATCTTAACATAGCAAGGAAGCTGAACATCTAAAAAGAGAAATGCAAAGACTCAAGCAAGATATAAAGAGATCAGTGAAGTGAAATGGAGAGAAAAAGTTTTCAGGTACTTCAAAAATAGGAATGCACAGCAGCAGAAAAAACTTGAGTAGGGTTCCTTATGAACAGCAAAATCAGGCAGAAAGTGAGTTACAAAGAAGAATTTTGTGATAGGGTTTTACCTATCAGAATCGACGGCAAACCAACACCGACAACAATAGTTCACGTATACATACCGATGTCACAAGTAAAATTTGAAGAGATAGAGAAATTATATGAGGATATTGAAAGGATAATTCAGTATGTAAAGGGAGGTGAATCAAATAACAGTGCGAGATAGGAACGCGATAATAGGGGACGAATAGAGGAAAAGATTACTGTAATATATCGTCTAGGTAGCTGAAACGATAAATGAGAAAGACTAAGTGCGTTCTGTAATAAATTTCAGATGGCAATAACAAATACTCCGTTTAAGAATCAAAAGAGGAGGAGGTATACTTGTAAAAGACACGTAGACGCGGGAAGATTCCGGCTAGATTCCAACATTGTCAGAGATCCAGCAATCAGGTAATGGATTGTTAGCGGTACCGTGGAGCATATACAGACTCAGATCACAATTTAGTAATGATTATGAATAGCCCGATGTTTAAGAGAAACACAAGGAAGAATCAGCATGGAAGGAAGTGGGATATTGAGGTACACAGGAATGACGAGACGCGTTTGAAGTTAGCTAATGACGTCGATACTACGATAAGGAGTATCACAAATGGTTCAAATGGCTCTGAGCACTATGCGAACTACTTCAACCTAACTAACCTAAGGACATCACACACATCCATGCCCGAGGCAGGATTCGAACCTGCGACCGTAGCGGTCGCGCTGTTCCAGACTGAAGCGCCTAGAACCGCTCGGCCACACCGGCCGGCAAGGAATATCACAATAGGCACTTTAGTTTAAGAGGAGTGGAAATCTCTAAATATGGCCATCACAGATGTTGGACAGTCATACATAGGCAGAAGGGTGGTAACTCCGAAGAAGCCTTGGTTAACAGAAGATATATTTCAATTGATCGACGAAAGGAGGAAGTAAAAAAAAGTTCAGGAAAAGACAGTAATACAGCAATGTAAATCACTTAAGAATGAAATAAATTGGAAGTGCAAGGCAAGCAAGAAGAAATGGCTGCAGGAAAATGTAAAGAAATCGAAAAAGGAATGATCGTCGGAAGGACAGACTCAGCGTCCAAGAAAGTAAAAACAGATAACGGTGAAATTAAAACCAAGAGCGCTGAAAGGAATTCTTTGAAGGCCTCTATGAGCATTCTATCAGACATCTATGTCTGATGACGTAATAGAAAAAGAAATGAATGTCGACTTGATAGATATAGGGTATCCAATATTACAGTAAGAATTTAAATGAACAATGGAAGAGTAGAGATAAAATAAAGCAGAAGGGACAGATAACATTCCATAAGAATTTATAAACTCACTGAGAGAAATGGCAATCAAACGGCTATTCAGACTGATGTGTAGAACCTATGAGATTCGTGACGTACCAACAGACTTTCGGAAAAATATCATACAGACAATTCCGAAGACAGCAAGGACCGATAGGTGCAAAACATATCAGACAGTCAACTTAAATCTCGGGCATTCAAGATGCTGTCAAGAATAATACACAGAATAATGGAAAAGAATGTAAGGACCTGTTAGATTTGATGAGTCTGGGTTTAGGAAAGGTAAACGCACTGTGGAGGTGTGTCTGACTGCGCCTGATAATAGAAACAAGATTGAAGCAAAATCAAGATATGCGTATAGTATTTGTCGATCTACAAAAAGCGTTCAGTAATGTGAAATGGTCCAAGACGTTCGAAGTCCTAAGAAAGGCTGGAATACTAAGAACGAAGTATTCGGATAAAAAAGGGTGTAAGACAGGAATGCAATGTTTCGACATCGAAGAAGTAACGACGAATATCATAGAATTAGTGGAATTAAAATTCAGCGTGAAAGAATATCATTGATATAGTGAAAGTGAAGAAGAATTACAGAATGTGTTGAATAGAATGAACAGTCTAATGAGTACAGAATATGAACTGAGAGTAAATCGCAGCCGGCCGGAGTGGCCAAGCGGTTCCAGGCGCTTCAGTCTGGAACCGCGCGACCGCTACGGTCCCAGGTTCGAATCCTGCCTCGGGCATGGATGTGTGTGATGGCCTTAGCTTGGTTAGGTTTAAGTAGTTCTAAGTTCTAGGGGACTGATGACCGCAGATATTAAGTCCCATAGTGCTCAGAACCATTCGAACCATTTAGTAAATCGCAAAAAGTCGAAAGTAATGAGAAGTAGCAGACATGAGAATAGTAAGAAACTTAACATAAAAATTGGAGGTAACGAGATACACGAATTTACGTGTTTCTGATGGCTAGAAAGCAAAAGAAAACATTAAGGAAGATGCAAGGAGGACATAAGAAGCAGAATAGCATAGGCAAAAATGACGATATTCCCGGCCAAGAGAAATCTGCTGATCAAACATGGGCCCTAACTTGAGAAAGAAATTTCTGAGAATGTTCGTTTGGAGAACAGCATCTTGCGGTGGTGAATCATGCAGTGTACGAAAACCGGAACAGAAGAGAATCGAAGCATTTGAGACGTGGTGTAGGTTCTCCGTAGAAACGGCGAAGGAAGGAACGTGTGGAAAACACTGACAAGAAGAATGGAGAGGATGATAGGATACCTAATAAGCATCCCGAAATAGAGGGAACTGTAGTGCGTAAATGTAGGGGAAGGCAGAGACAGTAATACATCGGACAGATAACTGCAGTCACAGGAAGCAAGTACTACTCTGAGAAGAAGCGGTTGGCACGGGACAGTAATTTGTAGCGGGCCGTATCAAACCAATCGGAAGACTGACGACGTTCTACTGTTCATAATAACTAAATTATGTTGCGAGTGTATATCTGATGCTGTGTGCGCCTTACAATCCATCTGATTTCGAAATCTCTGTACGATAATGATGTAATCCAGCTGGAATCTTCCCATGTCTCTAGGTTTTTCCAACTCTTGTGACTCTTGAGCGGAGTATTCGCTATTACCATGTGACAGTTATTTGAGCACTCAATTAGTCTTTCTCCTTTGTCGTTACTACTACCAAGCCCATATTCTCCAGTAACGCCTTTTTCTACTCTTTCCCCTGCAACCGCATTCCAGTTCCACATGATTATTAGAGTGGAACTCTCTTTAAGTACTGAATAACCCGTTCAATATCCTCATATACTTCCGCTATCTCCTCATCTTCTGCTTTCAACGACTGCATGTATACCTAAACTATAGTCATCCCCGTTGAAATCTATCTCTGAACTATTCATAGCTATGCAGTTCTGCACTACTCTTCTATTCACAAAGAATCCTACTCCCATTGTACCATTTTCTGCTGCTGTTGATATTACGCTGTACTCGTCTGACCAGAAATACCTATCTTCTTTCCACTTCACTTCATTGACCCCTGCTGTATCTAGACTGATCCTTAGATTACCCTATTCAGTATTTCTAGCTTCCTTACTAAGCTCAGACTTCTGACATTCCACGCATTGACTCGTAGAATGTTACCTTTCCGTTTGTTATTCAGTCTTTTTCTCAAGCTCACCTCCTCTTGGCAATCTCCTCACAGAGATGCGCATCTGGTACTAATCCGGACTCATTTGCCAATGGACTGACACTTTTTTCAGTTACAGGCCACATGTTCTGTGGATTCAGATTACCCCAAACCTCTGTCCGTTCCTCCGTCCTCTTTTTCAAGTCCGTTAACAGAACACGGGTGGTATCTTATGGTTCAAATGGCTCTGAGCACTATGGGACTTAACAAATGAGGTCATCAGCCCCTAGACTTAGAACTACTTAACCCTAACTAACCTAAGGACATCACACACATCCATGCCAGAGGCAGGATTCGAACCTGCGACCGTAGCAGCAGCGCGGTTCCAGACTGAAGCTCCTAGAACCGCTCGGCCACAACGGCCGGCGGTGATGTCTTATGCCGGAAGTTTCCGGCTGCCATTACTGATGATTTTTATTCAAAATTGAAGAAATCAGTGTGTTTGAACACAGGACCCACGACTTATTAATTCCTAGCAAAAAACGCCGCAGGAACATACGCAGCAAACAGCTGCGGATATTGCCTGTAACCACTGCTGTAATATGAACAGATTGGCTCCTGGGAGAAAGTCATAGCGGGTAAAATCAAACTAGTGACCAATAATAGTTACATATTTCTCATAAGCCAACGCGTATTGTCATCACAACGGGTGCTGTCTAGGGTTTTGAATCGGAGCTCTGCGGCAGGTTGTTGTTCTCTACACAGAGCACGTCAGTGCTATTCCTCCGCCGGACGAGCACGTTTCACGCTACGGTTTTGCCAACCACCAAGAGACCATCTCAGCTCAGCACGATTTCACTCTCAGCTTGGGCCCCGCGGCAGGTTACATCAGCTACCTCCACCACACGCAGCTTGCCCCGTACCTCAGCGGACCTTTAAAGCTATCGAAAATGTTCATTAGCCAGCCCTGACTTTCCCCGCAGAGGCAATTTCGCTTTCAGGAAGAGTGGACCGTAATGAAGTTGCAACCGTGTCGTAATTTGAACGTCAACGACAGAGACGCTAACAACAGTTTCTTTCTCCTATTTCTTACTGAGTTCTAAAAGATTAACAGGTACAAATAAGAGTTAAATAAATGCCTCACGTAATCTCCATTAACGACAGAATGCCTTTTTCTCGCAAAACAGGTATTCTTATGGGTACGAGCAATCTAAGTAATAATATTTTTAAGTGTTGCTGTCAGTATCATTAAAAAGTGGGAACTAACATTAGAATGGGCCAGAAACATACACACACATTCACGTATACGGGGTGAGTCACTAACTATTGCCACACAGAATAACTCCGAAAGTATGATAGGAGCTGGAAAGTTTATGGGACAAAAGTTGTATGGGACAACGAGGGTCATAATATGACGTTGGTTTTTTGTTGCTAGGTGGGGTAGCTTTAGAGATATGAAAGTCAACTTTGGTTATCACTGTTTGCATTCCTGCTGACAGAAGCCGAAAAAAGAAGATGCGTTATCATGAATCCAACGGCCCCCAAATTAAGATCGCAGGTGAAGATACATAAAGATCTGCATCCGGTTCGTCCGATTGTTAACGGTCGAAATAGTCCAGCATATAAAATAACGAAATTGTTGAACCAAATTCTGAAAAAGACTTACGTGTATAAAAATAGCTATTCGGTGCGTGGTAGTATGACCATGATAGGTGAAATTAAAGATACGCCAGTCACTGACACTTCCCGTTTGGTTTCGTTGGATGTTAAGAACTTATACTCCAGTGTTCCGGTTAACGAAAGTATAGAAATCATTAAGAGAAATTTCCTTAAATACGGTAAAATTTCAACGCAAGAGACAATTGAATTTATTGAACTCCTACAGCTCATTACAAGTTTTAATTATTGTACGTTTAATAACAAATTTTATATTCAGGACGATGGGTTAGCCATGGGGTCCAGTATTTCAGGAACTATGGCGGACATTTTTATCAACGACCTTGAAGATAAAGTTCTAAATTCTGACGATAAAATTATGGATAAAATTGTTTATTACAAACGTTATGTTGACGACACTCTGTTACTTGTCGGTGGTTCCCTTGAGGACATTGAGGAAATAGTAAAAAAGTTCAACGACGCACATAATAAAATAGAATTTACCGTAGAGTATGAAACTGACAATTGTTTACAGTTCCTGGACCTGAATATAAAAAAGCACGGCAACAAATATGCGTTCTCCGTTTATAGAAAACAAACTACGACAGATGCCGTGATCCCGAATGATTCATGCCATCCGCAGGCTTATAAAGAAGCTGCTTTCCGTAGTCTCGTGCATAGGGCAGTCAATATACCTATGAGCGAAAAAGATAGGGAGACGGAAATTAATACCGTTAAAAGAATAGCGATGAATAACGGTTACAAAATAGATATGGTTAAAAAACTGTTACGGAAAAGTAATAAGCGCAAAAAGAAAAAACCTGATGGAGAGAAAGTGAAAATTATCACTACGGAACAGTCTCACAAAAGATAGCAAATATTTTTAAGCCATACGATGTTAAAATAGCTTTTCAGACTAATAACCTAATGAGGTATAGCCTTAAGCACGATATTGGAGAGAAGAGAAATAAGTTTGAAAGATCGGGAGTTTATAAGATTCAGTGCAGAACTTGTGATGCAAAATATATAGGGTAGACAGGAAGATCATTCGCGATCCTGTATAAAGAACATAAAGATGCGTTCAGGTTAGGAAATTATGACAAATCAGCTGTTGCGAACCATGTATATGAAACAGACCATCCCCTTAATAGCATAGACGATAACGTAGAAATATTGCATGTAGAAAAGAAAGGAAGGAAACTTGATTTACTAGAGGAATTCGAGATAGCTATCCACGAAAAGAAACAAAGCAATATTCTAAATGCACAAGATAATTTTAAAGAAATGAGATTTTTTAGCGGGTTTTTAGAATTATTTTAGGGTAGGTATGCGCCCAATAGCATAGCGTTGCCGTCAAGCACACGGCTGTAACCACGCCACAACACCTAGGCACGTCAGTCCACAACAGCTCCCGAGCTGGCACAGTGCGACAGCATACTTGGTAGCTATGGGACGGCCATCGACTTGTGTCAACAACTTCAATGTAAAACGAGGACCCACAGTCCAATATACTTTTAATTCTGTTTTACTCTGTGGACTTCCCAACTATTTGTGATGGTATTTTATCTTTTTAGTCCGTTTAATTTCATGACATAGACTTTACAACCTGATGATGAGAGCATTGTCTCTTGAAACGCGTTGTTAAAATATATGTTTAAGAATCGCGGTTGAATGCTAACAGTGATAACCAGTATAACGACAACTGCTACCTCGACTCCATAATGGATTATATAAAAAAGTAAATTTGCTTCTTTGTATGGGATGTCATAATTTGGGTCTTATTTTCTGATAGCGGCTATCGAGACGAATCCAATGATGTCTAATAGTAAGGTCTTTAAATGTCAGTGAAGGTTAGAAAGGTGGCATGAGCGTCCATTTACAGAAGGTGTTCGAAGTGATGACCATTGGTACCAACGCAGTGCTGCAATATTCTTATCACGGATTGAGTAATATTCGTTATCACATCGGCACTTATCGAAGCACATGCTCTGACAATTCCCTCTCGCATATCTTCAGGTGTAGTTGGAACATCTTTATAAACAATGTCTTTCACGAATACCCACAAGAAAAAAATCCAGAAGCGCCAACTCTGGCGAACGAGCTGGCCACGACACATCTCCTCCGCGTCCAATCCAACGATTTGGGATTTGTCTCTGCAACTCATTTCTAGCCATTATCGGAAAAATGTGACGGACACCCCTCGTGTTGATACCACATTCTGTTCCTTGTTCCTAAAGGGGTTTCTTCCAATAACAGACCTAATGTTTCTTGCAAAAATGTGGTATACTTCCTACCATTAAGATTTCCTTAGATGAAATAGGGGCCTATAATTCTGTCCTCCAGAATCTCACACCATACAGTCACCGACCACGGTTTTTGATGTGCAACTTGCCACAGCAAACGTGGATTTTCAGTTGCCCAGAAATGCAAGTTATGCAGATTAACATTTCCATGGTTCGTGAATGTAGCCTCGCCAGTAAATAAAATCAAACTAATAAATGTGTCATCCCTCTGCATCTCAAGTTGAGCCCATCGACAGAATTCAATGCGATGCATGCAACCAGTACCAGTTAACTCTTGGTAGAGACTGATATGGTAAGGATGATATTTATGGCGATGCAGAACACGAACAACACTACTCTGGCTCATGCCAGATTCCCTTGCGATTTGACGGGAACTGACACAAGGATCTGGAACCACAGTGACAAGAGTACCAATTTCCGTTCCCTCGTTAGTGACTTTCCTTTGCCGGATATGTTTCCGATGCGTTAAAGATCCAATTGTTCTCAATTTATCATACACGTATTTGGATGTACGACGTGAAGGATGAGTACGTTGAGAATATCTTCCAGTCTCTAGCTCTCACTGAATTTCGTTGGCATTCTCCGTAAATGAGAAGCATATCGACTTGTTCTTCGAAGGGATACATCATTCACATTCGCCTGATTCGACGATACTATTCTTACCGTTTCTATTAGAGTTGTACAGCGAAACCGTTACATGTCAATGGCACGTTAGATGGGTACGCCGTATTCGGTGAATATTTACTATTTTCACGATATACGAGAGAGAATTGTCAGAGCATGTGCTTCGACAAGTGCCGAAGTGATAAGGAAAACCACTCAATCCATGATAAGGAGATTGCAGCACTGCACTGATACGAATGATGATCACTTCGAATACCTTCTGTAAATGGACGTTCATGCCACCTTCGTGACCTTCGTTGACCTTCAAAGACCTTACTGTTACACATCATTGGATTTGTCTCGATAGCCGCTATCAGAAAATAAGTACCAAACTATAGCATCCCATTTAAAAAAACAAATTTTACTTTCATAACTCTGATGTGGCCCCACATAACAACAAGAAACCAGCGTCATATTATGGGCCCCCTTGTCCCATGCAACATTTGTCCCACAAATGTTTCAGCTCCTATCATTCTTTCGGAGTTATTCTTGGTGGCAATAGTTAGTGACTCATTTCTAGCCATCAGACGAACTGACAAACTTGGCATTGCATCCATTTTTCCTTAATGTGTTTGTATTTGCGCTAATCTAGGGCCACTGCAATTAAAATTCATATTTTAACAGACAATGTGACGTTTAATTCCATGAGACGTAGTGACTGTAATTTGTTGCAAGGATGAAATATATTTCTTCGCAGTAGTTTGTCTTTTCTTCGCAAACTAAATTAGGTGAAAGGGAAATTATTTTATCGTCAGTCAGTTTGCACATGTGCAGTCTTTTTTAACTCCTGCATGAAGCTGTAGCATTTATTTATTTTATCATTTAGTAGTCACCGAAGCTTAGGGGTGCCCCAAGTGGTGGAACATAATTGACGGAAGTCACATGCTCATTCCCGGGCCCCAGACATGGTTTTTACACTTGTAAATTATTTTAAATTCGTTCGCGTAAACTATATGGTCTGCTTATACTTTTTTTATTTAATTGAAATTTTTTATGTTGTTCACAAATTGCAACACCTTCTAAGCTTTTCCCGCTTATTAAGGCCATATAATCACGATCTTTTCCGACTGTACTTCTGACCAAAAAGCGATTCTGGTAGCTGAAGTCCAGAGTTTTTGTTAATCATGCCTTTTGCGTTCTGATGGAGATATTTTCATAAACTTTCATCCCATAACAAAAGTTTCTTTATATGTAAACGAGGAGTTAAATACCAATTTTCACAGATTTAGCTTCAATTTTTTTAAAAATAACGAAAAATGTTCATAAAACCGTCATCCTCTATTTCACCCCCTTAGGGGTTGAATTTCCAAAAACACTGAAACAAGTATTTTTTGTTTCTAACCGAGACGTCAAGTATCAATTTTCATAGACGTAGCTATAAAAATGCTTTAGTTGTTCTTTGATAATTGCATATTTTCAAAAACACTGCTTTACCCCTTTGAGACTGAATTTCCCAAAATATTGGAAAACTTATTTTTTTTATTTCTGACTGAGAAACTAAATACCTGTTTTCTTAGTTGCACTTAGCAGCGACGTACTTTCAAAAAGCCTTTCCTCCCGCATATCACCCCCTTAGGCGAGGAATTTCGGAAGTGTAAACGAAGCCTGCAGTATAAGACCCACACCCTCCACAAATTTCAAGTTTCTGTCCTTAGAGATTTGGTTTGGACATAATGAGTGACTCAGTCTTCCCTTATTTCCTCCTTAGGGGTTGAATACCCAAGAACAATGAGATATTTTTTTTTATTTCGAACACAGAAACCAAAAACCAATTTTCATACATGTAGCTTTAAAAATGCTTGTTTAATAAAATATTTCCCTAATAACCTTCATCCCTTATGTCACCCCCATGGGGGTTGAATTTCTAAAAACAGTGATACTTCTTTTTTTTTATTTCTAACTGAGAAGCCAAATTCAAATACACGTAGATGTAGGTTTAAAAATAAATAGTGAAATTTCGTAAAACATCTTATCCCCTATTTCATCCCTTTAGGTGTTGAATTTCAAAAAATGGTGTATCACTGATTTCTCTATTCCTGAGCGAGAAACCAGATAACAATTTTTGTAAGTCTAGTTTCCAAATTGCCTTAATAGCGACGTATTATCGAAAACACTTCATCTTTTATTTCACCCCCATACGGACGGAATATCGAAAAATCTCTTTTTAATCAACGCCTACAATATAAGTTCAGTACTCTCTCGAAATTTTAAGTTTCCATCCTTAGCGGTTTGGGCTCGGCAGTGATGAGTCAATGAGTAAGTCGGGTACAGTGCCTTTATATATATATATATATATTAATGTTTCAAGGAGATATTTATTTTAGGCTCCGTATAGTTGTGACTCACCTGTGAGAAAGTGTTAAAAAAAATTGAACTTAAGAGCTCGAGATACAGTCTTTCAGTTTATAGAAAAGTTTGCAGCCACTGTAGTACATTAACGTCTGCACTTCGTATGTCGGCAAACTGTGTTTGTCGTAACGGACCTTGCAGTTACACAGTTACAGTTCTTGGTATGAGCACTATATTATTTTTTGGTATTTTCAGCGCGTCTTTGTCCAGTGCTTTTTGTACTTCGTATTCCTTCTTCAATAATGAAAATAATGACAACGTATTACCGCATTAAGAAGGAGAATAATAAAGATGGTGCTCGTCTGTGTTTAATATCAGCTATTACTTTGTCGTCAATACGAAAAACGTCCATCTATTTTACTTCGAAATATACATGCTGCTTATACGTTCACGCACAAGCCTACCTTGCTCAGTCATTGTATGAACGCTTCCTGTACCGATGCATACAACGAGGTTTTACTAATAGCTCTTTAATCTTTAGTAAGGTATGTTTACGTCTTGACTTTAACTTCTGTTAACTTTACGTGTTCGTTTCCTTCTGAACAGCTTCTTTAAGACTTTTCTGCGCGTCCAAGTAGCATATGGCTTAAAAACATAAAAAGACGAAGAATAACAGCCGCATGTGATAGAAACGTAATGGAGGAGGGCTTAAGGTGAGCATGCGCCATTCAGGTAAAACAAGGACTGGCGTATAGGAAGAATTTATTAATAATTGAAAAATGTTTTCTGGTTGTGTACCTATTCCGAAGACGATTTTTTCTAAAAAAAAAGAAAGGAAGATCAAAAGTTTTATCTTTATGAAGAGACTATGAGGTTACATAACCTTTGGCGCTATTGATAGTCTTTTCTCTGATGAAGCTCAAAGCAAGAAATTAACTGTACAACCGATAGTAAATGCTCTCTCTGATCATGATGCACAGTTCGTTATAAGAAGATACTTCCTCGTTGTTGTTGTTATGTTCTTCAGTCCAGAGACTGGTTTGATGCAGCTCTCCATGCTACCCTATCCTGTGCAAGGTTCTTCATCTCTGAGTAACTGCTGCAACCTACATCCTTCCGAATCTGCTTACTGTATTAATCCCTTGGTCTCCCTCTACGATTTTTGCCCTCCAAACTTCCTTCCAATACTAAATTGGTGATCCCTTGATGCCTCAGAACGTGTCCTACCAACCGATTCCTTTTTCTAGTCAAGCTGTGCCACAAATTTCTCTTCTCCCCAATTCTATTCAATACCTCCTCATTAGTTATGTGATCTACCCATCTAATCTTCAGCATTCTTCCGTAGCACCACACTTCGAAAGCTACTACTCTCATCTTGTCTAAAATATTTATCGTCCATGTTTCACTTCCATACATGGCTACACTCCACACAATTTCTTTCAGAAAGGACTTCCTGACACTTAAATCTATACTAGATGTAAACAAATTTCTCTTCTTCAGTAACGCTTTCCTTGCCATTGCCAGTTTACATTTTATACTCTCTCTGCTTCGACCATCATCAGTTATTTTTATCCCTAAATAGCAAAACTCATCTACTACTTTAAGTGTATCACTTCCTAACCTAATTCCCTCAGCAATACCTGATTTAATGTGACTGCATTCCATTATCCCCGTTTTGGTTTTGTATATGTTTACCTTATATCTTCCTTTCAAGACACTGTCCATTCCGTTCAACTGCTCTTCCAAGTCCTTTGCTGTCTCTGATAGTGTTTCCTTCACTGCTTGCTCAGTATACAGATTGAATAACATCGGGGATAGGCTACAACCCTGTGTCACTCCCTTCTCAACCAGTGCTTCCCTTCCATGACCCTCGGCTCTTATAAGTACCATCTGGTTTCCGTAAAAACTGTAAATAGCTTTTCGCTGTTATACCCCTTCCGCCTTCAGAATTTGAAAGAGAATATTCCAGTCAACATTGTCAAAATCTTTCTCTAAGTCTACAAATGCTAGTAACGTAGGTTTGCCTTTCCTTAATCTATCTTCTAAGATAAGCCGTAGGGTCGGTATTGTTTTGTGTGTCCCAACATTTCGACGGAATCCAAACTGATCTTCTTCGATGTCGGCTTCTACCAGTTTTTCCATTCGTCTATAAAGAATTCGTGTCAGTATTTTGCAGCCGTGACTTATTAAACTGATAGTTTGGTAATTTGCACATCTGTCAAAACCTGCTTTCTTTGAGACTGGAATTTTTATATCCTTCCTGAAGTCTGAGGGTATTTCGCCTGTCTCATACATCTTGCTCACCAGATGCTAGAGTTTTGTGATGGTTGTCTCTCCCAAGGTTATCAGTAGTTCTAATGGAATATTTTCCACTCCCGGGGCCTTGTTTCGACTTAGATCTTTCAGTGCTTTGTCAAATTCTTCACGCAGTATCATATCTCCCATTTCATCTTGATCTACGTCCTCTTCCATTTCCATAATATTACCCTCAAGGACATCGCCCTTGTGTAGACCCTCCACAACCTCATTCCACCTTTCTGCTCTTCCCTTCTTTGATTGAACCTGTGTTTCTATATGAGCTCTTGATATTCATACAGGTAGTTTTCTTTTCTCCAAAGGTCTCTTTAATTTTCCTGTAGACTGTATCTGTCTTACCCCTAGTGACATATGCCTCTACATCCTTACGTTTGTCCTCTAGCCATCCCTTTCTTAGCCATTTCGAACTTCCTGTCGATCTCATTTTGAGACGTTTGTTTTCACTTGCGCCTGCTTCATTTATTGCATTTTTATATTTTCTCCTTTCATCACTTAAATTCAATATCTCTTCTGTTACACAACGATTTTTACTAGCCCTCGTCTTTTTACCTACTTCTTCCTCCGCTGAATTCGCTATTTCGTCTCTCAAAGCTACCCATTCTTCTTCTGCTGTATATCTTTCCTCCGTTCTTGCCAATTGTTCCCTAACTCTGTCTGTGATTTTCTCTACAATGTCTTGTTATTTCAGTATATCCATGTCCCATCTTCTTAAATTGCCACCTTTTTGCAGTTTATTAAGTTTTAATCTACATTACATAACCAATAAATTGTGGTCAGAGTCCACATCTGCCCCTGGATATGTCTTATAATTTAAAACCTGGTTCGTAAATCTCAGTATAACCATTACAATCTATCTGAAATCTTCCAGTGTCTCCAGCTTCTTCCAAGTATACAACCTTCTGTCATGATTTTTTAACGAAATGTTAGCCATGATTAAGTTATGCTCTGTGCAAAATTCTTCCAGGCGGCTTCCTCTTTCATTCCATACCTCCATTCCATTTTCACCTACTACTTTCCCTTCTCTTCCTTTTCCTACTGTCGAATTCCAGTCCCCCATGACTATTAAATTTTCGTCTCCCTTCACTATCTGAATAATTTCTTTTATCGCATCATAGATTTCTTCAATCTCTTCATCATCTGCTGAGCTAGTTGGCATATATACTTGTACTACTGTGGTGTGTGTGGGCTTCGTATCTATCTTGGCTACAATAATGCGTTCACTATGCTGTTCGTAGTAGCTTACCCACACTCCTATTTTTTTTATTCATTATTAAACCTACTCCTGCATTATCCCTATTCGATTTTGTATTTGGAACCCTATATTCACCTGACCGGAAGTCTTGTTCCTACTGCCACCAAACTTCACTAATTCCCAGTATATCTAACTTTAACCTATCCATTTCCCTTTTTAAAGCCGGCCGCGGTGGTCTAGCGGTTCTAGGCGCGCAGTCTGGAACCGCGCGACTGCTACGGTCGCAGGTTCGAATCCTGCCTCGGACATGGATGTGTGTGATGATGTCCTTAGCTTAGTTAGGTTTAAGTAGTTCTAAGTTCTAGGGGACTGATGACCACAGATGTTAAGTCCCATAGTGCTCAGAGCCATTTGAACCATTTGAACCCTTTTTAAGTTTCCTAACCTACCCGTCCGATTAAGGGGTCTGAGATTCCACGCTCCGATGCCCCGGGGATCCGAATGGGGGACTATTTTACCTCCGGAATATTTTACCCAAGAGAATTCCATTATCATTTAACCACACAGTAAATTGCATGCCCTCGGGAAAAATTACGTGTGCAATTTCCCCTTGCTTTCAGCCGTTCGCAGTACCAGCACAGCAAGGCCGTTTTGGTTAATGATACAAGGCCAGATCGGTCAATCATCCAGACTGTTGCCCCTGCAACTACTGAAAAGGCTTCTGTCCCTCTTCAGGAACCACACGTTTGTCTGGTCTCTCAACAGATACCCCTCCGTTGTGGTTGCACCTACGGAACGGCTATCTGTATCGCTGAGGCAGGCAAGCCTTCCCACCAACTTCAAGGCATGGTCCATGGTTCATGGGGGGGGGGGGGGGGTATAGTGCCTTACAGGATAGATAATTCGTAGTGGTTGTCAATTAGAATAGGCAATGACACAAACATTTTTAAGAATAGTTAGTAAGAGACGATCAGTGATGAAATCTATAATGAACCAAATGTTGACATAATATTTAATCAATTCCATGACAAATTCATATCATTATTTGAAAATAGCTGTCCATAGAAACTAATCAGAAAGTACGTAGAATGGCATTGTAAAGAACCAGGGATCACTAAAGCAATTGGAGTACCTTGTAAAAGGAAAAGGAAATTGTATCTTTTGGCAAGAAGAAGTAAAGATCCTAATGTAGTTTCACACTTCAAAAACTACTCAAAATAAATAAGAAAACTTGTTAAAAATCAAGGAACATTCACAGTATGTCAGAAATTAGTAATTCTGGCAACAGACTTGAGGCTATATGGAATGTAGTGAAGCAAGAGACAGGACAACCGGCCAAAGAAACGGATAACATCACTACTGACTTAAATGGAAGGGTTATAAATGATGAGTCAAAGGTGGCAAATAAAGTTAATAATTATTTCTTACATGTAACAGAAAATATTGGGGCAAACAGTTATCGACAAAAATTAGAAGAATGTGTTGAACAACCAACTTACATAAAATTCAGTCACGTGGATGTCTCACTCACTTATCCTTCTAAAATGAAGAAAATTACATATGCTCTCAAAAATGAAGGCTCGCCTGGATTTGATGGGGTATCCAACAGAGTATAAGGACCTGTTGCCAATTAACAAGCACTATCTATTCTTAACAGTGGATATTTTTCTGTGGAGGCTGAAAGACACCATTGTTAACCCCTCTATAAGAAAGGTGGCAGGGGAGATTCCAATTATTACCGACCCGTTTCACTACGGATATCATAATCCACAATTTTTGAGAAGGTCATGTATTTTAGAATAGTATACCGCCTGAGATACAGTAGTATCCTCTGCAAATCACAGTTTGGATTTCAGGAGAGTTTCTTTATTGTGGCCATTCACATGTTCACTCACCAAATTTTACAATTGTCAAATAATAAAACTGCGTGAGTTGGTATTTTCTGCGACCTTTCTAGTGGATTTGATGGTATGAATCACAGGTTAACTGAACTTTTATGGTAGTGATAGTACAGGCTGCCACTGGATGTCATATCTTACTATGCTGCTCATGCATGGTTGTTTACATCTTTGGGCTGGGTAGCGACATCTCTGAACAGTCAAAGGGACTGTGTCTGTGATACAATGTCCACAGTCAACGTCTGTCTTCAGGAGTTCTGGGATCCGGGGTGATGCAAAACTTTTTTTGATGTGTGTATGACATTCATATTACCACCACGGTTAACTTAGTTTCCAGTGCTTGGTTATTAGTACAAAGATATCTGCCAGCTTGTAAAAATCTGAAAAGCTGTTCGGTATATGCAGCATTATTAAAAGAAAGTATAATAGTGGCATTCGTCGAAAACTTTATTTTCAGATGGTGTAATTGTTGCAAAAGACATTTCTATACCTCTCCCATTTTGCACATCCAGAGGATGAGACTAATGCCACCTTCTGTGCAATGCAGGGTTGGAGTAATTACTGTGCGGCGGAGGTGCATCGGAATGCTTCCACGGTTGAATCTCATACGGCAGACGGTAGACGATAGACCAGCCTTCAGTGAAAGCGAACATCGCGAAACCAGGGTCTATGTGGGATAACAGGCTGAACACGGGCATAGCGTCTTCCCCTAAATAACTGAGAAATGCTCCAGTCCTCTTGCCATTGTTGAAAGGCATTCTGTGTGGCCAGACGGTACCGTTCAGAGGGAGAAAGTCTGAGGTCGATGAAAGTTCCGGAGTTTGTGGCTTCTTTAACAAGAATATAGACTTCTTCGTTATGAATTATCCCGCAGTGAGATTTAACCCAGAGGAATTCAATCATCTGCCTTTCGATTTCACACAGGATGCGTTGCCTAATAATTGCCAAGATGAGATTGCTGGTTTTAGGTTTCCACTTCTTACTCTTTAGAGACTGTAAAACAGTCATATAATCGGACAAAATGAAAACCTTGCAAACATGGAGGGGGCTGACATATTTTACGGTGCCTAGTACGGCCACAGTTTCCTCAGAAAAAATCGCAATTTTCTTCAGCAGTTGAAACAATTTTGAAATGGGTATTTGTGGACAGAGAAAGAAACATTTCATATTTTGTCCCTCTCTTAATTTGGAGCCATCAGAATATATGTACAAAAAGTCAGCCATTTCTGGCATACTCACTCCTTAGTCGTTTTACTCATTGCTGAGTTTCGTGACCTCATTTCCGGCATACAAGGTACATTATATCACGATAGATGAGTAGATTTTCTGTTAGTGGCATGCCGTTTAAATGTACACTCATTTTATAGGAGAGAATTGAATAATTGTGCATATAGAAAGGGAGCGACATTAGTTGGGGATATCTGTTGACAGGTGACCCATGTTCTACTGCTAACCTCTAGGTTAGGGAGGAAGGTGCTATTCCGGTAAAGGAAACCGACGGCCTCCGGTATGGAATGCAAAGGATGATTTAAAAAGGACACCCTACTGAGTAGAAGTTTGTTAGCAATGGCCTTCTGATATGTGAGGACATTTCATGGGCTTCAATTAAGAGGGCGTTCATAGGGGTAGAGCCCATACCGCCGAAGAGCTGTCAACTACATATAAACTGAAATTTGTCTAATTTGCTCAGGATGTACTTTAGCCTAGTATGGAACACCAGACTAACGTAGTCAAGTCTTGATCCAATTAAGGCTTTGTACAACGCCAATAAATAGTTTATACTAGAGCCCCATCAGACTCAGGAGACTGATGGGATAATATTCAATGCTTTTTCACGTGGTTAATGTGAGGGACCCACGACAACCGAGCATCAAAGACGACGGTCAGAGTCGAGCCTGCAGTGACGCTGAGAAACATTCAAAATCGAGGACTATTCTGTTGGAATCCTGTGGAGAGGACGTATTAAAAGAAGTATCCATGCTGTGTGGTCAGAATCAGTTTTCCACGCGGGAAATTGCAGAGGAAAGTGCGGCTTCACATTCAGAAAAAGAAGTGGAGTGAGCATACAAACAAACATCTTCTGCGTACTGAAGTGACACGTGGGAAGAGCTGTTTCTAGATTCGTGGTGTACACAGCACATAAACTAGCGTCGAAAATTTAAGCAACACACCCCTCTTTCCCCGTCCTGTACCTAATCCACGATATAATCACGCTGTTAGTCAGATGTCCGTAAGGTCGTGTTCTTCACGGAAGATGGCATTCCGGTCAACGGATAACCATACCAACTATGACGTCAGGGTACCTGTGAAACGAGGCAGTGTTTGCCAGGTAGCCCCACATCCACAATCGCTGCGTACACAGCTACAAATGGTTCAAATGGCTCTGAGCACTATGGGACTTAACATCTGAGGTCATCAGTTCCCTAGAACTTAGAACTACTTAAGCCTAACTAACCTAAGGACATCACACACATCCATGCCCGAGGCAGTCACAGAGGGTGCAATATTGAATAGGGAAGACGCTTACCAGACCCTCTGTGGTGAAGGGTCGTAGTAAGCAAGGAAGGAGGACAGTGGCAAACTGATTTGCCCCGATGGCTTAATGTGAATCGTTCTGTTGTTACTGTGATGTGGCGACTGTTTATAGAGGCTGAAACTGTATCTTAGAGACCAAGGCAAGACGACCACGTGTGACTTCAGAAGACAGGACCGTTATTTGGCTGTAAGGGCACGACATTTCCGCCATAGTACTGCATGGCAACTGGCAGGTGAGCTCGCAGCATCCACTGGACGTGTTGTATGGAGGAAAACGGCGTGCAGAAGGCTTCAGCAGAGTGGCCTTTATTGTCGGAGACATGCTGAATGTGTACCTCTGACGCGTCTTTACAGAAGGATGTCTAGAGTGGAGTCATTATCATGCCACCTGGACTGTCGAACAGTGGGCCAATGATGTTTTCACATATGAGTCCTGATTTAGTCTGGAGAGTGATTCTCAATGGATTCGCATCTGGAAAAAACTTAGAACGCGATTTCGGGACCCAACCATTATGGAAAGAGACCGAGGTCGAGGAAGATCCCTGATGGTGTGGGCAGGAATTACGTTTACCACACAAAAACCTCTTCATGAAATTGTACAGGTAAATCGGCAAGATTTAACTGATGTCAGCTATCGTGACGAGATATTGGGACCTCATATGCGGTTGTTGCGAGGTGCCGTGGGTCCAGACGTCGTATTGATGGACGATAATGCTCGATTTCATAGACCACAGGTGGTTGATGTTTTCTTGGAAACGGAAGATATTGCACGTATGGCGAGGCCTGCTCGCTCTCCCGATTTGTGGAAGGCCATTTGAGACAATGAGGAACCCATCAGTTTACCGTGGAACTTGATGAAAATCTTCCTTTCCGAAATCATGCGTACCAGTCTGTAAACCATTTTTTCCAGGATACCTAGAGCTTTCTGTTTGTGGGGCAAAATATTAATTTTTACGTTGGCTTATGGTCCCTTCATATCGAGGAACGTAGCTGTGGTCCTTTCGTTGTCCGAAAAGTCTGTCAAGATATCTGTTACCATAAGAGTAATATTGTCAACTGCGCCTTTTCCTCCTTCTAAATTCAAACTGAGACGTAGATGAAAGGTTGTATGATTCTAGCCACCCCTTCAATCGGCATGGATCGATACGAAGTTGACTGAGAACTATCTTTGCCTCTTTTTAATACTGGGAGAATTATGTGTGTTTCCAGTCTTCGACGAGGTCTTCAGACCCTGAAGCTGATTGTATGTACGCAAGAGGAGTAGTAGTCCATTGCGCGTCATGTTCCGTGTCGTATCATAGCGAATATTATCGATGCCTGGAGAGCTGTGTGTGGCTGAGTGAAATGCCCTCTTCATTTCTACAGATGTTAAAGGAGAAACAAGGCAGTCATCGCCGTGGTGGCTGCCTGGTAACCCTGTGGGTAATCGAGGACGTACCGAAGGAGAGTAGATTCAATCAGCGAATTCCATCATAGGAGTGTAGTCAAATGACTTGTACCTGAATTTATTGATTTTGTGCCATAATTCTGCGACACTACTTTTTTTAGTTAACGACAAGGAAAAGATTATCCAGCTTAGTTTTTTGCCCGCTTTAGGACTCTCTTAACCTGTGTGTTTATTTTCTTATATTTCAGGAAATTATCGGGAGTTTGTTAAATACGATAAGCACTTAATGCAAGACGGCGTTGTGCCACTGGGTGAGAGCAGATAGGGTTCCACAAAGCGGGAGAGAAATTTATGGCACTCCTTCTTCCGAGGAAAGGAAACACGTACTGGGTCGTTAACGGCATCAAGTAACATCTTTTAGGCTGTCTGGGGGGTAATGAGCAGCTGATGTGCTGGACTGAGTCCTCTGTAATCTGCGAGTAAAGAGGCCAGGATGTTTGACCAGTGTTCCACGGGCAGGAATGGAAAAGCATACGAGTGCAGTTTACCATGACTTGTGATCCTTCACTCAATCTGGAAGTGATCGGGCCCAAGCGAATCCGTTTTGACGCACCATTTGTCGAAAAAACTGAAGTCACGAGAACAAAATGTAATATCAACGGCAGATCGGTTTCAGTGTGGTGCTGATACTGTTGGGGATTCATCATATAGAATAACTAAGCTGTTATCGTCTACGGCCTGCAACAAATCTGCACCACTCGCATTCGCAGCGATACATCCCCAAACTTATTGGTGAGCGTTAAAATCACCACAGACTATATGTGGATATGTCGATTTAAGTTGTTCCTAGTACTACTTTGGACTCTGTAACAGGGGGGCTTGTACACTGAGACAGTTCAGAGGTCAGAAGTAGTAACCACTATTCCCTGGAAGTCTGATGAAAGTACGTTTATGGGGGCTCACTGGAAAGGAATCGTAGAGCTTATTAAATAGCGACACCACCTTTACGTCTTATCCATCCTGTCGTACTACTGCGCTATTTTTGCGCAAGACGCAAGTGGGAAAGTAAGTTTGGAAGGTAGGAGACCAAGTACTGGTGGAAGTAAAGCCGTGAGGACGTGTTGTCAGTCGTGCTCGGGTAGCTCAGTTGGTAGAGCACTTTCCCGGGAAAGATAAAGGTCCCGCGTTCGATTCTCGGTCCGGCACGCAGTTTTAATCTGCCAGGAAGTTTCAAAAGGGAAAGTGTCTGTGCCGTATGTATAAAAGCGAAAATGGGAACAACAACAAGCAGAGTAGAGGTACTTCTAACCAGCAATATATAGTTCACGAAATATAGTATCTGAAGAAACCTGTTATTTTGCACTAGGGCAGCTACAGCATTCGCCGCGCGGGATTAGCCGAGCGGTCTCAGGCGCTGCAGTCATGGACTGTGCGGCTGGTCCTGGCGGAGGTTCGAGTCCTCCCTCGGGCATTGGTGTGTGTGTGTTTGTCCTTAGGATAATTTAGGTTAAGTAGTATGTAAGCTTAGGGACTGAAGACCTTAGCAGGTAAGTCCCATAAGATTTCACACACATTTGAACATTTTTGAAGCTACAGCATTCAGTTTGCATTTGACATTTTAGCGACGCAATTACTGAAGGTTCAAATATGTATGAAGATGAGTAAGAGCCCGAAATGAGTCTGACATAAATAAAAATACATAATAAACTGATGGTTACTGTATTTTTTTAAAATAAAGTAAATCATAGCCACGAAGGTCAACAACCAATAAAATGGAGAAAAAATATTTTAGATAATCAGCATGTAGCTACATTTACAAGGTGTGCAACTTTGCTTCCGCCATTTTTTCCCCATCATTTGAGGCTTTAATGAAACAAATTGGTTACACATGTATCATTCAAAGTATTTTCCATCGCTGGCCACTACTTTCTCCCATCTTTCGGGCAGTGTACGAATCCCGCGTCGAAAAGATTGTTTATCTTTTGAAGCGATCCACGAATCGATCCAATTTTGACTTCTTCGTGAGATGGAAGTGTTGGTCAGCTACGCCATGCGCCATTGATCTGAACAGGTGCCGGCCGAAGTGGCCGTGTGGTTAAAGGCGCTGCAGTCTGGAACCGCAAGACCGCTACGGTCGCAGGTTCGAATCCTGCCTCGGGCATGGATGTTTGTGATGTCCTTAGGTTAGTTAGGTTTAACTAGTTCTAAGTTCTAGGGGACTAATGACCTCAGCAGTTGAGTCCCATAGTGCTCAGAGCCATTTGAATTTGATCTGAACAGGTGATAGTCAGAGGAGCAACGTCTGGAGAATACGGCGGATGGTGAAAGACTTCCCATTTTAACGTTTCTAAGTACATTTTGACATCTTTTGCAACGTTTGGTCGACCGTTGTCGTGCTGCAAAATCACTTTATCGTGCCTCTCGCTGTATTGCCGCCGTTTGTTATTTAATGCTCTGCTCAAATTCATTAATTGCGTTCGATAACGAGCACCTGTGATTGTTTCACTTGGTTCTAACTCCTCATACTACACGACGCCGAGCTGGTCCCACCAAATTCAGAACATGATCCTGGAGCCGTGAATATCCGGTTTGGCCGTCGACGTGGAAGCATGGCCGGGATATCCCCATGATTTTTTGGCGTTTAGTGTTATCACGATGAACCCATTTTTCTTCCCCAGTCACAATGCGATGCAGAAATCCATTCCGTTTTTGCCTCTGAAGAAACTGTTCACATACACACAAACGCCTTTCAACGTCTCTTGGTTTCAGCTTACACGGGACCCAAGTACCTTCTTTCTGAATCATGCCAATAGCCTTGAGACGTTTTGAAATGGCTTCCTGTGTCACTCCCACTAATTGTGCCAATTGTTCTTGAGTTTGACGCGAGCCTTCACTCAGCACTGTCTCCAATTCTGCATCTTCGAAAACATTCTCTCTTCCACCACTATGCCAGTCTACGACGTTAAAATCACCGTTCTTGAAGCGTTGAAACCACTCACGACACGTTGTTTCACTAATAGCGTCCTTACCATACTTACTTGAGAACATTCGATGAGACTCAGCCGCTGTTTTCTTCACATAGAAACAAAATAGTAACACGTCCCGCAAATGACGAGAATTAGGCTCGTAGACTGACATTTTCAATCAATAACAATTTTATGATGCAGAGACAAATCGAATAATGTTTGAATGCGGTTACGTTGATCGAGGTCCAAGCTAACTGCCTGACGTCGGCGATCTGTTTCTATTGACCGCTGCTTACCGTTGTCGCCACCTATCGGCAACCGGCGGAAGCAAAGTTGTACCCCTTCTACATATGAATGCAATGTGTCATGTGAGTGTGAAACGACTCTTTCCATATCATTACGCTTAATCGTGTGAATGGTCCATGGAACATGCACTAACTAAAAACTAGATTAGTGGCACAACGTATGAGCGAGGTTAAGCCACTTAGCACGCTTGTTTTACACATGGCTGTAACTTCCTTCTGAAAGTTTATGGCGCTCTATCTTCTCCGTTAGGAAGGTAAAACAACCATTACGGGTGAAAGTAAGGTCGCTTAGAGATCCTGTCACTGTAACAGTGTTACGTCGAAGCCAGTATTAAGTCAGCTGCTAAATGAGTCGTAATGGTAATCGCAAGAAATCGCCCGTACTCCTAGTAACCAGTGTTGAAGCCGATCAGTTATGATGAGTAGCACATAATAAACACATTTCATTCCGTGTACCAGTTTCGTATTTTTCTGATATTTCTTCATTGGTTAACAAACATTTGTACAAAAACGGGCTAAGCAGGTTATAACAGGAACCTCAAAATTTACGAATAATATGCGGTTGTGCAGTGAAAGTAGTCCCAAATCGACTTCTAGATACGAATTTAAAGCACTGTATTTCCCACAAGGATGTAGCGATGGAGGGATGGAAATCGTAGTATTCTACGCATCGTGATCGGGGAATGGAATAATTGCTTAATAAGCGATAACCCTAAAAAACGTTATGACAGTCTTCCATTCCGAAGGCTAGAAATGTATTTTTGTGCATATGCCCATTTTGCGCGAAAAACTCGTTAATGTTGGCACATCGTCGTAAAATTTTGAGGCCTTTTTGATAATAAGTCACTAACGATCAAAGTAAAATAACATCAGAAGATGAAAATAAAAGCCTCCTGGACATAATCATGTAGAGAACGCAGATTAACAAAAAAATGGTTCAAATGGCTCTGAGCACTATGGGACTTAACATCTATGGTCATCAGCCCCTAGAACTTAGAACTACTTAAACCTAACTAACCTAAGGACATCACACAACACCCAGCTATCACGAGGCAGAGAAAATCCCTGACCTCGCCGCGAATCGAACCCGGGAACCCGGGCGTGGGAAGCGAGAACGCTACCGCACGACCACGAGATGCGGGCGCGGATTAACCTCCATTTCCGGGAGTGGCGTTGAGTAAATAAGGAGCGTCTCCTTACATTTGGATCCTCCTTGTAATATATGTGGGAGCGACTGTAGTTGAACCCCCAGTACTTCAGCGCGTGTAAAGTTCGGAGTTTGTTGTTCTAGACTCGAAACTTACAGTGATATATTTAATTGAAGTAGTTACTATATATAAGTCGGAGTTTTCATTAGAGATAGAATTCGTAACAGGGCTGATTATTGCAACATTGGTGAGGCTTTCGTGGTCACTTGTTGACCAGTTTCCTGTTGGCCTCAGTCACGGGTTCTTCGGGCGACGTTTGTTTGGTGATTTTTTCTAACGTTTCGCCAGCGCAAGTGGATGGCATTCTCAAACCTTCACGCTCCACTGTCCGCCACCAGCGAGAGTTTATTATAGTTGACTTGGTTAATGAGGACTTGGCTAATGTTGCAACCTAGAGTGATCACACCGTAGGTCATTCCATCTAGATATTATAGACCTCTAACATGAGTTCCGAACATATATACAAGTGCTGGATTCCAACATACGAACTGCTGAAAAATAACAATTTCATGTTTAATGCAGTTCGTCTCCTCAGTTTACAGAACATGAGCATTTTTCCAGTGTTATAATTTAAAAGCTTCTCTTACAAACGTAAATGAGATTACAATGTTTACCTATGAGACGAACCTAAATATAAAGTGACAAAATAATTCCAAGAGCCTTCGTGAGGATTTTCTTATTTGTAGCGTTTATACCAAACATAGGTGAACCTATATTAAAGGAAGAGTTTGAACTAGCTCTGAAAAAAGTGAAAAACAACAAATCGCCTGGTATAGACAATATACCAGCTGAATTTCTGAAATCTGGAGGAGCAAACGTGAATCAGGAGTTGTATAATCTTGTTTTCAACATGTACGAGCAGGGTAAAAATCCTGCAGGCTTTGAGAAAAACATTAAGATCCTCATTGCAAAGAAGGCAACTGCTACAAGATGTGAAAATTATAGGACGCTCAGCCTAGTTACTCACGCCTCTAAAACAGTAATCTAAATTATCTTAAAACGCATAGAACAAAAAGTCGAAGCTACACTCTCCGAAGACCAGTTTGGATTCTGGAAAGATAGAGGAACCACAGAAGCAATATTTCCTCTAAAACTAATAGCAGAGAAACGACTAGATAAGTACCTGACAACATACATAGCTTTCGTAGATGTAGAGAAAGCCTTTGATAATGTTAAATGGGATAAGATGTTTGAGGTACTCAAAACAGTAGGTATAGACTATAAAGATAGAAAAATGATATGGAACCTGTACAAAAACGAGACAGCAGTTATCCGTGGACGGACGAAACAAGAAGAGGTGCAGATACGGAAAGGCGTCCGACAAAGTTGTGCACTATCCCCTATTATCTTTAACCTAAACATTGAAGAGGCGTTGTAAAAAGTAAGGCCGGCCAGAGTGACCGAGCGGTTCTAGGCGCTACAGTCTGGAACCGCGCGACCGCTACGGTCGCATATTCGAATCCTGCCTCGGGCATGGATGTGTGTAATGTCCTTAGGTTAGTTAGGTTTAAGTAGTTCTAAGTTCTAGGGGACTGATAACCTCAGCAGTTAAGTCCCATAGTGCTCAGAGCCATTTGAACCATTTTTGAAAAAAATATAGGGAAAATTCACAGACAGGTGTAGTAATTAATGGCCAACTAATAGATATGATAAGATATGCCGATAATATAGCTGTCCTAGCTGAAAGTGAAGAAGATCTTCTAGTCCTACTGAATAGAATGGAAAAAGTTATGGGGGAAGGATATACACTCCTGGAAATTGAAATAAGAACACCGTGAATTCATTGTCCCAGGAAGGGGAAACTTTATTGACACATTCCTGGGGTCAGATACATCACATGATCACACTGACAGAACCACAGGCACATAGACACAGGCAACAGAGCATGCACAATGTCGGCACTAGTACAGTGTATATCCACCTTTCGCAGCAATGCAGGCTGCTATTCTCCCATGGAGACGATCGTACAGATGCTGGATGTAGTCCTGTGGAACGGCTTGCCATGCCATTTCCACCTGGCGCCTCAGTTGGACCAGCGTTCGTGCTGGACGTGCAGACCGCGTGAGACGACGCTTCATCCAGTCCCAAACATGCTCAATGGGGGACAGATCCGGAGATCTTGCTGGCCAGGGTAGTTGACTTACACCTTCTAGAGCACGTTGGGTGGCACGGGATACATGCGGACGTGCATTGTCCTGTTGCAACAGCAAGTTCCCTTGCCGGTCTAGGAATGGTAGAACGATGGGTTCGATGACGGTTTGGATGTACCGTGCACTATTCAGTGTCGCCTCGACGATCACCAGTGGTGTACGGCCAGTGTAGGAGATCGCTCCCCACACCATGATGCCGGGTGTTGGCCCTGTGTGCCTCGGTCGTATGCAGTCCTGATTGTGGCGCTCACCTGCACGGCGCCAAACACGCATACGACCATCATTGGCACCAAGGCAGAAGCGACTCTCATCGCTGAAGACGACACGTCTCCATTCGTCCCTCCATTCACGCCTGTCGCGACACCAATGGAGGCGGGCTGCACGATGTTGGGGCGTGAGCGGAAGACGGCCTAACGGTGTGCGGGACCGTAGCCCAGCTTCATGGAGACGGTTGCGAATGGTCCTCGCCGATACCCCAGGAGCAACAGTGTCCCTAATTTGCTGGGAAGTGGCGGTGCGGTCCCCTGCGGCACTGCGTAGGATCCTACGGTCTTGGCGTGCATCCGTGCGTCGCTGCGGTCCGGTCCCAGGTCGACGGGCACGTGCACCTTCCGTCGACCACTGGCGACAACATCGATGTACTGTGGAGACCTCACGCCCCACGTGTTGAGCAGTTCGGCGGTACGTCCACCCGGCCTCCCGCATGCCCACTATACGCCCTCGCTCAAAGTCCGTCAACTGCACATACGGTTCACGTCCACGCTGTCGCGGCATGCTACCAGTGTTAAAGACTGCGATGGAGCTCCGTATGCCACGGCAAACTGGCTGACACTGACGGCGGCGGTGCACAAATGCTGCGCAGCTAGCGCCATTCGACGGCCAACTCCGCGGTTGCTGGTGTGTCCGCTGTGCCGTGCGTGTGATCATTGCTTGTACAGACCTCTCGCAGTGTCCGGAGCAAGTATGGTGGGTCTGACACACCGGTGTCAATGTGTTCTTTTTTCCATTTCCAGGAGTGTAATATGAGAATTAATAAAGCAAAAACAAAAGTAATGGCATGCGACCAGAAAGATCAAGTGAATGTCCAAGTTCATGTAGGCAATGAACTGCTTGAACAAGTTGATAAATTTACTTATCTGGGCAGTAATATTACCAGGGATGGAAGGGGCAAGATAGAAGTGAGAAGTAGAATTGCTCAAGCAGAAGCTGAATTTAATAAGAAGAAAAACATCTTAACATCTAAGAGCATCAGCCTTGAAATCAGGAAAAGATTTTTGAAATCATATGTGTGGAGTGTGGCATGCTATGGGTGTGAAACATGGACTCTCAGGACAGAGGAAGACCAGAAGCTAAATTCTTTTAAAATGCTATAGACGCATGTTCAAAATAAAATGTATCGACAAAGTCACAAACGAAGTGGTTCTGGAACGAGCAGGTAGGAAGAGAAGTTCTGGAGGTTCATTGTTAAAAGAAGAGTGCAATTTACAGGCCATCTATTAAGACATAAAGGACTCCTGAGCACAATCATAGAGGGACATGTCGAGGGAAAAAGACCAAGACCACGGCTGAGGTACATGGATCAAATCGAGGGATGTAACACTTATAAAGAAATGAAGAGAAAAGCTGAAAGACGCACAGGATGGAGAAAAGCTGCCATTGTAGCTGTTGAAAACCAGTCCTTGGATTGACCACTACAGAAGAAGATACCAAACATGTCGACGCTACATGTCGTGAATTTATGGCCCCTCTACACAAATAATTGCAATTCAGACCACGCAGATAGACGAAGGGGTCGGATATAACTTGATATCAAGGAACGCTATAGACGTATGTAAGAATAGGTCCAGGAGTACCCTAAGAGAAAGTTATAGGTCTGTTACTGTTTATAGAGTACATAAACTTGGACCTGCACATAATATTAGACACCCTATGGGGGTGTTCGTGGGAAATGGTGCTATCTAGAGGAAAGTTACAAATGACTAACGAAATGCAGGAAGACCTGTAGAAGATCAACGCCTGATACTTGCTGTGTTAATCAATGTAAGGTACTGCTCATGAATAGGTGATGGAATCCAGTGCTGTTCGATTACATGATTGGCGATAAATCATTGAAAGTAACACAAAGCGTAAAATACCTACACCTACATCTACATACACACTCCGCAAGCCACCGTACGCTGATGGCGATGGGTACCTTGCACCACTACTAGTCAGCTCCTTTCCTGTTCCACTCGCAAGTAGAGAGCGGCAAAAACGACTATCTACAGTCCTGGAAATGGAAAAAAGAACACATTGACACCGGTGTGTCAGACCCACCATACTTGCTCCGGACACTGCGAGAGGTCTGTACAAGCAATGATCACACGCACGGCACAGCGGACACACCAGGAACCGCGGTGTTGGCCGTCGAATGGCGCTAGCTGCGCAGCATTTGTGCACCGCCGCCGTCAGTGTCAGCCAGTTTGCCGTGGCATACGGAGCTCCATCGCAGTCTTTAACACTGGTAGCATGCCGCGACAGCGTGGACGTGAACCGTATGTGCAGTTGACGGACTTTGAGCGAGGGCGTATAGTGGGCATGCGGGAGGCCGGGTGGACGTACCGCCGAATTGCTCAACACGTGGGGCGTGAGGTCTCCACAGTACATCGATGTTGTCGCCAGTGGTCGGCGGAAGGTGCACGTGCCCGTCGACCTGGGACCGGACCGCAGCGACGCACGGATGCACGCCAAGACCGTAGGATCCTACGTAGTGCCGTAGGGGACCGCACCGCCACTTCCCAGAAAATTAGGGACACTGTTGCTCCTGGGGTATCGGCGAGGACCATTCGCAACCGTCTCCATGAAGCTGGGCTACGGTCCCGCACACCGTTAGGCCGTCTTCCGCTCACGCCCCAACATCGTGCAGCCCGCCTCCAGTGGTGTCGCGACAGGCGTGAATGGAGGGACGAATGGAGACGTGTCGTCTTCAGCGATGAGAGTCGCTTCTGCCATGGTGACAATGATGGTCGTATGCGTGTTTGGCGCCGTGCAGGTGAGCGCCACAATCAGGACTGCGTACGACCGAGGCACACAGGGCCAACACCCGGCATCATGGTGTGGAGAGCGATCTCCTACACTCTCCGTACACCACTGGTGATCGTCGAGGGGACACTGAATAGTGCACGGTACATCCAAACCGTCATCGAACCCATCGTTCTACCATTCCTAGACCGGCAAGGGAACTTGCTGTTCCAACAGGACAATGCACGTCCGCATGTATCCCGTGCCACCCAACGTGCTCTAGAAGGTGTAAGTCAACTACCCTGGCCAGCAAGATCTCCGGATCTGTCCCCCATTGAGCATGTTTGGGACTGGATGAAGCGTCGTCTCACGCGGTCTGCACGTCCAGCACGAACGCTGGTCCAACTGAGGCGCCAGGTGGAAATGGCATGGCAAGCCGTTCCACAGGACTACATCCAGCATCTGTACGATCGTCTCCATGGGAGAATAGCAGCCTGCATTGCTGCGAAAGGTGGATATACACTGTACTAGTGCCGACATTGTGCATGCTCTGTTGCCTTTGTCTATGTGCCTGTGGTTCTGTCAGAGTGATCATGTGATGTATCTGACCCCAGGAATGTGTCAATAAAGTTGCCCCTTCTTGGGACAATGAATTCACGGTGTTCTTATTTCAATTTCCAGGAGTGTATGTGCTTCCGCATGAGCCCTAATTTCTCGTATCTTATCTTCGTGGTCCTTACGCACAACGTATGTCGGCGGCAGTAGAATCGTTCGGCAGTCAGCATCAATTGCCAGTTCTCTAAAGTGTCTCAGTAGCATTTCTCGAAAAGAACGTCGCCTTCTCTCCAGGGATTCCCATTTGAGTTCCCGAAGGATCTCCGAAACTTACGTGTTGTTCGAACCTACCGGTAACAAATCTATCAGCACGTCTCTGAATTGCTTCGATGTCTTCCTTCAATCCGACCTGGTACGGATCCCAAACACTCGAGCAGTACTCAAGAACAGGTCGCACCAGCGTCCTAAATGCGGCCTCCTTCACAGGTGAACCACTCTTTTCTAAAATTCTCCCAATAAACCTGACTCGACCATTCGCCTTGCCTACTACAGTTCTGACATGCTCGTTCCACTTCGTATCGCTTTGCAACGTCACGCCCAGGTATTCAACCGGCTTGACTGTGTCAAACTGGACACTAGTAATACTGTATCCGAACATTACAGATTTCGTCGTCCTACTCACCTGCATTAACTTACGGTTCTCTACATTCAGA
Source organism: Schistocerca nitens (assembly GCF_023898315.1). Taxonomy (NCBI): domain Eukaryota; kingdom Metazoa; phylum Arthropoda; class Insecta; order Orthoptera; family Acrididae; genus Schistocerca; species Schistocerca nitens. Next base: position 791,037,535 of record NC_064618.1, on the reverse strand, counting down.
GCCAGCTGTCATTCATCAGACCAACTAGAAATTTTGTATAAGTAATCTTTTACCCTCCCACAGTCACTCAACGATGGGACCTTCCCGTAAACCGTAGCATCACCAGCAAACATCATCCGCAGAATGCTGCTCATCCTGTCCGCCAGATCATTTGTGTATATACAGGGTGTTTCAAAAATGACTGGTATATTTGAAACGGCAATAAAAACTAAACGAGCAGCGATAGAAATACACCGTTTGTTGCAATATGCTTGGGACAACAGTACATTTTCAGGCAGACAAACTTTCGAAATTACAGTAGTTACAATTTTCAACAACAGATGGCGCTGCAAGTGATGTGAAAGATATAGAAGACAACGCAGTCTGTGGGTGCGCCATTCTGTACGTCGTCTTTCTGCTGTAAGCGTGTGCTGTTCACAACGTGCAAGTGTGCTGTAGACAACATGGCTTATTCCTTAGAACAGAGGATTTTTCTGGTGTTGGAATTCCACCGCCTAGAACACAGTGTTGTTGCAACAAGACGAAGTTTTCAACGGAGGACCGAAAAGCGATACAATAAAGGATCTGTTTGAAAAATTTCAACGGACTGGGAACGTGACGGATGAACGTGCTGGAAAGGTAGGGCGACCACGTACGGCAACCACAGAGGGCAACGCGCAGCTAGTGCAGCAGGTGATCCAACAGCGGCCTCGGGTTTCCGTTCGCCGTGTTGCAGCTGCGGTCCAAATGACGCCAACGTCCACGTATCGTCTCATGCGCCAGTGTTTACACCTCTATCCATACAAAATTCAAACGCGGCAACCCCTCAGCGCCGCTACCATTGCTGCACGAGAGACATTCGCTAACGATATAGTGCACAGGATTGATGACGGCCATATGTATGTGGGCAGCATTTGGTTTACTGACGAAGCTTATTTTTACCTGGACGGCTTCGTCAATAAACAGAACTGGCGCATATGGGGGACCGAAAAGCCCCATGTTGCAGTCCCATCGTCCCTGCATCCTCAAAAAGTACTGGTCTGGGCCGCCATTTCTTCCAAAGGAATCATTGGCCCATGTTTCAGATCCGAAACGATTACTGCATCACGCTATCTGGACATTCTTCGTGAATTTGTGGCGGTACAAACTGCCTTAGACGACACTGCGAACACCTCGTGGTTTATGCAAGATGGTGCCCGGCCACATCGCACGGCCGACGTCTTTAATTTCCTGAATGAATATTTCGATGATCGTGTGATTGCTTTGGGCTATCCGAAACATACAGGAGGCGGCGTGGATTGGCCTCCCTATTCGCCAGACATGAACCCCTGTGACTTCTTTCTGTGGGGACACTTGAAAGACCAGGTGTACCGCCAGAATCCAGAAACAATTGAACAGCTGAAGCGGTACATCTCATCTGCATGTGAAGCCATTCCGCCAGACACGTTGTCAAAGGTTTCGGGTAATTTCATTCAGAGACTACGCCATATTATTGCTACGCATGGTGGATATATGGAAAATATCGTACTATAGAGTTTCCCAGACCGCAGCGCCATCTGTTGTTGAAAATTGTAACTACTGTAATTTCGAAAGTTTGTCTGCCTGAAAATGTACTGTTGTCCCAAGCATATTGCAACAAACGGTGTATTTCTATCGCTGCTCGTTTAGTTTTTATTGCCGTTTCAAATATACCGGTCATTTTTGAAACACCCTGTAGATCATAACAGAAGCCCTATCATATTTCTCTGGGGCACTGCTGACGATACCCTTGTCTCTGACGAACACTAGTCGTCGAGAAAAACGTGCTGGATTCTATTACTTAAAAACTTTTCGGGCCAATCTGGGAACTTACTTTGTATGCTCGTACCTTCGTCAGTAACTTGCAGTGGGGACCGTGTCAAACGCTTTTCAGAAATTTATGAATATAGACTCAGCCTGTTGCTCTTCATCAATGGTGACATCGTGTGAGAGAAGTTCATATCGTTCAAATGGCTCTGAGCACTATGGGACTCAACTTCTGAGGTCATCAGTCCCCTAGAACGTAGAACTACTTGAACCTAACTAACCTAAGGACATCACACACATCCACGCCTGAGGCAGGATTCGAACCTGTGACCGTAGCGGTCGCTCGGTTCCAGACCGAAGCGCCTAGAACCGCTCGGCCACACCGAGTCTGTCCAAATTTGGCACTTGTGTTCCTTACAGATCATGCTTCCCATAGTAGCTTGATAGCCTAGAGTGCAGGATGAAGCGCGCACTTATGTGTGCCTCTGCGGTTGGACTCTAGACTTTGTCAAATTTCTTACAATTTTCCTGATGAAACTTGCATCTAAACACGTTCATCGGCAACTCATTGAGATAATATGCGGATGTGGGCATGGAGATTCTCTTGGCAAATAAAGAGGTTGGAAAAACCTTATGCATAGAAAAGATCTATTTACTCGTGCGAAATAAAGGAGGCTACAAAATTCTGCTACATTTGTCACCTTCTCTGTTACCTCCTTTGGTTAAGTTTACTTGCGAGAAGAGTCAACTACTTTTACGACTTTCTGCGGGGCGTGCTAGGTCAAGAAAGGCTTTTCAGTGATACTGCATGAGCCATAAAACTACCAACCTTATCAGCGATTAGTAAGTGGGCGACCTGACTACATCTGATACTGACAGAGGGACCAATAAAAATTACTTTACAAGCTATCGTACCAGGCTGGAAGATTGATAATCGTGGCATTATTGTAAATGAAGAAGAAATTTCTTGTATTTCCATCTATGTCCACAAAAATTTTTTGCCCTTGGACTACCGGTTTCGGTCAGCGACCATAATTTTCACATCTCTTCTAAAACATGTTCTACATAAGTGAGATTTGCGTGTGGGAGATAAATTATTCTTCGGAGAGTCTAACAAGCGTGTAAAGGTATATTAACATGCAAACGAAATCTGATCAAAGAACCTGAACGGAAAATGGGTGTATCCTGACAGGAGAGTGTGCAGCGTGTAACGATTTTCTGAGTTAACAACGTGTGAAAGTGCTGGATGTAATATAGTTCTTCATTTTCCGCTAGTGACGAACAGAGCAAGTCCAGTGCATTGTTCAGGTGCCTTCTATTAGTAGCTCTGATTGTCCTGTACATATGCTGATAACTTGACTCATTGTAAAGGATCTGCAGAATTATTCCAGTCAGGACTAGGTAAGTATACAATTTCTATTTGAATAACGGAAGTGCGATCTTTTGTGCGGGCTCCATTACTGTGCTCACGGAGGAAATTAAACCAGTGTAAAATCAGGTCTTTGAAATGTGGACAAGGTAATCGCTGAAGAACATATAGAAGCTGTAAGAGCGTTACCTCGTGCGAAGCCGGGTGAGAGGAATGGTACAAAATGCGTGAACGAGAACGATAGTGTTATATTAGTGACTTCTGAAATGGCATCGCAGTTTATTATGGTCCCGCTTATTGAACTGTTGGAACATCTGATAGGATTTTTCCTGTTGATATTGTAGCACTCTTTAGTAGATGCAATAATCACAATCAGAACAGTTGGGCGACAATGATACTGAAGACATGAATACCCAGACTTTATAGACGTAGAATTTTACACCTACATAGCCCCAGAGCAAGATCTAGAAAATGGGGGCAGAAAAATATCTAGAAGAACACAAGAGCAACAGCAGAAAGGGAGAAACAGACAGATCAGCTGTTGTCGAGCGTGTTTTGCAGCCGGATGACCAATGAGTTAATGAGACCCAGGTACTGGCAAGCACAAGCCGATACTATGAAAGGCTATACAGAGATGCCGTAGATATTATGAAACATCCCAGTAATGTTATCGGAAGAAGGGGCTGTGAAACGAATGGTATGTGGATTCCAATGCTGAAGAAGATTTGTACCAGTCTTCCACAAGAAAATCATCTGGTCACGGGATTACATACCAGAATATTTCAAAACGTGATTTTTCCGACTGTGAATGATTACAATTTGCAAACGCTATGACGTTTCACGACAGTGAATGAACGTCATGACGAATACTGTATCGGGGTTACGAGTTGTTTTATGGGGAGTTATTAGGTCAGAAAGTTTCACTATATTACACACTCTGCTATAGTGCGAAAAATTTATCCTGGAAACAACCGGTTACCCTACGACTAAGTCATTTTTGCGTCAGTTTGGCGCAGCAGCGCTGATCTAGCAATCTACTTGGAAAGGATTCCGTGGCGTGAGGGACAGTGAGTGAGACCATACTAGCAGAATTAAGTGGGGAATTCAGTCTTACCACGTGCTCGGATAGCTCAACAGGCATGACCGTTGCCTGAGAAAGCAAGTGTTTGGATTCCCGTACTTCTCAAGTTGGGCACACCATTTTTAATTCTAGTTTTTACATATATCGATTTGAAGAATCTCAGATGAGTCTCTGTCGTAGGCGTCATAACAATTAGGAATTCGGATCATTCTGAACATGTAACCACTTTCATTGATAAACAAAAGACCTAGATTGTTTGTATGTATAATACAATGAAGTCGTGAGAAACCTCCAAATATCGTGATGTCGGACTTCCTTTTGCCCGGTGTAGTGTAGCAACTCGACGTGGTGTGGCCTCCAAAAGTCGTTGGATGTCCTCTGCAGAAATATTGACCCATGCTGTCTCTATAGCCGTCCATAACTGCGAAAGTGTTGCCGGTGCAGGATTTTTTTGTACGAACGGACCTCACGATTACGTCCCATGTCGGGCGATCTGCATGGCCAAATCATTCGATCGAATTGCAAAGAATGTTCTTCAAACCAATCGCTAACAATTGAGACCAGCTGACAGGGCGCATTGTCATCCATAAAAATTCAATCTTTGTTTGGCAACGTGAAGTCCATGTATAGCTGCAAATGGTATCCAAGTATCCGAACATAACCATTTATAGTCAATGATCTGTCCATTTGGACCAGAGCGAGGGTTCTAGGCGCTACAGTCTGGAGCCGCGTGACCGCTACTGTTGCAGGTTCGAATCCTGCCTCGGGCCTGGATGTGTGTGATGTCCTTAGGTTAGTTGGTTTAAGTGGTTCTAAGTTCTAGGGAACTGATGACCTCAGATGTTAAGTCCCATATTGCTCAGAGCCATTTGGACCAGAGAACCAGTCCACTCCACGAAAAAATATCCCAGGCCCTAATAGGGCCACCACCAGTTTGCACAGTGACTTGTTGACACCTTGCGTGCATGGTTTCATGGGGTCTGTGCCACACTCGAACCCTACAACCCGCTCTTACCAACAAATATACGGACTCATCTGACCAGGTCAGAGTTTTCCAGTCGTCTAGGGTTACGAGTTCAGGAGAGGCGTTCAGACGATGTCGTACTGTTAGCAAAGGCTCTCGCATTGGTCGTCTGCTGCCAGAGAGCAGTGACGCCACGTTCCGTCGCACTGTCCTAACGAATACGTTTGTCGTACGTCCCACATTCATTTCTGCGGTTATTTCACGCAGTGTTGCTTGTCTGTTAGTACTGACAACTCCACGCAAAAGACGGCTGCTCTCGGTCGTTAAGTGACCTCCGTCTGCCACCGTGTTCTCCTTGGTTAGGAGTAATCCCTGAAATATGGTATTCTCGCACAATCTTATCACTGTGGACCCCGGAATATGCAGTTATCTAGGAGTTTCCAAAATGCAGATGCCATGCGCCTAGCTCCAACTACCATTTCGCCTTCAAAGTCTGTTAATTACCGTCGTGGGGCCATAATCACGTCGGACTCCTTTCCACATGAATCAACTGCTCACAAAAATAGCTCTGCCAATGCACAGCCCTTTTGTACCTTGTGTACGCGATACTACTGCCATTGGTATCTGTGCATATCGCTAGCCCATGACTTTTGCCATCTCTGTGTACATTCGTGACCAACTGAATTTATTCTTTCTTTTTCAGTTTTCAGCTATAATCTGAGCAAGCAATGACGACTGTGGAGTGTCGCCAAGTGTCCTGTGTTCTGACATAGTGATTGCACCACTTTTTTAAAGTATCAATAATTCCATTAGTCGGTGGTTTGTCCATGAAGTCTCAGCATGCTGGATGTCATATTATGGATTTTAGTCCTGGATACGCTGTATGTATTATACAATTGTTTTTAAACGTTATGGTTGTGCAATTATCTTGATGCAAAAGTACTAAATGGTGACATACACTGAAGGATTTAATGCTGGTCAGGTGTGTGTTTACAGACGCGCCGTAGGCTACAGATTCTCCTGCACCGATCAAACTGTGATGTATAGTACTGAGAAGAAAATTAGAATTTGATTTCAGACTTGTTCTAATAATACTGTCATAATGGTAAGGGGAAAACAGAAAATTGCCTTGTGCACTATCAGCATCTGGTAAGGCGATCGGTACTTGAGCAAGCTTCTGAGTTAGACAAGTCTCATAAGATGGTGGCTGTTTACAGGTATAGTTTACAGAAACTAAACAATGTTTTACAAACGATGTGAAGATAAGGGTTATTATTTACACCATTTTATACGCTACTGGCCATTAAAATTGCTACACAAAGAAGAAATGCAGATGATAAACGAGTATTCATTGGACAAATATATTATACTAGAACTGATATGTGATTACATTTTCACGCAATTTGGGTGCATAGATCCTGAGAAATCAGTACCTAGAACAACCACCTCTGGCCATAATAACGGCCTTGATACGCCTGGCCATTGTGTCAAACAGAGCTTGGATGGCGTGTACAGGTACAGCAGCCCATGCAGCTTCAACACGACACCACAGTTCATCAAGAGTAGTGACTGGCGTATTGTGACGAGCCAGTTGCTTGGCCACCATTGCCCAGACGTTTTCAATCGGTGACAGATCTAGAGAATGTGCTGGCCAGGGCAGCAGTCGAAAATTTTATATATCCAGAAAGACCCGTACAAGACCTGCAACATGCGGTCGTGCATTATCCTGCTGAAATGTAGGGTTTCGCAGGAATCGAATCAAGGGTAGAGCCACGGGTCGTAGAACATCTGATATGTAACGTCCACTGTTCAAAGTGCTGTCAATGCGAACAAAAGGTGACCGAGACGTGTAATCAATGGCACCCCATACCATCACGCCAGGTGATGCGCCAGTATGGCGATGACGAATACACGCTTCCAATGTGCGTTCACCGCGATGTCGCCAAACACGGATGCAACAATCGTGGTGATGTAAACAGAATATGGATTCATCCGAAAACATGACGTTTTGCCATTCGTGCACCCAGGTTCGTCGTTGAGTACACCATTGCAGGCGCTCCTGTCTGCGATGCAGCGTCAGGGGTAATCGCAGGCGTGGTCTCCGAGCTGATAATCCATGCCGCTACAAACGTTGTCGAACTGTTCGTGCAGATGGTTGTTGTCTCGCAAACGTCCCCATCTGTTGACTCAGGGATCGAGACGTGGCTGCACGATCCGTTACAGCTGTGCGGACAAGATGCCTGTCATCTCGACTGCTAGTGACACGAGGCCGTTGGGATCCAGCACGGCGTTGCTTATTGCCGTCCTGAACCCATCGATTCCATATTCTGCTAACAGTCATTGAATCTCGACCAACGCGAGCAGCAATGTCGCGATACGATAAACCGCAATCGCGATAGGCTACAATCCGACCTTTATGAAAGTCGGGAAGGTGATGGTACGCATTTCTCCTCCTTACACGAGGCATCACAACAACGTTTCACCAGACAACGCCGGTCAACTGCTGTTTGTATATGAGTAATCGGTTGGAAACTTCCCCATGTCAGCACGTTGTAGGTGTCGCCACCGGCGCCAACCTTGTGTGAATGCTCTGAAAAGCTAATCATTTGCATATCCCAGCATGTTCTTCCTGTCGGTTAAATTTCGCGTCTGTAGCACGTGTTCTTCGTGTTTTAACAATTTTAATGGCCAGTAGTGTAGAATGAAGGAGCTTATTTGAAATACGCTACCCCAACAGCTTTTTGTCACAACGTTACTGCAGCGTGTAAAATAGACTTAGGTTATTCACGGCAGAGGTGTGTAGTCTTGCTGCGACGTCGCCTTGCAGCTGGCGACAGCAGAAAGCGTGTGGAGGTAACCCTCGGATGGCCATGTCGGTCGCCGCACGCTATTATAAAAGGGATCGTGTCCTGACACACTGCTTACATCCTGCCGTGTTCTGCACTGTGCCTCAGTTGTCGTGGAGAACACTTCGTGGGCGCCGCGCTTCAACTTTTCTCTATGGTGCCCAAAGTCTTCAAGGTTAGTGCTAGACTTACCTTGTCTCTTATCAGGTCATCCAGTTGACATCGCAGAGGACCTGTCCTTATAAGGGTAATCTTAAATAAAACTGTGCCACTCTGTAATTTTACTGACTGGTTGTAACGTGACGTTCGTAATCGCATACCGTGTACGGCAGGAAAACTATTAACGGAAGACAGCAAGGAAATTAGCCGTAGGTACAAAATTTAGTGTTGCGGAAATGCAGCAATAAAAAGTTAGCTCATTAGCGACGACTGAGCAGAAGTGCTCATTTTCTTATTAAATCAACTCGTGTTCTTGGCTTTAGCTGAACAGTCAAAGCTAGGCGGACTGTAAATTCTTGATGAAAGCTGGTTACGTCAAAGGAGAATCTGCTGTTTACTCCATAAAACTTGAATATTAAATTGGATACACTACTAGTACCGTACCATAATTAATTTCTTACAGTAACTACTTCCATTACAGAAACAGCCCTCCAACGTGCTATTCCATGCAAAGCACGCTGAGGTGCATTCTTGTTTATATTGAAACCTAAAAATCATATCTTTTCACTACTGTGACGATAAAAAGAATGATCTTTTATTCTAACAAATCGGCTCATAACAGAAATCAAAAGAGAACACAAACTAAACTTGAAATGCTCCTGCTCATACGGAACGAGTCGCCGAGGAGATAAGAAACTAGACTGTAATTCCGAAAATATTTAAGTTTTTCTAAATCGTTTAAACTGAAGTGGGTACCAAACTGGTTGCTTTAAAAAAGAGAGGATCTGTTTCCTTCACCATCATTGAATTATCCAAGGTTACACTCTGTTTCTAATGACACCATCGTGGACGATATAAAAACCTTACCTTCTTTTTGTTTTCGCAAATTACTTTCATTTCAGAAAGTGTTAGAAATTTTAGTCCGTAACAACGCTACTGTTTGTTCGCCGTAGAAGATTTCTGACGCTACTTTTTACACCAACTGCGATCCGCTTTCCGCACAATATTGTACTCGATGCCGATTGCAGTTTTATCGCGGTAGCTCCAAAATTTTGAACTTCCTTGCTAATGAGACGTAACACATGAGTTCGATTCGACATCTTCTGCCCTAATCAGGTTTTAGAATCAATTTATTATTGATTTTTTAAGTCTTCTCCCTGACACATCAATTTTTGATAAGTTTAATAGTATTTTTCAGTCACTAATTCTATCAGTTAAAATTACGCCATTTCGAAGCTAAGAGAGTCGTGAGATTAATGGACAATACACGAATTAGGTGTATTTACAGGAGAATGGCCTGGGATGAGCTGTGGTTCGGAGAAATGTAGGAGCATGTAAGGTAATACTGAGTCTACAACTTATCATAGAAGACAGACCAAATAAAGGAAAACCTATATTTCGTGTAATTACTAAAATCTTTTGAGAGAATTGATTGGGATACAATCTTTCAAATTCTAAACATAAAACGAATAATATACAAGGATCGGAAGGTTATCTACATCTTATACATGAACCAGACTGCAAGAGTCGTAGGGCTTGAATAGGAGGCAGTGGTTGAGAAGGAAGTGAGATATGGTTGTAGCCTTTTCCCCGTGTTATTCAATGTTTATAGTGAACAAACAGTAAAATTAACCAGATCCAAAATAAAAAAGATAAATACTTCAGGGAGAAGAAATAAATACTTTGACGCTTGCCGATGATTGTGTAATTTTATCAAGAATGGCAAAGGACCTCGAAGATCAATTGAACGGAACGACTAGTGTCTTAAAAATAGATTGATTATACGATGAACGTCAAGTAAAGTCAAGCAACGGTCATGTATTGCAGAAAGTTAAGTCAGGTGGTGCTGAGAGAATTAGATTGGAAAATGAGCTTCTGAAATTAGTAGATGAGTCTTCTTATTTGGACAAAAAAATAGCGCGATGGACCAAGAAGAGAGGATGTGAAAGGCAGACTAGAGATTGCATGAAAGGCGTTGTGTAAAAAGAGAAACTGCTTTTTTCATTAAATATAAATTTAAGTGATAAGATGTCTTTTGTAAATACATTTGTCTGGAGTGTAGCTTTATATGAAAGTGAAACGTGCGCGATAAATACTTTGGCAAGAAGAGAATAAAAGCACTAGAAATGTAGTGTTACGGAAGAATGTTGAAGATCAGATGGGTAGATCGGATAATTAATAAAGTGAATGGGGAGGAAAGAAATTTATGGCACAACTTGAGTAAAAGAAGGGATTTATTGATAGGACTCACCTTGAGGCATGAAGTAGGAGGTCTTAGGGCTGACAAATACCATAGAACAAGGAGTGTCGACGCGCCGCTGAGACACAGCCTCATTATTCGTCCGTAACAGCAGTGTCTTCCACCGATGTGCAGTGCATCTGCTACAAATTGTTCGAGTTATCTGCCGATATGAGACACGCCATTCTCAGGGATAATCTGTAACCCTCCACCTAATGGATCATAAAACTGCTCTTAACAAAGTCAAGAGGAGTTGTTTCATTGCTGTTATCATTTCCAGCACTTTCCGAGACGGTAATGTATTTTGTAATTATATCCTTTCTTAATAAAATACAAAGAGCACCTAGAAGATATGTCCTATTTGTAGTTTAGATCTGAGCCGCGTACCTGCTTCAAGAGTGGGAATCTAGCTTATTAGATACGCTAAGTTTAACTTTGTTGCAGTAATCTTCAAAAGAATTGGTACACAAATCAAATGTGACGTATTCGCCCTTCAGTGTGACACATCTTTCGTAGTGATGGATGGCTTGGCGAAGATTTGTAGAAGTATGGATTTAGGATGTTCAGTTAACGTTCCTCCTGCAGCATCACCTAATCGTTCTGGAAATGCCTGCCACACAGTAATTTCTACATCAGTGGAAAGAGGAATAAGTCACTGGGTGCCTTGTCAGGAAATCACCGGGGGGGGGGGGGGGGGGGAGGTAGCAGGCGAAATGTGGTGATATCCTTAAGAAGCAGCACGTATGACTGTGTCATGTGCAGAATGAGCTGTGGCTTTTCTTCCACAGACAGCTTCCCGCGACGCTTAGTGCGAACACCCTTCTGTAACGTGGTCAGGAGCTTAGAGCTTAGATAGTATCCCCTAGTCAAGGGGGGCCCCTTAAGAGCAAAATCTGTTAGCCATGCATGATGGCAGTCCCAAAAACGAATTTAATGATCTTGTGTGACAAAGCGGCAGAAATACGCGTTCCCATCAGAGCAAAATCCTTTCTATCACACTCCATCGTCCAGCCGCCACCACGAAGTCCTTCTCAGTAGTAGAGATCCGTCTCTGGAACAACCTTCCGTATCATATTAGAGAACTAAATAACATCTCCCGACAGATAATGACATATCTACTACAGCAACAATAGGACTACCATTGTCCCTGAACGCACTCTTTTCCCTTACACATCCATCTTCTGAACGTGGTCTTCCTGATTTCACTGTCTTCTTAGCGGATGTAGTCTCTTTAAATTTCGTTTTCCAACAACTCACTAACCAGAAAACACCTATTTTGTCGATCTTCTTATATCTGTCACTATCATTGTTGTTATTAATGCCACAAGTATTATCATTATTGTTATAATAATAATTATTATTATTATTAATAATATCACTGTCAGTGGATACAGCTGCACTAGTACAAGTAATGCCAATATTCACACTGCCTCTCCAGACGCTCAGACCATTTTTATACCAGCTGTCATATTAAAATTGTTATGTCTAAGGTAACTACGATGTAATTACCATATGTGTGAAGCCCTGGTCCGTTGTGAGAGTGGCCCAATCGATCTTAATAATATCATATTAAATAAATACACAAATAAACAGAATAGCTTTGACCGATGACCTCTCCAATTTCAATGGCGATAGTGACTTTGGTGGCTGAGGAAGTCACCTGGATCCGCCTGTCATAGCTGCAATATTTCAGCTGCTGAGTCAGTTCGGAGAGCTAATTATGAAAGGTGCGGAGCAATCGCGGAATCACGTGTGCGGCGACTTATTATCGTGTTTAGAATGTCTTTAAAGATGTTGAAAACTGATCCATCACTGATTTTAGTATCTGTACTATTGCCTTAACTATGATTCGCCGGTCTTCGAACACCGGGGATTCCACTTCTTCAGGAAGAACAGATCTGGTAGTCCCATTCTTCGTCATTCAAAATTGTTTGGTCACACTGGAATCGTGTGTGCCGTCTAGCTAGCCCTAGCCACTATGTCATTTCACAGAGAATTGTTGGCCTACACTTCCAACAATTCATCATGGATTGGTGCAACGTTCACCCCTTCAAATACGAAAGAAAAGCGAATTACCACGTGATACTTCACATTATCAAAGGGCTGCGTCATTTCGTTTTGATTCCTCTAGCGGTGTGCTGCGATTTTGTGTAGCGGATATTTCAGTGTGTATCATGGCAGTAGGCATACACTTGCAAACAATCAGAAAATTAACTGCGTAACTATTTTTTTACCGGGGTGGTAGTTAAAATTTCATGACTACTCTCGATCCCTTACCATGCATAAATGCAAGGAACCTGTCACTCACTAACTGATGTAAATAATTATATCTGTGAACCATGTGACGATTAGGTTATGAGTGCAGCAGCGGCGTGATCCTTCAAAGAAGGCCGAAACAGTGCTCGTAAGCCGGCCGCGGTGGTCTAGCGGTTCTAGGCGCTCAGTCCGGAGCTGCGCGACTGCTACGGTCGCAGGTTCGAATCCTGCCTCGGGCATGGATGTGTGTGATGTCCTTAGGTTAGTTAGGTTTAAGTAGTTCTAAGTTCTAGGGGACTGATGACCATAGATGTTAAGTCCCATAGTGCTCAGAGCCATTTGAACCATTTTTGCCAGTGCTCGTAATGGGAGATCCAGTCGACGGACGTGCATGGTGAGAGACGAAATGGTCCATAATATGGAAGGAAAATTAAGAATAATAGTATGTCAGAACATCTTCACAGATTTCACAGTCACTGCTGACTGATACATCAATGGATAGGCTGAACCTCTGCAGACTGTGTCACCACAACCATGCAAATGCAATGTGCAGTTCTGATTCAGACACGATGCTCCAGGTCTAGTGATGAGATTTCGTATTGCATCGAAGCCATGGATGGGGAAAGTATGGAAACAGAATGAAAGTACACGCCGCGGAGGTTGTCATCTACGTTTCGTAATAATGGAAGTGGACGAATTCTGTCGACTTATAATCACCAATGTTTTAGTGTTTTTAGGAAGAGAAGCTGTTTTGAGGTAGGCAAGAATTTTGCTGTTTCAGTTTTTGGACTGTTGTGTAACTGTCACTGCCAAAAAATAGCGGCACAGTGTTGTTGAATCCGAAACAAGCGACGTGACATGTCATTAATTGTCCCATTAGGTGACTGGAACGAAACAGTTCGTTATAGACTAACTTCTAAACATTTTATGAACAACCCCCTCCCCTCCCCCCCCCCCATCAAAGTCCCACCTACGTTCCTCCCTACCAGTACGATTGTGGCTATTGGTGAACCACATACAGTTGGTGTGGTTGAGGCTGATGCAAATGGGGCTTTTGTTGTTATTGCCAAATGGGTGTTTATGGACGGAGAGGATCTACAGCACATTATTAAGTTGGCAGCGAAAGAAAAGGCTGGTAAGGTAAATAGTTGTCAAGATATTAGACGAGAAACGGAAAAGACCAGTCCTAACTCTAGAAAAGTGGGAAGACCAGAGCTAACGAACATGAGGTATAGGGGTTAAGCAGACCTAAGCGTGAAGTATAAGTACCTACAGATGATTTTTGATGAAGCTGTGTTGCTATGATCAATCGCTAATTTGGAAACGAGTAATAGTGTGATTTCACCGAAGACAGCAAAGCCTGTGACACTGAAGACGGTACTGGCGATGACAGCTTGTGGACATCGCCTTTAGTGATGAAGCAACGGCAAACACCTTCCAGCTCAGCAGATAATGGCAATGATGGCTGGCAACTGCGATGACTAGCAACCGCAGATGAAGATTCTTACGATAACAGACAACGGCAATACCTGGCAATGGAGAAGAAGGGCAACTGCAGACAAATGTGATTGTGATGACAGAGAATGACGATGACAGGCTGTGGAAAAGAAGCAATGGTAATTAGTAATGATAGTGTAATGATCGACGATGGTGGTGACTGAGGATTGCAGACACAGTCGACTGAAACTGGGGAGGGTAGTGTAGATGGTGACAGTGATGTTGGTACGGGCTGCGACACCTGCAGGAACAGGTACAGGTGATGGAGATGACTGGCAGTGACGACATGGTGAAGACTGTCATCAGCAATTAGTGACAGTGGTGACAGTTGGTGGCAGATGGGACAGGTGGTAGCGGTGAGTGCTTAGCTGGCGACAAGCTAATACAGATGGCGATGCCTGGCAACAGGAATTTCTGTTGACACGAAGCACAGGACATGATGTTGGCTGCTGATGGTTTAGGTGCTATGGCAGGCACAGACGTTGGGAATTACTAGCCAAGGTGATGACTGGCTATTCCAGCATAGGCAGTGGCAATGATAATGGCTGTGATCGCAGTAAATAGTGACAAGAGACACAAGTGAGTGCACTGAATCACAACAGTAGTAATGGGATTTGGCATACACATGTGATGGTGATGACATGAATGACAAATCATCGAATAAATTATAACGTAGAGTTTAAAGTAAAGGATGAAGATCGAACATGAAAACAGTCCAGGTTAGCAGTTTGAGGGATCCTTCAATCTGACAGGTACATTTTGATGTAATGTGTGGTTCTAAGAGCCCTTTATGCTATCTCCTCATTGTTGCAACTGCGAGGAGTTAAGCCGCATTCCAAGTTCATGGAATCAGTTACTGTTCTTTCAAGCCAGTAAGGCCTTCTACGTTCTGGTAATGGCTGTCATCCATGAGGAAAAGCTGATCGTTAGCTGTGATGTTGAGATTCCTTGCGTCTTGGATGTTGCATTTCTGACACGCTACAGACTGCCTTTTTTTTTAATACTGCATATGCAAGGCGACGAAAGTTAATTGGTCAAGGCAGTTCAGTCCATGTTCTGTTTTGGCTTCAGTGTTGTTCAGGATCTGTAAGGGCCAACTAAAGGGTCTACTGGAAGAGTCCATTGCAGGTAAACTGTACACGGCAAAGGAGACCTTTTTCACGATTTTCGCCTTTTACTGAAGATGTAAATAGGCGGGGCGTGCGATGGAATACGTCGACAGTGAACTGTAGCTGAAAGGCTAGCAGGACAGGATTAGGCTACTTTTAAGTTTTGAGCAGGTTCGCTTGGATACATGGGTCCTTGAATGGAAGGAACTGATTACAAAACTGTGCTATCGCAACCCCAAGAAAGACAGTTTGAATCAGTTGGTATCCTGAAAAGTTGGTGATAATACGTATTATTACCCAAAAAAACTCTTATAACACATACAGTGGTAATACACACGAACAGTTTATGTCTAGCAAACAACATTTTTAAATAACAGTAATAGTTTCAAGAATACAGCTGGCGGAACTGTGTAAATGATTCAAACTAGGCACTATACTTCTTAGATCAGCGAGCTTTAAATAGTGCTTAGGATCACCGTTACCTCTGCGGTGGTATACTGTGCACAGTAAATTAAATTTAACAGCGAACAGTTTTTCACTTAAACATAATATCGAACACTATATCATATGAGCAGGCTAACGTTACTGACTCACATAGTTCAGCAACCAACAGACAGTTTTTAAGCATAACCATTAAACAATGAAATGTCAGACCGAACAATGAGTAAAGATACAAATTGGTATTCGAGATAAGAGCAATTACCCCACTAAAGTAAACAACTGAACGTCGGTTAGAGCACTTTCTCGCATGAATTAACAAATTCAAATGCAACTCTTAAAGAGTAACATTTAACCAAGCTAAGAGCGCACTAGGCCTTAACCACTATTTAATCTGACAGGCAACTTTTATCCCGTTTTATGGTAGCAAGATTTTTAGACAGTTACTCACACCAAGGGCGCTAGTCCACTAAAATTAACATACTGAAATAATCTTTTTTTTACAATCAATGATAAATTACTTAGTGACGGAATTAGTACTGGACAACTAATTTCTAGCAAATAAACAGTGCTATAAACATATTCTTCCCGTGCCGAGGATTCTCAGATAGGATGCATTGTTTTATTACAAGAAGCACACAAACTTAATAGTTAAGTGCACTATCAGCCACGCCAAGCGGTGGAAATGATGAACAACCGTTTGATAAACATTCTGCTATCGGCAGAGCAATGAGCGCGTCTCCAGTAAGATTACGATACAGGAGTTTGTAGGCCACCACACTCACATCCAAAGCTGATGCTACTCAGCACCTTGACTTACAAGTTTCTACGACAAAGTAAAGCAAGTTCATTAATTCACAGAAGTAAAACAAGGTCCCATCGTTGGGAAAACAGGCTCTGATCAAGGTAATTGACAGACAACCAAATCAACTGGCGAGCACCAGTTCACACACAAGGAGATGAAATGTTATTACTCTCAGCACGAAACCGTTACTTATAACGGGATAGAGTTGCCTGTCAAATTACTCTAACAAGGAGACGGCACGACCGTGGGGTCGGGGATTTGTCCGAAAATTTGGGTGGTGAAAGAGGACCCCTAATACCTCACCTGGTTAAAATATTAGGACGCACTACCCAGAAAATCCAGGGAAAAATCGATCCAAAGTTTCTTAAGTGCCTTATAAATGTAAAATGTTATTCTACTGCTGGGCCGCCGTCTGGCATAGGTGTTCAGTGCCCGGAATATTACGACAGAGGTCTAGGGTTCGATTCCTCTTCCTGCACCTTTTTTTCCCCTTATGTTTCATTTTCTTTGGTTATTCCAACAATTATTCAGAAAGTTTCCCAAACCTACATTATCTTTAACAAATTAGTTACAGTATTGAATAAAGATTATTTCCTTTTTGTCCAACAACACAGTTCATGGCAGTGGGTTTTCCATTTTTCATTGTAAAGTATATGAGGAGAAACATTACCTTTTTAATCAGAATAACAAAGTCGATTGGGAAACATTTAATTTTTATACATATAATAATTATAAACAAGATCCGCAGTGGTAATTATCGTAAAAACAAACGAAGCAATAATTTTTGCGACTACTTGCGCAACACATAAAGGCGGATTTTTTTCAATTGCAGGGCGTTTGCAATAAATCTGTACAAAAACATGCGCCATTAACATTTACGAAAACGTTTCGAGTTTCTGATAATTTTGAGACAAACCAGGCATATTGAATCATGTCTCGGAATATTGATGGTGAAATATAGAATGAATTTTTATAAAATCTTGCCGGGAATTAATTTCACGATTCTCCTGTAACAATGCGCTGCAATATTGCATGCAATAGAAGAGAAAAAAAGTGCCGGAGGAGGAATCGAACCCGAGACCTCTGGCGTAAAGGTGCGAGCGCTAACCATGTAGGCCATAATGCGCATTTTATACTCATAAGGCACCTAAGAAACTTTGGATCGATTTTTCTCGGGATTTTCCGAGTAGTGCGTCCTAATATTTTAACCACGTGAAGTGTTAGGGGTCCTCTTTCACCACACAAAATTGCGGACAGTTCCCCGACCCCACAGTCGTGCCGTCTCCTTGTAAGTAGTGCTTAAGGCCTACGTGCACTCTTATATTGGTTAGATGTTACTCTTTAAAAGCTGTCTTTTGAATTTTTTAATTCATGGGAGCAACACTCCTCATGGTTGTTTCCCACACTGGCTCCGGCAACTTACAGGGTGATCAAAAAGTCAGTATAAATTTGAAAACTGAGTAAATCACGGAATAATGTAGATAGAGAGGTACAAATTGACACACATGCTTGGAATGACATGGGGTTTTATTAGAACCAAAAAAATACAAAAGTTCAAAAAATGTCCGACAGATGGTGCTTCAGAATAGCAATAACTAGCATAACAAAGTAAGACAAAGCAAAGATGATCTTTACAGGATATGCTCAATATGTCCACCATCATTCCTCAACAATAGCTGTAGTAGAGAAATAATGTTGTGAACAGCACTGTAAAGCATGTCAGGAGTTATGGTGAGGCATTGGCGTCTGGTGTTGTCTTTCAGCATCCTTAGAGATGTCGGTCGATCACGATACACTTGCGATTCCAGGTAACCCCAAAGCCAATAATCGCACGAACTGAGGTCTGGGAACCTGGGAGGCCAAGCATGACGAAAGTGGCGGCTAAACACACAATCATCGCCAAACGACGCGCGCAAGAGGTCTTTCACGCGTCTAGCAATATGCGGTGGTTCTAATAAAACCTCATGTCATTCCAAGCATGTGTGCCAATTTTTACCTGTCTACATTATTCCGTGGTTTATTAACTTTTCAAATTTATACTGACTTTTTGATCACCCGGTATATCCAAACGCCCGACTTCATGCTATCGCTAGCCCTGGTGCAGCGCAGACAGAACGAAGTACAAACGGACGTGTACACAGCACGTGATGCGACTAGAGCACTGCCTATGGAATCCACCTCTCAATTTCACGACCTTAGACCAACTGCCTGCCGACTCGCAGCGCCTAAAATCTTTTCCCTGACATGGCGGGCTCTCCCTCTAGGTTCCGTCTGGCAATGCACTCTCTCTGCTAATCGGACGACGGGGCGGAGTCATACACACGTATCATTAGCATCGAACGGGTTACTCACCACTCGCTCTAACCAGTCCATTGAAACTGTGTTCTTGTTCTTTAGGCATACGATGATTCCCATACATGAACATACGCAGATCAAATAAGGTGCGGCACGAAGTCGCTACATGTTTCAACGATGAAACATCAGCGTGCATAGGAAGACGTAGTGTTGGTTTGAAGTTTCAGCACGTTAATTTTGGGGGACAAGCTACTTTCCGGGCACTGTGCTCAACATGACAAGAAAGTCGTGGAAAGATTACGTTTAAAAATGGAATCGTCTACGAGCTGGCCACGCGACAATAGACTGACACAGTATTTATGCTACACTGCTGCCGATAGTCTCCTGTAGAAGTTCTGGTTACGCTATACTGCAGCCGTTCGTGTAAATTATCCTTGCGTTACCTGGCCTTGTTTGTGTTGCAGTTGTTGGCCGTTGCACTGCTGCTCTCAACGGTCCATGCAGGCTACAAACGCATCAGGTAAGCCTCAACTGCCTGAAATGTTTTGGAATATACCTACTTACATGTGTCGTGCTTATGTATCAAGAAGTGAAGTTGCGCCCATCATTTTATGGGTATTTTACGATGCAGAAACTAAAGCAATGCCTAGAATCTCAAGCAAACAAATGCTAACAGCCTTTTTTTTTTTTAATTTTTCTAAACCTTCCTAGGTCGTCCTGCACACCAAGGGCCAAATACACTGATCAGTCAGAACGTTATAACCACTGACCTATGTAATATTCTTTCTTTTTTGTGTGTGTTATTTACTGTCCTGATACGTAGAACCAGATGTAATCCCTGCGTTAATTTTGTATTCTCTGAATTGGTTTACAAAAGATACTGTTATGCAAAGCCAACTGTAATATTCTTATACTATACTGTTAATAATAAGCAATGTAACAAACAGAAATACAGTTACCTATCCGGACAACAAAACCACAAAAACGAGTGTAATAACCGTGTGTGTTAACCTAAGGAATACGCATCAGAGCTTAACTCGTTTCTTCAGATAAGTCATTAGTGCAGAGGTATGGCAAATAACAGTAGTTAGACTACTATTTTGCATCGCTAACAATATACACTACTGGCCATTAAAATTGCTACACAAAGAAGATGACGTGCTACAGACGCGAAATTTAACCGACAGGAAGAAGATGCTGTGATATGCAAATGATTAGCTTTTCAGAGCATTCACACAAGGTTGGCGCCGGTGGCGACACCTACAACGTGCTGACATGAGGAAAGTTTCCAACCGATTTCTCATACACAAGCAGCAGTTGACCGGCGTTGTCTGCTGAAACATTGTCGTGATACCTCGTGTAAGGAGGAGAAATGCGTAGCATCACGTTTCTGACTTTGATAAAGGTCAGATTGTAGCCTATCGCAAATGCGGTTTATCGTATTGCCACATTTCTGCTCGCGTTGGTCGAGATCCAATGACTGTTAGCAGAATATGGAATCGGTGGGTTCACCAGGGTAATACGGAAAGCCGTGCTGGATCCCAACGGCCTCGTATCACTAGCAGTCGAGATGACAGGCATCTTGTCCGCACAGCTGTAATGGATCGTGCAGCCACGTCTCGACCCCTGAGTCAAGAGATAGGGACGTCTGCAAGACAACAACCATCTGCACGAACAGTTCGACGACATTTTCAGCAGCATGGACTATCAGCTCGGAGACCATGGCATCACAGGCAGGAGCGCTTGCGAAGGTGTACTCAAAGACGAACCGGGGTGCACGAATGGCAAAACGTCATTTTTTCGGATGAATCCAGGTTCTGTTTACATCATCAAGATGGGCGCATCCGTGTTTGGCGACATCGCGGTGAACGCACATTGGAAGCGTGTATTCATCGTCGCCATACTGGCGTATCACCCGGCGTGATGGTATGGGGTGCCATTGGTTACACGTCTCGGTCACCTGTTGTTCGCATTGACGGCACTTTGAACAGTGGACATTACATTTCAGATGTGTTACGACCCGTGGCTCTACCCTTCATTCGACCCCTGCGAAACTCTACAATTCAGCAGGATAATGCACGACCGTATGTTGCAGGTCCTGTACGGGCCTTTCTGGGTACAGAAAATGTTCGACTGCTACCCTGGCCAGCACATTCTCCAGATCTCTCACCAATTTAAAATGTCTGGATAATGGTGGCTGAGCAACTGGCTCGTCACAATACGCCAGTCACTATTCTTGTTGAACTGTGGTATCGCGTTGAAGCTGCATGGGCAGCTGTACCTGTACACGTCATCCAATCTCTGTTTGATTCAATGCCCAGGCGTATCAAGGCTGTTATCACGGCCAGAGGTGGTTGTTCTGGGTACTGATTTCTCAGGATCTATGCACCCAAATTTCGTGAAATGTAATCACATGTCAGTTCTAGTTTAATATATCTGTCCAATGAATACCCGTTTATCATCTGCATTTCTTCTTGGTGTAGCAATTTTAATGGCCAGTAGTGTATGTGTTTGGTGGTACACTATTATCAGGCACACGTAATGAAGCTGAGTAGGACAGCAGAAAAGATTGCAACTCCCTATTTACCTAACAGACTTCACTTTAGATTTAGATAAAAGGTGGTTGAGCAATAGAAGAAAAGTTTAGCCGCTCGAAACAAAACTACAGTACCCAATTGCTTAAGCAAACAGACTGATTTCATGAAAGCAAAAGTAAATTTGGACAGGAGTGGTTTCTACATCAACATGTTTGGAAATCAACATTTCATTGATTCACTATAAACTGTTTAAAGTTACTATTTATCAACATTAATCGTCAACTTAGTATTTCCTTTCATTAATACGTAATGTGAAAGCAGCAAACAATTTATCTAATGTGGTCTCTGAATCTGGCATATCTTTACGTAATCATTTTGACATAGAAGATAATAGCAATGTTAATTATGAAATTTCAGTTATTCTTTCCATCAGTTATTTCACTGATCAATCACTCATTTTCCAATAATATATTAAAGATTTCACAGTCTTGGCTGAATACAGGTCACTCGGAATTTTCAAAAAATGGTTCAAATGGCTCTGAGTACTATGGTACTTAACATCTCAGGTCATCAGTCCCCTAGAACATAGAACTACTTAAACCTAACTAACCTAAGGACATCACACACATCCATGCCCGAGGGAGGATTCAAACCTGCGACCGTAGTGGTGGCGCGGTTCCAGACTGAAGCGCCTAGAACCGCTCGGCCATTCCGGCCGGCTCGGAATTTTCATTTACCAGGTTAGGTTCCTGCTTGGTTTATGAGCGGGATAAATTACCAGGTGGACACAATTGTTAATTTGGATGATGATTATTATTTTTAAAGCACACTTCAACTTCCTGGCACACACTATAATACATAGCTAAAATGTCGTATCCTGTAAGCAGTGATCAGCGACGGTGGCGTTGGTGGCAACAACTGCATTAATATCAGAACGGCCAAGAGCGGTTATCCATGTCGGACTTATTTCCTCTTCATAGCGATGATCCATCTTATAATCAACAGGTAGTTTTTCTCCCCATATCAGGCCGTGATAAACTGCAGTTTCCAACCGAGGCAAGATGCAACTATATGGCGCACTCCACACTATGCTGGCGCTGTACGTGGTGCTTCTAAGATCACTGGCCACCGACTGACTTTGTTCGCGCCCGCCAAAGCGCGCCAAACGTTTCCGCTCCCACCTTTTTCCTACGCTTACACAGCTTTCCGTTCCTGACGGAACTACTCTACCTTGTATATTACACATATCTTATACAGCCCTAAGTGATTGCCAGTAATTATTACATACATAATTACATTATAGCACCTTCTTACATTTAATAATTATAACAGATAGATATCTTTACAATATTTAAAAGTAAATACTACCCCCTTTTTCTTAATATGTACATTCATTTTAACCTTATCAAAGAGTTTCAGTATCGATTTCGCTTCAAACAAGATGTCTCTACTTCTGCTTTAACAGTTTCAATAAAATATTTACAAAAATTTTTTAAAAAATATTAACAATAATGTCACAGCTACTACAGCAGCGTCAACTGGCTAGGAATGATTCCTGGTTAGACACCCGCACGGTGCATGTAGTATTAGTGAGCGTGCTGTTCGTGTGTTGAGTAGGGAAGGAATCCGATCTAAGTGAGTTTGACCGAGGACAGATTGTGATGGCCGGCCGCGGTGGTCTATCGGTTCTGGCGCTGCAGTCCGGAACCGCGGGACTGCTACGGTCGCAGGTTCGAATCCTGCCTCGGGCATGGGTGTGTGTGATGTCCTTAGGTTAGTTAGGTTTAAGTAGTTCTAAGTTCTAGGGGACTTATGACCTAAGATGTTGAGTCCCATAGTGCTCAGAGCCATTTGAACCATTTTTTGAACAGATTGTGATGCCCCGGGCTTTCTGCACGAGCTCTGCGGAAACTGCACGACTTGTCGGGTATTTGAGGAGTGCTACTGTGAGTGTCTTCAACACGTGACGAAACAAAGGTGAAATCACGTCCAGACGTCGCGAGGCTGTTCGGCCACCTCTAATTACAGATGTCGACGTCGCAGGCAGGGCAGACTGGTAAAACAGGATAGGCGTCGAACTTCAGACTTATGCAGGGAAGAGTACAAGTATGTCTGAATACACGGTGCACTGAACACTTCTAACGAAGAGCCTCAGCAGCCGACAATCCACGCATGTGCCAATGTGAACACCACGATATCGGCAGCTGCAACTGAAATGGTCTGATGAATCCCCGATACCTTTTTATTAGGCCGATGGGAGGGTACGAATCGGTCATTTTCCAGGGAAACAGCTCCTTGATCCCTGTACTGTGAGACGGAGACAAGCCGGCGGCGGCTCCATTACACTCGGCATTCACGTGGGCATCCATGGTTCCAGTGGAGCTCGTGACAGGCACCATGAAGGCCAACGAGTGTCGTACATTAGTTGCAGATCGTGTACACCCCTTCACGACGATCATGTTTGCCGACAGCAGTAGCGTTTGTCAACACGATAATGCAACCTGTCACTAGACCAGGTATACGACGGACTGGTTCGAGGTACACAGTGCCGAGTTCCAATTGATGTGCTGGTCCCCCCAACTTGCCAGATCTGACCCCGATCGAACACATGTGGGATTTCATTTAACGTGGCATCAGAGCTCATCGCGCTGCTCCGGCGCGGTTCTTTTCGTCCCTTTATGAAGGACCTGCACCTACCTGTGAACATTGTCTCAGCAGATCATCAGTAGGAAAGCTGGGTAAAACCTACTGTACTCCGACGTGAACCAGGCTGCAATTTAAGTCACTAATCTAAGTTTCGGGAGAAAGTTTTCACACAAATGGAAGTCGGGAAATTTTGTCCTCAATTAATATATTCTGAAACTTAGGTGAACAAGTATCACTGCCAAGCCCGTGCTAGTCTTAACACAGTCACTCACAATCCCTTTCACTCACGTTAGCAAGTTTATGGTGTTGCATTTCTCGGAAACGTAATAGCTACAAAAATACGGATTGTTTTTGATTGATAATGCTCGCCAAATATTAAGTCTGTCGGTACCAAATGCAGTCACAGTTTTTAGCCACCGACCTGGTCAATACGCCAAGCGGAATATATGTCTTTTCTCGTCACAAAATTCACTTAAAAATTCCGAAATTTCAACACACACATCGGTATAATTATGCCGTCACTTTCCAACACTTTTGAAGTATGAAACATTTCTAGATCGGGCAACGTATCGTTTCCATCGGAACTACTACTACACACGTCCGAACTGTTTCATGGCTAGACTCCGACTCTTCTTTATAATACTCTAAGTCTTCTCTACCAGCAGAGAAAGGGGCGCGAAGAATACTACTTTACCATTGGTCACTTTACTCAACAGCCAATAGCAAAACAACACTCTTCCGCGTGAGTCCGCGCTTTTCATCAATAACCAATCGCAAAATAGTAAACCTTACGACTGCACTTTTTACCGACGTGATTATCTAATATGCTGAAGTTTTTCTTATGCATAAAGTTATTTACAATTGTTATTTATACCTGATTAACTTTCCCTTTACCATAAACTTACTTTAGAAATCTATTCTACAAAAATCCCCTTTGACCACATCCATACTTCTTCGAAATGTTCCCACACTAGATCCCACTACATAACTCGTTAAGCAATTATCTTCATATTAACCTTAAACCACACTCACGCATCATTCGTACTGCTAAACACATTTATAACATTTTACATACACAAAAAGAAATAATAACACTTTATGAAAATCCTAGAACAGTTTATGAAAAACATTCTATTACTTTAGTGCACTCTAGTGGGCACAATCGAAACTAAAATCACAGTCCCCCTATCCAATATTGTCCTCTATCGGCTGCTACATAAAATATTGCGCGTCCAGTCTCGCGTCACCATCTGTCACTATCCAGCTCTGAGACACATCTCCCACTTAACCGCCTCAAAGGCAGGATCAGTATACGGCACTGCGCCTCAGCCCCCCCACCCCGGAATTTACGGGAATTAGGTGACTCGTGTGTGCAGATGTGGTGCCAGCTCCCTCCAGTGACCTACCAAGGCCTCATTGCTTCAATGCCACGAAGCATCGCCTCTGTTATCCCTGACATAGGATATTAGGCAGCTGGTCATAATGTTCTGGCTGATCAGTGTATATGCACAGTGATAAAAAATCGTGGATTAAATTTTAAAACTGTGAACTTGTGGATATCACCATGCAAATTTTTTAAAGTTTTGCCAGATGATGATCTAAAGGTTCCAAACAATTCTCAGAATCAAATAAATATTTTCCTAGCTGCTTTTTTTTTTTTTTTTTTTTTTTTTATTTTTTTTTTTTTTATTCCGTACCTGAGTCGCTAGAAATGGAACCATTATCTTTGTTATCCGTCTGTCTGCCTGTCAGTCCGTTGTTAAGATCCCTTGTTTTCAGGAACGGGTTAAAGTATAAAGTGGAAGTTTAAATGAAATGCTAAGGAGCCGGCCGCGGTGGCCGAGCGGTTCTAGGCGCTTCAGTCCGGAACCGCGCGACTGCTACGATCGCAGGTTCGAATCCTGCCTCGGGCATGGATGTGTGTGATGTCCTTAGGTTAGTTAGCTTTCAGTAGTTCTAAGTTCTGGGGGACTGATGACCTCAGCTGTTAAGTCCCATAGTGCTCAGTGCCATTTAAACCATTTTTTAAATGCTAAGGCCTACTGTCCCTTTGCTGTGTAAAAAAATTAAGCCTCTAAGTCAATGCAGTCGAGAGATACGGCCATTTACGCAACATACTTTGATAATCGCAAAATCATTTACCAAAACCTATAGATGAACTGTG
Organism: Schistocerca nitens; assembly: GCF_023898315.1. Lineage (NCBI taxonomy): Eukaryota > Metazoa > Arthropoda > Insecta > Orthoptera > Acrididae > Schistocerca > Schistocerca nitens. Next base: position 791,011,366 of record NC_064618.1, on the reverse strand, counting down.
TAAGTATATAACTAAATTTGTACGGAACACTCAAAGCGCAAGTCCTGTACTTACCTACACGCCATTGTACGGTTTTTTATTTACAACCAAATATGTTTCATGAAAGATGTGGAGCACGATTTTCGGAAGATTTTACCAAATTTTAACGTTTCCAAAGCCCGTAATTTCTACTTGGCTATCTACGCAAAAACTTGCTCAACTAAAATCTAACGAAAATTTTTCTTCATTTCCAGGAAGAAGATAATCATATACGTACCAGAAGTAACTAAAGTGATCCATTATAAACACGTGGCGAAGGTCGTGGTTCCACAAATAATTTACAAAGACTTCAAACCTAGCAAGGACTACGGGGTGGGACTGCATGGTGACTACGCCCCGTATGCCTTCGAGCACGTGGGAAAAGGCTACGGAGGCTACCAACATGATGGGGCAGGCTTCGGTCCGATCGACTACGGCGGGAAAGGTTACGGCGGCTTCTCGCACGAGAAGGGAGACTTCTACGGGTCCGCGGCCGGCCACAGCGACGCCCACGGTGGCAGTTACGGGGCTGGTCCCCACGGCAGCGACTGGAAGGGCGACGCGGGAGCGAGCGCCTACAGTGCCCACCACCCGCAGTACACCCGCGCTCCAGCCGCGCAGCAGGCGCGACACAGAGAGGTGGTCGTGACGTACGGTCAGCCGCCCAAACAACCGCCGGTGCACACTGGATGGAGCAGCGCCGCCTCCGCCACAGGTAGGCACAAGCGTTCCCTCGCACTTACCTAACCACAGAACAACACGTACATGTTCTAGGCAAAGACAAGTAGCAACAGAAAATAACAAGAATGAAAACCCAAAAAAGAAGTGCTCGTTCTAAAAAGGGCGTAAGGCATGGGGTTCAGGCCTATTCCTTGCCATATTACAACGAATAATTATAACGTTTTAATTACTGTCTTGAAAAAATTAATTTAAAGGCAAGTTTTATTGTGAGATAACATAATTAATTTAATCAAGTAGACATGTCTTCAACAAGCTTCGTTCTTCGTCAGTCTATAAGTCCTTTGACTAAAATGTAGAGAGTAATAGTGAGAGATCCCAGAATGAGATTTTCACTCTGCAGCGGAGTGTGCGCTGATATGAAACTTCCTGGCAGATAAAAAATGTGTGCCGGACCGAGACTCGAACTCGGGACCTTTGCCTTTCACGGGCAAGTTGGTGGAGCACTTGCCGCGAAAGGCAAAGGTCCCGAGTTCGAGTCTCGGTCCGGCACACAATTTTAATCTGCCAGGAAGTTTCAATAATGAGAGAATCTGTGTCCCTACACTAAATGCTGGCATTAGTATTGCGCACTGTCGCGGCTGGAAGAAGTTCCGGAGACTTTAAATACTCATCGTATTAGGATTGTGTTAGTTTAACATCTCACCCGTTCTAGCCCTGGCTTTCAACCACTTTACAGCTCCTTTTTTCGTATTTCCTTTCTCACGTGTAGCTAGTCCTCAGGGAATTTATTTACTGATATAGATCTATGCTGCAGGCGCAACTGCTAGTATCTTTTGGATTCACCAGTTTTCTGACGTTCGCTGTGGTTTCTTCTCCTGTCTTCACCTCTTACTCTCATTTCAGCATTTATAACCCGCTTTTTAAATTCTTTGGCCGGCCGAAGTGGCCGTGCGGTTAAAGGCGCTGCAGTCTGGAACCGCAAGACCGCTACGGTCGCAGGTTCGAATCCTGCCTCGGGCATGGATGTTTGTGCTGTCCTTAGGTTAGTTAGGTTTAACTAGTTCTAAGTTCTAGGGGACTAATGACCTCAGCAGTTGAGTCCCATAGTGCTCAGAGCCATTTGAACCATTTTTTTTTTAAATTCTTTGTTGCTTACACTGCAATCGTGTCATATAGTTTTTACCCTCCACAGCCTACACTACGGCTATGAAAGTTATTCTCGGCATGTAGAATCTCATACGCTTGGATGCATAAGCTGTTGAACTGATTATGTGGTAGTTGTGAAAATTGTCTACCCTTAGTATCGGGAATGTGTGGATGATATTTTTCTTGAAGTCTGATAATATGTATCCAGATACTAACTTGAGTAATTGTTTGGTTGCCCCTGATCCCAATGATTGCAGGAATCCAAAATAAGTGCTGTGCCAAAGCCCTTGCTGCAGTGGTCACAATGGTTGCCATCAGATCAGCAGAGTTAAGCACTGTCAGACTTGGCTAGTACTTGGACAAGTGAACCTTCCTGGACTGTCGAGTGTTGTTGGCAAGCAGGACGCGCTCAACCTTTGTGAGTCCAACTGAGCCAACTGAGGAACTGCTTGACTGAAAAGCAGCGGCTCCAGTTACAAAAAGTGACAACAGCGTGGAGGGCCAGGTGCTGACCACATGCCCAATTGCCCCTGTATATCTGGAGTGACATCTCTGAGCTGCTGATGAAATGGCTGTAGGTCAGTACTGTTGAGCCTTCAAGGCCTGTTGGGACAGTGTTTAGTTTAAAAGACGGTTGTCCATCCCTTCTACCTTAATTGATAGCTCTGAAAGCTCTGTTAAATACTCTATGCTGTATCCCTATGCCTTCCATATCGACTACAGTTTCTCTCTGAATCACGCATCAGACAAGTCCTCCCCATCGTAGATGCTGTCTATGTACTTCATCCACCTATATACACTATCCTTGTAAGGTAGCATGGTCTCCTGACCTTCATTTCTTACATACTCTGTCCTCACAATCGTATTCTGCACATCAAGACACTTCATTCGAACCAAAACTCGATAAGGTAGAGTCAGTTTTGTATGAAATCATGTAAGTGATATGCAGATCTAATAAGTAAATCACAAGTGCGCACTGAGGTTGAAAAAGTCGAGGCTGGCGTAGACAACATGACGGCCACAGGAATTTTCGTTCTAAGAGGCAGCCAGCCCGCTGGGAGGCCCACCCCTTCAGAGGGGTGAGTCGACACACACCTACTTCGGCCAGAGCGACCGCCCAGAGAGAGGTCAGCTTTTGCCAGAGCGAAGGGATAACGACCTCTGTGTTCGACTTAAAAGCAAATTCCGCTACATTGTGTGGGAGCACCCAGAAGATGCATTTTTTGACGGACCGACTGCGTAGTTACGGAGTTCTCACAGGAGGACAGTATATGCCTAATGGAGATGCTGCATATTTCCGCATTGGTCGACTTCAACGAAACGTCATTCTCCCGTTTAAAAGAGCAACGCTGATTGGCGGAATATTTCTGACACAAAGAGCCAGAAGAGTGAGGGAAGAAAATGAATGATATACCATTGCAATTTTTCCAGAAGAAGGCGCTGTTCCGAAGTCGCTCTTGGAGCGGGAATACATAACGAGAGCAAGTGCGCTCGTACGTGTACACAAAGAGCGAGGAACAAAGTCTCTCCTCAGTACTTCACTGGGAGAGCACCTTTGTTGTTAGCGAATCGGAGTGATACTCTATATTGAGTCGCTCGCGATTAAGTGTTGTTCACTGTGTTGGCCGCCACACTTATTGTGCGGTGTGAACAGGGACAGAGTACTAGTTAAACGCCTGCAAGCGAATATTGAGTGGCATCGAAGTGGACTGGTTATCTGACTGGTGTACCAAGGCAATAGTTAGACTAAGGGCGGATAGGAGTCATTGACTTCATCAAGGCGTAGGGAGAGTTTGAGTGGTGAAGGTCAATCCAGATAGAAAGAGATAGCTGTGCTATTTGTCAGCAGCGAGCGACGCAGGCAGCAGTCATCGCAGCTCACAGTATTGTGCACTACAGCGTATGCGAGCCCCATCTTCCCTCCCTAACGGTACACTCAATTACATTTCTCGAGCGACAGCCTTGACTGTACTTAGAAAACTTATTCAAGTTGTGTAGGCACGGCTCTCAGCCATTCTGCCGAGTAAATAACATTCTCAAAGAAAAGGGAGAAAAGAACCTTTCCATACTTTGTAAAATAATAGCATTCCTCTCCATAAGAGGCAATCTACTGTTCTGGAAAGAACCTGGAAATTTATTAATTTATAAGAAAAAGTTTCACTTCATTTCTCAGAATTTTTTTTGCAATAAATAATATTTTTCGTTCACTTAATGTTTTTCTTACACTAACTAGCCACTAGAATTCCACTAGTTACGTAAGAATATAGAATATTTTTGGGTCTTTTCCTTACAGCAGACGACTCCAGAACATATTTGTTGCTGAATGTTTTTCAAGCAGTTCGTGTTGGTACATTAGGAGCGTCTGTCTGACTTCTGTAGTAGTGTGAAGTGGAAATTGTTTCTTCCAGGAGCCAAAGGGTACTTGTTGGATCAAGCCATTGCGCAACTTGACAAAAGAAAGTCCACACACTCACATCCTCTGTGCTTAACTGTGCAGTTGCCATCGCACGTTACTGCTAAAGCCCCAACTTTTAATTTCACCGAAGGTTTCTGTATGATAAATCAGTCCTTCCCAATACCATTACTTTTCAGGTCCTCACATTTTCCCTGCAGCCATTTTGCCTTGGATTCGCTGCACTTTCTATTCATTTGATTCATAAGTGACTTATATCTCTGTATCCTGAGTTTTCCTTAACATTTTTGTACTTCTTTCTATTGTAGATCAATTGAAGTACTTCTTCTGATATCCAATTTCTTGTAGCTATGCTCATTGAGTTTTTACAGTCTGATGATATTGAAAATATCCGTTTAAAGTTGTGGCTTTTGTTTATTATAAACAACATCGGTTCTGGGAAAACTATATTCCCATCTTCAGGTGTCCAAATTTAGTAGTACACCTGAAGATGGGTATATATTTTTCCCAAAACCAGACGTGTTTATAATAAAAGAAATTCATATCTGAAGCGGATATTTTCAGTCTCACCATGCAGCTCAGTTGCGCATTTTCTGTTAGCAAAATTCTATGCTCCTCACTGATACCAGTCCGTTCTTAACTGAACTGTCTGCTGTTGTAGTCATCATGGGAGTATCTATAGCCTCTCCAAATGCGTCTCATCATTTCTCAGTACTTCAGTATCCTGCTTCTTTCCATATTGATTCTTCAAGACGAGTCTATTAAATTTCATTGTACTCGACATTATTACTAAATTATCTGAGTGAGCACCATATTCCAATATGTAATTTCGAAATGTCTGATTATGATGTAATCCAGTTGGAATTTTCTCGTATGTCCAGTTTTTCCAAGTATACCTCCTCCCATTTTGTATTTTGAACATCGCATTTGCTATTTCTAAATGATATTTATTTTGGCACTCAGTTAGTCTTTCTCCTCTCTCATTCCTACTGTCAGGCCCGTATTCTCTTGTAAGTCTTTCTTCTGTTCCTTCCCCTGCTACCGTGTTCCAGTCCCTCGTTACTGTCGGATTATTATCTCCCTTTACAAACTCCGAATCATAGGATGTTACGCTTTTGTTGGCAATTCAATCCTTTTTTTTTCATTTTTACCTCCCCTTTGGTAGTCCTGTTGCAGAGAAGTCAATGGGAGACCAGTCCATAATCTTTTACCAATGGAGACACTTTCCAAATTACAGGCCACATGTGATGTTGGTACCAATTGCTATTAAGTCGGAGGCTACCATCGTCTTCTACTGATACGTCCCCTTACAAAAATTATAAATGATTGTGCTGATAAACCTCTTACGTTATTTGATTTTCAAACAGCTGAGCAAAACTGAACGCACTCCGACATTTGTCTCTTTACTTATTCTGATCATCAGTAAACTGACACAATATTTTTTAGCGCAACGCAATCTGACTTTCAATAATCCCTACAAAAGGATGGCCCTGACTAACAATACCCTATACCTTTCATGAATCACTTACCTCACAAAAATCTTCGTTACTCGAACTAGTGCAATACAGCGAGCGCCAATACTGCCAGCTAAATAAAAGATTCTAACTACTGAAGGCACTAACTACTGATAGGCATAGTTAGCAAATGAAAGATTTTGATAGAGAACGAACAACGTATTTACCTTAAAAATGTTCAAAAGTCATCATCATATATATATATATATATATATATATATATGTGTGTGTGTGTGTGTGTGTGTGTGTGTGTGTGTGTGTGTGTGTGTATATGTATATATGTATGTATATATGTATATGTGTGTGTGTGTGTGTGTGTTCATGACATCCAGTCTTACAAATTTCCTTTTTCTGACGGACACCCGTCCAGATCGTCCGCTATCAAAACTCTGTCATCTCTCTCTCTCCCCACATCCACCACTGCTGGCGGCTGACCTCCAACTGCCCAACGCTACACAAGCGAATATTCTAATAATGAGTCCAACCAGTCAAAGACTAGACACAGCACAGTCAGTGATTTTCATACAGAGCGCTACGTGGCGTTACCAACATAAACACCTAAACAGCCCAGTTGCACTACATTCTCATGCCGTTAACGATTTCCCGCCTTTTAGAGGCAGTTTTCCGTCCCTTATGTACGAATGTGTCCAGAACCTGTTTCTGCTCTTCCGACCTCTTCGACAGGATAGTAGGCAGATCGAGGCTGACTCTTATACCAGAAGTCTTCAGTCGCCACTATTGATGGTTTTTATTGGAATTTTAAGCACTGCCTGGGACGAAATTTCACAGGTCAATGAAGCAAGGCTGAGCTATTGGCATAACATCCGAAATTGGCAAACAGGTAAAATAAACATCAATTGTTGTCGAGGGCAGATGTGTTGACATTTTTCAAAATTTAGGCGACTGTAGTTACTGCTAAATTTGAAGTGCTTTCATAATCAGGAGAATATTATCTGGGAAATGATGTTTCTCTGGAATCCGTTATTAAATAAAATTATATAATAATGCTTACAATAAAAAACAAAATTGCCGTCTGCTGTGTTTGCATGTGTACGAGTAATAAGAGATAGAATAAATAAATAAACATGTGTCCACAGCTGGGGCGGCAGTGAGGCAACACGTGCCCCTGACCGCGGCGTCCGCTGCACGTGGCGTGGGCGGCGCGGGCGGCGGCTGGGTGTCCGTGGGCGACGTAGAGGTTGCGCGCGGCCGCGACGTCCTACTCGGCGCCTGACGTGAGCTCAGCAGGTAGAGCCGCACACGCTCCGTTTCTCCACGCGTCTGCGATCTTTTCTCATAGTCTGATCACTAGAAATACGTTAAGGGCAGCCGGAGGTGGTCAAATCCAAAAAATTACGATTTTTTTTTTTTGCTACTGAAAATTAATTGGAACATTCCTCTTTAAATTAAACTTTGAATTATTGTTCTACTCGTCCTAGAAGTGGAGTTATTACCATTTTCCCCCACGCCTGCAGAGGAAATGGGCGGCCGCTGAATGCATCTAACACCCTCTCGTGACTTCCTGGCGAACTGCTTGGGATTTTCTCGGCCTGTTACGCATACAGCGCCTTATGTTACGCATACAGCGAGTGTGCAAGGGTTGGCTACATTGTTTTCTGTGACAAATATTACCCGTATTTCCTTACAGCTTACTCCTATTTTCCTCAGAATTTCGAACATCTTGCTCCATTTAATATTGTCGTACACTTATGTTCTGGTTATGATGCCACGTTTTAGTAACCGTGTATATAAGAAGAGGAAGAACGTACGGAAAAGAAAATTAACACTAATACCAAGTTGCGATACTACAATGAATAAGAGCGCGGAACATCGTCTCTTTGCTGTTTACCGTTTCGAATTAGTTCGGCGTTGCGCCTGTTGTTGATAGTATTATACTTCTTGTGTAAAGCGGGTAATATGCAGTATGTACAAGAATCAGGAGGGAACAGTAAAACCAATTTTTCGTGACTCAGCACAGCCAGAATTGTTACACAAATGTCTACACGGAAAGACGCAGAATCCTAATGAGAGCGTAAACAATTTGATTTCGAAAGTGATTCCTAAAAGGGTATTTTTAAGCATAAAAACGCTGCACTTTGGCATTTATGATGCAATAGCAACCTACAACCAAGGGAACAGTGTGAAGTGTGAAGTTCTGAAGGCATTAGGATTTACAGCTGGGGTAAACACTGTACGAGCACTAAGAAATATTGACAGAGAAAGGATAAGAGGACCAGAAAGAAGAGAAAGGCATATGAAGTATGATGGAACAACAGGACAGAAAAGAAGACAGAAGAGGAAGCTTTTGGAGGATGAAGAAGAAGACCCTGATAATCCATCCTATAGTGCAGGAATGTATTGAGAAACTTTGATAGCCATTTCCCGTAAAAAGAGAATTTTTCGAATATAAGGAACATTTTCTCAAAATCCACTCAAGCTAGAGAGATGAAATTTTTATACAGCACTCCTAGTGGTCAAACTTACATTGTAACACAGCCATTTGGCAATATGTTCAGTAGTTTCATTTCAGTTTAATTATAAAGCAATTATTTGTAAAAAAAAATTTGGGTCATTAATAAAAAAAAAATATTGGAAGGAAACTAGAAAAGATACTCCAAAATCCCTCTGTCATAACTGCAATACTACACCACTCTATATGTAAAAAAAAATTCAAATTTTTCTATTTGGTAGTTTATTCATAAATGTTCCTCATTCTTAGTGATTTTAACATGGGCAGCATAGGCTCCTCCGGCTCCCCTTAATAACTGCGCTTTCCGGGGTAATTGCTTATATGGAAAGTGATATTGATGTGCGGTTTTCACAGACCGTCTGGCCTGATGCACATACCACTGCGAACCCCTGGGCTGAGGGCTATGCCACAGTATCAGCCAGGCTGATCCATATCAGGATGGATAAAAGGCATCGCAACCACTTTATATTACGGTAATGGGTAAGCAGCAGCTGACACACTGTGCTAACCAGCCGCTCCAATACAATTTGAGCGACAGGGGCCACTACTGAAACTAACAGGCGATTTTCACCCAGGCAAGAGGGACCACTCACTGCCCTCTTCTAGCAACGAGCAGCACCTGCCAGTGTTCGGACTGCCTTTGCACATCCGCCATGTGAAACTTTCTGCATAGGAAAACCGTCTGCAAGTGGAGATCAGAACAAGTGGAGTTTCTCCCCTTATCATCGCAACAGACGGCAGATGTTGCCCCCAGTCACGCCACCCAGCCCCCTGCCCCCCCCCCCCCCCCCCCCACTCCCCGGCAACCGCTGGTCATTGACCACAATCATCGAGTGGAAGGTCAGTCCGTTACAAACCCCAGCGTCGATACTAAAGCCCTATTGATGCAGAATCAAGCGAAACCCCGATTGGAGATTCCTGTCTAGCCTCGTCCCTTGATACGGCGGCACCGGCTGGGTATTTTCGGCCCTACGTGTCTCTTGCAAGAGGGAAGGATTAGTTATCCCCGCCAGAAGCAGGCATATCGGACGAAGAGGATTTCGAGATCTAGAGTCGGAGAGGTAAGCGATTCCGGGGTAACAGCGTGCTTGGTCCTTACATTGGACAGTGACCCTGGAATCGTAACTTCCTGTCTCAGGGTCATTTGCTTGCTCGAGCTTGTGTTCTTCTTTACCCAGCTAAACAGTTCAGTAAAGTACAAGAACGCCTTTAACAAACAAAAGCCAAACAGTCGAGCGCAATTTTCTTTAAATTAGAAACCAACTAAGATGCGAGAACCATTAAAGAAACCATGACTAAAACAATTAAGCCCAAGCAAGTCAAATTGAATATAAAATCAATCAGGTCAACACCAAATACCGTAATAATTGAAACAGAAATACAAGTAGACAAGAAAAAGATAACAGAAAAAACAGCATAGGTAAAAGACATCAGGTGTGAAGAACCCAAGAAGTTCAGACCCCTGCTGGCAATGCACCCTGTCTCAACATATTTAACTGGTCAGGAATTCTTAGAAGAGCTCAACGAAATAAACCTGTGTGAACACATTACTAAACACGAATTCGATAGCGAGGTTAAAATAAAACAGGATCAAAAGGCAAAAGGACAGTGAACAATATTCTGTAAGTGTCGTCAAGAATACGATTACTGCTGCTTCAAGAAAAAGGTTTTTTTATTCAATTTGAATATTTTTATATCAACGACCTTGTTCCTGTAAAACTTTTTTTTCCCGTTAGGGCTTCGATCCCCTATCGAAGCGTTGCGAGAAGGGTCCAGTATGCGGGAGATGTGCAAAGCAGGGACACAAAAGGTCAGTATGAGGGAGGGGAATGCTGTAGGCTGTATACCATGCAAACATATAATAGAACATGCGATAAGGCAGGGGGCCAGACTGTCTAACAATCTGCGTGGCGTCTGTTTGTTCTATAACGTGTCTCCCTACCACTTTCGCGCAACGACGCTCTGAGCGTGTTTTTTTAGGGAACTGACTAGTTTGAACCTGGGACCTGTTGCTGGTAAGGAGACGCCAGACCACACATGACATGTAGAATTCAGAAGAGTTCAGTGAGACTAGCGACGATATAACCAAATACTTAATGATTTCAGCGTCAGCTCCACTGCACTCCGCCGGCCGCGGTGGCCGTGCGGTTCTGGCGCTGCAGTCCGGAACCGCGGGACTGCTACGGTCGCAGGTTCGAATCCTGCCTCGGGCATGGGTGTGTGTGATGTCCTTAGGTTAGTTAGGTTTAAGTAGTTCTAAGTTCTAGGGGACTTATGACCTAAGATGTTGAGTCCCATAGTGCTCAGAGCCATTTTTCCACTGCACTCCCTGTAAAATAATCTTAATACTAACTAAATTTAGTGGAAGGGGTTCAAGGCTTTCCTATTTTTAGTTAGTTGGTAAAATAACGTCGAAAAAGCAGTTAAGTTTACCACTGGAAATTTTATTCTACTCAGAAAACATTGTTTATAAATTGCACTATTGATAAAAGGAAATGTTTTAATACAGAATGGTAAAAACCAACTGCGTTCAACAAAAATGTGAACGAATATTCCCTGAATGGGTTTCCAAGTTCTACAATGGATCGAAGGATGATCTATGCCATATCACATCTATAATCTAGGTTTAAATTAAGTTTCACAAAAAAGCAAATTACCAAAATGGTCTACAGTGACCCTCAATTATCTTTAATTACTTATCTAACTTGTCGTAAATTACAGTGGCTGATGTGGCTTCTCAATAACTATATAACAGAAAAATCATCACGTTTCAGATTTTTACTTCAAGTGGCAAATGTGAACACCATGAGCTTTAATTGACGATCGACACTAGTATTACGCAAAAAGGGGATGCAACAGATGAGACTTCTGCAGTTCTGAGTGAAGCCTTATGCGCTCAAAAATGTGGCATCGCGTGCGTTCATTACCTTGTCGGTGTTCGTCAGGGGGCGGCGGGTAGCGCAGCTCGGCTCACCTCTCCGTCTCGGAAGCAACTCTCTCCTAACTTCTCCTTACTACAATTTACCGAAGTTGGTTTAAAAATAAACTATCTGGCTGTGTTTACATCTGACCAATCAGGGTCTCAATGTTAACCTTAAGCTCCGCCTACAAAAATTGTCTATCCAATGAGAAACGTTATACTTTTCGTGGTGGGGCAATGTTTTTAAAGTTTGCAACGTAGCAGAGACGCGAAAAAGTGTCACGCTAAAACTTGCGGGTGGTGTAGCCCTTTTTGTGTTATCGGGCTCTAGCGTTTAACATTGGCTGGGGGGGTGGTCTTGACGTAACAGAGACGCGAATAAGTCTCACGCTGAAACTTGCGGGTGGTGTGGTCCTAGCGGTTAGCTGGAGACGTGGGTGTCCGTCCCTTCCAGCTTAACACGGTTCTGCTCTCGGCTTCTGTTCTCGTTTCTCACCTCGGAACTGCGTCTGTCCCACGGTGGGAAGGTATGACATGCATTTAGGCATTCTTGTGTTAGTCTGTGGTATTCCATTTGCTCACTCGTTACTCGTATTACTTTGGTTAATTTAATGTCACGATTTATTCGGAGCTATGTGACATACTACTGGATTTGCTTAGAATGTCAGGGTTTTCATGGAAGGTGTTGGGTTTGCCTGACACCTTACAACTGTCCTACATATAAACAGCTCTACGAATGACAAACAGAGCGCATCGTGTACGATGTTCTGGACAACGTCCATTAATAAGGAGTGCTACCATAACTGGCAGAAACCTATCCCCCAAACACATGCAGGAATAGACGTAACTAATAACTCAAACAGGTAAAGGTACAAATCGCCGTCGACTAGGATGAGAGGCTGGCGGCGAGCTCTTACAACCCCCAAATGCCGTTACTTACACTAATGTAATGCCTCCTTTCTGGGAGACAATACAATTTAGGTACTTCAGCATTACCGACTATATAGACTATATGTGCATGCAGGGTGCAACTGAATAATTATGAAGTTTCCAGGCACATTAAAGATCAACATATTGTAATAATACTTAATCATATACAATCAACATATAGTAATAATACTTAAAAAGTGAATTTTTTGTGCCAACGTACACTTTTTTAATGGAACAATGCTTATTGACATTAACATACTAAAAGTAGGGTAAATTAGAATATGAGTGGTATTTGCTGGTGGATTCTAGTGCGAATCGTTTACGAGATATCGTATTTTGAAAAGTTCCCACACTGACACTTGTACAATAGCTGTGGTAGCACACAGTAAAGAACAACACAAGGGCGTACACTAGTTATGTAGATTATGATCAGTAACAAGACAATTGATCGTCACAGGTTGCGTTCAAAATAATAACTGGCAGCGGCAATACAAGCTTCCAGTCTGTTGTGGAACGACTGCTGCACACGTGCTAGAATTGCGGCGGAGATGTCCGAGAAAGCTACAGAAATATGTGGTTCCATATCATCGGGTATATCTGGTATGTCCTTGTAGACAGCGTGCCAGGGTAACCCGTGTAGGTGTCTGAACCGCTGAGTCAGGATGGCATAGTGGCGAACGCACCTGCCTAGCGAGCAAGATTTCGTGCCTTGTAAAAAATTTACACTCGCCGCTTCGGCCTATATACGTTTTTGTTTAGAAAAAATACAACACTTTGAACGGCTACACACAAGGCTTTCATATTCACATCACAGGACGTGTATATTACACTACTGGCCATTAAAATTGCTGCACCAAGAAGAAATGCAGATGATAAAAGGGTATTCTTTGGACAAATATATTATACGAGAACTGACATGTGATTACATTTTCACGCAGTTTGGGTGCATAGATCCTGAGAAATCAGTACGCAAAACAACCACCTCTGGCCGTAATAACGGCCTTGATACACCATGGTCTCCGAGCTGATAGTCCATGCTGCTGCAAACGTCGTCGAGCTGTTCGTGCCGATGGTTGTTGTCTTGCAAACGTCTGCATCTGTTGAGTCAGGGATCGAGACGTGGCTGCACGATCCGTTACAGCCATGCGGATAACATGCCCTTCATCTCGACTGCTAGTGATAAGAGGCCGTTGGGATCCAGCACGGCGTTCCGTATTACCCTCTTGGACCCACCGATTCCATATTCTGCTAAATCCGACCTTTATCAAAGTTGGAAACGTGATGGTACGCATTTCTCCTCCTTACACGAGGCATGACAACAACATTTGACCAGGAAATGCCGGTCAACTGCTGTTTGTGTATGAGAAATCGGTTGGAAACTTTCCTCATGTCAGCACGTTGTAGGTGTCGCCACCGGCGCGAACCTTGTGTGAATGCTCTGAAAAGCTAATCATTTGCATATCACAGCACCTTCTTCCTGTCGGTTAAAATTCGCGTCTGTAGCACGTCATCTTCGTGGTGTAGCAATTTTAAGGGCCAGCAGTGTACTTTTAATTCCCCTTTACTCACGAAGAGAACTACTGAGGCTCTACAAGTCCTGGAATAGCACTCAGCATCGAACATAAATGTGGGATACAGCCTGAAACCCAGGAGTAGATACTTATACGAATGAGATAACACAGTAAGGGGAATTTCAAAGTAGACTGGGGCGGCAGTGAGAATTTGGATTGAGGATGGAGGCGTGCGAGGGTAATCCGTGTAGGTGTCTGAACCGATGTGCCAAGATGCCTTAGTGGCTAACGCACGTGCCTAGTGAGCAGGATTTCCTGCCTTGGAACAAATTTACACTCGCCGCTTCGGCCTATATACGCTCATGTTCAGAAAAAACACAACACTTTGAACGGCTAGACACAAGACTTTCATATTCACAGGACGTGTATATTAGTATGTACTGCACAAATGATCACCATTCGAACGATGTCGGCCCGCGGGCTCAGGACCAGTATCGACATCGCGGTGCAACACCACCTACCGGTAAAATGTGCCTGTGGCTCTCGTTGTTGCTATAAACCGAAGGTACTGGGTCATTGCGACTTAGCACACGTGCAGGCTGCCTGGCAGACGTATGCGCGCGTGGTACCGCCAAATCAGTAGGTTTGAAAGAGGGCGCATTATTGGCATGAGAGAATGTGATGCATACATCCGGGAAATTGCTGCTCGTGTGGGACGAAGTGTTTCGGAAGTTTGACTAAATGCCCAGGCGTATCAAGGCCGTTATTACGGCCAGAAGTGGTTGTTCTGGGTACTGATTTCTCAGGACCTATGCACCCAAATTGCGTGAACATGTCAGTTGTAGTATAATATATTTTTACAATGAATACCCGTTTATCATCTGCATTTCTTCTTGGTGTAACAATTTTAACGGCCAGTAGTGTATTTCAATAGCAATATCACTAACACGAAAAACATGTATTATGTCTGTCAGTTCCTAGGTCAAACGCTGCTGTGGAATTTTTGCTTTCCTTAATGAAATGTTTGTGGCCAGATGAAAAAAAGGCACTATAATGTGCTGACTTCTACGACAAAATGCACTTGTTGATAAAATACATAAAAGTGAAAAATATGGTAAGAGTGTGGCAGAATAACTGTAAAAAGCCATTTGGGTCATCTGAGTGTATGACGCAAAGGTAAACATCTATGTCCATTTGATTTTCTTATTAAAATTTGTGTCCCCTTCTTTCCTTACTTGTCCCAGATCTTTGTCCAAACGGTTGAAATGTTTTCCTCTTCTTATTTAAATGAAATAGTAACAAGGGAATTATAGACATTGACTGCGTGTGGGCACTGATTTAAATCAATGGGATAAGTTGAAAATTTGTACCAGACTGAGATTCGAACGCAGGTCTTCTGCTTACTAGGTAGATGCTCTGACCACTTTTTTTATTTATTTTTTTATTAAACCACACCACTTTTTTTCTTTTTATCGTTTTATGTAAGAAGTAACAAAAACAAGGGAGCTATACGACAAAAATTATGCCGAAAATGTGAAAAGGGCCATCTCGTCCGCTGGGTGTGGAAGGACGCCACTATGGCAAGAATGCCATAAGACAGTGGTGCCGGAGTAATGCAGGTTCTGTTTGTTTGAAAATGATGGCCGCATATTGTTTCATCTCAGACAGGGGGTGCCGTTCACAGTGACTGCATTCACAAGACATACAGCGCCAACTCAAAGCCTGAACAGCCGCGCGGGATTAGCCGAGCGGTCTCAGGCGCTGCAGTCATGGACTGTGCGGCTGGTCCCGGCGGAGGTTCGAGTCCTCCCTCGGGCATGGATGTGTGTTAGTCCTTAGGATAATTTAGCTTAAGTAGTGTGTAAGCTTAGGGACTGATGGCCTTAGCAGTTAAGTCACATAAGATTTCACACACATTTGAACATTCTGAACAAGGCCTGAACCGAGGCGACTGAAATACTAATCATATCTGCAGAACATACTAATGAACATGTCCAGTAAATATGAACCTCGTATCTTTAGTCGTTCAAGGTTTTCGGTTTTTTCTGAAAATGAGTGTACATAAACTCATATCTGTATGAAACCAGTAAAGTCTCAAACTGTGTCATTTCATTTGATGTTTTAGGTTAACTGCAACGGTTTTTTTCTCAGTTTTTATGCTGCAACTGCAGTTAACTTGGAAGCTGTCATTTTATATAACGATGAGACCACAGCGTCTGTAACATGGAGGAAAACAATTCTGGTGCTGCTACTGTAGCTACTGGCGAAGTTTGACCTCGTGACATCTTTTAACATATTCTGTGTGATCCTGGGAGTTACTTCACTTGTACAGCGTGATGTAATTTCGTTATGATCCGCACAATCCCTGCAGCTATCACCTACTTCTTGCTTCTTCGGGCCGGCCGGAGTGGCCGAGCGGTTCTAGGCGCTACAGTCTGGAACCGCGCGACCGCTACGGTCGCAGGTTCGAATCGTGCCTCGGGTATGGGTGTGTGTGATGTCCTTAGGTTAGTTAGGTTTAAGTTCTAGGGGACTGATGACCAAAGTAGTTAAGTCCCATAGTGCTCAGAGCCATTTGAACCATTTTTTGCTTCTTCGGGATAACCATCCGGTAGCTAAGTATACAGGTTAACCAGTTGTCCGTCTCTTAAATTCGGGCCAGCATCTGTGGCCGAGCGGTTCTAGGCACTTCAGTCCGGAACCGCGCTGCTGCTGCTACGGTCGCAGGTTCGAATCCTGCCTCTGGCATGGATGTGTGTGTTGTCCTTAGGTTAGTTCGGTTTAAGTAGTTCTAAGTGTAGGGGACTGCTGACCTCAGATGTTAAGTCCCATAGTGCTTAGAGCCATTTGAACATTGCGGTCTTAAATTCGATTTCTTCCTCGCTCAAGTGGTTCATTGTTTTTTTTTCTTTTTTGTGCGGTTGTTTCCTAATCCAGGTTATCACCTTGGTGTCAAATATTTCGGTCTTAGAGAGTGAGACTATTCCAGATGTTTCTTCCCCATTAAGCGATGTTTAAGTAAAGTCTGCACGTATCATTGCTTTGTAGTGTGACTGACTGCTGTTTTGAAGAAACTGTTCGTGATCCCAAAACTGCTTTTCATTCATGCCCTTCTCATTTTCATACTTTATTTTCTTTCATCGCTTCAAGTACATATTTCGAAATATTCAGTGCTACCTGTCACTGAGATATATTTCAAATAGAGCAAATAAATTGAATATGAATTGTTCCGACTACGTAACCACAAACCGGCTTTTCGGTTATTTGGCTAAAAGGAAGGAAGGAATGGAAGACTCACAGCAGACCGTCGATGTTCCGGTATATCTCTTCTGAAGAAGGTCACAACACGGACGAAAATGTGTACTGAGAGATGGTGACGGACGGTCTTTGAAGCGAATTGCGACCGAAAATAAGTGGACGACAGCATCATCAGCCACTGCAGAACTGACTCTCGTACTCGGAACCCTGTCTGCATCAAAACAACACGAAAGAAGTTCCAAAACTGCAGGGCTAGCTGGAAGTCCAAAACCACTCATCAGTATTTGTTTTGTAAATAAAACTGCCTTTTCCTGTTGCTAGTTACTTTATTTATCCCAGACGCGTTTCGCCTTCTCCTAGTCTAAGACATCATCAGTGGGTTCTATAACGATACAGCTTTGTTAGTTACAGATTATCAAACAGTTCACTTCTCGATTTTCTGTAAAAAAAGTAATTACTTACGATTTGCTGACTTGCGTTTCCTCACATCTGGCCTGGAGGCCGCACTACCACTTTTATCACTGCCACATAATCACATCTTTGTGTTCTCGCCTTGCACACACTGATCACCATGTTTCTCACTCTTTTTTGTGATGGACTATTGTTCTTTTGTCACTCGATACAACTATTTCATCGTACACTGCTTTTCACAGCGTAAATATTGCGACTCCATTACGTGTTTCATCTTCTTTCGTATGTTTACCTATTTGTAGCCAACCTAACGAAGTATATGTTCGATACTAACTTCTATTTCTGATGTTTATACCGTGTGTGTGTGCGTGTGTGTGTGTGTGTGTGTGCGCGTGTGTGTGCGTGTGTGCGTGTGTGTGTGTGTGTGTGTGTGTGTGTGTGTGTGAGTATGAGTGAGAGATAGAGAGGGGGGTGGAGCCGTTTTTTTTTGGGGGGGGGGGGGGGTGTAATAGCTGTTAGCGAGTGGCTGAAAACTTTGGTGACAGCTGTTTTGACTATTCGTTTCAATATTCTGTGGAGGGGTTCATGGATGAGTGAGTGTAAAGATGAAGGGTTCTATTATTATTACATTGGACAGTATTATTATATTAATACTTCTTGCGACCGTTATTCTATTAACTTAACTATCAGTGTAAATAATGAATTGCTTGGCATGTGTATTTGGTCATTCAGAAGGATTTTCCAAGCAAGAAAATTACCACATACATAAAACCAAAGCAGAAGGGAAAATCCTGTTGAATGGCCAAGTACACATGCCAAGTAATTCATTATTTACACTAATAGATAAAATAATAGAATAACGTTCGCAAGAAGTAGTAATACAATATTACTGTCCAGTGTAATAATAATAGAACCCAACATCTTTACACTCACTCATCCATGAACCCCTCCACAGAATATTGAAACGAATAGTCAAAACAGCTGCCACCAAAGTTTTCAGCCACTCGCTAACAGCTAGTACACCCGCCACCCCCCACCCCCCACCCCAAAACGGGTCTATCCCCCTCTCTCTCTCACTCATACACACACACTCGACGGGAGGCCCTAGTCACACGACATTTACCTTTATTGACGTTCTGTTTAAAACTTGAGGAGTACTACCAGTTTGATATAGATCCCACATGCTTCAGCATTGTTCCATTGTTCTACATTGTTCCAGTACAGGCTGCGTGAGTACTTCATAGATTAATGATTTATTTCTTGCACCGATTAGTTGGCTTGCATGTCAGCGACGAGAGAAACGACTCTTTAGTAATCACTGATCCCAATCCAATCTTCTTCGGCATGTACAGGACTGGTGCGAGTTCGTTGCAGTTTCACCCACATACAGGGAGGATTTAGTATAAGGGTTTTCGCAGCACTGATCTACGAACAGTGCTTTCAGCGCTGCGTGTCAAAGAAAAGTTTAGATGACTACTCCTCCCCCGCCGTTCCATTCGCAGTCACGAACCCAATTCATTCACACTATCAGAATCTGCATATTATAGTCGCTTTATTCTATGAGCCAACTCATTTAACTAGCTAGCGTCTGACAAAGTAATTAATTAATTTATTAATTGTGGTGGACGATGCTTGACAGAATACCGAAAATTTCTTTTGTCTTTCTATTATTAATTAATTAATTAGTAATCTACAGACAAGAAAAGATGTCAAGCATCGTCCACAACAAATTAATTAATTAATAATCGATAGACAAAAGAAATTTTCGGTATTTTGTCAAGCATCGTCCACAACAAACTAAAGTATTCAACGTTACAGTGAGATTCATTAGATTTTACAAGCCTGTCTTCCACATGAACATAAGTGGGAACATGGGGTACATTTTCCCTAATGCATCCTAACTAAATGTTAAGATTGACACCAGTCGTAAGTTAATAATACATTTGCTTGTTGATAGGGGTCGCCAGAGTGCAGCTAGCTTGTTCGCTCTCTCCTTCAATTACCGAATATGCGTCGGGGAGAGATTTCCATAACACAGCAACAAAATGTGGTTTACGTTCTCCGTCTTAACAGGTACTATACATTCACATCTGTGCAACGTTTTTCCCATCGAAGAATATGGTATTGCAACTTCTATAACGTAAAGGGCATCTGCGTCTCGGACTGCACAACTTCCCTCAAAACCCCTAATCCCACAATACGTGATTATTTTTAGGGTTTGTGAAATACTCTATGTGATTGTTCGTCTTTGTATTTATAAGCGGGTGCGCTTCCCTTTGCCTCTCCTTCCAACAACTCTGTGTGAACTGTGACACTGGGTACCAACAGCAGTGAATTCAGCTGCTCCAGACATGCTCGGAGAATTTTAGGAAGACTTTGACTATCGTCTTGTTATTTTTCGTGGGTCTAGTGTTAGATACAATGAACACTTGTGACCGGTAAATAAAACCCTTTACTCTCAACATAATTGTAAGAGGTATCTCAACATTATGCGTGCATGCATGTAAAAGTAATACACCCTTCCGTAATATGATGGTATTCTGAAAACAAAAACCTTGTAGTCCAATGTGTAACTTAAATTCCACCCCATGTTTCTATCTTGATTAAATTTGAAAATATAGTCTTGTGAAATCAGATCAATCCTCAAGAAAGTACCTATGCATGCCCTACACACAGGTTTTCGGGGTGAGAAGTGACACGCAGTCCGCACGGGAATGAGAAATGTCCCGTTTGTTGTGCGATCCAGCCAGCGTCGCGCAGACGCAGCCCCGCTCGCCTCAGAGCAATTGACGGGTTCGACAGTCCGTGACGGCGAGCCGATAGCCATCGCAGCCGCAGCAGCGTGACTCGCCCAGAGCTTTCTCCCGCCTTGGGACCGGACCCGCGGCTCCTTCCCTCGACAGCCCGCCGTACACGTTCAAACACCCCGCGGCCAGAGACTCTCCGCCTCCAGCTAAACTCCGCCACGGTCTTTCTAAGCGAAGCATTGTTTACGCATTCCCATGCCTTCCAAAGACTGCAACTTCATTGTTTACAATCAGATTTGTTTTCATGCGTTGGCTATTGGTCACTTCAGGTGTTGATTCTCACTCACAATCGACATGAACTGGTTACAGAAGTACAGTTCTGTTTCAATTTCTAAAGGATCAGTGAAACATTTCCTGCTCTCGGACAAGAGTATGTAAAATACTAGGGAACGGGAAAGTAAAGTCATTTATACATCAAATTCCAACTGTCAGTTGCTAACAACTATTTATTTTAGTCAATAATGTAACCACCCTCGTCACCAACAGCCTTCTGCCATACATCGTGCAAATTTTCAATGCCAGATCGATGAAAATCAATTGGTTTTAGAGTAAAATGTCTGGAAATGACATTTTAGCATAAAATTTTCAAATTTTTTGCCACTTAGAAAATAATGTGGCGGCTGAAATAAATGGAAATCCCGCGAGTTGATGAGCGAGGCAATACCTGCTACAGCAATTCGTCAATTTTTTCGAGGGTTCATCTAGCACGATGCAGTCTTGTATTACCGTATTGCAGAATAACGCCGTTTCTGTTGACAATCACTGGGAATTTTTCAATTCAATATTGATTTACTCGATCCAGCTGCTCACAGTGAAGGTCTGCATTCACAGTTTGTCCATGTTTTAGCGCTTCAAAATTATAGACCCAGCGAATACTCCACCAAATACACAAAAAAGCATTTTTAGGGTATAAACCTGGCTTAGCTCTAATTCGTGGTGATTTATTAGAAGAGAGCCACTGTCTGTTCCGTTTCTGGTTATGAAAGAGGACCCTCTCCAGTGACCAAAAGACGAAAAAACGCTTGCGTAATGTGCCGCTGAAGCAATAAGTTGAATTTGGTGGATCGGTTAACTTCGTTTGTCTCTAGAAATCTGCCTCAAATGTTCTTTGGTGGTCGACCAAGAATTCTTAAGAGTGTCTCATAGTTTCTCGATCGCCTGACACGGATTTGCTTCCTCTCCTGCCCTTAAAACGTCACTGTTAGATTCTGTTGGTCCTTCTGATTGGTACGAGTCGGAACGATAAAAATTATCGCATTTGAAGTTGCAAAACCATCTTTGGAATTTACAAACGTCTAATGCATTTACTTAGACATGGCAAAAGTGTTTGGTTACAACTAATGCGTTGCTATCCTTGCTAACACAAAAACCACACGATGCCGAATATGTACCTCCTGCGATATTTGGCTGGCTATTTCACCATAAATTCCAAAATAAGTAAATAAATAAAATAAATATAAATAAAATAAAAATAAAAATAAATAAAAGTAAAAGATTAAGATTTAATTATTTACGAATAAACAAGGCACTCCAACCTTAAAATGTCTTTGGTATGAGTTTATGTACACAAAGGAATGTCGACATGAGCATACGTGACGTTACTTTCAGATCCCCCTAATATTTTTCTTGATCTGTCATCAATTACTGTTGAATAGATTACTCATCACTGATAGTATCTGCATACAATTATATTAAATTTTATTTTCCAATAAAAGGACAGTGCTTTCTTTTTACTGGAATATAAAATTTAAAACAACTGTATGCAAATGTTCTCAATCAAGCATAAGAATGTAATATACTTTACATCAACTACGAGGGTAGCGCGTCCATCGGGATTTACTACTCATGTATCATTCGTAATTACCAGTAATGACAATGAGCATATTAGATCGTCAGTTCCGTGTTGCAACAAAATTTTGTAAGAATACGTAATAGGAGCACTTTAATTTTATGTACACAGTATTGAAATTGAAATCAGAATGCATATAAATTAGCTTTGTTCGTAACTAACTGGAAGGTTGACGTGGATGTGGTATATGATTTAATATCCAACAACAATATGGAATAACAATAATCAAAGATTCACATACATGTTCATGCAAATTTCATTATTAATCATGCGCAGACTATACAGTAATTAACATAAAATTCTAGTGTGCAACTAGTAAAAGTGTGTTACATGACTTTTAGAAACATGTTAGAAAGAATTAGTGAAGCGAAATTAAATAAACTTTAGCGCCAAATACTATTACTTAATTACTCTTACTCTCTTGACCCCACAAACCGCAGTCGGATACTGGCCTCGTCAAGTAGCCTCGTACACGGCGTTCTGTCCTTGGCACCTTCTTCCCTTGCTGCCAGTATCTGAAGATCCTTGGCCACCTGGCCTCTTCATCTCTTTTTTCGGTCTGCCTAAAGGTCTTTCCCCTTCGTGTTTCTTGTCTGACACTTCTCTCAATCTCGATTCCTCCTTTCTTCTACAGGCGTGCCCGGCTCATCTCAGTCTCCGCATAAATATCAGTTTCATTACGTGCTTCCCTGAGCACACTGTTCTTTCTTGTTCGCCATTCTCCTTCCTCAACAACTGGTCCAAATATGTTCCGAAGGATTTTATTTTCGAAAACCTTTGTCATCCTTATCTAGTCTCCATAATCCTTCTTATCTATTCTCCATAATCCTACTAGTCTTATTATAGTTTCGTATATCTTTATTTTGATTTCTCTTGATAAAATTTTGGATGGTAGTAACTTGTTGAGTGAATATGGTGCGTCTTGGATTCCGCTTTTATCCTAGCTACTATTACTAGTTTCTCGTGATTTCTTTTATTTACTGCAACCCCTAGATATTTAAAGTGTTCTGCTTCTTCAAAACTTGGCTATCAATCTGTATGGTTGCCCACATTTTTTCTTGTGATTTCTCTTTACCCTCACAGTTATTTTGTCGTCATTTACCTCTAATCCAGTTGCCTTTGCTTTTTTAATAGCTCTCTTTCCAGTATTTTCAGGTTTTCTAGAAAACTAAATGCTGTATCATCCGCAGAAGCTAGTACATTAATTTTTATTCCTGTGCTAATTCCCTCCTCTGCTTCACTTTTTGCATCCTGTGCTTCCTGTGTTGTTACACTGAGCAAAAGTGGTGATATTCCATCTCCTTGCCTGACCCCTGTTTTTATGTCAAAATCCCATAATATTGTCCATCCATTTTCACTATCCCATTTGACCCTTCCAGTTTATCTTTTACAAGATTTGTAATCTTCTATAGATTTCCAAACTTTTGCATTTCCTCACACAAATTAACTCTGTTTATGCTACTGTAGGCTTTCTTAAACTCAAGAAGTCTTTTAGATACGGTTCCAGTCATTCCCGAGGAGTGCTGGAGAGAGGCTAGCTAATTAATGAGAAGCCTCTACAATTTCTGGATTGTTGTTTATCGCTGATTTTGTGGACTGGTACTATAACTATTTCTTTCCACTCAGAAGGCATTCTTTCTTTATTCCAAATGTTGCTCACGAGTGTTTTTACTCGTTTCGCAAGTGTATCTACTCCTTTCTTAAGTAGTTCTGCCGCTATTCCCTCTTTTCCTAGACCTTTGTTGTTTATATATTTTGATTGCCTCTACCGTCCCTTTCAATGTCGTCGGCACCACTAAAACTCTGTGTTCTGATACATATGGTGTTCGTCCATTACTGTACTTCCATCTTCAAAATTTAATAGGTTCTCAAAACAATGCTTCCAATTTTCCACACCTTTTGGTCCCTCCAAAACTGTATTCTCATTTTTATCTTTAAAGACATACATTGGTGGTGCGTACTCTTTCCTCAAGAACCAAATTGACCTGTAATTCACTCTTGCATTCCATGGGGGTTTTATTCTCCATCGCTCTTGTAACTAAACTTGCGACACGCTCTCGTTTTTTCCTTCTGGGAATATTTTTCTTTTCTCTGTTAGCATTTTCATATGTTTCTTTGTTTTTGCTGGAATCTTCCTGAAGGTGCTTTCCCTTTGCTACACTTCTTTAATTTCCTGTTACTCACATTCTTCCGAGAACCATGGATTTTTCTTACTTCTTTTTCTTTTTCAACACATTTCTACTGCTGCTGCATCCACATTTGTTTTTATCATTTTTCAGTAGCCTTCAGTGTCGAGGTTGTCTTTCATTATTAGAAACTGAAATTTGTTTTGAAGCTTACTAACAAATTCCTGTGCCTCTTCATGATCTTTCAATTTGTCCCCTTCAGTTTCTGTTCTTTTATACTATTTTGTCCCCTTGGCTTTCCTATAAATAATTCGTTGCCTTACCACTATCATGAGTATGCAATGGTCTGTGCCTGCGTCCCCATACACTACACTGCTAGGTAATGGTCTGTTTGATTTTTTTTTATTCTACCACCTGGTGATTACCAAACTGCCTTAGGAATGTCTTTCCAAGAAAAGTATGTCTTCATAATCCTAAGGTTCGATACCTAACAGTGCTCTCTGCACTATCACTTCTGTCAGTGTGTAAGGAGCTTAACGGTATTACTGAATTGAATGTGTCCTTCCATTTCAGGGTTATGACTAATATTGCTTCAAGTGTGATAGGTTTAAAGAGTGTTTAAAAAAGGCAAGTTAGATGAAATTATGTTTTAATTAATTAAAGTCAAAATTTACCTAAGACGCAACTGAGAAGCTGCACTTAACAAAATCTGTTGTGTCATGAAATCAGCGGCGAACTAACGTCCTTATATCTAAGTGTATCCGTGGTGACTTTCGTTGAATAATCCATAGAGGTAGATATCTTCGTCCGACGTCTCAATATATCTCCACCGCACATACATTGTCACATGTTTTCCTCCGAAAATCACAAGCGTACACAGCTGTATTCAAGAACTCATTGTTTCTCTCAGTGTGAGCCACAGAGCTTTACAACTCGACTCTTTTAACAAGCCTAGTCAATGCTGTTCTCTTTGAAACGCCTACAAAATTGTTTACATTTATTTTTTATTTTATACTACACACAATAATATTTGCACATTATGTAAGCTTTTTAAGAAAATGTGTCATAAGAAATGAAATTACAACTTTGCACAGACAAAATGAAGGAATTCTCGCAAACAGTTCCTACTCCACTAACAGATAGCACCACTTGCTCTGTGTAAAGAACATAGGCATATATAGACTATTAAGACAGTTCAAACTGAATTATTTAAAAACTTACAATTACTTAAAAACTTACAAAAAATTATGTTGTATATTAAGTCTTGAATTTTAATCTGTCTTGAATGTTTTATTGTCTTGAGTTTATTGTGCAATTACAATAATAAACACACACACACACACCAACACACACAGACAGACACAACCATACACATGGAGACTTAAATTTGCAAATCGAGGAAGAACTACGGATTTAATTGTACATGCAACTTTGGAATTCACTAGAACATTCTAGGCAATCCACACGGATAGCCTGCGTGCATTAGCACGCCGCTTTCCCGATTCAGGGTGGTTCACAAGCGCTGGATAGAATATCCTGGCGATTAATGACGAGCACCAGTGCGCCTGCCAGCCTTGTTGTTGTTTTTTTTTCTCGCCATCTCCCACGTTCCACTAGGTGAATACTGCGCTAATGCCGACATACCGCCTCAGTGACAAGATTTGCAAACATTTTGAAAGCGTTCTCACACCTTCAAATGGGACAACGTTAGACAGAGACAGTACGGCAAGAAAGGAAGAATGAATTGATTGTTGGTGTTAATAACGATCATCCTCCTTCACCTCCTCTGCATTACTACAGATGACGTGTCACTGAGCACATCTGTTCTGAGCATGCAGTACACGTGAGGCGCCTAGTTGTTTCCACTGCACTGTGTGGAATACGAAGGTTCTGTTATAGTTCACTAACCTGCTGTTTTCAAGTTGATGTCCCCAGCGCAGAAAACAGCACTCAGGTCGTAGGTTCTGTATCTTGAGGCTGGAACTGACTTTTAGTGAGATTCTGTTCTGAAATAATGTATCACTTCTTTGGGATGCCACTCGCGTATTTTAATATAGCCACACGAGAAGACTACATGATCTTAATACAACACCTTCTGATACAGCAAAGTACATGATCAAACACAATGTTTACGAAAATGTATCTTTACATTATTTGTCGCACGTGTCTGTGCCTCATGACTACCGGGGTGAATCTTTTAATACTGAATACTGGAAAACACATCCTGCCACAGACAACATGACTGTACATCTCGACTGTCTAATCCAGAGTGACGAACAGGAACTTAAATAAAAATTGGAAACACATCCTTCGACAGACAACATGTCTCTTCTTCTTGACTGCCTAATCCACAGTGACAAACAGCCCGAAACACCAACACTTCACGCCTCATACCAGAAAAGGTGTGACCCGAACGCTTCCGAAGGGCTTCGTCCGCAATTTCGGCAGTCTTTTGTTTTTGATTTTAATTGTTTTTAATAATTCTAAAATGACTGATTGACAGTCAGCTGTTGAGAGATATTTATATTAAAAAGTGAAGTCATTCCAATCAGTAGTTTAACTAATAATAATAACTATACTTTAACGTTTTGGCGCCCTTGCTCCGAACACAGCACCCAATCACAGAGCAGTAGCATTATGCAGGCGGTCTTTCTCACGGGAATGGTACTGAATCTAACATCTGTCACAGGTACCTCCCACTACATTTCATCGTCTATATACTTCTTCCATCTCCACTGCTCTGGAAACAGCTTCTTGGAGCCTAATATGATGGCTGACTAAGCCAGAAATATTACAACAGACACAAATTTCATCTCCCGGGGTGAGGGTGGGGGGGGGGTGAAGAGGTAGCGACAGGAAGGGCCTCTGGCCACCCATTTCGTCACTAAATCCAGGCTAACATGCCGACGCCGTGAAGGCTCTGCTATGAAGCCAGGAAAGAAAAGAAGAGTAGAGTATTCGATTTAATTATAAACAGGAGCAATGTCTGATGCAGACATTTCGCCTCTGGCTCTACTTTTTGTGTCTGCCCGCTTAACGTGGTAGTACTTCTTGAGCGCTTTGCTACCACAACTGACTCTAGCTGCTATGTGAGATCACTGTGACACTGGGTATCTCAGACATCACTCTAATATGGAATCCAAGTAAATTTCTCCTTTTTTTCGGATTGTCAATCTAACAATGCATGAAATAGCACTAGAGAGTGACATCCATGTCAAGGATCCAAACCGAGCGAGGTGGCACAGTGGTTAGCACTCTGGAATCGCATTCGGGAGGACGACGGTTCAATCCTGCGTCCGACCATCCCGATTTAGGTTTTCCGTGACTTCCCTAAATCGCTCGAGGCAAATGCCGGGATGGTTCCTTTGAAAGGGCACGGCCGACTTCCTTCCCCATCCTTCCCTAATCCGATGAGGCCGATGACCTCGCAGTTTGATCTCTGCCCCCAAACAACCCAAACCAACCCAAGAACCCAACAATTTCAGCAGACGCTGGCCAGGATCTGTGAAATGGTTAAAGGGACTGACGATGTCTCTAAATAAAACAGTTGATGATGATTCTACATCAAACAGACAAAAGCACCCGCTGTGAAGTGCATGGCAGAAGATACTTTCCCGGTAGGCTCTTTATTCATCTTTACCTTAAATTTTCTAATAGTAACAGTTTCTAGCAATAATAGCTGGTTCTGTTTAATATATCAGGCACTTTCAGCTACACATAGAATTACGTAAATTACTTGAAATTATCCACCTATTTTCAAAATTATTTCGTCTTTATTTTGTTAACTCTCATGGAGCTCATGGCGATAATTAATATTTTAGCAAACGCGACCGTTCATTAAGTTACACACGAGATAATAAGTTCAAAGTACATTAGTTCGTGTAACTCAGCTATGTGTAAAACAGTTTGGTTTTAACCGTGTCAGTTACAGTCCATTCGCGTAAGTGTTGTCACTGCGGTTTATAGTACTCAATGTAGTTCACAGTATTCACTGTCTAACACTTTCCTACATAACATTCATGTCGAAATTTAGTTTATACCGTGACCGAAAAATAAGAATGTGGTCATAAATTATAGCGTGCTTCTGTCTAGTACGATTACACAGCACCTGCACATACGCCACGACGCTGCACAATCGCTGATTGACGCCGTTTGACTGCAAACTATCGATATCGCTGTCGCATCATAGTTCGTACAACAGTGCTGCATATTGTAACTGGTTTCACACAGTGCATCCAACAACAGAACTGGAAAGAACATCATACATACATTTACAGTTTTGCATATTTAATTAAAAGAGATGCATGCAGCAATATTAATAAAGCAAAAAATTTAAATTCCATACTACAGACCAAAACAACAAGCATTCTGAACCATCAAAGATATATGTACAGAGTAAATGAGGCAGAAGAAAGGAAAGAAAGAAAAGAAAAAAATTATCTCTCATAATTAGCAGTATCTTCACACTGTCCATTTCCTCCTGCCCCCCTCCCTGCCTATCTCCTCCTGCCCCTCTTTCTGTCTCTTTGCTCCCCCCTCCCTCTGACCATCTGCTCCCCCCCGCCCCCCCCCCCCTCTGTCTATTTGCTTATACTCCACTGTTCCACTGTCCAACTACTTTCCTCCCTCTCTGTCCATCTCCTCGCTTCTCTGTCCATCACCTCCTCTATGTCATCCCCACCCTCCCCATCTCCTCCTCTCCACTCTCTCCATCTCCTTCTCCCCACTCTTTTGTCCACCTCCTTACCCCTCTCTCTGCTTATTTCTTCCTCCTCCGGTTTCTGTTAATTTACTCCTCTTTCCATTCTCTGTCCATCTCCTCCTCCCTGTCTGTCCATCTCCTCCTCCCTCTCTGCCCATCTCCTCCTCCCTCTCTGCCCATCTCCTCCTCCCTCTCTGTCCCTCTCCTCCTCCCACTCTGTCCATCTCCTGCTCCCACTCTGTCCATCTCCTCCTCCCTCTCTGTCCATCTCCTCCTCTCCACCCTTTTCTCCATCTCCTCCATCACTCTATCTATCCATCTCCCTTTCACTATGTCCATCTCCTCCTTTTTCCTCTCGCTCTCCATTTCCCCTTCCCTACTCTATCTACTCCTCTCCCTGTATTGTCCTTTTCCATCTCCTCCTTTGCCCCTTCTGTCTGTCCATCTCGTCCCCCCCCCCCTCCCTTTCTATCTCCAAGTTGTCACCGACACCCCAGTAGGAGGTTGCTGGTCCTTACCGCCACAGTATTTCTTTCTTTACAGACAGTAAGTAATACGTGAAAAAAATTTCGTTGAAATCCTTCCAGGAGTTTGGGAGAAGGTTTTTATCCATAGCTTTGTCCACATACACGTCACATTTAACATAAATCACATTTATTTGTACATATATTTCATCTCTATCTCTAACTATTTGGCTCTGCAGTTTCATTTCCACGCTACTCAATTCTTATAATGTTATATCTTCTGGAGAAGAAATAAAAACTTTAAGGTTCACCGATGACAATGTAATTCTGCCAGAGACAGCAAAGGACTTGGAAGAGCAGCTGAATGGAATGCACAGTGTCTTGAAAGGAGGATATAAGATGAACATCAACAAAACCAAAACGAGGATAATGTAGTCAAGTTAACTCGGCTGATGCTGAGGGAATTAGATTAGGGAATGAGACACTTAAAGTAGTAAAGGAGATTTGCTATTTGGGGAGCAAAATAACTGATGATGGTCGAAGTAGAGAGGATACAAAATGTAGACTGGCAATGGAAAGGAAAGCGTTTCAGAAGAAGAGAAATTTGTTAACATCGAGTATAGATTTAAGTCAGGAACTCGCTTCTGATAGTATTTGTATGGAGTGTATCCATGTATGGAAGTGAAAGATGGACGATAACCAGTTTGGACAAGAAGAGAATAGAAGCTTTCGAAAGGTGGTGCTACAGAAGAATGCTGAAGATAAGGTGGGTAGATCACGTAACTAATGAGGAGGTATTGAATAGGATTGTGGAGAAGAGAAGTTTGTGGCACACCTTGACTAGAAGAAGGGGTCGGTTGGTAGGACATGTTATGAGGCATCAAGGGATCACCAATTTACTATTGGAGGGAAGCGTGGAGGGTAAAAATCGTACAGGGAGACCAAGGGATGAATACACTAAGCAGATTCAGAGGGATGTAGGCTGCAGTACGTACTGGGAGATGAAGCAGCTTGCACAAGATAGAGTAGCACGGAGAGTTGCATCAAACCAGTCTCAGGACTGAAGACCACAACAACCTCAACAACAATCTTCTGGACTGCACAACATGTTGCAAGTAGAGTTAGTGACAAAAAACTTAAAGTGACATGCATGATGTGGCAGTTTTCCGCACATACCAGTATTTCAAGTCACACATCCCGATCTGCGTGTCGTACAGTGATACAATTATGCAGATACATTCACAGGCATTTGTGGATAATATCTGGGAAATGTGTTTCGAATAGATTTATCATCAAAGAAGTAATAAATTAAAAATGTCATGCATGATGTGACAGCTTGACTGCATGAACAGCTAGATTGGAGTAACCCACAAACTTTCTCCTTTCATCATTTTTTTGGGGGTGTCTGCGAGAACAAGTTTTGTAATTGTTTGAAATTATGCGTAAAGTTTGTTGCAAGTTGCAAGTACTCTTCTTCCCATGTACTGGAAGACAAAATTATGGATATTCCCGCTTACTGGGCTACATTGCTTTTTCACTCATCCCTTTGATATGTAGGTGGTTCTTACCCCCACAGCGTTTCTTTCCAGAAAGTAAGTGATATGTATAACAAATCTGGTTGAAATTAGAACAGTTATTTAGGAGTAAATGTGGAACATGCATACAAACACGCATACATACATTTTTATAATTGGGTAACTGAAGGTAATAACGCCATGAGTTCAGTTAATTGTTTCTAAAGTCGTATAAAAATCTGCAAAATGTCAAACTTTTAGTGAGTTATGCCTTAATATTTCACTTATACCGCCCTTTGAAAATAATTGGCCTATGTTTAGCATTTTTTAGATATTATTTTGTATATAGGAATGGGAAAACTAGTGTTTATGAGAAGTAGTGAAGGTAATAACACCACCTTGAAAGTCTCTCACATTTGAGACACACAACATCAGTCAAAAATGGAAAAAAATGCATAATTATAATCAACAATGGAAGCGATACATTCGATGTTACGGAAACGATGCAAAATTCCAGCATACAATGAACTTCTAATTCAGACACTTTCAAGTTCAGTTCAGACATCTTTGCACAACGTAAACAGCCCTGATTTTTGTTGATTGATTATCGCTTGTTTCATGATACCCGCTTGTTTCATGATACCATGTTTTACGTTCTACATCTACATCTACATCCATACTCCGCAAGCCACCTGACGGCGTGTGGCGGAGGGTACGCTGAGTACCTCTATCGGTTCTCCCTTCCATTCAAGTCTCGTATTGTTCATGGAAAGAAGGATTGTCGGTATGCTTCTGTGTGGGCTATAATCTCTCTGATTTTATCCTCATGGTCTCTTCGCGAGATATACGTAGGAGGGAGCAATATACTGCTGGACTCTTCGGTGAAGGTATGTTCTCGAAACTTTAACAAAAGCCTGTACCGAGCTACTGAGCGTCTCTCATGCAGAGTCTTCCACTGGAGTTTATCTATCATCTCCGTAACGCTTTCGTGATTACTAAATGATCCTGTAACGAAGCGCGCTGCTCTCCGTTGGATCTTCTCTATCTCTTCTATCAACCCTATCTGGTACGGACCCCACACCGCTGAGCAGTATTCAAGCAGTGGGCGAACAAGCGTACTGTAACCTACTTCCTTTGTTTTCGGATTGCATTTCCTTAGGATTCTTCCAATGAATCTGTCTGGCATCTGCTTTACCGACGATCAACTTTATGTGATCATTCCATTTTAAATCACTCCTAATGCGTACTCTCAGATAATTTATGGAATTAACTGCTTCCAGCTGCTGGCCTGCTATTTTGTAGCTAAATGATAAGGGATCTATCTTTCTATGTATTCGCAGCACATTACACTTGTCTACATTGAGATTCACGTTGTGTGCACTGACTCCAATCCTCTGGATCCTTTTGTCGTAGAAGTAACCACCTCAGTACAGATCCTTATTACAGAATTTGGAGTGTGCTTCGATTGAGATTTTCTTGACAAAATTTGCAAAATTTCCAGTTGGCGCCTTCTCTTCACGCTTGTTCAGCCAGTCTCAAAGAGGTCTTCTTGGGATGTTAAATGTTCTTGAACCCTTTGAAACTGGAATTCCAGATTTAATTGCTTGAAGGGCTTTCCGCAAATCCTCAGTAGTCCACTTTGCACGAAGATTTTGACAGGGCTTACCCATTTCGTCACCCGAGGAGAAAAATAGAAAAATTGAGTTATTACTTGCAGGTGTCTTATTATTGCTTTTATCAGCTATACTGAAAAATATTTAAATAACTTAAAATCTATTTATATGCTTTAATACAGTAATCGGAAAGTTAAATGAGAACTACGTTATAAATTTATACATATCTGCTTTAATTCTCAGAACACATTCAGCGTCAATAGAAAGGAAAATTTTACCAAGCGAACTCACTGTGGCGGGTGACCGACTCACACTGAGGTTGCTGTTGCTGCAAGGACGCTACAGCGTACAGTGGAAACTTCCCCCTTTGTTTTTCGTTGCTTACACGGTGCTGTGGCAGCACATCGGAATATTTCCAAACCAGCCGTTAAACTGCATATGACTTTAACACCTGCACGGCGCAATTAGCTTCAGTTACTATATGTATGGATTCGGTAATCCATCTCCTCGAAATCTGCTCAATGAAGTATGGCACTTTAGGCCCCATCTATACACATAAACAGGACATTACTCAAAACGTAAGGTGAAATTGACATTGATTCTCCTGTACCAGCACACGGTACAGGTTTCTCGGGTAACATAACTCGTCCACTTGCTGCGCCTGTCACTAAACGAATGAAAGAACTTTAACGCAATCATTGCTGTGCTAACTTACATTCTCCATAGATGAGTAGCATTTGTAAGTACTCTTCATCGATGTACATTGTATTCCACACAAAGCTTCAACTGAAGACGATTGACTGAGTGACCGATGCGCTTTTTCCTTGTGGTTCCCTTTGTTTCCTGTCAATTCCAGCAAGGAGATGAGTTATGTTGCGCCGGGTATCATCACTGTGCGCTAATTTAGGAGACTCAATGTCAATTTCATATTACTTTTTCAGTAACGTCAGTTTCACTTTAACGGTACGTTTCGATATGTTTTTCAACAGCTCTTGAGGAGAGGAAGTGGATTACCGATTAAAAATTATTGGGTACTATTAAAAAAAAAGTATTGGTGTTCATATCTTTGTAAAAAACAAAATTAGAAGAAAGGGAAAAATGTTGATTAATGTTCCCCTTGTAGCTAAACAACATTCACTTGATGCATTATTAGTTTTTTCTTGGAAAAATGTTATTTGGGGTTGTCAAGATAAATGAGACACATTCTATTTAATTTATGTTATACCATTTTTGTAATAATTTTCATTTTTGTTTGTTTTTAGCTCACCTGCCATTGTAAATTCTGTTCAATCAAGACAAAGTCATAATGTTCCAGGGCCACTCCATTTAAAAACCACCACACTATTAAAATCGATGTTGCGCTCTGAAGAAGACCATTGTAAAGGCGGTTGGAACGTCGATTTTAATAGTAGTTTTAGTATCATAAAAAGTGGCCTAATGCACAAAACGTATTTTATTAAAGTTCTGTAAATATAGGCTGCATGTGAGGGAACGAGCGGTCTGTTAGGTTTCTCGAAATCGATTTTATGCCACTGAACCATGCTGCAAATTATCCTTAAGTGTCATTTGAAAGTGTACACTTTATTAATTCTGATGTACTGCTTGGTTGACGGTATAAGAATGATATTACAAGCCGCCATAATAAAATAGCTTCCCCAGCTGTATGTGGGCAGTTTTCTGCTAGTTTCGGCTGTTGCTCGCACAGTCGTGGAAACACGTGATGGTTTGGTTTGACACATTCTATAGTCATCTCTGAGTAAAATTATCGTGTCAGAAATTACTGAAGTGGATTACTGAAGTTACTGAAGTTGAGAAAACACATGTTTTTACACTCATGCTCAGAAAAAAAAACAGAACATCTTCCACGACTAGAGATAGGAAGTTCATATTCACAGGTCTTGTACGTTGGTATTTGCTGCAGAAATGATTAGCATTTGAACATATCGGCCCACGGGTTCAAGGTCAACATCGATATCGCGGAGCAGCACCACCTACTGGTCAAATGATCCTGAGGTTCCCGTTGTCGCTATAAACCGTAGGTGACTCGTGACTCTTGTGACTTGAGCAGACTTGCACGATGCCTCACAGACGTATGCGCGAACCGCACCGTCAAATCAGTGAATGTGAGACAGGGTGCATTATTGCCATGAGAGAATTGTGATGCATCGATCCAGGACACTGCTGCTCGTGTAGGACCAGGTGTTTCGGCAGTGGAACGGGTGTGTGCAGAATTCTTCACGGAAGGCCGTAGAACACAACGAGATGGGTCAGGTCGCACCACGCAGACCATCCCCAGAGAAGATCGACACCTCATCCGACTGGGATTGCAGGACAGATCTGCGTCCTCCTGCGTCCACATCGTACACTATCATGGGTGATATTCGTCGCCGTTTATTACGGCATGATTACGTGGGCGCCGTCCACTTCTCCGCCTGCCTTTGTCGAATGTGCAGAAATATGCTAGACGGCAATGGTGCATGGAAGGACGTCACTAGGGAAAGGAATGGCACCAGATAATGTTTCAGGAAGAATCCAGGTTACGAAACTTCCTGGCAGATTAAAACTGTGTGCTCGACCGAGACTCGAACTCGGGACCTTTGCCTTTCGCGGGCAAGTGCTTTACCAACTGAGCTACCGAAGCACGACTCACGCCCAGTACTCACAGCTTTACTTCTGCAAGTACCTCGTCTCCTACCTTCCAAACTTTACAGAAGCTCTCCTGCGAGCCATGCAGAACTAGCACTCCTGAAAGAAAGGATATTGCGGAGACATGGCTTAGCCACAGCCTGGGGGATGTTTCCAGAATGAGATTTTCACTCTGCAGCGGAGTGTGCGCTGATATGAAACTTCCTGGCAGATTAAAACTGTGTGCCCGACCGAGACTCGAACTCGGGACCTTTGCCTTTCGCGGGCAAGTGCTCTACCAACTGAGCTACCGAAGCACGAGCTGTGAGTACCGGGCGTGAGTCGTGCTTCGGTAGCTCAGTTGGTAGAGCACTTGCCCGCGAAAGGCAAAGGTCCCGAGTTCGAGTCTCGGTCGGGCACACAGTTTTAATCTGCCAGGAAGTTTCATATCAGCGCACACTCCGCTGCAGAGTGAAAATCTCATTCTGAATCCAGGTTACATTTGTTTGAACATAATGGCCGCATTTTGGTTAGCCGCAGACAGGGGGAGTGGCATTGCACAAGACGTACAGCACCACCCCAAGGCCTTATAGTGTGAGGTGCTATTGGGTACAATCACGAATCACAGTTGGGCCATGTCCAGGGCACTGTGACCAGTGTGCCCTACGTGAATAACATCCTGTGACCCCTAGCCATACCCACAGAACCCTTTTTTTCAGCAAGACAATGCACGACCACATGTTGCTGCATGAACACGTGGCTTCTTGGAGTCACAGGATGTCCGCCTTTTTTCTTGCTCGCCAGATCATCTGACTTGTCGCCAGTCGAAAATGTGTAGGATTTGGTGAAATTATGGGTGCATCGCTATGACTCAATGTCAACCAGCAGAGATGAACTTTGGAACCAGGTGAATGCAGCATGGGTGGCTATACCAGAAGACGCCATTCGTGCCTTATAGGATCGATACCATCACGCACTGACCAAGTTATCAGAGCCATTGGCGGATCCCTTGCCTGCAAGGCAACAGGACAAATGCTGAACCGAAGTGACTGAAATGCTAATCATTTAATAATTTCTTCAGAACATACTAATGTCCACGTTTTGTGAATATGAACGTCCTATCTCTAGTCGTTAAAGATGTTCTGTTTATTCTGAACATGAGTGTATTTGGTGATGGAGAACAACAACACTAATAATAATAATAATACATAAATAAACATTATGTGAAGTTTTTCTTCGTTACTCAAACGTTTTATCGCAAAATATGAAGCAGTGGACCTTCAAACCTGGACAGAACGACCCCGATAACCTAAATATATCTGTGGGAGTTATGGATTTGAGAAACACTCATGTAGACTCGGTTCATAGGCCAAACACTAAATATCTGTATATTTCAACACACACACACACACACACACACATACCAACTGATACCATGACGTCATTGTTATTTAT
This sequence comes from Schistocerca nitens, assembly GCF_023898315.1. Lineage (NCBI taxonomy): Eukaryota > Metazoa > Arthropoda > Insecta > Orthoptera > Acrididae > Schistocerca > Schistocerca nitens. The sequence continues at coordinate 790,974,939 of NC_064618.1, read as the reverse complement.
TACTGGTTTGTATACCTTAGTTTTTGATGTGTTCATTGCACACCGTTTCAGACATTACAATTTATGTTAACGTATAACGCCATCAGCAAATCGGATGTGACTCAAACTCATACCTAATTTAGTAATGTGAAAACTTATTTACATTCGGGCTAGCGAGAATAGTATTTTTTCTACAATTTTCTCTCCTGGTTCGTCTTTGTAAATTGTATTTTCTAGCATCTGATGAAGCCTAACGAAACCTGTGGTATTGATGTATATATTCTTCAGTACATTAGAACAGGTCCCATTCGTGAAATGTTTTCTCACTAGGGGATAGTACAGATATTACTGAAATTCAGTCAAAAGTTTTTAAAGATTTCGACGACAGTGAAACTGAAGTGTGTGGTCATATGAATGACTAGAAAAGAAGTCTAACTTAATTGCAATGGAAGTCTGTAATGCGTTCGTTGGTGAGCGCGGGAACCAACGAAAATGAGAAATTTCAGGCTTGACAATCGCTATGAGAGGATGGAAATGATAATAGAATAAAGTGCTGGGCAACTATAATAGTCATGAATTCACTTTTCCAAGGCCACTGACTAAGTATGCCGAGAAGAAACCAGATCACAAAAGATAACAGATTTTACCGAAACGGGTATTCTGCGATCAATTTAAGTCATATATGAGCTAATCAGGTGCTGAAATTTGCTACCATAACCTAGGTGTACTGAACTGTCAAGTGAACTTCGAGAATTTGAACTTAAAGAGGGTGAATTGTTGCAAGGTAGACGAGCCGAAAGAATTTGCGGAAATTTGTAACGACTCTGTAAGGACGTTACTGATGTGGAAAATCGATAGAATACACTTAACATTGGCGCAGCAGGAGAAATAGTACTAGGATGGGAAAGTCAGAACCGAAGCGGCCTTGGATAATGTATTAGCTACTACGATAGATAAATAAACGATGATAATTTTGAACGTTGAATATGAACGGTAAAGTGTAGGTCACTCAGAGATGAAGTTATTTGGAAATGTACAAAGGTATAGAAAAATGGGTGAATGTTGAAAGTGATGACGTAGATGAAAAAGTGAAACAGGATAACGTAGATGCTGCACACAGTCTAATTAACATTTAGTTTAGGAAGCACAGAATACGAAATACAATCAGCGCTTGTTACTGGTATATAGCTTTACTGGTATATAGCTTTATAGCAATAATACGTGAACTTCTAATGCAAATACCCTATATTGTCAAGGGCTGTCCAGCAAACAGTGGACAGTTAATGGATTATTACTCCCCAGGCACTGGATAAAAAGGACCACAGTCATTTAGGAGAATGAAAAAGAAGCAGTTAGGGAGGTGGGTATCAAGGAGTATTTGGATAGGTACAGCAGAAGACTGTAGTATATGCAACAGTCTTCCATTGTGCAGTGAAGGTCATGAACGTCAGCTTAGGCTCATGGTGTATATTTATGCTCAAGGAGAAAATGAATAAGCTCTTAAGGCCACTAAAAGTCTGACTCTCACTCTGACAGCTTCTGCTTGTTTCAGGACCGCGCTGGGCTCCTGCCACCTGGTAGCCGTCTGCTGAAACACACTCTGGTGCTGCGAATCTCCACTGTGCCAGTAGGACTACGTCGTGGAGACCTGGCAGTCCAGTCTTGTTATTGCTTTTTCTACGTATATTATAAATGTTGTTATTTTTTTAAATAAACGTTATTTTAACTCGTTAATAACTTCTATCTTATTGAGAATTTTTTAATGAGACTCGTGCGTCATAATGTTTCATTTTTCAGGAAACTGGTTTTGGTAAATAGAGAAAACCAAGTCACATTCCCTATATCACTACATGGCGAAATGAGAATTTCAACAATCGCGATTGGTTTCTTGCTCAAACAGTCCAATGTCTTCACTATAGGAGACGAATAATTGAAGAAATTGTACTGTCATATCTTGATGGAAGACTGAAAAAAGAATGTTTCTTTACTCGTAGAAAGATATTGGCGGACTTAGAAAAAAGAAATACACATCATAATTTACCGACTCAATTTGTAGAAAATTGGCTAACCTTAATGTTTCATTAAAAATTTATATTAAAAATTGAATAGTTTAGAAATGACGCAAAATAACGATAATTTTCGTCTAAAGTTAGTGCCCTGTGTTTCATTACATTCAGAATAAGTAAGTAACGTGGATCCTGATACATGCAGGAAAACAGCAAAACAATATTTTACTTCTTTCTATTCTGATTTTATAACAAACTGACAAAAAACTACTAAAACAACGAAAAAGGAAATAGACTGCTCGCATCAGCAAGGAGTTATTTCTTTCCATACTGATGCAGGGTGATGCGTATTAGTATACTGCTTTAGCTGTGTCGTTACACTGTGACAAGTTTTTGTTGAAATCGATGAACTCGGCGTTTTGGGACGCGTAGTTTATCACATATACCAAAATGCCATCTTCATCTAAGGTAAGTATCAAGTGTACATCATGCGCCAAACTTGTAAACTCATTTGATGTGTTTTCATATTGTACCTCATGCAAGTGTCAGAGGGCCGTTGCTGTTCGCTTAGCTGGGTGTCCACGCTACATGATTTAGAGGACGTTCCCACCTCTGGCCGGCAGTAAAGGTGAATTTTGTGGGAGCGAAACAACACAATAATGCGTTTTTAGCTAACGCTAATAAATTTAAAACAAATTAACCCGTTAAGCGGCGTTGAGATATTTTGGTGTTGTATTACATTTGAGGTGACGAAAGTCGTGGTATGGCGCTCTGTACATATACAGATCGCGGTAGTATGGCGTAAGAATCAACCTACATTAGGTATAGAAGGGCAATGCACTGATGGAGCTGACATTTATACACAGTTGATTCATGTGGAAAGGTTTCCAATGTGATTATGGCGGCACGAAGGGAATTAACAGACTTTGAACGCGGAATGGTAGTTGGAGCTAGACGCTTTGGAACTCCATTTCGGAAATTCTTAGGGAATTCAATCTTCCGCGATCTACAGTGTCAAGAATGTTATGGGAATAGCATATTTAAGGCTTACCTCTCACCACGCACAATGCAGTGGCCGACGGTCTTCACTTAACGACCGCGAGTAGCGGCGTTTGCGTAGAATGCCCATGCTAACAGACAAGCAACACTGAGTGAAATAATCGCAATGTGACATGTACGACGAACATATCCGTTAGGACAGTGCGGCGAAATTTGGCATCAACAGTGTATGGCAGCAGACGAACGACGCAAGTGCCTTTGCTAACAGCACGACGTCACATGTGTGATCATATCAGTTAGATCCTAGACGACTGGAAAACTGTGGCTTGGTCAGTTAACTCCCGAAGCTTCGAGTGTGGCGCAGACCCCACGAAGCATGTATCCCAGTTATCAACAAGGCACTGTGGAAGCTGGTGGTGGCTCCATAATGGAGTATGCTGTGTTCACATGGATCGGAAAATTATTTTGGAAATTTGTGGTAAGTTCGTATGGCACCAAACTGCTGAGGTCATCGGTCCCTAGGCTTACACACTACTTAATCTAACCTAAATTAACTGACGCTAAGGACAACACACACATCCATGCCCAAGGGAGTACTCGATCCTCCGACGGGGGTAAGATGCGCGAACCGGGGCAAGGCGCCCCAGACCGCGCGGCTACCCTGCGAGGCCAAGGAATGGGCAGGATCATGGTTATGTTCGGCTACTTAGAAACCATTTTCAGCCAGTCATGGACTTCATGAGCCCAAATAACGATGTCATGTCACCGGGCCACAATTGCTCGCGATTGGCTTTAAGAAAATTCGAGCGAGTGATTTGGCCACCCACATCGCTCGATATGAATGCCATCGTACATTTATGGGCCGTAATCGATAGGTCAGTTCGTGCACAAAATCCTGCACCGACTACACCTTAGCAATTACGGACGGCTATAGAGGCAAGAGGCAACATGGCTCAACATTTCTGCATGGGACTTCGACTGACTTGTTGAGTCCACGCTACGTCGAGTTGCCGCACTATGCCGGAATATAGAAGGTCCGGCACCATATTAGGAAGTATCCCATGACTTTTCTCACATCAGTATAACTGTAGAAAGAGAGTCCGTCAAATTACATTGAAAGTAAATAGTAAAAAGATAAGCATACATCCAATGAGTCATCTATATTGTTCTTCTTTCAACGATTGTAATAGACATTCCAATGTAAAAATGCTGCAGTACGATGTGCTTCTGAAGCGTTTTAGAGAAATGAGGGTTCGAAGTATTACCAGCCCCTTGACACCATATGACGGCACCAACTGTCGAGCTGTAACGTTAGAGCAAATGGCTAACTAACCAGCAGAGTAGCGTCTTCCGGTACCGCGTTCGAGTCTAGTCATTTTTCTTTTTCCAGCATGCACTTATACCACTAGATCGAAACGTGTTTCTTCGAAAGGCTGGTAAATATCTCCACACTCACGAGTCTCAAAATAATCCTCAGATAGAAACCGAAAATCATGAACGGCGATCAGGCAAGGGATAAGAATTACAGAATAAAATACAGGGTCATGGTACAAATGAGACTGGGTTTTAAAAATACTGCATATTACAATTTCAATATATCAGTGATTACAGAAACCAAAATGAAGATAGAGAGTGATTAATAGCTAGAAGATTACCTTACACAGTGGAGTAGCACCTGAAAAGTGGTCAATAGCTAGAAGATTAGGTATAAAGTGGAGTAGCACCCGTGCACTTGGTGATATAGCAGTTTTGATTGAAAGTATGCGCTAGTAATTAAAAATATCATAACAGTGAGACTGAAATCCGATAACGGTATCTATCTCATGGTTACATGAACCTAAGTACCAAAGGAAAGAAGGGAGAAACAGATATGTACTACAAAAAGATACAGAAACACCTGAATAAAATAAACAGCACTGACAATGTCATCTTGGCAGGGGACGTAAATATAGGAATAGGTGACGAACCCATCTACCAGTTGATCGGCAACAACAGATAAGATATCATTAATAACAATGGAATAAACCTGATAGAGATGGTCAGCTGAAAGTACCCAATACATGTTTCGAGAAAAGAAATACACATGATCTGCAAGAGACCACAGATCTCTTATTGACGATACATAATAGTAAAAAAAACAGTGTAACTTAAAGGGTGATAAAACTAAGTATATGGGAGGAGAGTTCAGCTATAGGAAAGACTGAAAAACGAAATAAAAAGAAAAATGAAAGAATCACAAACAAAACTTTTAAGGTACATCTGTTCGAAGAAGAAGTTTTAAGGGATCCGCATCAATGCAATCAAGTGAATATCTAGCTTAGGTATGGACAAACATTAAAAAAAATCATAATACAGGTCGATAGATATGTACTAGGGTAAAAATCCAAAACGAATCGAAAAAGGGGACTTAAAATTTGGAACGTAGAGACAGAAGAAGCTATAGAAAAGAAAATAAAACCAAATAGAGAGCACTTCCAAAAACATACAGACGAAGCTAAAGAAAAATCGGATAAAATGAGAAAATGGTCCAAAAAGAGTAAGACAGGCGCATAGATCATCGTGGGATACATTTATATGCAGTACTGAACATGACTTTTGCGGTAGGTAGAAAATAGCATATAAACTGCCCAGACAGATAAAAAGAACACATAAAGATACTGAAAATGTAAATATAATAATAAAGCTGGAGAAATCGCTATAAGAAAGTATGGTGTAACCCGAAGAAAAGCCAACGGATGAAAAGCGGAGGAAGGGACAGGTGTAATAGATTTGACAGAATTAAAACAGGCATGCAAGTAGAGGTAAACTAGAAAATCTTCTGGATTAGTTGGAATTAACTTAGAGCTGATAAGATATGGCGTAACATTTCTGGAATTCAGAATGCTGTGTCTCTATAACATTTGTTGGCTTGCAGGTGAAATACAAGAAGAACGCGAGTGCGCTGAAGTTATTTCACTGTTTACAAAAGAAAATACAGGTAACACAGCTAATTACAGAAGAGTCAGTGTTCTGAATGCTTCTAATAAAATCAACAGCAAATTTATTAATAAAGCCTTCGAAATATCTTTGATTAAATTTCATTAGAACAAGAGATCCTGTGTCGACGTTGTTTTTACTTTGAAACAAAGTATACAAAAAGGCAATTTGCCATCACACGTAGCCTTTATCGTTATTTCACAACTTCCACAGAAAAATATATGGCAAATAATTAAGAAAAGAGGTTTCCACAGGCAGCTGAACTGTCCATCACGGTTTAAAAAAAAAAAAAAAAAAAAAAAAAAAACCAATAAATTAGAAGAGATACTGTCAAAGAGCTGACACCAGAAATAGAGATAAACCAAGGAGTATGCCAAGCCAAAGTTGTAGTACGTTGCCAGAACTATTCAACATCTACGTCGACGATCTAGTCATTCAAAGGATGATTATAGCAGTGAAGTCATGATATATAATAAGTCATCACACACAATTCTTCGTCAAATTAGTACGCTGATAGCATTGAGGAGAGGTATCTGTAACGAAATACAGTACCTAGCTGCTCCAAGCACATTTTGTGAATGGCACTTTATCAGATGTATCTCTGATTTTTAATCATGAGAACAGAAAACTCACCTTATTAACATCTAAAAGGAAAGGCCGCTCTCGTAAGGTGTTCGACGAACACGCCAGACTTTGAACAACGATTTTTCGAAAATGCTTGACAATCGTACCGTAATAGAGCAGTGTTTTTGCATGTACAGTACATATGTTCTACAATCATGAGAAAGATGAGCAAAAGAGGTGACAGATGAACAAAAGAGGTGACGCGTTGAGTGTATGCTTCCGTTGTAAGCTGTAAGTTACTAGTTACCTAAAACTATTTACACTAGCTGGCATTAAATTCAATGAAGCGATAAGAAGCTTATTGTAAATTAGAGATGCATGTTAAGGAGCTTTGTTAATGGAGAGACATTGTCAGAAGAGATGGTTGTGGATGGCGTACCTCAGGGTAGTGTGACAGGGCGACAGCTCTTCGCGATATACAGGGTGTCCCATTTATCTTGACCACCCTAAATAACTTTGTCCAGATGCAAAATACAAAATGTTTCAAGCAAATGTTCTCTAGCCGTCAGGGGAACATCAGTCAGCATGATTGCCTTCGTTGAAGCTTTGTTTTTTACAAAGACATGAGCAGCGGTAGGGTGTCTTATTCACTCAGCTTACCTCACAGGACGAAGCATACTATGGTGCAAGGGGCCAGTACTACACGAAATACAGTCAGATACACACCATAAAGCGCACGGAGGATATATGTAGATGTATATAGATGTAAATAATAGAAATATACACTGAACAGAGAAAGGAACTGATACACCTGTTCAATATCGTGTAGGGCCTCCGCGAGCACGCAGAAGTGTTGCAAAACGACGTGCCATGGACTCGACTAATGTCTCAAGTACTGCTGGAGGGAACTGACACCGTGAATCCTGCAGGGCTGTCCATAAATCCGTAAGAGTACGAGGGGTGGAGATTTCTTCTGAACAGCACATTGCAACGTTTCCCAGATATGCTCAATAATGTTCGTGTCTGGGGAGTTTGGTGGTCAGCGGAAGTGTTTAAACTCAGAAGGGTGTTCCTGGAGCCACTCTGTAGAAATTCTGGACGTGTGGGGTGTCGCATTGTCCTGCTGGAATTGCCCAAGTGCGGCGGAATACAAAATGGACATGAATAGATGCAGGTGATCAGACAGGATGCTTAAGTATGTCAGAGTCGTATCTAGACGTATCAGGGGTCCTGTATGACTCCAACTGCACACGCCCCACACCATTATACAGCCTCCACCAGCCTGAACAGTCTACTGTCGACGTGCAGGGTCCATGGATTCATGAGGCTGTCTCCATACCCGTATACGTGCATCGGCTCGGTACAATTTGAAACAAGACTCGTCCAACCAGGCAACATATTTCCAGTCATCAACAGTCCAATGTCGCTATTGACGAGCCCAGCAGAGGCGCAAAGTCTCGTATCATGCAGTCATGAAGGGTACACGAGTGGGCCTTCGGCTCTGAAAGCCCGTATCGATAATGTTTAGTTGAATGGTTCGCACGCTGATACTTGTTGATGGCCCGGCATTGAATTATGCAGCAATTTGCCTTGTGTCACGTTGAACGATTCTCTCCAGTCATTGTTGGTTCCGTTCCTGCAGGATCTTTGTCCGGCCGTAACGCTGTTGGAGATTTGATATTCACAGTACAGTAGTGAAATGGTCGTACGGGAAAAGCTCCACTTCATCGCTACCTCGGAGATGCTATGTCCCATCGCTCGTGCGCCGACTTTAACACCACAGTCAAACCCACTTAAGTCTTGATAACCTGCCATTATAGCAGCAGTAACCGATCTAACAACTGCGCCAGACACTTGTTATCTTATACAGGCGTTGCCGACCGCAGCGCTGTATTCTGCCTGTTTACATTTCTCTGTATTTGAATATGCATACCTATACCAGTTTCTTTGGCGCTTCAGTGTATAACGAACTGCAGAAATATCCGTCAAAAATATACTTGATCGAACAGTCTTCGGGTGTAGTACCGGTTCGAAATGTCCAAAGGTCATAATATTTCGGCGATCAGATATGGTGTAAGTTCTCTGTCCGGTCTCGTCGCCAGATTGTTTTGTTCGATGAGAGCCTTCTTAACGAAACTCAGTGCTGGTTCGCAAGCCTTTCTAAGATTATAAACGGAATTTCGGATGATGAGGTAATCACTGTTGTGAGTTTCTGCAGCCGCTCTAACGACGTTGTCCCAGTATTTGAAAGACTGTGTCAAGATTCTGGTTCGTTCGTATTCCATCGCGTGATTCTCTGATGAACAGTGCTCTATGATCACCAGCTAGCTGGGATACATCAGCCGAATGTGCCTCTGGTGTTCTCGGCAATAATCTTCAACGGTACACACAGTCTGTCCAATATATTGTCTTCCCACATCGATATCAATCTGGTATACGCCGGTCCTCCGTGAACCAAGATCTTCTTTGCCGCTTCCCAGTAATGCTCATGTTTTATTGGGCGAGAAAAAGACAGTTTTTATTCGGTGCTTCTTCAATATGCGTCAAGTGTACAGTATAAAGGCAATGGTTGCATCTTCCTCCGTGACTTCTTCAATCTCCACAGGCTGTACTGTTGTGGTAGGGCGGAGAGCGCGCCTAATCTGCCGTTCTGGTTACCCGTTTTTTTCGGAATAGAGTTCTGAGGTGTTTCAGCTCCTGGGGCAGCCTCCCGGGAAAAATCGGACGCAAGTTGAAGCACCGAATGAAAACTGCACGTAAACAAAAAACACATAAAACCGACAAATATCAGTGGATAGAGCATCTTCCAGAGTTTTTAACTCACATTACAGATTCTCTGCATGGGCACCGTATGTGACGCCGCATACATCAATATATGTACGTGCTTGAAGTTTGTCACTATGGAGAGTCGCAAGGTAATCCGCTTCGGAAATTTTCATTGAGTGGCCTGTCTACACACGAGAACCAACTCGATTCGAAGCCATGAAGCGGATGACTTGTCTATATGTTCTGATACATCCTCTCCCCTAGTGGTGTATTCCACCCCTACGTCACTTCAATACTACGAATCGAAATTTGAACAGATGCAGTATCCCCCGAAATGTGTAATTCCTTTGTATGTCTTGTAGTTATCACGCAGTCGTCTTCTGAAACCCCAGCGATACGAATAACTCTGTAATTCAACAACTAGTCTCTAGCCGACATCTCCTCGTCAGATCAGCCTTTTACTCGTATTTGTAATTAGATAATAAATTTTGGGGCATAGTTTCCATGAGCTAATTCCACGAAACCCGATATGAAAGCTTTGCGTCACTTAGCCTAAGATACTTTTTAGAAACAGTTCATTGAAGTAATTGAACTATCTCAGCCGAAACTGGACAACAAAAATACCTCTATGTTTAGGCAGTCAGATTCACGCAGAAATGACATTATCTGTAATGTGAGGTAATTAAATGATAAACGAACACATCGCTTGCTCATAAAACACGTTGCCTAAATAAAATCTGATTACAGATTCATATTTTACATACCAAATGCTATAGTTCGATAAGCATGTAGCTAACTTTCACGTGTATAATTAGATGTCTCAGTGTGTGTGTGTGGTTTCATTTTTACATATTTCTAACTCTACAATACTGATGTCAACGTGGGATATGCATGCTCACAGACACTTTCATATTGTTAATAGTACATCATAACCAGTACTTCTGCCTAAATTAATTTGAACAAACGATGAACTAAATAAAAATCATTGCATCGTTACCATATATAGCTCAACTTACATTGTAGCAATGACGTTACGAGCCACTGGTTAAAAAGAAGACTCCTCAGCTGAAGGAATGTGTATGTGTGAGTGTGTGTGTGTGTGTGTGTGTGTGTGTGTGTGTGTGTGTGTTTGTGTGTGTGTGTGGCAAGTAAGGATTGAGACATGACAAACGCCTTTTCGAAGTGTAACTGTCAGTGTGTTATTTTGAACAATTATATGGTTTGAAATCATGCTTGACCTCTTTGCAACAAATATTCCAAATAACCCTGAGCAAATAGGCAGCATCGTGACAGATACAGAAATTAGTGACCACAAGACTGTTGTAGCGAGACTGAATATTGTAACATCCAAACCAACCAAAAAACGCAAAGTACATCTATTTAAGAAAAGCAAATGAAAATCTACTTGATGCCTTCATAAAAGACAATCTCTATACCTTCCAGTCTGACTGTGTTAACATAGACCGGATGTGGTTTCAGTTCAGAGAAGTTGTATCGACGGCAATTGAGAGATATATACCAAATAAACTAATAAGGGATGATACTGATCACCCGTGATACACATAACATTTCAGGAAACTGTTGAAGAAGGAACGAAACAAACATGCCAATTTTCAAAGAACGGAAAACCCCCAATATTGGCGAAGTTGTACAGAAGCTCGAAATTTATAACGAACTTCAATGCGAGATGCTTTTAACAGTTACCACAACGAAACTCTGTCTCGGAACCTGGCAAAAATACAAAGAGATTCTGGTCGTATGTCAAGTACAGCAGAGGTAAGACACAATCAATAATACCCTCACTGCGCGATAACAATGGTGGTGTAACAGATGGCATCGCCACTAAAGCAAAGTTACTGCACACAGTTTTCCGACATTCCTTCTCCAAAGAAGAGGAAGTAAATATTCCAGAATTTGAATTAAGAACAGCTGCGAGCATGAGTAACTTAGACGTAGATATCCTCGGTGTAGCAAAGCAGTTGAAATCACTTAATAAAGGCAAGTCTTCCGGTCCAGACTGTGTACCAGTCAGGTTCCTTTCAGAGTATGCTATACCGTAGCTTCTTATTTAGCAGTCATATAGGCTACAACCGCTCGTTCACTGAAAGATCTTTACCTAAAGACCGGAAAGTTTCACAAGTCACGCCATTGACCCAGGAAAGGAGACAGGAGTAATCCACTGAATTACCCACCCACAACGCTAACGTCGGTTTGTATAAGGATTTCGGAATATATACTGTGATCGAATATTTTGAGTTACCTCGAAGAAAACGATTTATTGACAAACAGCCAACACGAATTCTGGAAATATCGTTCTTTTGAAACACAACTAGCTCTTTACTCTCAAGAAGTAATGAGTGCTGTCGATCGGATGTGTCAAACTGATACCATATTTTTATATTTTCAAAAGGCTTTTGACACCGTTTCTCACAAGCGCCGATTTCTAATCAAATTGCGGGCCATGAAGTATCGTTTCAGTTGTGCTACTGGATTCATGATTTTTCTCTCAGGAAGGCCACAGTTCGAGGTAACTGACGGAAAGTCGTCGAGTAAAACAGAAGTACTCGTAATACCTGGGCGATTTTATCTCAAATTATAAGGGTCAAGAGTGGATGTGTCACATCACTGTTTCAAAGTTTGCTGAAAAAATGTGTGTTGAAGTTCCACATGACATCTCTCCGAAACTACAATATTTTGATTTTCTAATGGTTTGTTAAAATCTACAGACCTCTTTAAATGACAGTATTTGTGAAAATGTCTTAACGAAAGGAATATTGAAAAATTGTAATAAAGAAACCAAAAGTGACTGAGAGCTGAATTTATTTTCAATAAATACTTTGTTCCTAATACTATCAGACATGAATAGTACACACACACTTATGAGCTTCTTTAATATCTTTTTTGGAAATATAAACAATGAAAATTTGTAAGTTTCTGAGAATTTCAGAATTATGTTTTGAAAATATGAAAGGCCACAGGATGTTAACTGTCTTGAGAAATGATAAAGTGGAAGGACTGCTAACTGTCAGCTATGACATTAATGCTTGAAATTCTTAAACTGTCAAAATATTTGTATCTAAAGATGTAAAAATCTGAAATTTTGTGGTTACTTAGAAATTATTTTCTCCAGAAGGCTCATCCTAAATGTTCTAATAATTTCATGGTACGTTTAGTTGGTAACTGTAATTAGACACTGTACAGTCAGAGTGGGCAATACTTATTCGTACAGAATGTGATAACTTTTTAGATAGTTCTAGCGCTACTCTCAAGGTCAAAAAATCATGGACACTTATATATTTAAATTTATCGCTGATTTTAAGTAAATGTCATGCAAAACTGGTATTCCTGAATCAATTACTTTACAACGTTATAAATGAGTGGGAAAACAATTCATAACTTTGTTCGAAAGCATTTTACAACAAAAATGAGATATAGAATATTTATACCCGTTTTTCTTTTTGTGATATTATTCACAAATTATTACCGTATTCTGTCGAGATTTTACTTCTTCATGATTTTCCATAAATTAAAATTGCCTACAATGTAACAATCAACACTGCACTGTTGAAAAGAGTTCATTTGTCGTTTCATCTGGTTCTCATCGAACTTGTACAGCCGAGCTGAATTTGCACACGGACAATGATGATCCAACAAGAGAAATAATGGGAAATAGGAATTTACACACTGATCTTTAGATGATGGCCATTTGAAAACATTAGCAGGACCACGAGGTGTCGTAAATGAGTCGGTTATATGTTGCAGCTCGTGAGAGACAATTATTGCCTTACTCACCCACCCTTGATTGTCATACACCCAAGAAATGAGGTGATTTACTACAAAGTCTTCTAATGCACACTGCGGTCTCTGCATTTCACACATATTAACAGGCTCCACTTCGTCGGGAACCGTTCTTGCGATGTATGTGCCACTCCGGGATGCAGCCCAGTAGTGGCTTGATTGAATTCCTACCACAACCTTCAGAGCAGACCACTCTTCTCTCTTTTTTAAACGGAATTCCCTTAATGTAGTTTCATTTAGAAACATGAATTTCATGTTTAGTACTAATGTTGAATGGTGTGTACAAATCCAGTAGCATCTCCTATAGCATCAGTAGCTTCATGCTGGAGATTAAATCTTGTTTCAAGATTTTTAGAGAGACCTTCTACCTACCACATGCACTTTTTCCGTGACCTCTTGCTGAAAACACCCACTTTTTGTCTTAATTCCTGTACTACAGTGTTGATGAAGCTCAAAAGCTGAAAGCGGCTTTCAAAATGAGATGCTGCACAATCAGTCACATACACATGTTTAGGAAATGCTTGGCCTCTAGATGCTATGTCATCAGTTATCATGCTGACAGCGTATCTTGCATGTTCACTGTTATGAATGAGATCATCAGTAACAACAGCAAAACAGTGTGATGTTCCTAGGAAGTGAGTAACACATATGAATATTGTATCTGTGATGTGTGCCAGTGGTAATTTCGAATTTCGTTTTGCAAAGCAAGAGACCAGTTCTCAGCTACGAGTAAGACGAAATGAAGAACTAAAGTATCAGTATTTTGGGATGTGGCTGATTTTGCTTCTGCTATCGACTGTCTCTGAATGCTCCAGATATGATGGTGAGCTATTCCTTTCATGACCCAATGCCTAACCACTGTAACAAACTCTTCTCCCCCTCCCCCCCCCCCCCTCCACAATGCAAAGGTTACATCATTGTCAGTATTCTGAATGTGTAAAGCACCAGGACACATTACACACTCCTGCAACCGACATTAATCTTGCGGCTCTTGACATATACACAAAAACATCAGACTCATCTTTGTGTACTTCTTTCCTGTGACACTGCTTATGGTGAAACGAACAAGTATCAAATTAGTGCATACTTCCTTCACTGGCCTGCATTTTACCCGTTTTGGTTGCAAGGAATAGAATTTTGTGAGAGCAGTTTTTAAATTCTGGTTCTCCTTTTTCTTCTCGTCTCTTCTCTTTTCTTCTCTTATTGATCTTGTCATATATGTATTTAGCTTTTTAACTTTACACCATTTTCACTAACAGAAACAACATCAGCCTGGTGAGGACTTTGCCTGCTGCTATCTTTGTCATCACTTAGGTAATATTCCAGAACGTTAATCAGCATATCATCTTGCAACGGATGCCCACAGTAAGAATCTGGGCATGCCCAAATAGTTTCTCATTCTTTATTTTACGAGCTTTTGAAATAAAATAATTTGAGTAAATGGATATGTATGTATTTCTGTACCTGCTGTTTAGAATAGGTACCTGGTATCAGTGTCAGTAACTGTACCTTCTCATTAAACGTGGCTGCCGAGATAGCAGTATTTAGAAGCCACACGCCACATTTCGTGTATGTATCATTATCTTCAGGTTCTGCACCAAGTTCGTTTATATTATACACTTCACAAACTTTTGAAAATGTTGCTTGTGTAAAACTTGTTTCAGTTTCTACCACTTTTCTTTTTAGGTACTGTTTTCTTCTTGTGCTTCTTACTTTTTGTGGACGTTTAAGGTGTGATTTAGTAGGGGCTACAGCAGGAAAGCTAACATTCAATGCATCAACAACTTCACACCTAGGAATTTGCACTGTCTTCTTCAGTGTCAAATTCGGGGGATGGTGATCGTTCAGGTGGGTTGTCACTAAATTTCTTCTTATAGTGAGAGTAGCAATTCCTGCACAATGTAGTGATCCTAGTACCGTTACTTGAGGACCAAGATATTTCTGCAACATCTCTGATAGGTTTCCAACAACTGTTAAGTGTTTTTCACTTTTCTTAAACACCAGATTCTTGTGTATTTTTTCATAGTCGACACACCTCACTTTTTGACTACTATATTTCCTCACTCAAATTGTGTTTGTTGCGGCTTATCGACAAGCGCCGGTGCGAAGATGAAGAACACAAGAGCAGAGAAAGCTGTGAGACGACGTCAGCCAATAGCCGGCTGACTAGGACCGCACCGCGACAGGAGCGGCGTCTACAAGAAGAGAATATTAGCGACGCTCCTGCCAGCCTCGGCCGCACAGTACTAGACAGACACTAGGAGAACACACGATAGCAGTTATTAGTGATCAATATCCATTGCTTGTACGGACATTGTATATAGTGAAAGACACTGAATGTTTGCTGTCGCTCATCGCTTGCAACACGTTCTTGTAAATTCCAAGTTAAGTATTGTTAATCTTCTTTATTGTAATAAAAACTATTAATGTGATTTGCTTGAACTGTTGTATAGCATTCCGAGAACGCTGCCTCCTTTAGGCACCCTATACGAGACGAGTGGGCAGGACCCCACAGTATCTAACCAAAAGTTCAAGCCAAACACAAAACTCGATGTAGAATGGTGTATTCGCAAGTTCTCACTTGTTTGTTATAAAAAGAAGAGAGCTGGAAACAGCGTTGTCAACATGCATATTTTACACCAGAAATTAAGTGATGCTAAATACGCAGAATTTGAAAAATTTTTAACACTTTATGCAGAAAAATACTGTCCACTGTATTTGCATTCACACAAGGTTGGCACCGGTAGTGACACCAACGTGCTGACATAACCAAACAGTATTCAGTGTAGTCCTCATAAGTTTTCCGATGGGGGTTTACGAGTAAATAACTCCTAAAAACTCGTAAAAATGCAATTCTTTACATTTTTAGTAATAAATCACAAAAAATTACGTCAAAAATTGACATAAATTTCGCATTTTCGTTTTAAATATCTAAGTTAAAGGAAGCCATAATTGTGCGGGTGTCAACTATATTTCAACATATTAAGAGGGAGATTTAACGCAAAACGTCTGGCAGGACTCAGTACTTCTGGTTTATTAGTTATATATATATATATATATATATATATATATATATACTACTGGCCATTAAAATTGCTACACCACGAAGATGACGTGCTACAGACGCGAAATTTAACCGACAGGCAGAAGATGCTGTGATATGCAAATGATTAGCTTTTCAGAGCATTCACACAAGGTTGGCGCCGGTGGTGACATCTACAATGTGCTGACATGAGGTATGTTTCCAACCGATTTCTCATACACAGAAAGCAGTTGACCGGCGTTGCCTGGTGAAACGTTGTTGTGATGCCCGTGTAAGGAGGGGAAATGCGTACCATCACGTTTCCGACTTTGATAAAGGTCGGATTGTAGCCTATCGCGATTGCGGTTTATCGTATCGCGACGTTGCTGCTCGCGTTGGTCGAGATCCAATGACTGTTAGTAGAATATGGAATTGGTGGGTTCAGGAGGGTAATACGGAACGCCGTGCTGGATCCCAACGCCCTCGTATCACTAGCAGTCGAGATGACAGACATCTTATCCGCATGGCTGTAACGGATCGTGCAGCCACGTCTCGGTCCCTGAGTCAACAGATGGGGACGTTTGCAAGACAACAACCACCTGCACGAACAGGTCGACGACGTTTGCAGCAGCATGGACTCTCAGCTTGGAGATCATGGCTGCGGTTACCCTTGACGCAGCATCACAAACAGGAGCGCCTGCGGTAGTGTACTCAAACGACGAACCTGGATGGAACGGCAAAACCAGGATCTGCTTACAGCATCATGATGGTCCCATCCGTGTTTGGCGACATCGCGGTGAACGCACATTGGAAGCATGTATTCGTCATCGCCATACTAGCGTATCACCCGGCGTGATGGTATGGGGTGCTATTGGTTACACGTCTAGCTCATGTCTTGTAAGCATTGACGGTACTTTGAACAGTGGACGTTACATATCAGATGTGTTACGACCCGTGGCTCTCCCCTTAATTCGATCCTTGCGAAACCCTACATTTCAGCAGGATAATGCACGACCGCATGTTGCAGGTCCTGTACGGGCCTCTCTGGATACGGAAAATGTTCGACCGCTGCCCTGGCCAGCACATTCTCCAGAACTCTCATCAATTGAAAACGTCTGGTCAATGGTGGCCAAGCAACTGGATCGTCAACATACGCCAGTGACTACTCTTGATGATCTGTGGTGTCGTGTTGAAGCTGCATGTGCAGCTGTACCTGTACGCACCATCCAAGCTGTGTTTGACTCAATGCCCAGGCGTTTCAAGGCCGTTATTACGGCCAGAGGTGGTTGTTCTGGGTACTGATTTCTCAGGATCTATGCACCCAAATTGCGTGAAAATGTAATCGCATGTCAGTTCTAGTATAATATATTTGTCCAATGAATACCCGTTTACCATCTGCATTTCTTCTTGGTGTAGCAGTTTTAATGGACTGTAGTGTATATTCTCTATTGTTTTGAGGGTTACATTTTTCAATGAGCCATACCATTAACAAAAACTAAGATAAATGGAAAATACTTTATTTCTTAACACTTATGATTTGGAGGGTTGCTATATATTTTTTATATTTTTTCCAGAGAAATTCATGGCCATGAGTTGACATGACCTGTATGATTTGAGATGAAATCACCCACCTGGCTTTTCATAAGGAAGTTTTACACCAAAGATTTGGGAGACAATTTGAGCAGCCCAGATATATTGTTTTGCAGATGCTGCAAATACCTACGAATAACTTAAATTGGAAAACTCACATAGATAACGTTGTGGGAAAAGCAAAGTAATGATTGTGATTTATTGGCAGAACACTTAGAAAATGCAACAGGTCTGCTAAAGAGTCTGCTTACACTATGCTTGTCTGCCCTTTTCTGGAGTATTGCTGTGTTGTGGTGTGGTAACTTGCATCAGATAGGATTGACAGAGGACATCGGAAAGTAATAAAAAGGACGCTCGTTTTGTAGTATTGCGAAATCGCGGGGAGAGTGCTACGCGCGTACTGGGGTGGCATTCTGCAAAACAAAGACGTTTTTCGTTGCGGCAGGATCCTCTTGTGAAATTTCGATCAATAATTTTCTCCTCATAGTGTGAAAATATTATTTTGGCGTCCATATACGAAGGAAAAAATGATCATCATAATAAAATCAGAGAAATGAGAACTCGCACAGGAAGATTTAAGTGTTCGTTTTTTCCCCCGCACTGTTCGAAAGTGGAACGGTTAACAAATAGCTTGAAGGTGGTTCGATGGACCCCCTACCAGACGCTTAATTGTGAATTTCAGAGTAATCATGCAGACGTGGATATATTTATATTCTTGCAGGCTCGAAATACTGTCTAATAAGTATTAGACAGTTGTCTAGGTGTCGCGTCCAAAACATCAGCAGCCATCCCGCCTAACTTTGCTTCTCCTAAAACTTCCTTTCATTTTGAAGCTGTTTCCCCCCGAAATATGGTGCTCTTGGTGAGGGAAACTCTTCCTCACTCATAAAAATCGGACTTTACAGCCTCTAGGCTGAGGACTCAGTTGCTACTTTATAGTTGTTCCGCAATTCAGTCGACAGAAGTGTGATTCTTTTTGCCGAGGATTGTAACGCCACATTTGTCTTCCCGTAACAACAACGTCAGCGGCAGATGTGGTCTCGAGTTCAAGGCTGAGCCGGGAGATTTATGAGTGGGCGGGTCACCATAGAAAGTGAAGCCCTACCGCCGGCTGGCTGACCCCTCAGCTGAGGGCCTGCTTACCCTTTCACTGGGCGCTGTACGCGGCTTTCTCCGGAAGATTCCCCGCCGGGCCGGTCATGTGTGGTCGTCGATGTCAGTTCCTTTCTGACGGTTTTCCCTTTCAAGTCCTGTCGCTGTTCTTCACAAGCCGCATCGCACGCTACCGCAATCTCGACGACATTCATTTCCCTTTCTTCGCTGTTGAGCTAACGCTAGTTTTATTTAGAGTAAATATATCTGTTCCCAGTGACGGCGTACATGTTGTATCTGTGCAGATTTACAGGATTTTCCACGCAGTACGTTCCGTGTAAATCACTTTGAGACATGGATACGTTCAGGCAATAGTCTACGTCTATATTGCCACTAATTGCTGAAAACATTCACTACACCGGTTTCGTTATATTAACTGGCGTCTTCAGGTGTGCCAATAAT
Source organism: Schistocerca nitens (assembly GCF_023898315.1). Classification (NCBI taxonomy): domain Eukaryota; kingdom Metazoa; phylum Arthropoda; class Insecta; order Orthoptera; family Acrididae; genus Schistocerca; species Schistocerca nitens. The sequence continues at coordinate 790,955,685 of NC_064618.1, read as the reverse complement.
CCTCAAATTTTGTCGTAATATAAAAACACTAGTTACGTGGACAAAAATACCGTACAGAATGGGGCAAACTATGACAATTAAATATCCGTATATTACTCATGTACCATTTCCTAGCAGCAAGCGTAAAAATATTTGTGAAATGTTTTTAGTTTGTTTCGTGGGCTGTGACAGCGTGGGACGAGATGAGCGTGGGACACCTTCTCCCATTTGTTTCGCGTCGTCGCTCAGTTTTCTCGCTGCTCCCTTCCACGCTTTCTGACATTAGTTGCTAATTACCCGGCCGACAAAGGTTAGTCACTGCGGAAACATTAAGACCATTCTCCTGAAAAAGAAGGGCACAGTTTGTAACTACTTCCTTTATTTAGCCGGAAACGACAGTATAGAGAATGCCAGAATGAGATTTTCACTGTGCAGCGCAGTGTGCGCTGATATGAAACTTCCTGGCAGATTAAAACTGTATGCTGGACCGAGACCCCAACTCGGAACCTTTGCCTTTCGCGGGCAAGTGCTCTACCAACTGAGTTACCCAAGCACGACACACGACCTGTCCTCACAGCTTCAATTCTGCCAGAACCTCGTCTCCTACCTTGCCCGCGAAAGGCGGCACATAGTTTTAATCTGCCACGAAGTTTTAGTATAGAGAATTACTGTTTTGGGATATAACTTATCCCTAGCTCTTTTGGGAGTATCTGACCGCTTTTTAAACTTTATATATCATACCAACTTACGCGCGGCCTCCGAGACAGTTCTTTGACATTATGGAATGTTGTCCGACATCGCAATTTGGACGGCAACAAATTACACTTGAAAAGAGAAATCATCGTTCCATCCACTTTCTCCTTGCAAGCTTTCTGTAAGACAGTAAAGTCAGGCGGAAAGCCATGTTGAACATTTCGCTGTAACAGTTACATTATGAAATATTTTGCTGCGCTCTACATAATGCATATAGTTTATTTACTCAATTTATTAACGATTTTTCGAGTCCTGTTGAAAGAAAATAAGTGAATCAACAAACCCCGTTTTTCTTTCATTCCACTGTTACTTTTGTTATTTCAATAAGTAATGCACCACATTTTTTTCTCGAGACATATTTATTGTTAAGAGTCATAATTTGGTGACAATATACCTCGTCTTGTCCATGTCCTACTTTTCTGCGTAGTCTCCAACACGTAGTATGGCCGTACGCCAACGTTACGCAAGAGCATGAATTCGCTGCTGGTAACAGCACTTGTCCTATAGGCATAACCATGTTTCCACTGCATGCTGACACTCTCGTCATCTTCAAAGTGTGTTCCCCGTAGAGAATCTTTAAGCAGTCCAACGAGATGGAAGTCCAAGGGTGTCAGATCTGGACTGTAGGGTGGATGAAACAATGATGTCCAACCCAATTGGACGTGTGTACCTGGGTTCTCTGGCTTGTGTGTGGGCGTGCATTATCGTGTTGGTGCAAGATTTCTGCTGAATTCTTGTCCGATTGAACACGCCGGAAACGGTTCTCGAGTTTACTCAGTCTTCACGTATGCCTCTGAATCGATGGTTGACCCTGTTCGCATCACAGCCACGAGTATGACGCCATCAAAATCCCATAAGACTGTCACTGTGACTTTTCTGGCAAGGGGGGAGGGGGGGGGGCTGTTTTAAATTTCTTCTTTTGTGGTGAATGAGGATGATGTCACTTTTGTTTCCGGTGCAAAGTGGTCCACACAGATTTCGTCCACCGTAACGCTCCGTGACAGAAAGGCCTCTCCGTCGGTCTCAAAACGCTCCAACAATTCAGATGAAATGGGCTTTCTTCGAATCTTGTTGTTAGCTGTGAGCATTTGTGGAACCCATCATGAGCACCTCTTTGAATATCCGAGAATCTCGATCACTGCAGACGCATTTCCAATTCTGACCGACAGCTGTAGAGCCAATTATCGAATTTTGATGCGCCGGTCCGCACGAATAATGCCATCCGTACGATTCAGCATGTCTGGAGCAGTGGCTGTCCCGAGCGCGGCTGATCATGGAGCTCTGTTTCTGCATTTCCTGAGGCTGTAACTTTCTTTACCCATCGCCCAACTGTACACGTATTAACTGCAGCATCGCCGTACATTGCACGCAAACGTTTATGGACGTTCACTACGGTTTCTTTATCCGCACACAAGAATTCAATAACAGCACACTGCCTGTAACGTGTAACGCTATTTTGACGCTGTACTACGGCTCTGCCATCTGCCGGAACGGTTCGAAACTTCACCGGCGCACAGAACAAGCATCAAATGTGAAACGCCAACAAGGACGTTTGTCTATGTACATTAATGGCGTTTTTTTTAATGTGGGGCATTACTTATTGGACGACTCTCGTATTGTGCTCGAGACCTTATCAAACTGGCTCAGTTTCCAAACAAGAGGCTTAGGTCTCGCGGTTCTAGGCGCGCAGTCCGGAACCGTGCGACTGCTACGGTCGCAGGTTCGAATCCTGCCTCGGGCATGGATGTGTGTGATGTCCTTAGGTTAGTTAGGTTTAAGTAGTTCTAAGTTCTAGGGGACTGATGACCACAGCAGTTGAGTCCCGTAGTGCTCAGAGCCATTTGAACCAAGAGGCTTAGCGCAAACAGTCGACTTTGGCACTACGGTGCGCACATTTTCAGTGCTGCAGCTGCAAGGATAAATAGGGGTAAGAAATCGTACGGAATGCAAGATTACCCGGTCTCCGTGTAATGAGCCACGGGTGACGACAGATCCTTTATACTGAAATGCTCACTAAATATCTCTGAACAACCACTGAAATTTGGTCTGTATTCAAGGAACAAATTTAGTGTTCCAATGCGTCAAAGACACATACAGGGTGTTAAAAGAAATAGTGTCCTTTATTCCTATTAGAGCTAGAAGAAAAGTTCGTACAATGCTATCTCCGGGAAGCAATACCTGCAGGGAGATGGGGTCATGTGTCCTCTCATTCACACCTGTTTGTATCGTACAATGAGACACAACACGTGGTGCTGGACATGGTAACCTTGCATTCTGAAACGTCCTTTACCCCTTCTTGTCGGTAAATCATGCAATCTTTCAACCACACACTGTTCCATTCGAATTGCGTCGCATGTATGAGTACACGCTCCTGTGACACCTGCGCATTGTCGATGGGTTGAGTGTACACCAATGCGTTTAAATGTGCCCACAACTAGAGACCTAACGGCTTCAGGTCCGGTGAACGAGGAGGTCATTCTACCGGACTTCTCGACAAGTCTATCGGTCATGAAACGTCGCGGTGAGGTAATGTCGCACGATACGCAGAAAACAGTGTGGTGCCCTGTCGTGCATAAACCACACTCTTTGCTTTCTGAGTGGGTAGCGTTCTCCAACGGTGCTGGTAACTCATTGCGCAACGAGCTGCAACAGAAAGACGGCTAAGGCCACCGTATACCAAACATTAAACGGTTCATATATCAGGTGGTATTGGATTTGAGACATATAATTATAGAACTTTTTCTTCTAATTTTGACCAATGCTGATTCCTGCAGGAATATGAGACACTTTTTTAAACATACTGTGTTAATTGTTACGTGGTGTTTTCTTATAATGCAGTAACTGAACAAGAGCTACTTTAAGCGCAGTAGTGACTCGTGTGCCAGAACAGCTTCGATGGTAGAGTGGATAAATAAAAAAGAGATAGTTGCTTTGAGATATACAGAATGTTTCAGATAAGATGTGTGCCCCTGCAGTCAATGGCCTTGCCACAGTGGATACACCGGTTCCTGTCATATCCCCCAGGTTAAGCGCTGTCGGGCGTGGCCGGCACTTGGATGGGTGACCATCCGGGCTGCCATGCACTGTTGCCATTTTTCGGGGTGCACTTAGCCTCGTGATGCCAATTGAGGAGCTACTCGGCGGAATAGTAGCGGCTCCTGTCAAAGAAAACCATCATAACGGCCAGGAGAGCGGCGTGCTGACCACACGCCCTGACCTATCCGCATCCTCATCTGAGGATGGCACGGCGGTCGGATTGTCCCGATGGGCCACTTGTGGCCCTTGTAATTTATAAAATAGTAGGTGACAGGAATATTTATTGAGATAGGTCCACATAAGAAACATTACACTTCCTGCAGGGTTGTGAACACAATTTATCAACACACGTTTCTCTTCACGGGACATCCACAACTGTTATTCATCGTCAATGATAAAATCCACTTCAATTGTACAAATTTTTTCCAAAAATGAAAGCATAACCCAGTTTCAGGACATTGTCCCATCTTCCAAGTACATATCAACACGCGAGTCCACAATAATGCATAACTAAAGTTAAAACAGGTTTCAAGTGTGGGTTTTGTGTCATACTGGTCTGATGGGTGTCTATGAAGCACTCTGTTCGAAAGACCGCCCACCCGACGCCAAGCAAATCCCTGTGTGGCGCGCCCCCTCGGCCTGGACCGTTGTCATCTCCTGCGAGAGACTTTCTGGCAGACCTAAGACCGAAGAGGATATTCTCTTGCTTGTCATGTACCGTGGAAGCACTATTTCAACATATTTTAAATTATTTTTACCTTAGTTATGCATCCTTGTGCACTCGCATTTTAACATGCACCTGAAGATGGGACATATAACCTGAAACCGAGTAGTGCTTTCCTTTTTAGAAATAAATAATTGTTACAACTGTAACGCATTTTATCATTGACAGTTTACTGATTTATTTTCTAGGGAGTTACAGCAACAAGACAAAACTTTTAAATAGAACATTAATTTTTTATATCATGTAGCTGATGTATTTGAACCAGCTAAACACAAATCAATTTAAATCACATTTATAACACGTTTAGAAATCTTCAAATCGTTAAGAGGATGCAATATGATGTACATAATACTTGACTTTGTGTAGATGGATGTTCTAAATGGCTAAATATTGATTCATGCGGGGTGTTCAAATGTGTGTCCATGTTTCTGAATGCAAAACACGATGCGGCTTCTAAACGACGTGCACAGACTATTTGCAGAAAGCAACTCAATGATCGAAATCGTTCCAATGTAGTTCTGTGTCAGTGACAAGTGGCACAGGTGAAGTCTGCGGCCATGTACAGGACACCATATAGATATAAGGCTCATACCAGTGGCTGCAGCAACGTCTCGGAAGCTGACATGAGGTTCGTGGTGTACTGCAGATAATACAAACACCTCCATCTCCTCACTTCTTGCTGGTCTTCGTCTGTTACTGCCGCGCCTTTCAAATTACTTGTTGGCCGAAGTCGTTGTTCAGCATGTAAGAACATAATGGCTGCCGGAGTTCTTAGACCAGGATATCTCACGGTATACACCGTGACTGATTCATTGACATCGACTCGATATTCGTCGAGCCTAAGCAACATGTCAACGTAGGTACTCGCTGGATATGTATGCCTTGTTTATTTGACATCAGCAGCCACACCAAACTGAACCCGTTCGTTTGTGCAGTCCGACCTGCAGCGTATACGGCGGTGTTTAGCGACGGCCGGCAGTCTAACCGAACATGATATCTGACAGCACATCGAGGAAACTTCTCGCTCCGTGACATCGGCAACGTTACATCCTGTCTGCGTTAAGCATTCAGGAACACAAGCAAGCATTTGAACACCTCACTTACATCAACATTCCGCCACCAGAACATCCATCTGCACACTGTCAAGTTTTATGTACAGCATGTTGCATCCACACTTAACACTTTGAAGGTTTCTGGTTCCGAAACTAAACATGTCGGAAATGTGATTTAAACTGGTTTGTACACAGCTGGTTTAAACACATCTGCTACATGATAGAAAAACTAATATTCCATTTAAAAACTGTATCTCGTTGCTGTAACTCTCTAGAAAATAGCTCAGTAAACTATGTTCATTAACTTGCAGAAAGTGTAATGTTTTTTATGTGGACCTATCTCAATAAATATTCTTGTCACCTATTATTTTGTAAGTTAGAGAGGAATACACTTTATCTGAAACATCCTGCGTAGTTTGTAGAAAATGTGCCTGGCAAAATTACGAGGGCTACTCGGAAAGTAAGATCCGATCCGGCGCGGAATGGAAACCACAGTGAAAATTCGATACAACTCAGCGCTGATGTGTTGGGCAGTGTCTCCAGTATGTCCTTCGATCGCGTCACGCCGCTCTTTTCAGTTCTGGCCGCACAGTGAGCACATAAAGATGTCTAGAAAATAGTGTCTCCTGCCAAGTATGCGTGCCCGCTGAGAGATTTCGCCGGATTTCATGCAGCCCACGTAACACAACTGTCATGCGTTTCCTTCTTCGTGACAATTCTCGGCCGCCCACTCTGCAGGGGCAATATAGATGCGTTTTCGATGGGAAGTGTTTGATCACCCACAGTACAGCCCATTAGTGGATGCCCTGAGTTTCATCTCTGCTCACATGAACCATCGGCTTTAAAGAAAACGTTTTAGCACAGTCAACGAGCTGTGGACAAGCGTAGAGAATTGGCAGAAAGCGCAAGCGACTGGCTTTTATGACGCGGGTAGTCAAAAGATGGTACAACGCTCGGACAAATTTATAAGTCGGTGCAGCGACTATGTAGAGAAATAGCTGGAAGGTGTACGTAATGAAACTTCTTAATTTATGAATTTTTACTTAAACTGCTGAGAGAATTGAATGCAAGTGAACCTGCTTAAACTGCTGAGTGAAACAGAACGTACTGATACTTTGCTTGTCCCTATCATTTCATTTCTGACCTAAAAAATTACACTAATGGCCATTAAAATTGCTACACCACGAAGATGACGTGTTACAGACGCGAAATTTAACCGACAGGAAGAACATGCTGTGATATGCAAATGATTAGCTTTTCAGAGCATTCACACAAGGTTGGCCCCGATGGCGACACCTACAACGTGCTGACATGGGGAAAGTTTCCAACCAATGTCTCATACACAAACAGCAGTTGACCGGCGTTGCCTGGTGAAACGTTGTAGTTATGCCTCGTGTAAGGAGGAGAAATGCGTACCATCACGATCTCGACTTTGATAAAGGTCGGATTGTAGCCTATCGCGATTGCAGTTTATCTTATCGCGACATTGCTGCTCGCGTTGGTCGAGATCCAATGACTGTTAGCAGCATATTGAATCGGTGGATTCAGGAGGGTAATACGGAACGCCGTGCTGGATCCCAACGGCCTCGTATCACTAGCAGTCGAGATGACAGGCATCTTATCCGCTTGGCTGTGACGGATCGTGCAGCCACGTCTCGATCCCCGAGTCAACAGATGGGGACGTTTGCAAGACAACAACCATCTACGCGAACAGTTCGACGACGTTTGCAGCAGCATAGACTATCAGCTCGGAGACCATGGCTGCGGTTACCCTTGACGCTGCTTCACAGACAGGAGCGCCTGCGATGGTGTATTCAACGACGAACCTGGGTGCACGAATGGCAAAACGTCATTTTGTCGGATGAATCCAGGTTCTGTTTACAGCATCATGATGGTCGCATCCGTGTTTGGCGACATCGCTGTGAACGCACATTGGAAGCATGTATTCGTCATCGCCATACTGGCGTATCACCCGGCGTGATGGTATGGGGTGCCACTGGTTACACGTCTCGGTCACCTCTTGTTCGCATTGACGGCACTTTGAACAATGGACGTTACATTTCAGATGTGTTACGACCCGTGGCTCTACCCTTCATTCGATCCCTGCGAAACCCTACATTTCAGCAGGATAATGCACGCCCGCATGTTGCAGGTCCTGTACGGGCCTTTCTGGATACAGAAAATGTTCGACTGCTGCCCTGGCCAGCACATTCTCCAGATCGCTCACCAATTGAAAACGTCTGGTCAATGGATGCCGAGCACCTGGCTGGTCACAATACGCCAGTCACTGCTCTTGATGAACTGTGGTATCGTGTTGAAGCTGGATGGGCAGCTGTACCTGTAGATGCCATCCAAGCTCTGTTTGAGTCAATGCCCAGGAGTATCAAGGCCGTTATTAAGGCCAGAGGTGGTTGTTCTGGGTACTGATTTCTCAGCATCTATGCACCCAAATTGCGTGAAAATGTAATCAGATGTCAGTTCTAGTATAATATATTTGTCCAATGAATACTCGTTTATCATCTGTATTTCTTCTTGGTGTATCAATTTTAATGGCCAGTAGTGTATTCCTGACAAATACAGCTAAAACTTATTCATTTATTACACGCAATATACAAGGATAGCGCGGTCTCACTGTTTTAAAATTAACTCAAAAGAATGGCCCTAAATTAGAAGAAATCCTAACAATAACCCATATGTTCCACAAGTTGGTTCAAATGGTTCTGAGCACTATGGGACTTAACATATGTGGTCATCAGTCCCCTAGAACTTAGAACTACTTAAACCTAACTAACCTAAGGACATCACACACATCCATGCCCGAGGCAGGATTCGAACCTGCGACCGTAGCAGTCGCGCGGTTCCGGACTGCGCGCCTAGAACCGCTAGACCACCGCGGCCGGCGTTCCACAAGTAACTTACCTCACAGAAAATCATCATTACACGAACTACAGCTATACAGCAAGCACAAATAGAGCCAGCTAAATAAAAAGATTCTAACTACTGTAGGCTCTAACTACTAATGTGCATGTGGTTAGCGAAGGAAAAATTTTGTTGCAGAGCAAACAATGTATTTAGCAGATTTTACCTTAATAATGTGAAGACCAGTACAAAAAATTATGTAATCGTCCGTGACATCCAGTTCCAATTATATAATGGTGAACAATATTAAATATCCATGACGCACACGTCCAGACCGTCCACTCGCGCTAACACTTCAGACCTCTGATCTCCATCACTGCTAACTATAAACTTCTGACCTCCATCACTGCTGGCTGTTCACCTCCAAACTTCCATCACAGCTGAGTATTCACGTCTAACTGCGAGTCCGACCAGCCACACAGAGTCTCTTACAGAGGACGCACAGCGCTGACTGGTATTAATGCAGGCTAAAGAGCTGCCAACATACAAACACATAAACAGGCTACTTACAGTAACTGTAGCAAATAAGACATTTTTGATTCTCGTAGTGGTTTCCATTTCGCGACCAATAGGACCTTAGTTTGAGAACGGTTCTCGTACATGCTTGACAACGATAGTGAAATTCTACAAGCCAGCCGAAGTGGCCGTGCGGTTAAAGGCGCTGCAGTCTGGAACCGCAAGACCGCTACGGTCGCAGGTTCGAATCCTGCCTCGGGCATGGATGTTTGTGATGTCCTTAGGTTAGGTAGGTTTAACTAGTTCTAAGTTCTAGGGGACTAATGACCTCAGCAGTTGCGTCCCATAGTGCTCAGAGCCATTTGAACCATTTTTTTTGAAATTCTACAATCAAACTGCCACTCACTTTTGGAATATATAAGTCTGTGAACGGGAGTAGACAACATTCCATTAGAACTACTGACGGCCTTGGGAGAGCCAGTCATGACAAAACTCTACCATCTGGTGAGCAAGATCTATGAGACAGGCGAAATACCCACAGACTTCAAGAAGAATATAATAATTCCAATCCCAAAGAAAGCAGGTGTTGACAGATGTGAAAATTACCGAACTATCAGTTTAATAAGTCACAGCTGCAAAATACTAACGCGAATTCTTTACAGACGAATGGAGAAACTGGTAGAAGCGGACCTCGGGAAAGATCAGTTTGGATTCCGCAGAAATGTTGGAACACGTGAGGCAATACTAACCTTACGACTTATCTTAGAAGAAAGATTAAGAAAAGGCAAACCTACGTTTCTAGCATTTGTAGACTTAGAGAAAGCTTTTGACAATGTTAACTGGAATACTCTCTTTCAAATTCTGAAGGTGGCAGGGGTAAAATACAGGGAGCGAAAGGCTATTTACAATTTGTACAGAAACCAGATGGCAGTTATAAGAGTCGAGGGGCATGAAAGGGAAGCAGTGGTTGGGAAAGGAGTGAGACAGGGTTGTAGCCTCTCCCCGATGTTATTCAATCTGTATATTGAGCAAGCAGTAAAGGAAACAAAAGAAAAATTCGGAGTAGGTATTAAAATTCATGGAGAAGAAGTAAAAACTTTGAGGTTCGCCGATGACATTGTAATTCTGTCAGACACAGCAAAGGACTTGGAAGAGCTGTTCAACGGAATGGACAGTGTCTTGAAAGGAGGATATAAGATGAACATCAACAAATGCAAAACGAGGATAATGGAATGTAGTCAAATTAAATCGGGTGATGCTGAGGGAATTAGATTAGGAAATGAGACACTTAAAGTAGTAAAGGAGTTTTGCTATTTAGGGAGTAAAATAACTGATGATGGTCGAAGTAGAGAGGATATAAAATGTAGACTGGCAATGGCAAGGAAATCGTTTCTGAAGAAGAAAAATTTGTTAACATCGAGTATAGATTTAAGTGTCAGGAAGTCGTTTCTGAAAGTATTTGTATGGAGTGTAGCCATGTATGGAAGTGAAACATGGACGATAACTAGTTTGGACAAGAAGAGAACAGAAGCTTTCGAAATGTGGTGCTACAGAAGAATGCTGAAGATAAGGTGGGTAGATCACGTAACTAATGAGGAGGTATTGAATAGGATTGGGGAGAAGAGAAGTTTGTGGCACAACTTGACTAGAAGAAGGGATCGGTTGGTAGGACATGTTCTGAGGCAACAAGGACTCACAAATTTAGCATTGGAGGGCAGCGTGGAGGGTAAAAATCGTAGAGGGAGACCAAGAGATGAATACACTAAGCAGATTCAGAAGGATGTAGGCTGCAGTAAGTACTGGGAGATGAAGAAGCTTGCACAGGATAGAGTAGCATAAAGAGCTGCATCAAACCAGTCTCAGGACTGAAGACCACAACAACAACAAGTCTGTGAAAGAGAATGGAATGTTCCATCCCGTTGTCAGAAAGTTTTGACACTGTCGCTGAAGCGTAAACACGTAGGCTGTTATTAGAAAGCGCGACCAGCACGTTGCAGGCGGGGCAATTAAAGGAGGCAGCATGCGTGGTAGAGGGCGGCTGTCCGCATTCCAGAGAGAGAGAGAGAGACAGAGGAGGTTATAGCGGCCTTGGCAGTGAAAACGACTTTGTAGCAAATGTCAGTTCTGATTTAATGGACGGCGTTCCTCTACACTGTCATTCATGTGGACGAGATAACTAACACTTCCGTGGGTGGTGAATACATTACAAAGAATGGAAGCACGTTGCCGTGACGCTGCCTACTCAGAAGTGTTGCGCGTGGATGGACTATAGCTGTTGCAACCTCAAGGTTTGCAAGACATGGTCCTTTAAGAGGTACCTTGCCGTCAAGTTTGAACTGATACGAGAAGGCGACCTAGACTTTAACGTTAATTCCGACCGATAGGGAAGCTTATAGCCGGCCGCTGTGGCCGAGCGGTTCTAGGCGCTTTAGCCCGGAACCTCGCTGATGCTACGGTCGCAGATTCGAATCCTGCCTCGGGCATGGATGTGTGTGATGTCCTTAGGTTAGTTAGGTTCAAGTAGTTGTAAATCTAGGGGACTAATGACCTCCGATGTTAAGTCTCATAGTGCTTAGAACCATTTGAACCATTAAGCCCCATAGTGCTTAGAGCCATTTGAACTATTTTGAAAGTTTATAACTTTCCACATCAACAGGTCATACCCAATTGTGAAACAATCGCTACAGTACGACTGAACCCAGGAGCTTAACCACAACGATGCTGGCCCACGAAAACACAGTTCGACAAACAGAATATAGACTGACGGGCAAAAACTGCAGTACTAAAAAATAATTAACGTAGACTGATTAAATTTCGGTAATACATTAGTGTATGTAACATATTTAAGTGATGAACGTTGCAAGGTCACAGGTTAACGTGAGCTCGAGATACTCCACTACAAATGTGAAATGCTGGTACATTAATAACCGTGTTTAGCGCCAGGATGCTGAATGGAAGTATGCAAAAGTGTATGCATTATGTTTGTATAGGCGCCGGGTGTCGGTTTGTAGAATGGAGTTCCATGACCGTTGCATTTGGTAGGTCGGGGACAGTTAATGGTGATTGTGGATGACGCTGGAGTTTTCGTCGAATGATGTCCCATATTTTCTCGGTTGGAGACAGACCTGATGAGCGATCAGATCAAGGCAACATGTCGACGCTCTGTAGAGCGTGTTGGCTTACGAAAGCGGTATGTGACGAGCATTAAGCTGCTGGCAAACGCCCCTTGGAATGCTATTCATGAATGGAACACAATAGGTTGAATCAGCAGACTGACGTATAGATTTGCAGTCAGGGTGCGTGGGGTAACCATGAGAGTGCTCCTGCTGTCATGCGAAATCCTAACACAGACCATAACCCTAGGTCCAGTGTGTCTAGCACGGAGACAGATTGGCTGCAAGTAATGAACTGGTCTCATTATGGCCAACACACATGGCCGTCAGTGGCACCGAGGCAGAACAAGCTTTAATCAGAAAACACAACAGACTCCACCCTGAAGTCCAATGGGCTCTCGCTTGACGCCACTGAAATCGCAAAAGGAGATGATCTAGGGCAGGGGAGGGCAGGAATCCTGCACATGTGCGGTGCACTTGCACGCGTGCAGTTAACAGGTGTTCCGCGTGCACACAGGGGCAAGCTGGCCACCAGCTTATCTCCCATCCCCACCATACCCTCTGTCCGCTCCTTCCTCTGTAATGCGTTTTGTTTCCTAGCTTGCTTTATTGAGTGAATGAATAAGGTAAGTAGGAGTGCTTGAAAGAAATCATGGTTTGAAAGAGTACCTATTACCTACGATACGTTTTATTTAATTATCACAGGTGGAGTTTACAATACGTTTAATATCTGGAACAAAATTTCTACATACAGACAAACACAAACAGTTACGTAAATTTTCATCACTGATGTTTGCTCTTAACCGAGACTTATTAATTCAGCAAATGGTTTTCCAGCTCTCGCTATATTAAGCGCAGTCTTATAACATGCACATACCGCTGGGCTATTATTGTTGTCGTCCTGAAAACTTGAAAACAGTGCTCCATAAAATGTTAAATCAGTTAGATGAGAGACATGACGAGAGAAAGTCGCAGATCTCTCGTGACAACAGCAACTACGACAAATTCAAATGGCTCTAAGCACTATGGGACTTAACTGCTGTGGTCATCAGTCCCCTAGAACTTAGAACTACTTAAACCTAACTAACCTAAGGACATCACACACATCCATACCCGAGGCAGGATTCGAACCAGCGACCATAGCGGTCGCGCGGTTCCAGACTGTAGTGCCTAGAACCGCTCGGCCACTTCGGCCGGCCAACTACGACAAATTCATCTGGTATCGTCAGATCGCTCTTCGTAAGCTCAGTCAATTCCCCATCCGCTCAGAATCCGACAATAAATTATATTCGGCCTTGTGAAATTTATTATAATGGCCTTCAATACCAAACTTCCGTTGACCAGCGAGAATACTGCCACATATTAAACATTTCGAATTTTCACGTTTTTGCACAAAGAAAAAATGATTCTCCCATTACTTTTTAAAAGATAGCAAATCTCCACTTCTCCGTTTCTTGAATACAACGTTCACTACATAGTGCTCGCTTCGCATCAACGTCCGCAGCTTAGCCTGGCACTACACTGCCGCAACTTGCCGGCTGTCGCCACAGCCCCGGTCGACGCCTGCACGTGAGCAGCACACGTGCAGCGCTGCGCGCTCATGAGCCGCGTGCAACGTTTGCCCGCCCCTGGTCTAGGGTAAGTAGAATGCACGCTACAGGGCGTCTGGCTTGGAGCTATCCTTGAACCTATTGCTAACAGTTCGTTGTGTCACTGCGGTGTCAACTGCTGTTCAAATAATGTAGCACCGTGTGCCAGAGCCATAGGACGAATACGGTGGTCTTCTCTCTCGGTAGCGTTACATGACCATCCGAAGACCGGTCTCCTTGTGACCGTACATTCCCGTGATCACCGCTGCCAGCAGTCATGTTCAGTGGCTACGTTCCTGCCAAGTCTTTTTGCAGTATTCAGCTTCGCGTAGCTCTGTTACATGACGTCATTCAAACTCAGTAAGGTGTTGATAGTAGCGTCCCTGTCGCTTTAAATGCTTTCTTGACTAACATCGACTGACCGCACCCAATCTCAAAAGTAACTAACCCTCACGACCGTTACAGCGTGTATTCAAAGCAAACCTCATTTGCATCCTCATAGTGGCTCTGCTAGCGCTACTTATGTCACTCACGTGAAATTTCAATAGACATCATCTTTCAGATGTAGAAACACGCCTACCAACTTTCGTTTATGTCGCACAATTAGCCGGCCGCTGTGGGCGAGCGGTTCTACGCGCCGAGATCGATAATTTGCGTAGTTCTAAAATTTCAGGGAAAAAACTTTATAATCATAGGAGGTGTCAGGCATAGCGCCTTATATCGCTCCTGTCTAGAGTCTGTGAATCGAGAGAATGACTCATGAGTGCACAGTGACAGATGGTTCAAATGGTTCAAATGGCTCTGAGCACTATGGGACTCAACTGCTGTGGTCATTAGTCCCCTAGAACTTAGAACTACTTAAACCTAACTAACCTAAGGACATCACACACATCCATGCCCGAGGCAGGATTCGAACCTGCGACCGTAGCAGTCGCACGGTTCCGGACTGCGCGCCTAGAACCGCGAGACCACCGCGGCCGGCCAGTGACAGATGGTCTGAAGCGGGTTCAGTCAAGTACGTAGTTCTAATTTTTATCTACTAGAGGACAGTAGTGAACAGAGACATTCAAGAAATAGCTCAAGAGAATGTTTTCGTGAATTGTTCTGTTTATTTCTTGAAGACTTTTTTTATTTATGTAGACCATTGTTCTACTGATAAACGCTTACGAACTAGCGTGAGAAAATTTCAAGACAGTGTAAATGCAGACGATGGGGTATTTTCTATCATAATATGTTAATTTAGTTTATGGTAAAAGGAAAGCTAATTCGAGTGCAAATGAAAATAGTTAATAACATAAAGTATAAGCAAAAGATAAAAGTGTTAAATATTTATTTCGGGAAAATGTACTGTTCGAAAGTGTCTTATTAGTTGATTGGTTAGTCACGAAAAGCGCGGACTAACGCGAGAGAATAATGCTTTTCTATTGGCCTTAAATAAAACTGACCAATCAGAACGTAGTATTCTTCGTGAGTCTTTTCTCTTGGAGATACAGAATGTTTACAGCAGTCTAGAGTAGTCGGAGCCCAGCCTTTCAATGGTAGGGTCGTGTGTAGTATGTGCTCCGAAGGAAGTTATAATTTGCCGGTTTTAGTTGTGCTACATGCCTCAAAAGTGCTTTAAAGTGAAGACATATTTATTCCGGTGTGGTTTTTGGAAAGTACGGATTTTGTAAGTAAATTTGTGTATGAGAAAAGACAAAATTCCGAGTGGCATATTGAGCAAATCGGTGACTAGAAACTTGAGTGCATTAGACACCGATAAACTTAATAGTGTGGCGAGCATTTTCATTTAAGGACAATCCGTGCTTAATAGCTGTTCATATTTCGGGAAATACGTTACCATAGTTTTGCTAACGTGAATGAAAGGGCTTGTGCAGGAGTGTGTTAGAATTAGCACGGGATTGGCAGTGAATGTGTAATTATCGACTTCAGAATATACCAAAGTTTTCATCCATCATTCAAGCTTAAGACCTTTTCCCGATTCTTAGAATAGTTACGTTGTATGCAGCCTTGTGCGAGTTGCAGTAAGGTAGGTTTCTGCTCGGGTTTACTACCGGCGGTCTGCTGCAACGAGTTCACAGGTAGGTGCAGGTAAAAGGACGAAAGGAACCGCGCCGCCGCAAGGCGTTATGTGAGAGTTCATGATGGAAGATAAGACACCATTGTAGCTCTCGGAGATCACATGGTGCTACTTCACATATCCATCGATGATCTCACGAGTGCTGAATATTACTGATGCCTTGGTACCTGCGGATTGTGGGCGGATAGGGGGGGGGGGGGGGAGAAGTCGGGGCACACAAGATATCTGACTTAAGTATACAGTTTCACCTCGATGCGGTTAAATAGTGTGAAGTCGTGCACTGTCTGGACTGCAGCGTGGTGTAGGCAGAAAAAAAAGGCTGCACGTGACCCGACAGTAGATTCCTGTGCCATTCACCCTCTAGAACATATCTCGTCGAATTACCTATACGGACGAGCCCCACTGACGAAGCAGTATAGTTCGTATAGTTTCCGATCTACTAGTTACCGTAGCACCTGTGGGACACCTATGCATATCGTAACCCATTGTACTCTTTAAGGTCCCTACAGAAATACTCGTACGTCCGCGATAATGTCTAGGCCGTATTGGCAACGTTTGTCGTCTAGCTTCAGTTGCCCTCTGCAACGAGGTTATATAGCTACTCACCAATGATTGGTGTCTAGCACTGATTCGCCAAGTGTTGCAATGACGTGTGATGAGCCCAGTGCCTGCACTTTCTCAGAGTGCGTCATTACATTATTACTCACGTCCTGACTTCACACGCAAACATCACCACACAGTGATGTGATACGTCGGTATAGTACACTAAAAATAACCAGCTTGTTAGATCTGTGAGGTAGCTTCAAAGAGCCATTTTTGTGAGAATTATTAAAATGTGTGATATACGAGCGCGTCTAGTAAGTAGCTCACAAGCGTTAGGAGACGTCGGAATAGGCCCTATAATTGACGCGGGAACGGCGTACGGCGCATTAGTATTCCAGAAGAAAGAGGCCACCGAAAGTCGATGCATCCAGAGCTCGGATCGCGGTCGCCCCATTCCGGTCAGCGGAAAGATACGCCGGAGCCACTGAGCGTGGGTCAGCCGAGGCGGGCGTCGGCCGGGGCTGACACGCTATGACGTCAGCATGCTCGCGGACGCACAGTGGCTACCAGTTAAGGTCTGCCTATGTATACCGTTTTGGCGTAAAATCAAGCTTCTATTAGTAGACGCTCAAATTCACAACGCCTGTGGTTATATTGTCGGCGTTGATTTGACCACGATTTCATGAAATGTTTATGGTGATTTTCAAATTTATACATAAAAAATCTTTGAGTGATGTTTTTTTTTCACTAAAAAAAATATTCTTCACTTCAATATGTCATCGTCAGTGTTGCCACCATAATATTTATTAGAATGGAATAATTGGTACTCCCATCACTCTACTAGTGACTAACCATGCCTCACTCAAACGACTATGAGACCAGTTTTAAGAATGATTCATTAAATCAAAATAAAATTCAGGATCCTCAAAGACTGATGTTCGCCGGTTCTGTTCGCATACAAATCAAGTTTTGAATACATTTACTGAACTGGGTTGAAAAGGGGGTAAAACGACTAAAATATAAAAAGAGGAAAATCCCAAGAAAAAGGTTATAGGAAAATCAAGCAGAATGCACTTGATAAACAATTATATCAAAAGACTGGATTTATACAGCAGACCACAAATCTGCACCCAAATTTTAGCAAGGCAATTTGTAGTTTCTCAACGCATTTGTGACGATGTTTTAATGTATTAATGTTAAATAAAACGTATCTCTTTAATTAAATAAATTGCTTATTCCGCATATTTAATCTCGTTGTTAAGAAACAGTTTTTCAAGAAAGCAATCAGCCACATATCTTCAGACTGCTACTTCTTCCAAGTACAGAAATGTATTCGTGACCTGCGTGTCGTCTGCTCCTTCACTGCACAAGAATATTTGCGTATTTAGTGCTACTTTATAATTTTTAGATTAAATTTGACATCTAATCAATACAGATACATCAGCACGTACTTACTATCCACTATATATTTGATATCTAATCACGTACAGGCACATTAGCAGGTCTTTATTATCCACACAACGTATAAAGTGGAGCTAAATAATGAAATATTCTTGTGCAGTGAAGGAGCAGACGACATACAGCTGGCGAACACATTACTGTAGCTGAAAAACTGAGCCATCTGAAGATGGGCACGGCAGTTCGAAGCCGGTACTAAAAACCGGCTTTTTCAAAGCGAAAGATTTGAGACAATCAGCCAACCAGTTGCAGGTATGAAGGTTTATTAACAACACTTGGCCGCGCGGGATTAGCCGAGCGGTCTTGGGCGCTGCAGTCATGGACTGTGCGGCTGATCCCGGCGAAGGTTCGAGTCCTCCCTCGGGCATGGGTGTGTGTGTTTGTCCTTAGATACTTTAGGTTAAGTAGTGTGTAAGCTTAGGGACTGATGACCTTAGCAGTTAAGTCCCATAAGATTTCACACTCATTTGAACATTTTTGAACAACTCTTGACCACGGTTTCAACAATAGTAAAATTGTTATCTACAGAAGCACGTGGTCCTATTGACGAATTTTTTTACATAATAGTTAAAAAGAATTATCAAAATGTGAAAATGTACAACCACACTGGGTAAAATGGGTAAAATATAGTAAACAAAAATTACTTACACGTAAAATCACATACTGACGACGACAAATTTTAAAACAAATAAAGCTCATGTCAAATAACATGGTATGTGTGACCATCAGTAAAATCAAACAAAATCTGTAAAAAAACATTGCCATTGGAGCTGGACTAAGCGAGAAATTCTTCACATTAAAATGCACACTACATTGAAAGTTAACGCAAAGGCTCATATGTGGCTGGTGCTACGCGGCGACTGACAAAATTGTCGCAGTGCACGAAATAGGAAACACCGGTAGGTGGCGTATCTGAGCGAGGACGTATACGCATATAACACACAGATAACGTACAAACTATAAATCACCAAGTCATATGCGACTGAGAAAAATTTTAAGTAACAAAATGGGCGAAGATGGGAGGTAGGGAAGAGGAGGGGAATTTGTAAAAATAAGTTATAGCCAATAAAAACGGGGCTAAACAAAAATCAAGAAAATATTTAAAAAAAGATCAATTTAATGAAACTGAATGAGAAGTGGAGGCCACCAGCATACTGTAACTGCATTGACAGGAAGGCTTAAAGGCTTCAAGAAATTGTCGACTCGCAAGTTGCAGCTGATGATTTAATATCCAATCATCCCTACTGAGTGGTGTTTAAAAATTTCCACATATACACATAATTCTAATTTCCACCTTTGAAACCCCTTATACAAAATCATGATTTTTTCCAGATCTTTAGGGGAATGATTAACAATGAGTAAACGTTCAACAAATGTGGAATGGTGCACATTGCCAGCCTTCTTTTCTAGTAAATGTGCTTTCTACCTTACTTCGATCGCCCTGCCAGTATGACCTATATGGTGAAGGGGAATTATTGCAAATCATTTTGTAAATAACTGAAATAGGAAGGGATAATTGAAATTGTTACCTGTCTGCACATGGTTTTTCAGTGAGCAGTTGTCAGCGGAGAAGATTAGATTACATTTGTGTTTCTAATAGGCGTTTATCCTTTAGAATACATTTCCTAGGAAAGGAAATATTGAGCAGGTTTTTTGGAGGTTTTCTTATTGACGATGGGATCAATTAAATTTTGATCATATTCGTTGTTAACGGCAGTGAATTTTATAACATCAATTTCTTTACGTAAATTAATCGGGGAAAGAGGCGATGATAAGGTAAGGTGAATAGCAGAATGAAAGAATGAAACGTTGTGTGCATGTGGATGGGTTGAATCAGCTAGACTAATGTTATCCGAATAGGTAGGCTTATCTACGCCCTGCTACTGAAACTGTGCGGTCATGAAAATTAAGCTCTCCATTTCTGAAGTTAAAATCTTCTGGGTTATTAGGCCGCGTCATGTTTCTTCTAATATGTTCGACGTTTCGACCCCTCTGCTGGGATCTTCCTCAGGATCTTTTAGTGTCCACTACTGCTAGAGCACCAAAAGATCCTGAGGAAGATCCCAGCAGAGGGGTCGAAACGTCGAACAATCTAGATGAAACATGACGCGGCCTAACAACCCAGAAGATTTTAAGTTCAGTGACAACGGCCACGAAATCCTGCAGAGTCTCCATTTTTGTTTTGTACTTTTTTTGTGAAACAAATTTTATCATGTTACATGTTGAATGTTGTGTAGTTGTGGTGACACAAGATGACTGCCACATGTTTTCGTAAGATAACCTTTTCTTCATTAATATAATCTGTAATCCAGTAGGTTGCCCAAAGTAAGTCTGACACAATGACATTACAGTGGACATATACCCTACTTTAAAAAAGATAGGACATTAAAGAAAGAATCCAAGTGAGACAGCATGGCCTATTTTTGTAGCTATGTTCCTCCTGACATGTATGGACTACTATAATATTAAAAAATACGCGGCAGACTTCGCCACTACTGTGATAAATCTAAAATGGTGTGAAATGCAAGATAGTTTCCTAGTTAAAAAATTACTGGCGTGGTAAACATTTTTCGTATTGTTAAACATGAAACAAAAACATATTCTTAAAAAAAGAGGCAATTGTAAGTAGCCTGTGCCTGACCAGACAACCTTCTTAGAACTAGTGTGTTATGTTTAACAATTAACTGCTTAGGTCAACGTAAACTACTGCATGAAAGGCCTACGCTGTCTTGAATGGCGCAGCCTGCCGCCCCACGTTTTTCGTAGGTGGCAGTGTATGTCTAACATACATTCAGCAAACTGCAGACTGTGAATTCATTGCTCCACAAGCTAATACTTCCCTAAACACAGTCATCCACTTCCAACACGTAATCTGATCGCAGGGGTGGAGGTCTTTGCCCCATCCACCAGGCAGCCGACTCATCACGCGTTTATGCTGAAGCCGTGTAGCTGTGCTTGTAGTCACTTACCTATCCATGCTATTATACATCACACTCTCTATTAGAGGCTGGATGCAGCTCTTATCTTATTTTAAATAGAATGCTCAGATATTTGCTTCGGTATGTCAAGAGACAATAAACCCCTGATACACCAGCTGCAACCGACCTAGAGACGAAGTAAGAACCGCCACCTCCCCCACCCCACCCCAGAGTCTGATTTTTCCATAAACAGATGGGCCCTTTCACAAGTGCGCTGCAGCTCCTTCACACGGCAGAATCAACGGGTTTTGTAATGTTTCCATCTGTATAACCTCTCTATCTCATTCTACAACTCAATGGACCCTCACACATGCCGTGGCAGAAACGTTGAATAGCAGACTTTGTTTGCTTCAGTAGACATTGGTGCCCTCTCACAGGTCCTGACACGGATACTGAATAATAGATGCTAGACGTCAGTAAATGTGAAGTGTCAACTAAACATCCTGTAGGCAAGGAATTCCGTGTATGTGCACTATAATTTGTCCATCTAACTTCCAGACGTTGTATTCAATGTGTTAAGGGACGCTCACACAGGTGAGGTGCTCCTGAAAAAATAGACTATAATCTGTGACTAACTTACCTACAGAGAGTGGATGCATTCGATATCTTACGAGCCTGCAAGATATGTGGATCACCGTCCTCCATCATCACTCCCGATCTCTTCTCCAAATAGCTTCAAACGTCACAGGATGTTGTCCTGTTGGCTGGATGGACAGAATTTGGTACCTACTAACTCGTAGACTCGTGCACATTCCGCCTTCCCCTTCCAGTCGACCCATCTGTTGATTATATACGGGCTGATTCAACAGCCCCTACAGCTGTCGTTATACACGATCCGCAATGTTATATCTCGCCTCCAAAAACCACGAGCCAGATTTTCATATGCTCTCGACCGCTAAGTGCAAACTGTCAGTCTTACAGAAAAAATGAACAAGACTTTTTTGTAGGTACTGTAATGCCGTTAAATTATGTACCGGGATATGTTTCCGCTAGATGTCGTAGTTATCGTGTTATTCACGAAAAAAGAAAAAGTGTCCATCAAACGCATCCACACTCCTACACTTGGCCCCCACTGGACAGTAGTTCTAGAATATTGTTCATGCCATTCTCTCCTACTAATGCTGAAAAATTAACGACTGCACGAATTGCTCCTCACATTCGACCGTTTCGGGTTTACGATACCGCCTTAGTCGAGCAGTTACAAATTCTAAAGCTGACGTTTGTGTAAATTTTACCTAACAATTTTCTGAATTTTAATAGCATTAAATAAACATTTACATGGTATTCCTCATGCCTTCTGACTACGAAAGCATTGTGCTTGTAAGGATCAAGTTGGGATCGACTTGTTAACGTAATTAGTTTTAGCGTAATTTTTACCAACCTCATTTTTCTTGCATTACCCTTATGGGAATGTTTAAATTGGTAATTTTAACAAAATAGCCGACTAAACTGATGGCGTAGTAGCCCAATTAACAGATATCAAAGCAGGTCGAATATCTGGATAGTTCGTGGCTCCGACTCTGAGCACTATGGGACTTAACATCTATCGTCATCAGTCCCCTAGAACTTAGAACTACTTAAACCTAACTAACGTAAGGACATCACACAACACCCAGTCATCGCGAGGCAGAGAAAATCCCTGACCCCGCCGGGAATCGAACCCGGGAACCCGGGCGCGGGAAGCGAGAACGCTACCGCACGACCACGAGCTGCGGACGATAGCTCGTGGAGTCGGAAATTTTTGTACAGTGTAGGAAGGAGTTCAAATGGTTCAAATGGCTCTAAGCACTATGGGACTAAACATCGGAGGTCATCAGTCCCCTAGACTTAGAACTACTTAAACGTAACTAACCTAAGGACATTACACACATCGATGCCCGAGGCAGGATTTGAACCTGCGACCGTAGCGGTCGCGCGGTTCCAGACTGAAGCGCCTAGAACCGCTCGGCCACAACGGCATGCGTAGGAAGGAGTGCTACAATCAACGTACTAGATATCATGACCAGTTGTGGATGAGTGTGGGTGTTGAGCCGCGTTGAGGGTCACTTTTCTACGTTTTTCTGGAATAACACAAAACCGTGGCCTCCAGCGAAAACGTATCCCATTACAAAATTTAAATACATTAAATTTCCTATGAAAAAGTTGCTGTTCTTTTTTTCTGTAGGGCAAACAGTTGCGCGTAAGGAGTGAGAGAGTATGGAAATGTCACAAGTGGTTGTTAATGCCAGATATAAAATGACAACTTGCATAAAATGACAGCGGTAGGCGCAGCTTAATCACCCAGTACAAATGGTTCAAATGGCTCTGAGTACTATGCGACTTAACATCTGAGGTCATCAGTCCCCTAGAACTTAGAACTACTTAAACCTAACTGGCCTAACGACACCACACACATCCATGCCCGAGGCACGATTCGAACCTACGACCGTAGCGGTTGCGCGGCTCCAGATTGTAGCGCCTAGAACCGCTCGGCCACCCCGGCCGGCTCACCCAGTACAGAACACACTGCACAGCTTGAATTCACTTCGGTAATACTCTGAGCTATTTGTTATTTTTGACAGAATCACTTTTTTAATATACAATGTAAGAGGTATGCGCGGTATCGGCTGCCTGCAACAGGCAAGACTTAGGAGAGTCTCTGACCAGAGAGCAGTATGTAGTTAGTTGTTGCTTGTCGCTAGTCGGCATTAGTCTTCAGTAGTCAGTAGTAGTCTGCGTGAGTCGGCAGTAGTCGGCGGTAGTCTGCGCGTGTCTGCGCGTGTCGGCAGTCTGCTCTGGTCGGGACTCTGGATGATGAGTATTATTGTAGAAGGTAAAGAAGCAGCCTTGCGCATATCTAGTAATGTATGTTAACTGTCATCCAATTTCTTTTCAAAAAATTCCCCAATAATAATTTTTATAATATAAAGTAATTTTTTTTAAAAAAAAGCATTCATTTCAATTTAAAGATTTTATCCAATGCATGATCATTCCTTTCACGAACCACAAAGCATGGGCCAGCATTGCACGGAGCTGTGCCGAAAATTTTTTTAGGTAAGAGCAGATATATTCGCAGTTTTTATTGAGGTAAGAATTTTTGCTTTTTTTATTCAGAATACAGGACCGTGGCGCAGCGCTGCTGTCGTCATAAAATTTACCAGGTTACTGAATTTTTTATTATTTTTGGGTTTAGGAATTTTTCTGTTTCGAGCTTACATTCAATGAGAACGTGAATGCATTTCTGCACGAAGATAATAAATGGGAACCAATTTTGTTCAGAGGTTACATTCGATTATTAATATTTACTTCCATTTCATTATATTTTGTGGGGAGGTTACAACAATCATAACTGGTTCGGCCTTCAAAGGCCGTGTTCACACGCTATAAGCGGCACTGAAGGCTGGACTCAAATATGATTCCACCATAAAAATGTGAACTGTGTCAAAAATAAAAAATAATACCTTACAATACGTCAGTCACCATCTCCACAAACGGAATGTCGGTTTCTCCAGTATTACTGATTGCCAGCCACTATGAAAGCTTCCTGGAGAGGATGGTGAGGGCTGTGGAGGTCCTCATCTGGATGACGACATTGCAAGTATGTATTTAAAACATTTTGTGTGCCTGTGTTTGTTCATGTACGGGTGCAAGCTAGCACCGAGTTGACTGGTGGGGGTGTGCCTAAAGAGACACTGGGGCGGTCGGCCACGTGAGCTGGTTGTGCTGCAACAGTACGCTATCGGCGCACGGTGCTTGGGGCACAATGTGAGTCATGTGGCGCCAGTATAGGCTCAACAGGAGGATGGCAGCAGACCGGCGGCAGCCTATGGAAGACTAATGCTGTAACCAGTTGTTGTGGCCTCGGGGACATGAGGGTGCCGATGGGATGAGCCAGGCACCAGGCAGCAGCTGCAGAGAACATGGTGGCAGCACAGTCAAGACATGAAAGTGCCAGAGAAATGCCTTGGGAGGTCGACAGACGCCTCGTCACTAGCTTTAGGAGGACCCCAAAGCATTGGGACACGCAAGGAATAAAGGCTGACAATAACTGTGGGTGTTTGGCAGAAGGTGCAGCTGTTGAGGATAGCTGCCAAGCAGACGGGGAGGCGGACGAGGCAAGGAGTAGACATGGAAAAACAGGACACATGCAGGGCCATCATGGATACAGGAGAACCACGCCGCCGAGGGCGACGAGATCACGCTGGCTATGCGATGAAACTTTCAAGACAGGATATCAGAAGGTGCAGGGAAGTCCATGAGCGCCATGACATGAATGCGATGAAAGACGTCAAGGCAGGCTGAATGCGCACCACGGAGGTGCCTGTCTGAAAAGAAGGCGAGAACATGAGATGGGCCAGTATCACGTAGAGAAGAAAGGGCGTCCAGAAAGAGAAGAAGAGCGCTGGGGACAGCTCTGGATCATCGACTACAGGCAGAAAAAATGGTGTCACGATGGGAGAGAGTGGTTTCCAGCTGGTGAGAGAGTGGCAGTCCGCTAGTGGCCAGACACATCTATTGACGACGTGGGACACAGTTAAAGGAGCGGGGAAAGAATGCCTCCATACCTGTCAGCCACTCTCACTTCGACTCTTTCCTCTGTCGATGTCGGAGACGTCAGCTCTGTTTACTTAATATGGCACCCAGTACACCTGAAAATCACCTACATTTTTAATCATGTTTTCCTCCTACTGTACGGTATCCGCATAAAAACAACAATTTTTTATTTGGTATCCTTCCTATTGGTTCAGTTATATGGTTCAGACTGTAGAATAAGCACAAATATTCCAACAACCGGCTAGCAAAAATAAACTCTACCGTAGGAATAGCACATGTAAATTACCCACACTAGCCGAGGATTCTAAATATCGGCTTTCTATTCCAAGGTCTTCATCTCCAGTAGCTTTGGTGGTTAATGTTCTGTTCCACTCTTTGTTCTTTTTCCCCTCCTGAAATAATTAAAGTTAATAACCTGCAGAGGTTTATACAAAATATCACGTTAATATCATAGCCCCAACTGGCTAAACCGAGCTAGGTGGCGCAGTGGTTAGCACACTGGACTCGCATTCTGGAGGACGATGGTTCAATCCTGTGTCCGGCCATCCTGATTTAGGTTTTCCGTGATTTCCCTAAATCGCTTCAGGCAAATGCCGGGATGGTTTCTTTGAAAGGGCACGGCCGACTTCCTTCCCCGTCCTTCCCTAACCCGATGAGACCGATGACCTCGCTGTTTGGTCTCTTCCCCAAAAATAACCCAACCCAACTGGCTAAGCTGTAATGACTGTGCATTTCTGTAACGATTTTATGAAACAAAAACATATAATGCATTCAAAAATATTATTTTGTTTGTTCCCTTTTACATCTCTCACAGCAAAATTTAATACGAAGATGTTCATAAATTTGCGATTCTCCGTCCAGATCAAAATGTTTATATCAATAACCATACTTATTTATAAGTGCATCATTGTGAAACACTTGAGGTAATTTGTAAAATCTGCTTAGAATTTTAGTCAAAAACAGCATCAGTTATGAGACTATCATTCTGCAGCGGAGTGTGCGCTGATATGAAACTTCCTGTCAGATTAAAACTGTGTGCCGCACCGAGATTCGAACTCCGGACCTTTGCCTTTTGCGAGCAAGTGTTCTACCAAGTGAGCTATCCAAGCACGACTCATGACTTCCCCGCCCCCCCCCCCCCACACACACACACACAACTTTAATTCGGCCAGTACCTCGTCTCCTACCTTCCAAACTTCACAGAAGCTCTTCTGCGAACCTTGCAGAACTAGCACCACTCCTGGAAGAAAGGATATTGCGGAGACATTGCATATCAGCGCACACTCCACTGCAGAGTGAAAATCTCATTCTGGAAACATCCCCCAGGCTGTAGGTAAGCCATGTCTCCGCAATATCCTTTCTTCCAGGAGTGCTAGTTCTGCAAGGTTCGCAGAAGAAGTTTGGAAGGTAGGAGACGAAGTACTGGCGGAATTAAAGTTGTGAGGGCGGGTCGTAAGTTGTCCTTGGGTAGCTCAGTTGGTATAGCACTTTCCCGAGTACGAGTCTCGGTCCGGCACACAGTTTTAATCTGCCAGGAAGTTTCTTAACAGCATCAGTTGTTTAGTAAACAAGTAATAGTCAACGGCGTTCAAAATCATGACATACCTTCTATAGGGTTTTTATAAATTTCAGGAAGCAGCTTACACATACTGTTAGATATAAGCAACTTCAACAAGTAATAAGCATTAAGACTCTCTCTCTCTCTCTCTCTCTCTCCCCTCAAATCCACAATTTTGTAGTCACCGTATCGTGACATATTTTGGAATAATTTGTTCCAGAATACACTCTAAGAGAGAGAGAGAGAGAGAGAGAGAGAGAGAGAGAGAGAGAGAGAGTGAGAGAGAGAGAGAGAAAGAAAGAAAGAAAGAGAGATTCTATGAAGGAATTATCCGAATGGGACGGACATCGATAGATGTGATATATACTTGCAGACAGATTACGATTTCTGAAAAACTGAATGATCTATTCAAGATAGAGAGCTTCACAAACTGAGCAAGTCTGTTCCGAATTGGTCCAACGCTGACCATTATCTACATCTCCATAGATACTCTGCAAACCACGATACGGTGCGTGACGGAGGGTGTCATGTACCACTACTATTCATTTCCTTTTCTGTTCCACTCGCAAACAGAGCGAGAGAAAAACGAGTGTCTATATGCCTCTGTATGAGACAGCCCAATGTTGTATCTTCGTAATCCTTACGCTCAATATATGTTGGCGGCAGTAGACTCGCTCGGCAGTCAGCTACAAATGCCGTTTCTATACATTTTCTCAACAGTGTTTCTCGATTTCAGTAAGAAAATATGGATCAATCTGGTGGAGTTAGAGCGCAAAACTCTGCAACGAAGAAATCATCACTCTACTTTACAGCATATGCAATGCATCAGTGTGGATAAATATGTTCGAACCAGCTATGCCACATGTATGCACAGAATTACGTTCTTATTTAAGCACATCCATATATCTGCAAGCAGGTTTTCGGCTTGTCACTGATTGATACACTTGTTGTATGTCCTCCTTAGATATATCATGTCAAATTCTGTCCAATTTTGGCGTTACATTGTCAAAATGCTGAGCTGGTTGAGGGCCCTGCGCATAACGCTATAAACGTTCTCAGTTGGGGAGAGACCGGGCGACCTTGCTGGTCAGGGTAGTGTTTGGCAAGCATGAAAACAGTAGAAACTTTGGCCTTGTATAGACCAGCATTATCTTGCTGAAATGTAAACCCAGTATGGTTTACCATGAAGGTCAAAAAACAGGGTATAGAACACCGTCGGCGCTCCGGTGTGCTGTAAGGGTGCCGTAGATGACAACCAAACGGGTCTTGCTATGAAAATAAACGGCCTCTCAGACCATCAGTCCTGGTTCTCTGGTCTTACGGCGGGCGCGGTCGGGTTGGTATCCCACCGCGTCTCCAGACACGTCTTCGGCCGGAATCTCATTGACTGGAATAGAATTGTCTTCAGTGATGAGTCCCGCTTCGAACTGGCGCCGTGGACAGTCGTGGGGTACCAACCTGACTGTTACCCAGCATACGGCCCAACAACCAAGACACCTTTTTCGATTCAGCGGACGTTTGACTAATCGTTCGAAGAGTTTAATGACGTTATCCGTATTTGGTCATATAAATGTATCAACTTTTGGAAATTTGTGTCCGACCAGAACCCGAACCCGGATTTCCTGCTTTATGCTGTGGTCATCTTAAGCCTCTCAGACACCTGAGCACGCTCCCTCACTGATCCAAATTTCCACTCTGTTACCCTCTCTACTGATGTAATGATACCCACCCGCAACCGCTTACTTACATGATTCCCATAAGATATCAGACATGGTGCGAATCCACACTGAAAGAAAGAATCGCTGGTATTCGTCACCGTATTGTACTGATTTCAGTGAGAAAATACTGGTTAACCTGGTCGAATTATCGAGTGAAACTTTGCAACGAAAAAATCACCCTCTAGTTCACCGCATATGCTATGCATCAATGTGGGTAAATACACTCCTGGAAATGGAAAAAAGAACACATTGACACCGGTGTGTCAGACCCACCATACTTGCTCCGGACACTGCGAGAGGGCTGTACAAGCAATGATCACACGCACGGCACAGCGGACACACCAGGAACCGCAGTGTTGGCCGTCGAATGGCGCTAGCTGCGCAGCATTTGTGCACCGCCGCCGTCAGTGTCAGCCAGTTTGCCGTGGCATACGGAGCTCCATCGCAGTCTTTAACACTGGTAGCATGCCGCGACAGCGTGGACGTGAACCGTATGTGCAGTTGACGGACTTTGAGCGAGGGCGTATAGTGGGCATGCGGGAGGCCGGGTGGACGTACCGCCGAATCGCTCAACACGTGGGGCGTGAGGTCTCCACAGTACATCGATGTTGTCGCCAGTGGTCGGCGGAAGGTGCACGTGCCCGTCGACCTGGGACCGGACCGCAGCGACGCACGGATGCACGCCAAGACCGTAGGATCCTACGCAGTGCCGTAGGGGACCGCACCGCCACTTCCCAGCAAATTAGGGACACTGTTGCTCCTGGGGTATCGGCGAGGACCATTCGCAACCGTCTCCATGAAGCTGGGCTACGGTCCCGCACACCGTTAGGCCGTCTTCCGCTCACGCCCCAACATCGTGCAGCCCGCCTCCAGTGGTGTCGCGACAGGCGTGAATGGAGGGACGAATGGAGACGTGTCGTCTTCAGCGATGAGAGTCGCTTCTGCCTTGGTGCCAATGATGGTCGTATGCGTGTTTGGCGCCGTGCAGGTGAGCGCCACAATCAGGACTGCATACGACCGAGGCACACAGGGCCAACACCCGGCATCATGGTGTGGGGAGCGATCTCCTACACTGGCCGTACACCACTGGTGATCGTCGAGGGGACACTGAATAGTGCACGGTACATCCAAACCGTCATCGAACCCATCGTTCTACCATTCCTAGACCGGCAAGGGAACTTGCTGTTCCAACAGGACAATGCACGTCCGCATGTATCCCGTGCCACCCAACGTGCTCTAGAAGGTGTAAGTCAACTACCCTGGCCAGCAAGATCTCCGGATCTGTCCCCCATTGAGCATGTTTGGGACTGGATGAAGCGTCGTCTCACGCGGTCTGCACGTCTAGCACGAACGCTGGTCCAACTGAGGCGCCAGGTGGAAATGGCATGGCAAGCCGTTCGACAGGACTACATCCAGCATCTCTACGATCGTCTCCATGGGAGAATAGCAGCCTGCATTGCTGCGAAAGGTGGATATACACTGTACTAGTGCCGACATTGTGCATGCTCTGTTGCCTGTGTCTATGTGCCTGTGGTTCTGTCAGTGTGATCATGTGATGTATCTGACCCCAGGAATGTGTCAATAAAGTTTCCCCTTCCTGGGACAATGAATTCACGGTGTTCTTATTTCAATTTCCAGGAGTGTATATGCAGAGAACTACATTCTTATTTAAGCACGTTTGTATATCAAAATACATGAAAGAGTTTGTAATTGAAAAAAAAGTTTAAAAGCCACATATATCTTGTTTTTTCTCTCTATAAAATCCCTTGTATGCTGAAGCAGACATATAGTCATCACCATAGCTGAGTGGACGAGACAGCCTTGACAGAAGGACGTCATAGTCCTCACTGTTCCTGCAATTCTAATGAAAACGCGATGAAGAAGAATGAAACACTCGTTCCCAATAATATATGAGTCATGATAGTAGGTCCATCAGACTGAATCGAGACGAATACTATTTTGTCATTACTAATACATCCTGATTTGATTCGCTCTGAGCATCTGTTGTATTTTCAATAACATTATTTGAGCCCAAATACCAGCTGTACACCAGATATTGTCTGCCACTGATGGTGTAACACGTGACATTCAATGCAATCAGTGATACTCCACTATCAGAAGGAGTGCAGCTGAACTTTGTGTTTATATATGACGATGTTGCTGTGGCAATCCAGAAATATGGAAATATTTCTGTTTTGGCCATCAAATGGTAGATAACATTTTCTACGATTCTAATGCTCTTGGTGAGGGATAATAAAAACCTTATTATCAGTTTCAAACAAGATAATATGATTTTTAAAACACATTTATCAATCACTTGAAGGACTGATGCGATATTCAGTGAATTTATAACCGTATACGTAGAATGTTGGAATCACGTGCAGTATTGGTTTCTGGTTGTAGATAAAACAATAAAATGGACTGATGAGCGGTGTAGACGAAATTTCCGGGTGTTTCTGTTTAAAAGAACCCGTGTAAGACGTGTATATTTCTATTGTCTATTGTCAAACTACAATTTATGAAAGATGTTTATATTTTATTAATAGGATTAAGTAGGAATAATTAGTATTTGTCATGTTGGAAATAAGTGTGGTAGCAGGGAATGTCTGCACCAAAGTAATGTTGGCAAGAGAGACCGCACATTGATATAATTTTAAAAAGGGAGGGAGAGACCGCGTATGGATACATTTTAAGAAAAGAGCGGCAAAGACCGCGCATTGATACATTTTGTAATCGTAGCAGGGATTGTATGCACCAGAAAGCATTGTTGGCAGGAGAGACCGCACTTTAGCGTTCGTAGGAAGTCAGGAGTAAGGGAGATGTGAAGCGAGTCGGTAGCAGGCCTGAAGCGAGAGGTTGAGAGGAGCAGTGTGCCTGCCAGCCACCAGCTATGATTTACAAGAGATTATAAACGGATGTACAGAGACATCAACTAACTATTATCATAAGAGGAACTAATATTATTGAATTATTTTCTTTTCGAAACTCAAGACTACTGAAGGTATGTTTGCGCAATGCTAGTTGTAAGATTATTGTAAAAAGTAAGTCCCATTTGAACGTTTGTGAAATCATTTCATTACCAACAGTAAATATTTGAAGCGTTTTCAGAATATAATTAATTTTTGCCAGCAATGTTGCATTACTGATTATAATCCATCCCGAAAACCATAAACGTAAAATTTTATTGTTGTCAAGAAAAAGTGTAACTATGAATTACGTAACTTCAGTCAAATTAATTAAAGAATAACGTCAGCTTTGTTATTAAAGAATCACGTCAACTTTTCTAATAAACACAGCCACTTATTATGACAGCCCACCACCAGTTAATAGAGTATAGTAAACCAGAGTAAGTACATTCATGTCGCAGTTCGATGTAGCAGTCAGGTGGCGATCCAGTAACAGTAAAAAAGGTAAGGAACAGTTTTGGGTTATTGCAGATAACGACTGAGAGCCACGACGACGACACATTCTACGTTTCGTCGAAATAAACAGAAAATCACTTTTAATAATCAGCAATTAAATTTGTATGCGAAGATTGAGAAAGAGAATAAATTTCAAAGGGAAGATTTCATTTGTTATTATTAAGCAAGAGATAGAAATCCTAAGGAAAGGTTTCATAGGTTATTGTAGAAGGGAAGGTTGCGTAAAAAAAGGAGATATAGAGGAGACGGGGAGGTTTCACTTTTTTTTTTTTTTCGAGCAGAACGGTCTAACTATAAACCTCCGAATATCTGAATTTGGAGAAGCCTCAATAAAATTTCTAGGTCATATGATTCCACAAACAGGTATTGCACCAGACTCCGACAAATTGCAATCATTGAAAGATATCGTCGTGCCAACAAATAAAAAGGAACTTCGGAGCTTTCTAGGCCTTATTAATTATTTTAGAAAATTCATTCATTATAAAGCATTAGACACACCCTTGCTATACCAGCTCACAAGTAAAAACACAATTTGGTCATGGAATGAAGACGTTGAAGCTGAATTCGAGAATTTGAAAGAAGCGTTACTAAGGGCATCTTTGTTATCGCATCCTGACCCAACACAACACTTTTCCATTTCAACAGATAGTTCAACTACAGCACTAGGAGAACATATTTTCCAGGAAGTAGAGGAGGACGGTAAGACAATCGTTAAACAAAGCGCGTTTGCAAGCAGGATACTTTCTCCAGCAGAGCGCAATTACTCTGTAACAGAATTAGAGACGCTATGCGTAGTATGGGCATTTAAGAGATTCCGTCATTATCTATATGAAAGACACACCACAGTATATACCGATCACCGGGCAATCCAGTTTTTATTATCAGAAAAACTTACGCATGATAGATTAAGCCGTTGGAAATTATATCTTCAAGAGTTCGACTTAACTATTGTACACATTCCAGGCACGCAGAATATTGTTGCCGACACACTATCGAGATCTATTCACCATAAACGACTAGAGAAAGAAAATACTTTCTGCCACAACAACCATAGTATTATGTATATCAAACAAGTAGCTTTCGAAAACTTTATATCATCAGCATTACAGGACATAGAGAGAGAACAGCAGAAAGATGAAAGACTAAAAGAGATTGTAACGCTTTGGCGAAACAAGAGCAACGCAAAAATCAGACATAATTACACTATACATCAAAATATTCTGGTTATTCACTCATACCCAGACGGCAACAATTGGCTTTTATGCATTCCAGAAGGGATCAGAGACAAATTGATATGATATACGCACCTAAGCTATGCACATTACGGAGCTAGGAAATGCTTTCTAATTCTTCGACAAAATTATCACTTCAACAATATGGAAAATCACATTCGCAAAGTTATAGCATCGTGCAAGATACGTCAGAAAGCTAAATCATCAACAGTATCACATATTCCACCACTGTATCCCATCATACCGGTTAAGTTAAGACACATGGCAGCAGTAGATCTTTTCGGTCAAATCCCCAGAACAAGTAAAGGTTATAGTTATATTCTAGTAGCCATAGAACTGACATCCAAATTTGAAACATTTTCTCCACTAAGGAAAGCAACAGCTAGATCTGTATCAAGAGCATTTGTAAGAGATTTTCTATCAGTAGTAGGACATGTACAGAAGGTTATTTCAGTTAACGGACCACAGTTTAGGTCAGACATATGGAAACAAATGTTAGAGAGTAAGAACAGAACACCAATTTACGTATCAAGATATCACAGTTCTTCTAATCCGTCAGCAAGAATAATGAAAGAGATCGGGAAACTTTGTAGAATTTATTGCCACAGAAAGCATACAACGTGGGACGAATACATTTCACAGTTTCTGGAAGTAATAAATGCAATACCTAATGAGTCAACGATGCTCTCACCAACTGTAATACTGACGAATAAGGACCCACCGAACAACTCACTGAAATGATTACTTTTCCAAAGAAGCGTAGACTTCGTCATTGTGAGATGATAGACATGGCACTAGCGAACATTAAACGAGCTGCAGATCGTCGGAAGAGACAGCAGAAGCAGGTAAGTGGATTACGCAAGTACGAGATTGGCGATAAGGTACTAGTCCGTACTCATTATCTATCACATAAAGGGAAGAACCGATGCTAAAAATTTGAACTTCTATAGGCAGGACCGTACAGAATTCGAAATATTCCGCACGCTAATGTAGTACACATTGAGACACTCAGAAAAAAACAATCGAGAGGAAACCATCATATGTCAAACATAAAGAAATGCTTAAAATAGAAAAATCTTCTTACAGGGATACATATAGACAGAGTATAACAATGAGCTTTTTGACACATTCCAGCAAGCCCGAATACAGTGAGCTACTAATGGGTTATTTACGTGCACAACAGTTCACCTCGATTCGACCGCAGATAAATACACTGAACATCAATAGCAGTCTTAGAAGCGTTCTCGTAGGACATTTATTTCACATTATGTAAGGTACGTCAAGCAATTAACAGGACTACTTTAAATGTAAATGTATAACATGTACAAATGATTTTAATACAGTAGTAGCAATTAGATGTAGTCTTTAAACCGTGCAAGCAGCATTGTTGTCATAGTTCCCCAAAATAAACGTAGTTTTAATTATGATATAAGTATTGAATATGGAGAAATGTGGATAAATGCTTTACGGGTCATGCCGAGAGCTGACGCGATTTTCCAGATGCAGAGAGATGTTGAAGTCATGTCGTGCGCTGACGATTATTAACCATGAATATTTTGTTATAGGTAATACAGAGAGATATTGAAGTCATGCCGTGCGCTGATGATTATTAACAATGAATATTTTATTATAGGCTATGCAGAGAGATGACACGAGATACAAAGGAGAGAGGAGAATGAAGATGTTAGTATGTAAGGAATATAATTTAGTAATGGTTTATTTTGATAACAGGTGACACAGCGCAGCGCAGCACTACGGATGGAGAAACCACATTAAATTGCTTACTACATGTACTTTGTTATTTGAAAAATTTTTTCTGCATTGAACATGGTATCTTTTACATCAGATACATACATAAGAAAAACAGATCACACCAAATGTCAGCATACCGATTCGCATTCTACGTAAAATAAAAATGTTTTCTCTTAAATAACAATGACGATGTGTGCTACACAACTCAAACATAATGTATAGTCGACTGAAAATATGACCCGTAACTGACGACCACATTACCGAACATACTGAAGTCACAGAAAGTGACATAGTTTGTCAAAATGTACTTTCATATTTCAAAAACTGTGAATTCACAACCTGTGAAGTAATATAACAGTGTCTTTACGTAATTATTTGTATGAGCACCACATTGTGATTTATTTAGTCACAGAAAGTGACTTGTCTATTTTATTTAAAATGTTGATGCCTAAATGTACTACTAAATTCCACTTACAGAAATATTTGTTTATGTTATTGACTGTCACGTAATGTAATATGTATTGTAGGCTGAATTCACTACAGATGGAAAATGTGTTTTTTACGTAATTGTTTAAAACTATAAACTTTTTCTACAGTCACACATGGTGACATATTTTGTCCTTTTAAATGTACAATAAGAATACGGTAAAGATAATTTTTATGAGCACAGAGGAAAGAGATGATGTTAAATTTGGTAATAACGGTATCAACCACATCCGTGAGCCTTTTGACAAAATGATTATACCTGTACCTTAATTCCTGTGCATCCCCATGGTTATGGAGCACAAACAAAGTGATTAGTGACCAATGTTACTTCAATCTACGATGTTTTCTGTGAGGTGTCGGCATACCAAGAAGCACACCATAGTCATGATGTACGTCAATAGGTGCTTGCATACCAAGATGCACACCATCACTACTAATGAACAATTGGAGTTGGAACTTGTACCTGATGTAGCTGCGGCAACTCAGGCAATTCGACGGTTAACTTAGTGTTTGGTTACACTAAAACTATGGATCAAAGAGACGACGGAATCACATGGCGAAACCTGGTGTTGTGCTATGTGAGGGAAAGAAACGGACTTTTGAGTCATTCACAGACAGTTGCCAGTGGTTTGACCATGCTATACAATGCCTTTTTTTTCCCTTCCTTGAATATGGTACTAATAGATGCCAATTTTACCAGAAAAAAAATTATAATGAAACATGAACTATGTTCTAATTTTTGCCATCCATTACTATTAGAAATATAAATAACTTTTACTACCTGATGTACACTTCCAACTTACTGACTCATATTATTTGTATATTTTGATGTATACTATTTTGAATATTCTCTTTGTTAGACTTACGAAAACTAATTCTTATGACAGTATATGTATGTGCTTTGTTGAAAGAGATATTCGATAATTAACTTACTTATTACTACACATATTTCTATAATCAAATTTTCTCCTTACGTCAAGTCCAAATGACTTAACGGCGTAGGAAAATTTTAAGGAAACCCAGTGGAGGTTTATGTAAGACGTGTATATTTCTATTGTCCATTGTCAAACCACAATTTATGAAAGATGTTTATATTTTATTAATAGGATTAAGTAGGAATAATTAATATTTGTCATGTTGGAAATAACTGTGGTAGCAGGGAATGTCTGCACCAAAGTATTGTTGACAAGAGAGACCGCACATTGATATAATTTTAAAAAGGGCGGGAGAAACCGCGTATGAATACATTTTAAGAAAAGAGCGGCAAAGACCGCGTATTGATACATTTTGTAATGGTAGCAGGGATTGTCTACACCAGAAAGCATTGTTGGCAGGAGAGACCGCACTTTAGCGTTCGTAGAAAGTCAGTAGTAAGCGAGATGTGAAGCGAGTTGGTAGCAGGTCTGAAGCGAGAGGTTGAGAGGAGCAGTGTGCCTGCCAGCCACCAGCTATGATTTACAAGAGATTATAAACGGATGTACAGAGACATCAACTAACTATTATCATAAGAGGAACTAATATTATTGAATTATTTTCTTTTCGAAACTCAAGACTACTGAAGGTATGTTTGCGCAATGCTAGTTGTAAGATTATTGTAAAAAGTAAGCCCCATTTGAACGTTTGTGGAATCATTTCATTACCAACAGTAAATATTTGAAGCGTTTTCAGAATATAATTAATTTTTGCCAGCAATGTTGCATTACTGATTATAATCCATCCCAAAAACCATCAATGTAAAACACTTATTATGACAGCCCACCACCAGTTAATAGAGTATAGTAAACCAGAGTAAGTATATTCATGTCGCAGTTCGATGTAGCAGTCAGATGGCGATCCAGTAACAGTAAAAAAGGTAAGGAACAATTTTGGGTTATTGCAGATAACGACTGAGGGCCACGACGACGACACATTCTATGTTTCGTCGAAATAATCAGAAAATCGCTTTTAATAAGCAGCAATTAAATTTGTATGCGAAGATTGAGAAAGAGAATAAATTTCAAAGGGAAGATTTCATTTGTTATTATTAAGCAAGAGATAGAAATCCTAAGGAAAGGTATCATAGGTTATTGTAGATTGGAAGGTTGCGTAAAAAAAAAAGAGAGATATAGAGGAGACGGGAAGGTTTCACTTTTTTTTCTGGCAAAATTTAATTATATTCTGAAAAAGCTTCAAATATTTACTGTTGGTAATGAAATGATTTTACAAACGTTCAAATGGGACTTACTTTTTACAATAATCTTACAACTAGCATTGCGCAAACATACCTTCTGTAGTCTTGAGTTTCGCAAAGAAAATAATTCAATAATATTAGTTTCTCTTATGATAATAGTAAGTTGATGTCTCTCTGCATCCGTTTATAATCTCTTGTAAATCATAGCTGGTGGCTGGCAGGCACACTGCTCCTCTCAACCTCTCGCTTCAGGCCTGCTACCAACTCGCTTCACATCTCGCTTACTACTGACTTCCTACGAACGCTGAAGTGCGGTCTCTCCTGCCAACAATGCTTTCTGGTGCATACAATCCCTGCTACGATTACAAAATGTATTAATGCGCGGTCTTTCCCGCTCTTTTCTTAAAATTTATCCATACGCGGCCTCTCCCTCCCTTTTTAAAATTATATCAATGTGCGGTCTCTCTTGCCAACAATACTTTGGTGCAGACATTCCCTGCTACCACAGTTATTTCCAACATGAAAAATACTATTTATTCCTACTAATAAAATACGACGGCAGTTCAATAAGTAATGCAACACATTTTTTTTTCTCGGCCAATTTTGGTTGAAAAAACCGGAAATTTCTTGTGGAATATTTTCAAACATTCCCGTTTCGTCTCGTATAGTTTCATTGACTTCCGACAGGTGGCAGCGCTGTACGTAGCTGTTAAAATGGCGTCTCTAATGGATGTGCGTTGCAAACAACGGGCAGTGATCGAGTTTCTTTTGGCGGAAAACCAGGGCATCTCAGATATTCATAGGCGCTTGCAGAATGTCTACGGAGATCTGGCAGTGGACAAAAGCACGGTGAGTCGTTGGGCAAAGCGTGTGTCATCATCGCCGCAAGGTCAAGCAAGACTGTCTGATCTCCCGCGTGCGGGCCGGCCGTGCACAGCTGTGACTCCTGCAATGGCGAAGCGTGCGAACACACTCGTTCGAGATGATCGACGGATCACCATCAAACAACTCAGTGCTCTACTTGACATCTCTGTTGGTAGTGCTGTCACAATTGTTCACCAGTTGGGATATTCAAAGGTTTGTTCCCGCTGGGTCCCTCGTTGTCTAACCGAACACCATAAAGAGCAAAGGAGAACCATCTGTGCGGAATTGCTTGCTCGTCATGTGGCTGAGGGTGACAATTTCTTGTCAGAGATTGTTACAGGCGATGAAACATGGGTTCATCACTTCGAACCTGAAACAAAACGGCAATCAACGGAGTGGCGCCACACCCACTCCCCTACCAAGAAAAAGTTTAAAGCCATACCCTCAGCCGGTAAAGTCATGGTTACAGTCTTCTGGGACGCTGAAGGGGTTATTCTGTTCGATGTCCTTCCCCATGGACAAAACTCAACTCTGAAGTGTATTGTGCTACTCTTCAGAAATTGAAGAAACGACTTCAGCGTGTTCGTAGGCACAAAAATCTGAACGAACTTCTCCTTCTTCATGACAACGCAAGACCTCACACAAGTCTTCGCACCCGAGAGGAGCTCACAAAACTTCAGTGGACTGTTCTTCCTCATGCACCCTACAGCCCCGATCTCGCACCGTCGGATTTCCATATGTTTGGCCCAATGAAGGACGCAATCCGTGGGACGCACTACGCGGATGATGAAGAAGTTATTGATGCAGTACGACGTTGGCTCCGACATCGACCAGTGGAATGGTACCGTGCAGGCATACAGGCCCTCATTTCAAGGTGGCGTAAGGCCGTAGCATTGAATGGAGATTACGCTGAAAAATAGTGTTGTGTAGCTAAAAGATTGGGGAATAACCTGGTGTATTTCAATGCTGAATAAAAAAAAAACCTGTTTCAGAAAAAAAATGTGTTGCATTACTTATTGAACTGCCCTCGTATAAACATCTTCCATAAATTGTGGTTTTAAAATAGACAATAGAAATATACACGTCTTACACCCGTAACTGGCTCAGTGAATTTCAGATCGTGAACAAATTTGCTTGCATGTCATGCACACATTCTGAAAGTATGGTCCACACGCCAAACACATGTTTGTAAGATTATATAAATATTGAAGCAATTAACGGAAGTCTAAACACAAA
Organism: Schistocerca nitens; assembly: GCF_023898315.1. Classification (NCBI taxonomy): domain Eukaryota; kingdom Metazoa; phylum Arthropoda; class Insecta; order Orthoptera; family Acrididae; genus Schistocerca; species Schistocerca nitens. Next base: position 790,916,034 of record NC_064618.1, on the reverse strand, counting down.
ATTCACTAAATTGGATAGTCTTACCAACGCAATAGCTGTCGTAGGTGAGACGTATGAATCCCCAGTGGAGCAGCTGAACGGAAAAATCCATCGACGTGAACCATATGCTGAGGGAAAATTGAAGCAATCAAGGGAAATTTCAATACAAAATTAATTTTAATAGGTAGATTTATCGTGACAACAGCTATAAAAGTTGAGTTGCACAGATCTCAGATAGGACATCTGTATGAAGGAATCCATCGACAAGAAGCTAAGATAGTTAAAAAACAAAAAAATTCACCACCACTAACAGTACAAGAGCGTATAAGTTTCATACTATCTCAAAGCCTGTTTAGCATGCATCAGCACGTCGACAAAAGTTTAGAGGTGCAGAAGGCTTTTTGCCAGAAATTACGATTGCTAATACTAGGACCACTGGAACGAGAGCATTCTCTCTACAACATTACGATACTAGCGTAACTTCCTATTATTTCTCTGCTGGACAGTTTTATATGGACTCTGCCCAGCAGCTCACCAGCCAGTGCGAGTTCCAGACTCAACGCTCAAAATAGTCTACGAGAATATTCAGCAGAGTAACATACGTCCGTCGGAGGTTTAACGGTCTAAGCAGTTGTGGCCTCAGAGAATGAGGATGTGGATGGGTCCAGCCAGGCAGCAGCAGCTGGAGAGACGTGGTGGCAGCCGAGTAAATACATGACAGTGCTAGTGAAATGTCTCGAGAGGTCGACAGACGCCTCCTCACCAGCTTCAGGAGCCCTGGCGCTGGGCCGCGCGAGGAAGGAAGGCTTGCAATGACTGTGGGCGTTTGGCAGAAGGTGCAAGCAGCATAGGGTTCAGCTGGTGAAGCTAGCTGCCAGGCAGACGAGGAGGTGGACGAGGCGAGGAGTGGACATGGAAAAACTACACACATGCAGGGCCATCATCGAGACAGTACAACCACGCCACCAAAGGCGACGGGACCAGGCGTGGCCATGCGGCTAAACTTCCGAAACTGGAGATGAGATGGGGCAGGGAAGTCCGTGAGGCCCTAGAGATGAAGGCAATGAAATAAGTCGAGGGGCAGTGACCAGGTTAGGGTGGTGCCGGGCAGTGTTCCACAGAAGGCTGAATGTGAGTCACGGAGGTGCCTGTCGGAAAAGAAGACGGGAACATGAAATGGGCGAGAACCACATAGAGAAGGAAGGACGCTTGGGATGAGAAGAATGGCGCTGGGGATAGCTCGGAAGCAACGACTGCATGCAGAAAGTAACGTGGCACAAAGGGAGACTCGCCAGGAGGTGACAGGCCCAGAGCAGTGGAAGCAGAAAGGTGATGAGCGGCGCCACGGCACCACTCTTTTTTTCTTTTTTTGGAGTCATCTGCCTTCTGACAGGTTTGATACGGCCCTCCATTGAATTCCTCCCCTGTGCCAGCCTCTTCATATCAGAGTAGGACTTGCAACCTACATCCCCAATTATTTGCTGGATGTATTCCAGTCTCCGTTTTCCTCTACAGTTTTTGCCCTCTACAGCTCCCTCTAGTACTTTGGAAGCCATTCCCCGATATCTTAATAGATGTCCTGTCATCCTGTCCCTTCCCCCTTGCACTACTATTGGAAGGAGAAGAGGAGTCCATTGAGTGGGTGTGAGCTGATAGGACCATGAAGTGCAACGGAGGGTCAGATGGTTACCGGCGTCAACTGAGTGGGCTGTGGAGGGGCCAGCTGTAGAGACCCAGCGTCAAATGAGTGGGTTGCGGAGGGGCCAGCTGTAGAGATCCAGCTGCACTGAAGCTAGTGGCGCTGGAGCTGGAGGCTCTACAGCTGGAAGCGGCGCACTAGATGGCACCACATGGGAGGCGCCACATGGGAGGCGCCAGATTGGGAGACGCCAAATAGGAAATCGCCAGATAGAAAGGCATGAGTGCAGAAGGCACATGAACAGGAGACGCCAGAGCGGGTGGTGCCAGGTGGCTGGTCAGAGGAGGCAAGGTTGGAGCCGAGTGGGCTAGAGGGGTCAGAGGCGGATGGGCTGCAGTCAGTCTGAAGAGAAACATCAGGAAGAACAAAAATGTGAAGGAATCAGTTCAGTGTAGAAACGAATGTGTTCCAAGAATCCAAGGCATTGTCGAGCTCCAGAGGAAGTGGAGGCATCCTGGGTTCTGGGCAAGGGAGTAGCGGATCAGAGGTGCACAGGAGCTGTGATGTCCCGTCTGCGGTACTGGGAGAATGGGCACTGAACAGTGCTGAGTCAAACGATAAATATGCTGGACCAAACGGAGTAACTGCTGACACCGTAACTGGGAAAGCTACAAGAGTGATAATTCTCGTGTGAGAGGAGCCATGGCAAATGTGCAAGTGAGACCAACGGCGAAACTCAAAATGGGGTCCAACATCGATAAGAAACAGGAAATCAGTGAAACGATGCAAGTGAAAACACCATAATATGAGTTCAGTCACACTAGCAAGAGACAGGAACAATATAAAATAAGAAACAAAATTATGGCATATAAACATGAAACGTGTTGGAGCAAAAGAATTCTTCATAAACAACGGAAAGTTCAACGCCAAGATGAAGAGTAAATAACAAGGATGGGACACAAAGCAACGCCGCACGCAGAAAAGTAAGAAAGAATGGAAAAGGACGAAAGACGCAACGAGCACTTGGAAAGCAGAAGCAACAGACAGGGAAACCAACGAGAGATAATGCCACGGATTGGAAGGAATGAGACTCACGAAGGCATAGAAGCGACAGGAAACACCCAACAGAGACCAGTGGAAGTCTTAATGAGGAGTAGAAACTGCTAGAACACTATATGGAGCCCCCACAAACGCAGAGAGGAAGGCTACCTAACTGAGCACAAGATACATTTTTACCTCGTCGCCCCTTTTAGTATCCCGTTGTGTGGCTGATGCGTGCAAGGAGATTCTATTAATAACACAGAGCATATACGATAACGTTTGGTTCTGGATAGCAACTGAAATGTTTTCTAAATGGAGGCAACTAAAAGTTTATGCTGATCTGACGAAAGGTTATCATTAACACAATAACAGTCCTTGAAGGTACATGCTCATTTGACTATTCGTTACTGTAAGAAAAATTGCAAAATCTGTACACGCAGAACTGGCGAAGTCTTTAGTCTTCCATAGGCTGCCGCCGGCCTGATGCCATCCTCCTGTTGAGCCTATAATGGCGCCACATGAGCACACTTTGTGCCCCATGCTCTAGGAGCTGGCAGCGTACTGTTGCAGCACAACCAGCAAAATGTCGCCGCCCGCCCCAGTGCCTCTTCAGGCACACACCTACCGATCCACTTGCACCTGTACATGAACAAACACACCCACAAAAAATGTTTTAAATACATTGGACAGACAGGCAGAAGTTTTGAAATTAGATACAAAGAACACATTGATGCTTTAAGACTTGGTAACTTGAACAAATCTGCATTTGCAGCCCATATTGCTGAAGAAAACCATTCAGTGGGAAACATTCAGGACAACTTAAAAATTTTACATCTAGCAGAAAAAGGAGCTACTATGAATATATTAGAAGAAATAGAAATACACACAAACAAAAACAGCACCCCAGACTATATCCTTAATGAACAAACAGAGTTAGCTAACACCCCTTTCCTGAAAAATTTCCAATAATTATTTTCCAGTCTCCAAAGCAAATAATATTAGTACGCCTATCTGCAGATCAAGTAGTAAATTTATATCTTACTATAATTCTCATTACGCTAAATGTACTATTTTACCTATACAGTAATTATATATATATATATACATTGATTCTTTTTTTTAGTTGATATTGTTACATTAATTTTATATATATATATATATATATATATATATATATATATATATATATATATATATATATATATATAATTAATGTAACAATATCAACTCAAAAAAAAAAGAATCAATGTCTCTGTACTAGTGTAAAAGGCTTTACAATTGCGTAAATGAATATATGATCCTTTCCAAACATAGAACATCATCGTCAAATGTTACGATATATCATAGCATCTTTGATATATCTTTGTAAGCTCTTTGTACGTATCAAAACATGTGGTGTGTGGTAGAAATCGTCTCAGTGACAAATCTAAAGTTTTCAGTGAGAAAAATTTACGTGTGCTACAATAAGAATGCAGTGGGAATGTATTCACATCTGTTGGACGAATGTTATGAAAACAAACACTCCAAACGGACATTTCACGTAAATCACATGCAACGAAAATCTGTAACGCAACCATCTGTGTGTGGCGTGTTTATAATTATGTATTAGTTATATTCTAGGACAATTAATCTGTAAAAAACACACCACATGTCATAAAGAAAGCGTGTAAACCGTCTGAGGATGAATCACAACGATTCGAAACCGGTAACGGTACCCTTTGAATAAAGGAACTGAAAGTAAATTTGTGGCTGGTTGCTGTCCCAACACCATCAAAATTTGTCTTCAAACAAGAGCCACGGTCTCCATCATGTCATCATATGACAAAATTGCATGTTTTAAATACATACTTGCAATGTTGTCATCCAGACGAGGACCTCGACAGCGCTCACCACCCTCTCCAGATGTATCACAGGTAGGCTTCATAGCGGCTGGCAGTCATGGTAATATCTAAAAACACAACATTCCTTTATGGGGATGGTGATTGACTTATCGAAAGGTATTGCTTTATTTATTTTTGATACTATCACTTTTAATGGTGCAATCATACAATCATATCTCAGTCTGGCCTTCAATGCAACCTATAGCATCTGGAAACAGCCTTTGAAGGCCGAAACCGGTTATGATTGTTTCGTAAAAAAGTGATTCTATCAAAAATAAAGAACAGATAAGAGTAATACTGAAGGGAGTTCAAGCTATGCCGTGTGTCCCGTACAGCGTGATTCAGCTGCCCCAACTGCTGTCGTTTCATGCAGCGCGTCATGTTATATCTAACTTTAAAAAAAACACTCGCGATATTTTCATATTCTCTCGCTCTGACGCGCTGACTATTAGCCCTAAAGAAAACACTGAACGGGAGCTTTTATTGCAGAAAATTTAATTTAGTTACATTTTGTAGTGGGATACGTTGTCGCTGGAGGCCACGGTTTTCGACTTGTTCCAGAAAAAGGTACAAAAGTGACCTTCAAACGCACCTCAACCCCACACTCATGCCAAACAGGCCACTATTTCTAGTACGTTGTTTGTGGCACTCCTACAACTGTACAAAAATTTCCAACTCTAACTATCCCGATATTTGACCTTCTTTCATCTTTGTTGATTGGGCTATTATGCCGTCTGTATAATTGGCTATTTTGTTAAAATTATCAACTTAAACGTACCCATGAGGGCAATACGTTCACAATTCGATGAAAACTTAGCCCTTAGATGCGTAATAGTTCCGCAGGTAGAAGGCATGAAGAATGCGACGTAATCGTTTATTTTATGCTGTTAAAATTCACAAAATTGTTAGGTAAAATTTACAAAAACGTCTGTTTTACAATTTTTAAGCTCTCGACGAAGCCGGTGGTGTATAACGCCAGTCTATGAAGACTCAAAAGGGTAGAATGTGGTAAGTAATTCTTGCAGTTGCTAATTTTTGTACAGTGCCATGAACAATACACTAGAAATAACAACCGATAGGGGCTGAGTGTGGGACTGGGGGAGGGTTTGAAGTTCACTTTCGTACGTTTTTCTTGAGAAACTCGAAAACAACGGCCTCTACTGAAAAAGTATTCCAGCACAAAATTTAACTACATTAAATTTCCTACAAACATGTCCTGTTCATTTTTTCTGTAGGGGCAACGGTTTGTATGTAGCGAGCGAGAGAATATGAAAATCTCGCACGTGGTTTTTGGAGCCCAGATATAACATTGCAGATTCTGTCTAACGACAGCGTTAGGAGTAATTAAAACTTCCGGGCTAAGAGACCGTGGTCCAATAGTAGAAATACTTCTCCCTGACGTTTCGTTGCCAGCTGCGGGCAACATCATCTGAGGTGAGTCTACGACTGGCTGCTAGGCCGTGGAGGTCCTGTTTATATAGAGCGCGTAGAGGGCGCCACCACTCGTCACGTGTTGTCAACAGTAAAACTATCTCTGGCTGACGTCATTACTCTCGATCGAAGGTAATCGATTGCCACATCTTTGGTACAAAGTCGATCGCCATATCTTATCTAACTTCAAGCCTTCTTCTTTCCTGTTAAAATTATTGTGGTGTTTAAAAATCTCTACAGCCTCTCTATACATACGTGCATAATAATGCGATGTCTTAGCTAGCACGCTCGTCTCACTAAATTTTATTTCATGGTCACCCGTTTCAAAAACATGTTCCGCTACATCCGATTTGTCCGTGTGTCCCAGTCGACAGTTCCTTTTGTGTTCAGTTAGGCGAGTATTGATACTTCTTTTTGTGGTTCCAATGTAAACCTTCCCACAACTACAAGGAATTTTATACACACCAGGAGTAGCTAAAGGGTGTCGTGCATCTTTCGCCGATCTTAAGCATTCACTAATCTTCTTGGTGGGTCTGAAGATTGTTTCAACTCTGAACTTGGCCAGCACTTTCCCGATACGGTCCGTAATATTGTGTATGAATGGAAGAAAAACTTTCCCCACCGATAGTTGTTGTTGCACGTTTTCGGACATTTTTCTTCTGGGATGGAGTGCTCGATCTATCTCTTTGCCAGCGTACCCATTTTTCTGGAAAGCGGTTCGCAAGAAACGTCAGGGAGAAGTATTTCTACTATTGGACCACGGCCTCTTGGCCCGGAAGTTTTAACTACTGAAGACGCCGGCCGTGAAAGCCTACACGCTATGACAGCGTTAGGGGTAGCTGAATCAGCGTATATATAGTTACCAGGTGGGTCGAGTGGAAGGGGGAGGCAGGCTGTGCACACGTCTGCCTTGTGCGCTGCAGGGGCCAAATTCTGTCTACAGGATAACATCCCGCGATTTGTGAAGCTATTTGCAGAAGAGATCTGGAGGGATGAAGGAGATGCTGATGTACCTATCTTGCGGGCTTGTGATACATTGAATGCATTTACTGTCTGTATGTTACGTAGTCATATATAATAGTCTACTTATTCATGTGCACCAGACTTGTGGGGGCGTCCCGTAACACATTGAATGCAGTCACTGTCTGGGGGTTAGATGCACAAATTGTAGTCGACATACAAACCAATATCAGCCTAACTTCGGTTTGCTGCAGAATTCTTGAATATATTATCATTTCGAATATAATAAACTTCCTCTAGACTAAGAAGCTAATGTTCACGAATCAGCATGGTTTTAGAAAGCATCGCTCGCGTGAAACTCAGCTTACCCTTTTCTCACACGATATACTACGAACTATAGATGAAGGGCAACAGGCCGATTCCATATTCCTAGATTTCCAGAAGGCGTTTGACATGGTGCCCCGCTGCAAGCTGTTAACGTAGTTACGAGCATATGGAATAACTTCACAGATACGTGAATGGCTCGAAGACTTCTTAAGTAATAGAATCAATTATTTTGTGCTCAATGGCGATTGTTCATCAGACACAAGGGCATCGTCAAGAGCGCCCCAGGGAAATGTGATAGGACCGCTGTTGTCCTCTATATACATAAACGATTTGGCGGTCAGTGTGGGCAGCGGTCTGCGATTTTTTGCTGATGATGCTGTGATGTTAGTTAACGCGTCGAAGTTGTGTGACTGTAGGAAGATACAAGACGACTTAAACAAAATTTCTAGTCGGTGTGATGAGTGGGAGCTAGCTCTAAATGTGGAAAAATCTAAGTTAATGAGGATGAGTAGGAGGAACAAACTTGTAAGTATACAGTATTATTAGTGTCCTGCTTGACACAGTCAAGTGGTTTAAATATCTGGGAGTCGCTATGCAAAGTGATATGAAATGGTACGAACATGTGACAACTGTGGTAGGGAAGGCGAATTGTCGACTTAGGATTGTTGGGAGAACTTTAGGGTTCAAAATGGCTCTGAGCACTATGGGACTTAACATCTGAGGTCATCAGTCCCCTAGAACTTAGAACTACTTAAACCTAACTAACCTAAGGACATCACACACATCCATGCCCGAGGCAGGATTCGAACCTGCGACCGTAGCGGTCGCGCGGGAACTTTAGGGGAAAGTAGATCATAGGACGCAGATGCTACCTGTAATTGAGTACTGCTCGTGTGTTTAGGATCCGTATCAGGTCGGATTGCAGGAAGATATCGAAGCAATTCAGAGGAGGGCTGCTAGATTTGTTACCGATAGGTTCGAGCAACACTCAGGTGTTACGGAGATGCTTTAAGAACTCAAATGGGAATCCCCGGAGGGAAGGCGACTTTTTTTTGATAAACTTAATGAGAAAATTTAGAAAACCGGCATTTAAAACTGACTTCCGAACGATTTTACTGTCACCAACATACATACGAATTCTTTTGCACGAAGATAAGATACGAGAAATTAATGCTCATTAGGGGGCATATAGACAGTCGTGTTTCCCTCACTCTGTTTGTGAATCAAAAAAATGGTTCAAATGACTCTGAGCAGTATGGGACTTAACATCTGAGGTCATCAGTCCTCTAGACTTACAACTACTTAATCCTAGCTGACGTAAGGACATCACACACATCCATGCCCGAGGCAGGATTCGAACCTGCGACCGTAGCGGCCGCGCCGTTCCGGACTAAAGCACCTAGAACCGTTCGGCCACAGCGGCCGTCGTTTGCGAGTCGAACGGTAAGGGAAATTACATTCTGGTAAAGGAAATTACTAGTAGTGGTACAGTGGTACAGTGTACCCTCCGCCACGCACCGTACCGTGGCTTGCGGAATATCTATGTAGATGTACACGGAAGTCTTTGCCGACAGGATGTTTAGTTGACACTACACATCTACTACGTCTTGTATCTATTATTCAATATCTTTGTCAGCGGCCTCTGAGAGGGCACCACTGTGTATTGAAGGAAACAAAATCTGGTATTCAGCGTCTCTGCCATTACATGTGTGAGGGTCCCTTAACATATAGGATGAGATACAAAGGTTAGACAGGTAGACACATTACATCACCTGTTTATTTTGGTGGGTAAGGAACTGCATCGCACTTGTGAAAGTGTCCGTCAGTTTATTGAAGGAGAAAAATGGGGGAGTAATAGTTCACCACACGGGCAGGCAGCAGTTGCTGTATTAGAGGGTTATTGTCTCTAGGCATACCGAAGCAAATATCTGAGAATTCTATTTAAAATAAGAGTTGCATCCACCGTTTTATAGCGAGAGTGACGTACGAGGGCAGTTCAATAAGTAATGCAACACATTTTTTTCTGAAACAGGGGTTGTTTTATTCAGCATTGAAATACACCAGGTTATTCCCCAATCTTTTAGCTACACAACACTATTTTTCAACGTAATCTCCATTCAATGCTACGGCCTTACGCCACCTTGAAATGAGGGCCTGTATGCCTGCACGGTACCATTCCACTGGTCGATGTCGGAGCCAACGTCGTACTGCATCAATAACTTCTTCATCATCCGCGTAGTGCGTCCCACGGATTGCGTCCTTCATTGGGCCAAACATATGGAAATCCGACGGTGCGAGATCGGGGCTGTAGGGTGCATGAGGAAGAACAGTCCACTGAAGTTTTGTGAGCTCCTCTCGGGTGCAAAGACTTGTGTGAGGTCTTGCGTTGTCATGAAGAAGGAGAAGTTCGTTCAGATTTTTGTGCCTACGAACACGCTGAAGTCGTTTCTTCAATTTCTGAAGAGTAGCACAATACACTTCAGAGTTGATCGTTTGACCATGGGGAAGGAAATCGAACAGAATAACCCCTTCAGCATCCCAGAAGACTGTAACCATGACTTTACCGGCTGAGGGTATGGCTTTAAACTTTTTCTTGGTAGGGGAGTGGGTGTGGCGCCACTCCATTGATTGCCGTTTTGTTTCAGGTTCGAAGTGATGAACCCATGTTTCATCGCCTGTAACAATCTTTGACAAGAAATTGTCACCCTCAGCCACATGACGAGCAAGCAATTCCGCACAGATGGTTCTCCTTTGCTCTTTATGGTGTTCGGTTAGACAACGAGGGACCCAGCGGGAACAAACCTTTGAATATCCCAACTGGTGAACAATTGTGACAGCACTACCAACAGAGATGTCAAGTTGAGCACTGAGTTGTTTGATGGTGATCCATCGATCATCTCGAACGAGTGTGTTCGCACGCTCCGCCATTGCAGGAGTCACAGCTGTGCATGGCCGGCCCGCACGCGGGAGATCAGACAGTCTTGCTTGACCTTGCAGCGATGATGACACACGCTTTTCCCAACGACTCACCGTGCTTTTGTCCACTGCCAGATCACCGTAGACATTCTGCAAGCGCCTATGAATATCTGAGAGGCTCTGGTTTTCCGCCAAAAGAAACTCGATCACTGCCCGTTGTTTGCAACGCACATCCGTTACAGACGCCATTTTAACAGCTACGTACAGCGCTGCCACCTGTCGGAAGTCAATGAAACTATACGAGACGAAACGGGAATGTTTGAAAATATTCCACAAGAAATTTGGCAGAGAAAAAAATGTGTTGCATTACTTATTGAACTGCCCTCGTATAATAGTATGGATAGATGAGTTATTATTAACACAGTTACACTCCTTCAGCACAGATACGCGGTTAGTCCGCTGCCCGTCGGATGAGGCACACGCCTTCACCCCTGTGATCAGCCTAATAGCTAGAAGTAGGAGGCTGTGTTTAGGGAAGTAACAACCTGTGGAACAATGAATTCACTGTCTGCGGTTTGCTGCCATGCGTTGCCACCAATGACAAGATGATTTTTCTTCAATTGTAATGAAAATTCACAACATTTTTTTGCAATTTTTTATTTATATATTCAAAAATATACAGTTTTTTGGAAAAAGGCTGTGTTAAATTATGCAGAAGGTACTGTGTAACATTTACTGAAAGTTTGAAACAAATATGTTTGGAAGATCCTTAGAAAACATGTAATTAGTATGAGAAAATAAAAGTTTTGGGAATCGAGCGACAAAGATTGGATTAACTTTTTAGTGCATTCCAGGTCCATAGGATGGATTATCTTCATCCTCTGCAAACTCCTCCTCCAGCTTCCTCTTGTTCCTCCTCCTGTTTACTCTTGCTTGTATTTCTAGACTCTTTACAGCCCTGTCTGCAGCCCGAAGGCGTTCCTTGTCTAAAGCAAGCATCGCTCGTACCATGTTAGAACCTATCTTCATTCCCATATTTCTAAATACCTTGCGCCTTACAATGTTGCCATCATTGAAAGTCGCAACAGCATCATACACACCTAAGTGAAGTGTTTCTATTCCAACAAATACAGTCTTGGGGATTCTCTGACCAGTAACACTATTTACACTTTCATTGGGGTTTTGAGTTTTTCCGTGAATACACTTTTTCAACAGTTCAGGTGCTGCTAAGTCTCTGAAAATAGGTTTTATCACCTCCATTATTGCATGAGGCAGACTATGCTTATGAGTGTACACTTCACCAGTTAGCAATCCTTTGTTATATTTACACCAACTGTCTTCTTCTTTGGGACACAAGCTATGTTGGGGATTTTCATCGTCTTTATTGTTTACAGTAATAACACATACCTTTGGCTTTCCAACATTTCTCCTTTTCTTAAAAGCCTTCAGAGGATTTCTAATAACTTTACTTTTACTCATTATTATACTTCAACAAAACAGAGACTCAAGAAACAGAATTAATTACGAATATTTTCGAGATAACGACAGAGTAAATAAACATGAAACAATCGACAATCACACCAGCGATATATATTGAACCATCACAGGTTAGCCACAACACATACTTTATCTCACATCACTAAAATGTACCTGATGAACACGGACGTTAATAATAACACCATTTGACAGCAGTTTAACAGCGCCACAGTGGGTCACGCCCATGTAGAACACATTTCAAAAAAAATTTAAAAATAGTTGTAGTCTTCGGAATTGAATAAATTATATATCTATTAAAAGGTAATAGTCTGCAGATTCAGAAAACGCAAAAAAGTAAAAATTGAACTTTTCATGATTTTGAGCCTTTCCGGAGCCCCTTAAGCAGTTAATTGCTAAACAAAACGCACCTAGCTCCGAGACAACTCTGGTGCGAGCACAAGCTACTTACAATGACTACATCTTCTATTTAAGTTTCTGTTTGACGTTTAACGACGCCAAAAAATTGTAAGACATCAGTAGCTGTTTTTAACAAGCAAACTATCTTGCATTTCACACCATTTGCGGCTTATCACAGTATTGTTGATGTATGCAGGGTGTTTTAACGTAACACTGGTAGACAAATGTCTGGAAGAACATACGTGGGTAAATAGATCATCCTATCTAACTTGGTTTCTTTTTTAAATTTTCCGTCGTTTTCAAAGTATCCACTGTAATGTCATAATGTCAGACTTACCTTGGGTAGACATGTTTTGAGTTTGGCAGCTGTATTGGATCACAAATTATATTAATGAAGATAAGGTTATCTTGCAAAAACATTTGGCAGCTATCTTGTGTCACCAATTATAGTGATAAGCATAATAAATTAAAGAGCAAGGTCTAAGTAAACGGAGGATAACAACCCAAGAGGCATACTGGTCAGGGCAGAGGTGCTGAAGCGAGGAGAAGGGAAGATAATGAGGACAAGCGCTCATACCCACTCAACCCATCTATTACTGGAAACGTATAGGTAAAGGTGAAGTTCGGGACGCAAGCCCGTGGCCAGGGTTTTGATCTGACTGCAGAAACAGTTTTGTCTTTCTTCACCACGGCACTATGAGCGGAAAAGTCTCGGGCACTTAACCCCAGCTCCTTTTACCGTCGGGAAAGATGTCTGGTACTCATTTGACAGCAGTATGAATGAATGTATGCCCACCCTGGAGGGAATGGGAAATATCCACGTTCCTACTCGGGATTGAGTCTGCCTCCATAGCTGAGTGGGCAGTATGGCTCACTGCTATGCGGGAGAACAGGGTCCGATTCCTGATACTACTACGGATTTCTCCTGGGTGAGATGCACTCAGCTTCGTGAAGCCAGCTGACCGATTAGTAGATCAAGAAACTCAACAACGAGCGGGGAAGTTCCTTTCAGAGCATACAGACACAATAGCGCCTTTCTTAGCAATCATATACAACCGCTCACTTGACGAAAGGTCTTTTCCTAAAGACTGGAAAGTAGCACAGGTCACACCAATATTCAAGAAAGGAAATAGGAGTAACTGTGGTGTCACCGCCAGACACCACACTTGCTAGGTGGTAGCCTTTAAATCGGCCGCGTTCCGTTAGTATACGTCGGACCCGCGTGTCGCCACTATCAGTGATTGCAGACCGGGCGTCGCCACACGGCAGGTCTAGACACACTTCCTAGCACTCGCCCCAGTTGGACAGCCGACTTTGCTAGCGATGGTTCACTGACAAAATACGCTCTCAATTGCCGAGACGATAGCATAGCCTTCAGCTACGTCATTTGCTACGACCTAGCAAGGCGCCATTATCAATTGCTATTTATCTTGTGATGCATGTACCGTCAGACCGATGTTTACCAATTATGGATTAAAGTTAAGTATTCCAGAAGCTACGTACTTTTTTAATAGACTCAACTCCTTTAACTGTTCCAGACCTCACGCCAGCCTGCATGAGTTTAAACGTGTGCCTTTTGGCTACCTCATAGTGGCTTGGCTGTCTTGCCAAGTCGCAACAGTACCCATTAAATTACAGACCCATATCACTGACCTCAATTTGCAGTAGGGTTTTGGAGCATATACTGTACTCGAACATTATGAATCACCTTGAAGAAAACGACTTATTGATACGTAACCAACACGGATTCAGAAAATATTGTTCTTGTGCAACACAGCTAGCTCTTTATTCCCATGAAGTAATGAGTGCTGCCGAAAAGGTATCTCAGATCGATTCCATATTCCTAGATTTCCAGAAGGCTTTTGATACCGTGCGTCACAAGCGACTATTAATCAAACTGCGTGCATGTGGAGTATCGTCTCAGTTGTGTGACTGGATTTGTGTTTTCCTCTCAGAGAGATCACAGATCGTAGTGACAGACGGTAAATCATCCAATAGAACAGAAGTGATATCTGGCGTTCCGCAAGTTAGTGTCATAGGCCCACTGCTGTTCCTGATCTACATAAATGATCTAGGTGATAATCTGACCAGCCCCCTTAGATTGTCTGCGGATGACGCTGTAATTTACCGTCTAGTAAAATCATCAGACGATCATTTCCAATTATAAAATCATCTAGAGAGAATTTCTGTATGGTGCGAAAAGTGGCAACTGGCACAAAACAAAGAAAAGTGCGAGGTATCCACATGGGTACTAAAAGAAATCCGATAAATTTGGGTTTACGATAAATCACACAAATCTAAGGGCTGCCAATTCGACTAAATACCTAGGAATTACAATTACGAAAAACTTAAATTGGAAAGACCACATAGATATAATTGTGGGGAAGGCGAAACAAAGACTGCACTTTATTGGCAGAACACTTAGAAGATGCGACAAACCCACTAAAGAGACAGCCTACATTACAATCGTCCGTCCTCTGCTGGAATATTGCTGCGCGGTGTGGGATCCTTACCAGGTAGAATTGACGAAGGACATCGAAAAAGTGCAAAGAAGGGCAGCTTGTTTCGTGTTATCGCGCAATAGGGGTGAGAGTGTCACTGATATGATACGCGAGTTGGGGTGGCAGTCACTGAAACAAAGGCGATTTTCTTTGCGGCGACATCTATTTACGAAATTGGAATGAAGATATCCGAAAGAACAGATACCGCCGGCCGTTGTGGCATAGCGGTTCTAGGCGCTTCAGTCTGGAACGCGCGACCGCTACGGTCGCAGGTTCGAATCCTGCCTCAGGCATGGATGTGTGCGATGTCCTTAGGTTAGCTAGGTTTAAGTAGTTCTAAGTTCTAGGGGACTGATGACCTCAGGTGTTAAGTCCCATAGTGCTCAGAGCCATTTGAACCATTTCAACAGATACCATTTTCAAATAGTTAAGGCTAACCGGCCATTGACCTTCTTCTTCTGTGCTGGATGCACACGCATTGCCCGAACTCTTACGGTACTCGGTAAGATTGTCTGCCACGAGTAATGACTGTCATGGGCAGGTGCACTACGAGTGTAGTGTGTGGACACTAAGTTGGGAATGTGGGTCTCACGGGAAGCGTGAAATGGATAAATCGCTGCAGTCGCACTCTCCTCTGTGCCCTCGATGGCTGAGATGGATAGAGCGTTTGCCATGTAAGCAGGAGATCCCGGATTCGAGTCCCGATCGGGGCACACATTTTCATCTGTCCCCGTTGACGTATATCAACGCCTGTCGACAGCTTAGGGTCTTGGTTTAATAATCATTAAATCCCGTGTTGTTGCTTCCGAGTAACACCCGTTTTTTCGTCGCGGGTTGAGAAAATTTAGCCATCTCCTACCTTCACAACAGTAGCCGCATTACATCATAAACGGACCATGCGCAGTGTGCGGGGGTGTGTTTTCGTGCAGAATCCACATTCATAATCTCATATGAACGCAGTAATTAAAAAATCAACAGGACAACAGAAATGGCAAGTTTTCAGCCTGTGCACTTCAGCTTTTCTTATAACAATCTTGGACAGATGTCACTCTTCAAATGCTTCCTTCTACTTCGGGTTTCCGATGAGCTGTTTTTTTCAATGCTCTACACCACAGTGCGCTTTCAACAGCTTCTTCCTCCTTTGTACTTACTTTAATATCTGTTTCTTTATTTGCACGAATTTAAAGTGAGTGTACGGTAATTACGGGAAAGGATGGCCCATTTTAGATGTGCCGGGTATGAGGGCTTAATCTAGTGACTATACGTGGCGTATGGCATAAATTTAGATACGAAACCTGAGCAATGTCTTCCAGGCAGCTGCGTGTCAACACGAGAGTACGTCGCGATTTGACAGGCTTTAGAAGGGTAGTGATAATCATTACAAGGGCCAATGGTCACAGCATATTGCAAATTACACAAGAATTCGGGTTTTCTAGGTCAGTAGTGTCTAGGGTGGATTTTCCGTATTGTACAAACAACGTTTCCACGCGAGTAACGCTTCACACAAAACGTCTGACGTCACGTCACCTCCGCACAGCTACACTATCTGAAAAAGTGACCGGACGTTCCTATGAAATGTGAAATTGGCCACTAGATGTGGTGAGATCCGAATCCACCAGTATAAAAGGAAATGAGGCGCATTGTCAGCAGAGAAGCGTCAACAAGCGATCAGGAGAGTTCAGTGACTTCCAACGTAGACCAGTCAGTGGATGTCACCTGTGTAACAAAGCCATAAGAAAGATTTCGAACTTTCTGCAGTTGTCCAAGTCGACTGTTGGCGATGTTACAACCCCATGCATTGCGTTGGGTTGCTTTAAAAAATCGTTTGAAGTCAGTGGAAGGAATCACTTGTTAGTTCCAAAGTGCTCCCAGCTGTCCATATAGCACGATAATTGCAAGTATAGAGTTAAAAATTAGGGGTTACAATGGTCGAGCAGCTTCTTATAAGCCAAACATTCCTGTAGTGAATACTAAGCGACGCACGAGGCAGTGTGAAAACCGACGCTACTCTAAAGAAGATTACTGAAATCAAGCGATCTGGTGTGATTAACCACGCTTTACCCAGTGGCAGTCCGAAGATAGGCTTTGGGTTCGTCGAGCATCTGGAGAACATTACCAGCCATTATATATAGTAACAACAGAGAAGTACAGAGCAGATGGTGTTATGATGTAGGGGCGTTATTCGTTGTAAGGATGCGGTCACCTTAATGTGCTTAAGAAAACGCTAAATTCGGATGGATACCATCAGCATTGTGCACTGTCTACAATATAGAAACATTTTGGGAACGATGAGTGCATCGTCTTGACAATGTACCGTGTCATAAACGAGCATCTGTGAGGCAATTGTTTGTAGACAATTACATTCCTGAAATGGACTAGAATGCCAACATGAACCCAGTGGAACACCTTTGGCATGAGTTTTGACGTAGACTTCGCTCTAGACAACAGGGTCCAAAAAGTCACTAGCTCCTCTGCTTTCGGCTTTTGAGGAAGAATTGGTCCTTACAAATGTCCAGAGACAGGAGGCCGCATACTTTTGATCAGACAGTGTATACGGTGAAGTCGCCCTCGGTGAAGAATTGTCTCTGTGCAGAGTTGGGTTGTGGCGGTGAGTCGCGGCGGTGGTCCAGGTCGTTGGTAGCTCAGGAAAACAATATCAGAATGTCAAACATTTTGCAGTGACTCGTGCTATTGCACTCGTAGCCCTGTGGTGCACTGCGTTAGACTGTCACCGATTTGACTGTATGCCATAAGATTGCGACCGATTTGACTGAGTGCCATTAGGGGCCCATTTTTACCAGGACTGTACCCAGTCAAACGCACTTTAGACTTCAGCAGCCGACATCCGACGTATACTGGCTTTCCATGATTTTTGGGCAGGTGGTGTACTCTCCTTGCTTCGGCCACCACGTGTAACATCATTCCGGCTAACCTGTGTACTCTTACACCTCAGACAGGAGAAATCTATTACGTTTTGCACTACACTCATGTTCAGAAAAAACAGAACACCTTGAACGACTAGAGATAGAGGGTTGATAGTCACAGGACGTGTGCATTAGTATGTTCTGCAAAAGTGATTAACAATTCAGTCACCTCGTTTCAGCCAATGTCCTGTTGCCTAGTGGCTACAGAGTTCGCCATGCTCCCAGATAAATTGAAGGGCTTATTTCAATAGTGGTACAAGTCCACTTTTCTGCCTATAATGCTTCTGAAATTAATTATCCAAACAAACAGAAAGAAAGGTTCATGTCTAGCAAGAAGCCATACGCTTGAATATTTCTGGTGTCTCAACTGCAGATTTTTCAGCGCTCATTTACCGTTAGGACTCTGTATCTCACAATGAACAAAAATGAACTTGTACCACTATTGAAATAAGCCTTTCAATTGTTCCATGCATGATGCGATCGACGCGTGTAAGGCGCGAATGGCGTCCAGTGGTATAGACATCAATGCTGCATTCAGCCATTTCCAAAGTTCATCTGTGGTGGTTGGCACTGGGTCACGACTGGTGACGTTTCTGGTTATCTGGCGGGCCAGTGCAAAGAGCTGACATCCTGTGACAACAAGAAGGCACGTGATCGTGCAGCTACATGTGGTCGTGCATTGTCTTGCTGAAAAATGGCGTATGGGGTGTTGTGCAGAAAGACTATGGCTACGGGTCGCAAGATGTCTTTCACGTAGGTCACACTGGTCACAGTGACCTGGACACGCGCCCAACTGTGATTTGTGATTGTACCCAATAGCACCCCACACCATAAGATTCTGAGCTGGCGCTGGTTGTCTTGTGCGAATGCCGTCACCATAATGCCGCTCCCTCTGTCTGCGGCCGGCCAGTGTGGGCAAGCGGTTCTAGGCGCTTCACTCTGGAACCGCGCGACCGCTACGGTCGCAGGTTCGAATCCTGCCTCGGGCATGGATGTGTGTGATGTCCTTTGGTTAGTTAGGTTTAAGTAGTTCTAAGTTCTAGGGGACTGCTGACCTCAGATGTTAAGTCCCATAGTGCTCAGAGCCATTTGAACCATTTTTGAACCCTGTCTGCGGCGGACCAAAATGCGGCCGTAATTTTCGAACAAACAGAACCCGCATTCGTCCAAAACACTATCTGGTGCCAGTCCTGTCCCCAGTGACGTCGTTCCACACACACCATTGCCATCTGGCATGTCTCTGCACATTCGTCAAATGTAGGCGGAGATGTGGACAAGGAGCACGTAACCCATGCCGTAATAAACAGCGACATATTGTCACCCCTGATAGTGTACTATGAGTTACTCTGTTCCACGTTGCACCAGAGCCGAGGAGGGTGCAGATCTGTCCTAGAATTCTATTCAAATGACGTGTCAGCCTTCTCGGGGGATGGCCTGCGCGCCCGCATCTCGTGGTCGTGCGGTAGTGTTCTCGCTTCCCACGCCCGGGTTCCCGGGTTCGATTCCCGGCGGGGTCAGGGATTTTCTCTGCCTCGTGATGGCTGGGTGTTGTGTGATGTCCTTAGGTTAGTTAGGTTTAAGTAGTTCTAAGTTCTAGGGGACTGATGACCATAGATGTTAAGTCCCATAGTGCTCAGAGCCATTTGAACCATTTTTTTTTTTTTTTTTTTTTTGATGGTCTGGGCGGTGGGACCTGACTCATATCATCATCAGCACACACCTGTCGCACTGCCGAAACACGAACAGCAGTTTCCCGGGTGGATGCATTATATTCCCTCATGGCGATAATGAACCACTTTTCAGACTCACTGATTTGACGGTACGGTTCGCGCCTACGTCTTTTAGGCATCGCGCACGCCTTCTCAAATCACACTAATCCGCTACTTTCGGTTTATAGTGACAACGAGAGCCACAGGCACATTCACCGGGAAGGTGGTGTTGCGCCGTGATATCGATGTTCACCTTGATCCCGAGGGCCGACATGGTTTCAATGCTAATCGTTTTTGCAGAACATACTAACGAACATGTCCTGTGAATATGAACGTTCCACGTCTAGTCGTTCAAGGTGTTCTGTTTTTTCCTGAAGATGAGTGTGAGTCATTTTCGTCACCTTCGGTTTCCTTTCTTTGTAATCCTTCCGCCATATTCCTTGCTAATTATACTATCAATTTCTATAGGTCTTCTAAACTATCCTTACATCCAGTGATTGAATTACATGCGGGTAGATGAGTAACTGCCTTAAGTGGGAAAAGAATTCGCCAAAAACTATCTCCAGCGAAGAGCTGGGCGTTTCGTGAAGGAAATTTTTGTCGGCGCGAGAGTGTTTGGGAAATGCTCAACAAATGCCAGTGGCAGAACTTACAAGAGAAGCGTTGTGTGTGACAGAGAAGTTTACTGTTGAAATTTCGATAACGTACCTTACAAGAACCTCACGCGCCCTGTGAAATGATCTCGACGAGAAGATCAGTGAACTTAGAGCCCATACAGAGATTTACCGAATATCGCTCGTCACACACGCCTTTCGCGGCTGGGACAGAGTGTAACGCCGGAAATGCATATCCTCCTATTTCCATCTATTGTACTATAAGTTTTTTCCTTATTTTGTTACCTGAAGATATGACATTTCTGTGTCTTTATATATTGTATTTATTTTACAATTTGGATATATATATATATTTATGCATTTATGTCGATGTATAATTGGTTTGTTTCGTAAATATTATTTGTATTTTTACGCTGGGTCTTGCCTAGGGAAAACTATGCTATCGAACGATTACATCGATAGGTCGTGTGGAGAACCAAAGTGTTTAGGATCTTGGGTAGTGTTAACTATGCCGCGTGGAGCTCGGGCAGAGCATAGTCTGGCTGGAGTAGGGCGGTGGAGCAGGTGTGTTGAGTGACGCGCTTTCGGGGTTTGGCAGCATGTAATTGCGCTCGACTTGCTATGATAGTTTCTGGCACGGTGCCGCGGACGGGAAACATTAGCTGCCACACATCAAGAGCCCGTTTCGCCTCGTGACCGTGTCGAGAAGAAGGTGCGCCAACATCCAGCTTCTGCAACAGCTACGGCCGACAATGAGTGATTTTCGCCACCTCCTCGATCGACGACTTCAAACCTTCAATCAACCAACAAGGAAGACTGAAAGCACGTAAAGTTTTAGAACCGTATGGTAGACCACAGTTTTTCAAACTGTTCCATTTGCATCACTAAAATACAGCAACTTAGCATGAAACTTTGTTGCTCATTGTCCCAATTGCATTACCAAGCAGGGTCCCTTCCTTTTCGGAAATGAACCCGAGTGTCGTTGAAATTCAAACGCCAGCATTAAAGTAATATCATTCCATTTCACTGCTTTAATTTCAAAGTTCAGTTAAAGTATTCATAGCTTGCTACAATTACCAAACAGAACTATATTTAGATTACACAAGCACAAATTAAGAGTGCGAATTTTGTTACCATATTTTAGCTTACCTGTGACTGCAGCCCAGCTTGGTACATACTAAATTTTACTATTGTTAATTGTTCAAAATCATTTAATTCAAGTTCAAAGTTAAATCTCTTATTTCTAAATTGCGTAGATTCTAGTTGCTTTTGAGATGATTGTTGAGGTAGCCCAAAACTAACCTTATTTTATTTTATTTCGTAGTGCTTCAGAAACAAAGTTCACTATTAATTTCAGTCACTAAATTAACTTTCATTTTTCTGGCTTTATTGATTCTTTTGCTAAATTAAGTCAGAGTGTAGCGAAATTTATTACTTCTGACAAACATTCAGTTTTCACACAACACGTGTCAACCTTCAGTTGCCACGATTTTGGTGCTTATTATATATGCATTAACCTTTGTTTTTCGGTTATTCTAGTAGTTGTCCATAGGACTGGCGACCGTAATTTTCCCCAAATCTCAAATATCTAACTAACGCCAGTTAATTGTTAACGTAACGACCGCACATTTATTTTCTTTATTAACTTTACCCTTTTTCAAAATTAATTTCCACCAATTTCATTAGCGTTTCTCCTTTCATTTAGATGTAACCCTTCCTCCCTCTTTACCGACCGATTGACTTCGGTGACGATTGCTTTTCTCAAATTTCCATTAGGTACACGCGGTTTAATTTTTCACTGTCATTAAGGTCGATAAGTGAGGGGGAGGTTACAAGAGAGGGAGTTGGGGGTGGAATAGTGGTACCAGAATCACAGTCGCCATACATCGCAGAAAGGCTTGCAGGGAATGGATGCAGATGGAGAGGTAGAACACCCTCGTTTCGGAGAGACAGTGAAGTGACGTTTTGAGCCTTTCTTTCCGTGATCGGCACGCCCTAAGTAGCCGTAACGACGCACGAGCTGTCGAAGGCATCCCTCCAGTGAAACCTTGACCGTATAATCCGGAGCCGCCTAGGCAGGTCTGGGAAAAGTCCGTTAATAGTTCCAGTCGCCTAGCGCAGAATGTCGGTCAAGCAAGTACGGGCAAGGGAGCAGCGGGGCGTTTGCGCCGGGTTTACACGGATCGAGTGGGAAAGCAGCGGCGCGGGTCGGTCGTCGTTACGGGGGGGAAAGTCGGTGAAACATGCGGCGTCTGGGCGCCTCCCCGTCTGGCTGAAGGTGAAAACGGCCCCAGCGCGTCCAGATGGGCAGACCGCCGGGCACCGGGCGCGCCGGCGCTGGACACACGGTGACGTTGGACGTCAAAGTGGGGGGCCCCAGAAGTCAAGGCACAGTGTTGCTGTGGGCACCAGTCGTAAGCTCTCCAAGATTCTCTATCATATTAAAGTGTCACCATATCTATTGCAGCCCACACTAAGGTGACAGAGGTCACGGGATAGCGATATGCACGTACATACAGGGTGATCCATTGATCGTGACCGGGCCAAATATCTCACGAAATAAGCGTCAAACGAAAAAACTACAAAGAAATAAACTTGTCTATCTTGGAGGTGGAAACCAGATGGCGCTATGGTTGGCCCGCTAGATGGCGCTGCCATAGGTCAAACGGATATCAACTGTGTAGTACGTAAAGAAACATGAATGTTTTAATCGGACCACTTTTTTCGCTTTGTGATAGATGGCGCTGTAATAGTCACAATTTTAGACGAACAGTTGGTAACAGGTAGGTTTTTTAAATTAAAATACAGAACGTAAGTACGTTTGAACATTTTATTTCGAGTTTTCCAATGTGATACATGTACTTTTGTGAGCTTATCATTTCTGAGAACACATGCTGTTACAGCTTGATTACCTGAAAATACCACATTAATGGAATAAATGCTCAAAATGATGTCCGTCAACCTCAGTGCGTTTGGCAATACGAGTAACGACATTTCTCTCAACAGCGAGTAGTTGGACTTCCGTAATGTTCGCACATGCATTGACAATGCGCTGACGCATGTTGTCAGGCGTTGTCGGTGGATCACGATAGCAAATATCCTTCAACTTTCCCCACAGAAAGAAATCCTTGGACGTCAGATCCGGTGAACGTGCGGGCCATGGTATGGTGCTTCGACGGCCAATCCACTTGTCATGAAATATGCTATTCAATACCGCTTCAACCGCACACGAGCTATGTGCCGGACATCCATCATGTTGGAAGTACATCGGCATTCTGTCATGCAGTGAAACATCTTGTAGTAACATCGGTAGAACATTACGTATGAAATCAGCATACATTGCACCATTTAGATTGCCATCGATAAAATGGGGGCCGATTATCCTTCCTCCCATAATGCCGCACCATACATTAACCCGCCAAGGTCGCTGATATTCCACTTGTCGCAGCTATCGTGTATTTTTATGTTACCGCTGTTGGTGAATGACGCTTCGTCGCTAAATAGAACACGTGCAAAAATTCTGTCATCGTCCCGTAATTTCTCTTGTGCCCAGTGGCAGAACTGTACACGACGTTCAGAGTCGTCGCCATGCAATTCCTGGTGCATAGAAATATGATACGGGTGGAATCGATGTTGATGTAGCATTCTCAACACCGACGTTTTGAGATTCCCGATTCGCGCGCAATTTGTCACCTACTGATGTGCAGATTAGCCGCGACAGCAGGCATCATCATTTGTTGCAGGTCGTGGTTGACGTTTCACATGTGGCTGAACACTTCCTGTTTCCTTAAATAACGTAACTATCCGGCGAACGGTCCGGACACTTGGATGATGTCGTCCAGGATACCAAGCAGCATACATAGCACACGCCCGTTGGGCATTTTGATCACATAGCCATACATCAACACGATATGGACCTTTTCCGCAATTGGTAAACGGTCCATTAAAACACGGGTAATGTACCACGAAGCACTGGCGCAATGTTACGTGATACCACGTACTTATACGTTTGTGGCTATTACAGCGCGATCTATCACATAGCGAAAACAGTGGTCCAACTAAAACATTCGCATTTCTTCACGTACTACACTATTTAAAGAACGCAGTTTATATCCGTTTGACCTATGGCAGCGCCATCTAGCGGGCCAACCATAGCGCCATCTGGTTTCCCCCTTCAAGCTAGACGAGTTTCGTTCTTTGTAGGTTTGTCGTTTGATGCTTATTTCGTAAGATATTTGGCCCGGTCACTATCAATGGACCACCATGTAGATGGCGGTAATATCGTGCACACAAGGTATAAAAGGGCAGCGCATTGGCAGAGATGTCATTTGTACTGACAAGGGGAGGCCGCCAATTGTGAAATTCAGATTCGATTCATACTGCGCATAATAAAAGCTCATGGCCAGAGGTGTAATGTGGCAAAGCACCAAGATGCACTTCTCAGCCCTTGTCGAGAAAATCGACAGTTAAAAGAAACAGTTGCGGTGAAATACTCTCTACGATTATTAGTTTCCTACAGCGTCGTGGCGCAGCGGTAAGCGCTCGGGTTCGTAATCCGAAGGTCGCCGGATCGAATCTCGCGCCATGCAAGATTTTTTTATTATTAGTTTTTTTAATTCATATATATATATATATATATATATATATATATATATATATATATATATATATATATATATCAACTATTAATGAATTGCTTATGCATGTTGGTGAAGGCGGATCACTCTCCAATTGTACCGCCTCCATTTTTCCGTTTGTTTAACAGGGTATACCAAAGCTCTCACGTCCGCACTGATTTTCGACGATGTTATAAGTTGCGCTAGAGACCGCATCTACCTTCTTTCGAAGTTAGCAGGCAACTACGCTGTTATGCGGCGGCTCGTTTCGGCCCATTCAACATCTGTCCTTCAAGTGTAACGAGCGAGTAACGGAGTTTATATTTCATACCTGCCACAGCAAATTTGTGTTCGTGGGGTTTCTATTCTAATTCGAACGTTTGACTTACGCTATACGTATTCGTATCGGAATATCGTTTCTACGTCTTCCGTTAACTATACCTGGTTAACATTATGAAGACAATTAATAACATTTGTGAAATACAACTTTGTTTGCGGAAAACATAATGATGTTCGAAGTCGCCAGTTTTCCCACGACAAAGGACTTTCAACAACTTACTATATGCATAATTGTTGCAACTGATTACCGGGAATATATATATATATATATATATATATATATATATATATATATATATATATATATATATGTGTGTGTGTGTGTGTGTGTGTGTGTGTGTGTGTGTGTGTATACATACTACATACATTTGAATTACAAAAAACAAATACTAAAAAAAAAAAAACGTTGCATGGCGCGAGATTCGATCCGGCGACTTTTGGATTACGAACCCGAGCGCTTACCGCTGCGCCACGACGCTGTAGAAAACTATTAATCGTAGAGATTATTTCACCGCAACTGTTTCTTTTAACTGTCGATTTTCTCGACAAGGGCTGAGAAGTGCATCTGGTGCTTTGTCACATTACACCTCTGGCCATGAGCTTTTATTATGCGCAGTATGAATCGAATCTGAATTTCACAATTGGCGGCCTCCCCTTGTGAGATAATTCGTGTGGAAAAGTGCCCGCTATGATTATAGCCGCGCGACGGGAATTAAAGGACTTTGATGGCGGAATAGTAGTTAGAGCTAGTCGATGGGGACATCCCATTTCAGAACTAGTTAGAGAATTCAATATTCTGAGAGCTACAGTGTCGAGACTGTGCCGAAAAAATCACATTTGAGGCATTACCTCTCATCTCGGATAACGCAGTGGCCTGCGGCCTTCACTTAACGACGAAGAGCAGTGGCGTTTGCTTAAGGTTGTCAGTGCTAACAGACAAGCACCACTGCGTGAAATAATCGCAGAAATTAATGCGATACCATCGTCTCTATTGGAAAGTACGGGGATATTTGGTGCTAATTGGCTATGGCAGCAGACGACCGAGGTTAGTGCCTTTGCCAACAGCACTATATCTCCTGCTGTGCCTCTCTTCGACTCGTAGCCGTATCGGTTGGACCCTAGACGACTTTCACCGAGGCTTAGTGGAATGATTCCCGATTTCAGCTGGTTAGAGCTGATGGTAGGGTTCGATTGTGGCGCAGACACCGTAAAGCCATGGATCGAAGTTATCAACAAAGCACTATGCAAGCTGTTGGTGGCTCCATAATGGTATCGGCTGGGTTTTCATGGTATGGACTGGGTCTTTTGGATGTTCGGCTACTTTGAGCAGCCATTCAGAGACATCATGTTCCCAAACAACAATGGAAGTTTTATGGACGACAAAGCGCCAAGTCATCGGGACACAACTGTTAGCGATTGGTTTGAAGGACATCCTGGACAGTTGGAGCAAATGGTTTGGCTACTCAGATTGCCCGACACGAATCACACAGAACATTTATGGGATACAAGCGAGAGTTCATTTCGTGCTCAAAACCCTACACTGGTTTGGTGCGGTCCGCCACGAATTCCTCTCCTGTGCCAAATTCTTCATCTTAGAGTTGCACCTGCAACCTGCGTCCTCAGTTATTTGCTGGATGTATTGCAATCTCTGTTTCCCTCTACTGGTTTTACCCTCTACAGCTCCCCACAGCACCATGGAAGCTATTCCCTGATGTCTTAACAGACGTTCTACAATCCTGTACCTCCTTCCCTTCAGTGTTTTCCATATATTCCCTTCTTTGCCAATGCTGCGGAGAACTTCCTAATTCCTTACCTTATCAGTTCATATATCTTCAACATTCGTCTGTAGCACCACATTTGAAATGCTTCGATTCTCTTTTGTTCCGGATTTGCAACAACACATGATTCACTACCATACAGTGCTGTGCTCCAGACGTGCATTCTTCGAAATTTCTTAAATTAAGCTCTATGTTTGATAGTAGTACACTTCTCTTGGCCAGGAATGTCTACGCCAGCGCTAGGCTGCTTTTTACGTCCACCTTGCTCTCTCCATCATGGGACATTTTGGCGCCTAGGTATCAGAATTCCTACGCTGAGTTTCTCGCTGTTCTCATTTCTGCTTCTTCTCGTTACTTTCGTCTTTCTTCGATTTACTCGCAATCCATATTATGTACTCATTAGACGGTTCATTCCATTCAGCAGGTCGTGTAATTCTGCTTCACTTTTACTCACGATAGCAATATCAGTGACTCGTATCATTGCTATCCTTTCACCTTAAATTTTAATTCCACTCTTCAATCTTTCTTTTATTTCCGTCATTACTTGTTCTACGTAGATATTGAACAGTAGGGGCGAAAAACTACATCCCTATCTTACACCCTTTTTATTCCAAGCACTTCTTTCTTGGTCGTCCACTCTTTATTATTCCCTGATGGATCTTGTACATATTGCGTACTACCCGTCTTTCCCTATAGCTTACCTCTTTTTTTCTCAGAATTTCAAACATCCTGAAACATTTTACATTGTCGAACGCTTTTTCCATGTCGACAAATCCTGTGAATGTGTCTTGATTTTCCTATAATCTTGATTCTATTATCAACCGCATAAGAATTGCCTCTCTGCCTTTCCAACAGCTAAACTGACCATCTAATACATCCTCCATTCTGTTTCCCATTCTTCTGTATATTATTCTTGTCAGCAACTTGGATGCATGAGCTGTTAACTGATTGTGCAATAATTCTCACACTTGTTGGCTGTTGCAATCTTGGGAATTGTGTGGGTGATGTTTCTCTGACAGCATGATGGTATATCGTCAGACTCATACGTTCTACGCACCAACGTGAGTAGTCGTTCTGTTGCCACCTTCCCCAATAATTTTAGAAACTCTGATGGAATGTCATGTATCCTTGCAGCGTTATTCGATCTTAAGTCTTCCAAAGCTCTACTAAATTCTGATTCTAATACTGAATACCCTATCTCATCTGTACCGATTCCTGTTTCTTCTTCTATCGCGTCATCAGACAAATCTTCACCCTCAAAGAGGCCCTTAATGAGCTCTTTTCGTCTATCCACTCTCTCCTCTGCTTGTGACAGTGGAATTCCCATTGCACTCTTACTGTTGTCACCCATGCTTCTAATTTCACCGGAGGTTTTCTTTATTTTCAATATGCTGAGCCAATCCTTCCAACCATAATTTCTTTTTCGGTTTCTTCACATTATTATGCAGGCATTTCGCCTTAGCTTCCCTGCACTTCCTTTCTTTCGTCCCCAAGTGACTTGTATTTCTGTAATTCTGGATTTCCCCACCCATTTTTGCACTTCCTTCTTTCATCGATCAACTGGAGTTTTTCTTCTGTTACCCTTGGTTTCTTCACAGATACCTTGTTTTTACCCATGTTTTTCTTTCCACCTTCTGTGATTGCTTTTTTCAGAGATGTTCTATTCTCTTCAACTGAACTGCCTATTGAGCTGATCCTTAACGCAGTATCTGTAGCCTCAGAGAACTTCAAGCGTCTCTCTTCATTCTTTAGTACTTCCGTATCCCACTCCTTTGCGCATTGATTCTTCCTGAATAGTCTCTTCATCACAAAGAGTTCTTCTTATAGGGTACATCTAGCTCACACTCCGCAAGCCACCTGGTGGTGTGTGGTGGAAGCTACTTTTTGTACCCCTAACTGAGCCCTCCAAAGCTGTTCCACTCGCGAATAGCGCGAGGGAGGAATGATTGTCGGGTAAGCTTCTGTATTGGCTCTAATGTCTAGAATTTTTTGCTGATGGTCATTACGCGATACTATGCGAGGGAAGTAATATGTTGTCCATCTCTTCCCGGAAAGCGTTCTCTCGAAATTTCTATAACGAATCTCTCTGTGATGCACAACACCTCTCTAGTTACGTCTGCCAAAGGAGTCTGTTGAGTATCTCCGTAACGCTCTCACGCCGGCTAAACGATCCTGCGACGAAACGCGCCGCTCTTCGTTGGATCTTCTCTATCTCTTCTATCAGTCCTACCTGGCAGGTATCCCAGATAGATCAACAATACTCAAGAATCGATCGAACAAGCGCCTTATAAGCCACTTCCTTCGTAGATGAGTTACATTTCCTAAAGATTCTTCCCACGAATCTGAGTCTGCCACCTGCTTTTCCCACTGTTTCTTTTATGTGGTCACTCCACTTAAGGTCGCTCTGGATTGTTAGTCCTAGATATTTCCCAGCACATACTGCTTCCAGCTGTCTGTCATCAGTAGTGTAGCTGTACAGTAATGGATTTCTTTCCCTATGCATGCGCAATGTGTTACGTTTATTTACGTTCATGGTCAACTGCCACAACCCTCACCATTCTTTGATTCTCTGCAGGTCGTTCTGCAAATCGTTACTATCTTCTGGCGTTGCTACTATGTTAGAGACAACCACATCATTTGCGAACGGCCTTAGAAGACGTTCGAACTTTCTACCACACTCTTGCTCATAAATTAAGTATAATGCTGATAAATGATGAAACAACGCTCGTGTTGGCGGTATACGGGTTTAAATCACCTAGGGGTTTGACCATGCGGTGCATTTGACCTGCGGTCGTCGCACGGTAGCGCTGGCAGCAGTCCACATACGCAAAGGTGTTGGTGCATGTCAGAGTACGGTGCAGCGAGTAAGTGTGTAGACGTTTTCAGACGTGCTAATGGTGACTGTGTGTTGAAAATGGCTCAAAGAACACATATGGATGACGTTATGAGAGGTAGAATACTAGGGCGACTGGAGGCTGGTCAAACACAGCAGGTCGTAGCACGGGCCCTCCGTGTGCCACAAACTGTGACCTCACGATTGTGGCAACGATTCCAGCAGACAAGAAACGCGTCCAGGCGCTGCAGTACGGGACGTCCACAGTGTACAACACCACGTGGTCCCAGGTTATGTTCACAGACAAGTCCAGGTATAGTCTGGACAGTGATTCTCGCCGGGTTTTCATCTGGCGTGAACCAGGAACCAGATACCAAATCCTTAATGTCCTTGGAAGGGAGGTCGTGGTTTGATGGTGTGGGGTGGGATAATGACTGGTGCACGTACACCCTCTCATGTCTTTGACAGAGGAACTGTAACAGGTCAGGTGTATCAGGACGTCATTTTGCACCAGTATGTTCGCCTTTTCAGAGGTGCTGTGGGTGCCACCTTCCTCCTGATGGATGATAACGCACGGCCACACCGACCTGCCATCGTGGAGGAGTACCTTGAAACAGAAGATATCAGGCGAATGGAGTGGCCTGCCTGTTCTCCAGACCTAAACCACATCGAGCACGTCTCGGATGCTCTCGGTCGATGTATCGCTGCACGTCTTAAAACCCCTACGACACTTCAGGAGCTCCGAGAGGCACTGGTGCAAGAATGGGACGCTATACCCCAGCAGCTGCTCGACCACCTGTTCCAGAGTATGCCAACCCGTTGTGCGGCCTGTGTACGTGTGCATGGTGATCATATCCCACATTGATGTTGGGGTACAGGCGCAGGAAACAGTGGTGTTTTGTAGTACATGTGTTTCGGGACGGCTTTCTCAACTTATCACCAATACCGTGGACTTACAGATCTGTGTCGTGTGTATTCCCTATGTGCCTATGCTATTAGCGCCAGTTTTGTGTAGTGCCACGTCGTGTGGCACCACATTCTGCAATTATCCTTAATTTATGAGCATGAGTGTAGATCATTTACATATACTGTAAACAGTAACGCTCCATCAGACTTCCCTGAGATACTTCGGAAATTACCTTCACTTCTATAGATTTTGTACCATTAAGAGCGACACGTTGAGTTTTGTCAAGGAAGTCTTGAATCCAGTCGCAAACGCTCTCAGATACTCGATAAGCTCGTATTTTTTCGCTAGACCGGAGTGCGGAACGGTGTCAAATGCCTTCCTCAACACGACGTCAATCTGAGCGTCGTTGTCTGCAGCGCTCTGGATGTTATGGAGGAACAGAGCAAGCTGAATTTCGCAGGATCTGTGTTTATGGAATCGATATTGATTTTTATGGGGCAGATTTTCATTCTCCGAAAACGTCATAGTTCTTGTGCAGCCCGCATCTCGTGGTCGTGCGGTAGCGTTCTCGCTTCCCACGCCCGGGTTCCCGGGTTCGATTCCCGGCGGGGTCAGGGATTTTCTCTGCCTCGTGATGGCTGGGTGTTGTGTGCTGTCCTTAGGTTAGTTAGGTTTAAGTAGTTCTAAGTTCTAGGGGACTTATGACCACAGCAGTTTAGTCCCATAGTGCTCAGAGCCATTTGAACCATTTTTCTTGTGCATAAAACATCTTCCATAATCCTGAAACAGACTGATATCAACGATATAGGTCTATAACCTCTCCACTAATAAGCGGATGTAGTTGTTTTTCTATTTCGCGATCGGTTATCTCGATATCTGCCATTTCGACGTTCGTACGACGATTGAAAGGAGGGACCGTATTACGATTTTCCATGGTGAAACGATTTCGGAGCACCGAATCCAGTACTTCGGCCTTCTCTTTGTTATCTTCCGTTTCGGTGCCGACGCTGTACAAGTCCATTTTGAAAAATAAAGAAAACCGCAGGACAGTTGCTTAATCCACAGTCTTTTATTAGGTTCCATCATCTGGGGGTAAACTGCAATAGTAAAAATACTCTGTTACACGCGAAAGGGAGAGGATCTTCAAGTCTGAAATATTAAATGAGGAACTAAGCGGCTAAAGTTTCCAAATCAAAACAGATTAAAAGAGAGAGAACAGGACGTTACTTGCAAATCACTTAATCATCCGAGGTCATGCTCACTCCAATGTTGTCATGGAACTTAAGATTCCGAGTCAAAAAAGTAAAAGGTACCTAAAATAATCCGAAAAAACCAGACATTACGACGGGGCACCAAAAATTACCAAAATAATGAAACGTGTAAAATGCAATAAAAATGACTGGGAGGGGGGGGGGGGAATCACATATTACGTGGAACTACTTACAAAAATGACATAACTTCAGTTCGCTCGTGGATGGTATGTAATACGTGGATGTTGAAAACGGCCGGCCGCGGTGACCAAGCGGTTCTAGGCGCTTCAGTCCGGAACCGCGCGACTGCTATGGTCGCAGGTTCGAATCCTGTCTCGCGCATGGATGTGTGTGACGTCCTTAGGTTAGTTAGGTTTAAGTAGTTCTAAGTTCTAGGGGACTGATGACCTCAGATGTTAAGTCCAATAGTGCTCAGAGCCATTTGAACCATTTTTTGTTGAAAACGTTATGTTGCCAGTTTTGCACTTAATGAAGGCAGCAAGGAAGAATGTGATAATTTGCATAACAAACTTAGTGCATTCCACGGAAAGATTGCTTTCTGTGTTCAGCATCAGATTAACGAGACCATGCCATATAAAGACTTAAAGATCACCTTCAATGGCGGCAAGTCAGAGTTTGATGTCTATAGAAAAGAGCCGACTATTGATTTAGTTCTGAGTGTAGCATCGAATCACCTGTTTAAACATAAAATTACTGCCGTCCGATCTCTCCTAAACAGAATAATAATAACGTTCCCCTCATATCAGAGGCATATGATAGAGAGTTCCGTATAATCAAGAACATCGCTGTGCGTATGGGTATCATGGACCAATGACCGAGAAACTGAATAAGAAAATACTATCGAAGCGGGAGGAGCATGGAAGGGAATCACTCTCAAGGCTGCAGACAGAAAGAAAAGGACAAGTTTTATAAGATTCCATATCATGGATACCTGCTAGAGAGAACTGGAAAGAAAGTGATGTTAGCCAACATAGCTCCGGCATTTTTATTGCGAAAAAATTTGGGCAGTAGCTCAAGGAAACGTGAAATCTTCAAAAAGGATTCATTCTTCTATCCCGAAGTGTATAGTATTGAGCGCGATAAAAGTTAATCGTCCTAGAGCAGATACATTGGCCAGAACGGCCGGAATTTTTATACGAGATATAAAGAGGAGTTCCAGGTCAGCTCTGGCAATGAATTTGATTCACATCATCGGCTGCAGCAGGTTAGTGATATTTTAACTTTCTTACACACTGCTGAGGAAGGTCGGATACTGAGTGTTCTGGAAGAAATTGAAATTTTAAGAAGACTTCACTTTCATCCTCTCGATACAATTACGAAACGAACAGATGTGTATTACAACAATATTTTAGATAATTAAGACATTTCCAGGCAGATTAAGGCATCCATATAATGTAATATTTTTACTTGTTCAAAAAAAAGGCTCCGAGCACTATGGGACTTAACTTCTAAGGTCATCAGTCCCCTAGAACTTAGAACTACTTAAACCTAACTAACCTGAGGACATCGCACACATCCATGCCCGAGGCAGGATTCGAACCTGCGACCGTAGCGGCCGCGCGGTTTCAGACTGTAGCGCCTTTAACCGCTTGGCCACCAAGGCCGGCATTTTTACTTGTTTTTTCATATTTATAGGTCTTCTTCTCTCTTAATATTGTGGTGCTTTCGTCTCCTTCCTGCTGTTACTTCCCGCTTTTCCACTTTAAACAATTCACCAATCTCATGTCTGTTTCGTACCGCGTCTGCACTTGGATCGTGTGCGGCTTCAGTACTCACAGCTAATTCTTACAATCACTAAGTTTTGCTGGCCGAGCGGTTCTAGGCGCTACAGTCTCGAATCGAGCGACCGCTACGGTCGCAGGTTCGAA
The DNA here is from genome assembly GCF_023898315.1 of Schistocerca nitens. Classification (NCBI taxonomy): domain Eukaryota; kingdom Metazoa; phylum Arthropoda; class Insecta; order Orthoptera; family Acrididae; genus Schistocerca; species Schistocerca nitens. Next base: position 790,882,608 of record NC_064618.1, on the reverse strand, counting down.
TCCTGCCTCGGGCATGGATGTGTGTGATGTCCTTAGGTTAGGTAGGTTTAAGTAGTTCTAAGTTCTAGGGGACTGATGACCTCAGATGTTAAGTCCCATAGTGCTCAGAGTCAACAAAGTTTTGCTGTTTGTGTTCCTGGCTGCGCACCACGATGGAACGGAATTGATGTAAGTAATACCACGTAATATTTGATTTCACCCTCCCAGCGCCATTTTTGTTGCTTTTACATGTTTCATTATTTTGGTAATTTTTGGTGTCCGGTCGTGATGTCTGTTTTTTTTCTAATCCTTTTAGGTCCCTTTTACTTTTTTTGACACGGAATCATTGGTTCCATGACAACTTTGGGGTGAGGATGACTTCTAACGATTAAGTGATTTTACTTGTAAGTAACGTCCTGTTCTCTCTCTTTCAGCTTGTTTTAACTTAGAAACTTTAGCTGCACAGTTTCTTGTCCGATATTTCAGACTCGAGGATCCCCTCCCTTTCGCGCGTAACAGAATATTTTTACTATTGCAGTTTACACCACTGTCTCGTAATCGGTCGTGTACCCAAAAAATTGTGGCTTAAGCAACTTTCCTGCGGTTTTCTACTCTTCATCACTACTAAACTGTGATCTGAGTCTGTATCTGCTCCTGGGTACGTCTTACAATTTGATTTCGGAATCTCTGCCTGACCATGAAGTAACCTAACTGAAATCGTCTCGCATCTCCAGTCCTTTTACGAGTATACCTCCTCCCCTTATGATTCTCGAACAAAATATTCGCTATTACTAGCTGAAATTTCTTGCAGATCTCAGTTACACTTTCTTCTCTCCCATTCCAAGTTCCAAGCCCATATTCTCTCTTAAGCTTTTCTTCTGCTCCGTCCCCTATAACCACGTTCCAGTTCCCTACGAGTATTAGATTTTCATCTCCCTTTACGAACTGAATTCCCCGTTCAATATCCTCATATATTTCTTTATTTCTTCCTCTTGCGCCTGCAACGTCAGCATGTATGTCTATGGGTGCTGGTTTGCAGTCGAGTCTGATAAGAACAGTTCACAGTAACTCACTCTCTGCCCTACCTCACTATTCCTAACGAATTCTATACCCTACTATATTTGCGCTGAGACTTTGTATTTACCTTTTCAGATCTTCTAGCTTCCCTACGACGTTCAAACTTCCGGCGTTCCACGCCCCGACTCGTAGAACGTTATCCTTTCGTTGATTATTCAGCCTTTCAAAAATGGTTCAAATGGCTCTGAGCACTATGGGACTCAACATCTGTGGTCATAAGTCCCCTAGAACTTAGAACTACTTAAACCTAACTAACCTAAGGACATCACACACATCCATGCCCGAGGCAGGATTCGAACCTGCGACCGTAGCAGTCGCGCGGTTCCTGACTGAGCGCCTAGATATTCAGCCTTTTTCTGATGGTCACCTCCCCCTTGGCAGTCCCCTTCCGGAGATCCGAATGGGCGACTACTCCGGAATCTTTTGTCAGTGGAGCGATCATCACGTCACTTTTCAATTACAAGTCAAATTTCCTGTGGATACACATGTTGTGTCTTTAATGCTATGGTTTACATTGACTTCTCCATCCTCAACCCGATGATTATTGCTGATTCTTCCGCCTTCAGGGGCAGTGTTCGAGCCTAGGGGCAAGAGAGTGCCCTGAAGCTCTAAACGCTCATCCACCCTTTTTCACGAGGTCGTTGGCTGTATCAGGGCTGACTTCTTATACCGGAAGTTTCGGCCGCCTTTGGTGATTATTTTTAACCAGAATTTAAGCGGTGGTGGATTTCGAACCCGAGACCGAGGACGTTTTGATTACTAATCAAAGATGCTACTCTGGATCACGGGATGCCGCTATGAAAAGAAATGGTACCCCACATCAACACGCCAGGTTGTCAGGTCGTATAGCAGCCTACTGTCAAGTTGGTGTTCCACCGCTGTCCGCCGCGTCTCGAGACACGTCTTCGCTGATCATCGGGCTCAGTCCGAAGGAGGTCTCATCAATGAAGACAGTTCTACTCCACTGAATGAGATTAGAGGCCCAATACGTGTCTGAAGATCCCCCAAACAGTGGTGGGATGCCAACCTCACTGTCGCCCACCATACAGCGTAACAACCAGGAGTGATGGTCTGAGATGCCATCCTCTTCACAGCAGGACCCTTTGGTTGTCATCCACGGCACCCTTACAGCACAACCGTACGTCGATGATATTCTATGATCCGTTTCGTTGCCCTCACGACAAGCCATACTGGGCATACATTTCAGCATGATAATGCCCGTCCGCACACGGCGAGAGCAAACGGTGAACACATTTGGCGACACCGTCTCTGGTGCGCCGTTCGAATTTGCGTGCCTAATGGCCTCATTGGATAACTTCAATACTAACTGGCTTGGAAACGGCGCAGTGTATGGAATTCTTTTCTTAACAGTTATTTCTCAGCACAACCTAACCTGCAGACCCTTACAAGCTTTCCAGACTGTTTCTGACCAACCTGTGTGCATTCAGGATGTCTCTTCTAAGAATCATCAGCCGTATTTCCTGTATTGTTTCAGCATATATTCGTAACCCCGTTTTTGCAATATGTAGATGGAATCGAGGCAAGCAAATATTACTCATAGTATATTTCAGCAAAACAAATTTTCAGCTTAACAAGCTGATTTGTTTCCCGATACAAAAAAATTTTTAAGTGAAAATTTAAGTGCCTATACGACAGAGCGGTCCCAAATTAGCCTCCTGACTAACTCGGTTTTGCAAAATTTATTAACAGACAAAGTATAGCTTGAGAATAACCAGTCCGTCAGCAGCGACTGAGTAGCATGCTGCATGGCGATAGGCAGTGAGGCACGTGAGACAGGGCACGTTGGGCAAGGAATGCTGTTGGACTTCTCACATTTTACAGGCGTTGTTGATAAGTATCGATGAAGCGAATATGGCCTTAGACTAATTTCATTGGGTTTGTCGAATGAGCACATAAAATTCCACTTTATAAATCATTTTGTTGGTAATAGGAAGCAAACCATCGCTTTTGTTGACACATGAAAGATGTGATCAATATTTGTTTGGGATCACTGCAGCTGCACATGACAAAACTGAAACTGCCGGTATCTGCCTAAACATCAGAGGAACTGATCCTGACGACAGTTATTAAGAAAGCACACCGAGATGTACTCATCTGTGACATGAGTAATCTCTTCTACATGTTTATGTATGGGACGTGTGTACCAAAATAGGCAGGTGTGATTCCAGGGTTCGATTCTAGGGTGCAGAATCACAGATATACACACATCAAAAAAAGTTTTGCGTCACCCCCATTCCCAGAACTCCTGAAGATAGACATTGACTGTCGATACTGTATCACAGACACAGTCCCTTTGACTGTTCAGAGATGTCATTAACGAAGATCAGAGAGATTGAAAAGCAGGAAAGAAAAATTCTTGGGAAAATATATGGACCAGTGTTTCGGGAAGGAATTTAGATGAAGAGGCCAACTAGAGAGATTTACAAAGACATAGAAACAATAACAGACACCATTAGGAAGAGAAGAATGAAATTTTATGGACATATCAGCAGGATGGATAAAAGCAGGCTCGCAAGACAAATCTTTGAGATAGTAAACAAGAGCAAAAACAAGACAAAGTGGATCACTGTAGCCGAACAAGACTTTAAAGAACTGGGGATCACACAAGACAACATAAAGAATAGAGAACAGTTTAGAAACAGCATACAGAAACACACATTTAAACAAGAACATACGGAGAACAGAACGGGAAAAAGATGGTCGGAAGAATGCATGAGAGAACACAGTGAACGTATGAAGAGAATTTGGAAAGAATGAAGAAAGAAGAAGAATGACTACTCAAGTTCAATCGCTCTCTCAAAAGGGAAAATCGGAAGTAATATATATATCAAAAAAACTTTTGCCTCATCCCGGTAAACCAAAACTCCTTGGGATAGACGTTAACGCTGACTGTGGACATTGTATCACAGACACAGTCCCTTTGACTGTTAAGAGATGTCATTAAATCCGCCCAAAGATGTAAACAACCACGCATGAGCAGCGCCTATTAGACGGAGGGGGTCCGACAGACAATCAGTTCCAGTCATTCCACCAGGAAGGAGGCACACGGCTCGTCTTGTCTGTAGTTCAACCAGCGATGTTGTTCGGACATGGAGGAGATACAGACAGAGTGGAACTGTCGATGACATGCCTCGCTCAGGCCGCCCGAGGGCTACTACTGTAGTGGAGGACGGCTACCTACGGATTATGGCTCGGAGAAACCCTGACAGCAACGCCACCATGTTGAATAATGCTTTTCGTGCTGCCACAGGACGTCGTGTTACGACTCAAACTGTGGGAAATATGCTGCATGATGCGCAACTTCACCCCCGACGCCATGGTGAGGTCCATATTTGCAACCACGACACCATACACCGCAGTGCAGATGGGCCTAGCAACATGCCGAATGGACCGGCATCACGTTCTCTTCACCGATGAGTGTCGCTTATGCCTTCAACCAGACAGTCGTCGGACACGTGTTTGGTGGCAACTCGGTCTGGCTGAACGCCTTTATGTCCAACCAGTGCAGCAAGGTGGAGGTTCCCTGCTGTTTTGGGGTGGCATTATGTGGGGCCGACGTACGTCTCTGGTGGTCATGGAAGGCGCCGTAACGACTGTACGGTACGTGAATGCCATCCTCCGACCGATAGTGCAACCATATCGGCAGCATATTGATGAGGCACTCGTCTTCATGAACGACAATTCGCGCCCCCATCGTGCGTATCTTGTGGGTGACTTCCTTCAAGATAACGACATCGCTCGACTAGAGTGGCCAGCATGTTCTCCAGACATGAATCCTATTGAACACGCCTGGGATGGATTGAAAAGGGCTGTTTATGGATAACGTGATCCACCAACCACTCTGAGGGATCTACGCCGAATCTCCGTTGAAGAGTGGGACAATCCGGACCAACAGTGCCTTGATGAATTTGTGGATAGTATGCCACGAAGAATACAGGCATCCATCAATGCAAGAGGACGTGTTACTGGGTATTAGAGGTACCGGTGTGTACAGAATCTGGACCAGGACCCCTGAAGGTCTCGCTGTATGGTGGCACAACATGGAATGTGTTGTTTTCATGAGCAATAAAAATGGCAGAAATTGCGTTTATGTTGATGTCTAATCCAATTTTCTGTACAGGTTCCGCAACTCTCAGAACCGAGGTGATGCAAATTTTTTTATGTGTGTAGATGCTTTTCATCCTTCTTCTTGTTGTGTATAGTGTTTAATAAATGTGAAGCTTTCGATTCGGTAAAAAATACAAGCTTTTATTTGAATTCCCCAGCATAAGTAGTAATTCACTAGGGGCGTTCAGTAACTAATTCAGCACATTTTTTTCTGAAAGCAATTCGGTTTTATCAGAATTACAATCACTGTACTATTCCGCATTGTTTTGGCTACAAAATCCTATTTTTCGACATGATCTCCGTTCAATGCGACAGCCTTACGTCACCTTACTGCGAGAGCCTGTATACCCGCATGCTACCACTCTAGTGGTCGGCGTGAGAGCCAACGTCTTGCTGCATCAATAATCTCCACGTCATCCAAGTCTGCTTCCTGCGCAGTGCATCTTTCATTGGGCCAGACATACGAAAGCCAGAAGGCGCGAGATCTGGCCTGTAGGGTGATACATCATGCGAGAGCTACTTTCGTTTTTCAGTTTTGCACATCATTGTGTGTTCAAAGAACTTTGATACTCACTGATCGGTGGCGGTAACAAGTGTGTCTTAAAAAGCTGCCAGCGGTCGCCCGCTGGGGAGCGGGACCTGTAATTTAGCATTGTGGTTGTGGTTCCCGTTGCTGGACCTACCCAATTGTATGTTCTAAAAAAGCAGAGAAGCTCTGAACTGACAACAAGCTACAGTGCTAGATATCTATGGGAAGTTCTAGTCAGGCTGGGACTGCCTTACACCGAGGAAGCAAAACATCTCTAACAATTACGAGTGTACTCAGTTTAACTCACACAGGCGCACACACTTTACAATAATTACTCAAGGGAACGTGAGAAACGTCTCAAAAATGAGATCGACGGAAAGTGCAAAATGGCTAAGCAAGGATGGCTAGAGGACAAATGTAAGGATGCAGAGGCATATCTCACTAGGGGTAAGATAGATACTGCCAACAAGAAAATTAAAGACTTTTGGAGAAAAGAGAACCACTTGTAGGAATATCGAGACCTCAGATGGAAACCCAGTTCTAAGCAAAGAAGAGAAAGCAGAAAGGTGGGAGGAGTATATAGAGGGTCTGTACAAGGGTGATGTACTTGAGGACAATATTATGGAAATGGAAGAGGTTGTAGATGAAGATGAAATGGGAATTATGATACTGCGTGAAGAGTTTGACAGAGCACTGAAAGACCTACTCTACCATCTGGTGAGTAAGATGTATGAGACAAGCGAAATATCCCCAGACTTCAAGAAGAATATAATAACTTCAGTCCCAAAGAAAGCAGGTGTTGACAGATGTGAAAATTACCGAACTATTAGTTCAATAAGCCACGGCTGCAAAATACTAACGCGAATTCTTTACAGACGAATGGAAAAACAGGTAGAAGCCGACCTCGGGGAGATCAGTTTGGATTACGTAGAAATATTGGAACACGTGAGGCAATACTGCCCCTAAGACTTATCTTAGAAAACAGATTAAGGAAAGGCAAACCTATGTTTCTAGCATTTGTAGACTTTGAGAAAGCTGTTGACAATGTTGACCGGAGTACTCTCTTTCAAATTCTGAAGATGGCAGGGGTAAACACAGGGAGCGAAAGGCTATTTACAATTTGTACAGAAACCAGATGGTAGTTATAAGAGTCGAGGGGCATGAAAGGGAAGGAGTGGTTCGGAAGGGAGTGAGACAGGGTTGCCGATGTTATTCAATCTGTATATTGAGCAAGCAGTAAAGGAAACAAAAGAAAAATTCGGAGTAAGAATTAAAATCCATGGAGAAGAAATAAAAACTTTGAGGTTCGCCGATGACATTGTAATTCTGTCAGAGACAGCAAAGGACCTGGAAGAGCGGCTGAACGGAATGGACAGTGTCTTGAAAGGACGATATAAGATGAACATCAACAAAAGCAAAACGAGGATAATGGAATGTAGTCGAATTAAATTGAAAGTGGGTGATGCTGAGGGTATTAGATTAGGAAATGAGACGCTTAAAGTAGTAAAGGAGTTTTGCTATTTGGGGAGCAAAATAACAGATGATGGTCGAAGTAGAGGGGATATAAAATGTAGACTGGCAATGGCAAGGAAAGCGTTTTTGAAGAAGAGAAATTTGTTAACATCGAGTACAGATTTAAGTGTCGGGAAGTCGTTTCTGAAAGTATTTGTATGTAGTGTGGCCATGTATGGCAGTGAAACGTGGACGATAAATAGTTTGGAGAAGAAGAGAATAGATGCATTCGAAATGTAGTGCTACAGAAGAATGCTGAAGATTAGATGGGTAGGTCACATAACTAATGAGGAGGTATTGAAAAGAGTTAGGGAGAAGAGAAATTTGTGGCACACCTTGACTAGAAGAAGGGATTGGTTGGTAGGACATGTTTTGAGGCATCAAGGGATCAGCAATTTAGTATTGGAGGGCAGGGTGGAGGGTAAAAATCGTAGAGGGAGACCGAGAGATGAATACACTAAGCAGATTCAGAAGGACGTAGGTTGCAGTAGGTACTGGGAGATGAAGAAGCGCTTGCACAGGATAGAGTATCATGGAGAGCTGCATCAAATCAGTCCATGACTGAAGACCACAACAACAACAACAACGTGAGGAAGGAGAGAGACTGCTGACATATGGATGAAATAAAACGGTAGCTCCAATTTTTTTCTTTGCTGAGTACTTAATCATTAGACAGACATTGCCTGTGAGACATTTTAATAAGATAGCAAGACATGATAATAGGAAGAATTGTGAAGATGAGCTCCAGTAACAGACAGATGTTACATGACAGACGCTGTCAGTCACGGAGAGTTTTACTGTTGAAATTCAGAGAGCATATCTTTCAAAGACAGTCGGGCAAAATAATACTTTCTCTCACATTCGAATCGCGAAACGACCACGGCGAGAATTTCAGAGAAAAGCCGTTCTCCCACGTACATTAGACTAATAGAACAGGGAATGGAGGAACGTACCCTCCGCCATACACAGTAAGGCTGTTTGTGGAATATAGGTGTCTCTGGAATATCTTTAATGTAGAGGGTAAACAGTAGGGACAACAAGCGCCTACCTAGGGCTACTACGTCCTGAATACGAAGTTGTGCTGGGTGTTTGCCCTGAATGTCACTGTAGAAAGTCTGTTCGTGAGGTATGAGCGTAGGGGAATAGCCCACATGTCTGGCGGGGGAGACTGCGGCGCTCAGTTTACAGATGTGACCACTGTTTCAGAGATAATCAGTCAATGTTTAGGAACAGTACATCTGTTATCTTGTTTATATTGTATTGTTCATATCTTTATCGGTAAAAACAATTGTGGTTCTACCGAATTTCTTTCTCCCACTCCTCTTCCCACTCTAGGAGGGGCGTTCAGTAAGTAATGTAACAAAATTTTTCTCTCGTCCAATTTAGGTTGAAAAAATGCGAAATTGATTGTTGGATACCGCGGAATATTCCCGCTTCGGCCGCTGTTGTTTCATGTAGTTCCGATAGGTGGCAGTGCTATAAGTAGCCTTCAACATGGCGTCTGTAACGGAGTTGCGTTCCAAGTAGGCAGCTGTCATTGAGTTTCTCTTCGCAGAAAACCAGAGCATCGCACATATTCATTGGCACTTTTGGAATGTCTACGAAAACCTGGGAGTGAACAAAAGCACGATGAGTCGTTGAGCGAGGCGTCTTTCATTACTATAACGAGGTCGCACAAACCTGTACGATCTCCAGCATGCCGGTCGGCCGCGCGTAACTGTGAGTCCTGCAATGTTGGAAGGCGCTGACCTTCTCATTGGACGTGACCATCAGATGACAATCCAGAACGTCGCTGTACAACTGGACGTCTCCGTTGATAGTGCTGACACACTCTCCACCAGATGGGTACTCAAATCTGTGTGCTCGCTGGGTTCTTCACGCCTAACAGAAGGCCGTAAAGAGCGGAGGAGGACCGTCTGCGCAGAATTACTTGCGCGTCACGAGGCTAATTGTTACAATTTTTTTGTCGAACATCGTCACGGGAGACGAAACATGGTTTCATCACTTCGAACTGGAAAAAAACGGCAATCCGTCGAGTGGTGCTGTAACATCGCTAGTCAATACGCAATAACATTTATTGCACTACTTTGCAAATGTTCAAATGTGTGTGAAGTCTTATGGGACTTAACTGCTAAGGTCATCACTCCCTAAGTTTACACACTACTTCACCTAAATTATCCTAAGGACAAACACACACAGCCATGCTCGAGGGAGGACTGGAACCTCCGCCGGGACCAGCCGCACAGTCCATGACTGCAGCGCCTCAGACCGCTCGACGCACTACTTTGCAGTATGGCCCGTAGCTTTGGAGCCGTTGGCGGTGATGGAAACAGCCGCTTGTATCTTAGCGTGACTCATTCATACCTGTCGTTAGCCTAGCCGTGGGAAGCCCTACCTGTGTCAATTCGAGCGACACAATATTCAAGCCCCTAAGAATCTAAATAAATTATATTAAATATTATTCAATTTAGTTAAAAGTCAATATACTTCTCTTTGTTATTAAGACGAAGATTGTGTAATAATCTCAGCTTTCTAGTTGGCACATTTTCAGAGTTAGAAAAAATTACCTAAAACACCCCAAACCGACAATTGTAAGATTACAGTCAGTTACGATTCATAACAGTTTGTCTTTTAGTATCATGTGGAATCATTACTGAAGCTCACAGCACGTTAGGTCACGTTAGAGTTTCATAATTAAAAACGTTAACTATTTTTCATTTCCGTAATATAAAATTCATAAAAGATCAGTATTTATGTAATGTGTTGTTGTGTGAGTAAATGAGAATGAGCGAGAGTGTGTATGTGGGACATACGAAAAAATTAAATATTATCTCATGTTAAACATTATGTAACTATGTCATGGGAAAGTGTTAAGCAAGCAAATTGCAATGAAAAATGTAATTTCCCCACCGTGCTGATGACGTATGTCCAAGGGTATTTGCTTTTGTAAGAAGGCAGCCAGAGTAGGCATTTGCAGGGTAATAGTTTTCTTAAGTTATTTCAAGATTAGTTTTCTTTTCGTTTGGGTTTAGTAAACATTTTATTAAGATTTGCATGATGAAGTGACGTAAATGCGTCTGTGAATTCTGATTGGCGTAAGACAGTTTTAGCGCAAAAAGAACTCGAAGGATTGTTTTGATTGGCTGGTCATTTTGAAGAACCAATCAGAGTTAAGCATTTCCCGCGCATTGCAAGTAGTAATAGGCTATGGAAGGAAGGGCAGTGGGTTATTCGCTGGCTAGCTATCAGCCGTGCAGGTCATGTTGGACGTGTGCCTCTATATTATGAGTAAAATTAAGAGGTCACTGGTTTCTAGCGTCCGGAATGTATTGCTGTGAAAACAGTTGCCTTTACGGACAGATTGTGTAAATTTGAGCTTGGTGAAGTGTTTTGTTAGAGAGATAAACGCGCGTGAACTTTCGGCCTTTGAAAAATTACACGTGGCATGTTTCACATTCGTCTATGGAATATTTGGCGAGGAATTTCTTTATAACACTACTGGCCATTAAAATTGCAACACCAAGAAGAAATGCAGATGATAAACGGGTATTCATTGGACAAATATATTTTACTATAACTGACATGTGATTACGTTTTCACGCAATTTGGGTGCATAGATCCTGAGAAATCAGTACCCAGAACAACCACCTCTGGCCGTAATAACGGCCTTGATACGCCTGGGCATTGAGTCAAACAGAGACTAGATGGCGTGTACAGGTACAGCTGCCCATGCAGCTTCAACACGATACCACAGTTCATCAAGAGTAGTGACTGGCGCATTGTGACGAGCCAGTTTCTCGGCCACCATTGACCAGACGTTTTCAGTTGGTGAGAGATCTGGAGAATGTGCTGGCCAGGGCAGCAGTCGAACATTTTCTGTACCCAGAAAGGCCCGTACAGGACCTGCAACATGCGGTCGTGCATTATCCTGCTGAAATGTAGGGTTTCGCAAGGATTGAATGAAGGGTAGAGCAACGGGTCGTAACACATCTGAAATGTAACGTCCACTGTTCAAAATGCCGTCAATGCGAACAAGAGGTGACCGAGACGTGTTACCAATGGCACCCCATATCATCACGCCGGGTGATACGCCAGTATGGCGATGACGAATACACGCTTCCAATGTGCGTTCACCGCGATGTCGCCAAACATGGATGCGACCATCATGATGCTGTAAACAGAACCTGGATTCATCCGAAAAAATGACGTTTTGCCATTCGTGCACCCAGGTTCGTCGTTGAGTACACCATCACAGGCGCTCCTGTCTGTGATGCAGCGTCAAGGGCAGCCGCAGCCATGCTCTCCGAGCTGATAGTCGCCGCTGCTACAAACGTCGTCTAACTGTTCGTGCAGATGGCTGTTGTTTTGCAAACGTGGCTGCACGATCAGTTACAGTCATGCGGATAAGCTGCCTGTCATCTCGACTGCTAGTGATACGAGGCCATTGGGATCCAGTACGGCGTTCCGTATTACCCTCCTGAACCCACCGATTCCATATACTGCTAACAGTCATTGGATCTCGACCAACGATAAACCACAATCGCGATAGGCTACAATCCGACCTTTATCAAAGTCGGAAACGTGATGATACGCATTTCTCCTCCTTACGCGAGGCATCACAACAACGTTTCACCAGGCAACGCCGGTCAACTGCCGTTCGTGTATGAGAAATCGGGTGGAAACTTCTCTCATGTCAGCACGTTGTAGGTGTCACCACCGGCGCAAACCTTGTCTGAATGCTCTGAAAAGCTAATCATTTGCATATCACAGCATCGTCTTCCTGTCGGTTAAATTTCGCATCTGTAGCACGTCATCTTCGTGGTGTAGCAATTTTAATGACTAGTAGTGTAGAAATCTACTGAAAAAGGATCGAATGTGAAACTCGTATATTGTAGCAGAGTATTGACTATAAATCGCGTTGTAATTCGGGTTGGACTTAAATACATTCATGGCTGCCTCGTGTGTGTACTGGGTTGTATTTTCTGTGAGCTGAGGACAGTGCTAATATTCGTGAATTAAATTTGGGCTGATGGCCAGTGTTTAATATTGAACATAAAGAAATAAAAGAACTCGTGCCAGAATTTTGTCATTTTTCTAAAGAGATAAAGTAATCGCCATCCACCCGAAATTGTGTTATAAGATATTACAGGATAGCTTGCTACCAGAGTTTACGCTGCTTTTAACATCGTCTGGACAGTATGTACGTAAGCAGAGAAACTGGCTGGTGATCAGACGCCGTACTGAGGTAGGTGGAACTTTTGTAGTGCACAGTACGACGAGAGACAGTGATCAAACAATTACGCCACATTTCAAACCCCGCCCCGCCGCAGTGCCGCTCCACCTCTCCTCCGAAGAAAACGTTCAAAGCCGCACCCTCAATCGCAAAAGCCATGGCGACGGTCTTCTGGGACCCTGCAGGGGTTATTCTGTTTGATGTTCTCCGTCGTGGTACAATGATCAACTAGGAAGTGTATTGTTACCCTCGAAAATTGAAGAAACGACTTCCACGTGTTCGTCGCCTCAAAAATACGAAGGATTTTCTCCTTCTCCATGACAACATAAGGCCTCACATAAGTCTACGCAAAAGAACAGAAATGACACTTTTGCTCAAACGTATTAATTTCACTGAAGTCACCAAGAATTCTTAAGAGTCGCCTGGATATAACAAAATGCTGCACATGTGTGTAATCATAATGTACGGTAAAGCATGCTCCGCGGCGTGCTTCCACACTCCCTATGAGGTTGGTAAAGCGCTTTTGTGGCTGGGAGGTCCATTCCTTCAGCAGCAAGGTTGACAACTGCCGGAAATTAGCTGGTGAATGCGAATGTGCTGCCGTACGTCTTTCCAACGCATTCCACACTTGTTCGGTGGTACTGAAGTCAGGGGAAACGGGTAGGCCAATCTTTTCACGAAATATCCCGTCGTTCCAAGACTTCATCCAGCAGTGAATTTCTACGCGGTAGTGTATTCTCATCCCTAGCAATGAAATCAGGGCCAAATGAACCTCTGAAAAGCCGCACACGGGGAAAGAGTACAGTGTCAGAATAACGTTAAAGTTAGTGCTCCCACGCAATATTAAGCCTCCCCACGACCAGCAAAACGATCACGTTCGGCATTGCTGGACGTACCCACATATGGCGAGAGGTTAGAACACCTGATGTCCCCAGAACCATTATCGAAAATGGTTGTTTTGGTGTTGGAGGTGTTATAATGTGGGAAGCATAGCGTTGCAAGGGTGTGGTAACGTCCTAATCTTTGAACAATACACTCGCCAATCAACGTTATTGCAAAACTGTCCTCCTTACCCTTTGTACCTTCTCAGGACTGCATGCTGCACTAAGTTCATTTTTATGGATGATAGTTCGCGACCACAAGGAACTGCAGAGATGAAGGAGCTCTTGGAACGAGAGGATATTCCGGGGGTGGACTGAGCTGTTCTTTCCTCCTATTTAAATCCCATCTAGCACATTTGGGGTGATATGGGCAGATGCACTGCAACACTTGCACATACGCCAATGACCATCTGGCGGTGGAAGATTGGAACGCCTTACCATAAAAATTCTGTGGCAGGCTTTTGGGCAGCATGGGAGATCGTTGCAGAACGTGCACCCTGTTACACCCTATTAAGAGCGAAGTCCGCCTTTTGTAATGTCCAAGGGACTATCATGAATCGAGATGATTTCAGAGTAATTATTGTCTTTGAATAAAAGTGTCATTTCTGTTCGTCTCATTGCTATTTCTTTCACTTCTAAACAGCAGCAATTTTTTTCTGTGTGTGGTCCGAGTTTCACAGAGCGATGTTACTTGGCGGTGACATATTATGCGAAAGTTACTTTCGCCTTTAATTTTTACACTGCGCTGTATTTTTGGTGCCCGTCCAACTTGCTGTATGAGGATTCAGTGTTCATGACGACAATCGCTCTTCTTAGTTTCAAGCTAAAAATGTGTTCTTTTTTTGTTTCAATAGCGAAATCATTGGATCAAGTGTCTGTGAAATGTATAGACTCGTTATCGTGCTTCGTTTCTCTTCCAGTCCTGACCGCGTGCCTTCAAAACCTCTGTTTCTTAACTATAGTGAGTCCTCCCGAGCCTAATAATTAATATGCACCACTTCCCGAAGTGTTAAACTCATTAGAGTGAGAGATTTAATTAAAATTTTCATAACGTAACCTGATTAGTGTGATTTGTGTGATCGTTACTGGTGTTTTACTCAAACTGTGAAGCGTTTAACTCTTCACTTGAGTTGTCACTCTCAGAAATTCATTAGTCACAATCGTGTGTTTTATTTATTGATTTTGTCCTGATTTCATAGACATTTTCTCTGTATTACGAACTGTTCCTTGGCGTCGACTGACCACTTCATTTATGAATGTTTCTTTGTTAAATACTAATTCCATTCGATAGAGCAAATAGCACTGAGTAAAATGAATCCTTATACGTATGGTGGTATTTCCAGTAATTGGAATTTATCAGATTTAATGCATTTTTGCTGGAAGACTCTGAAATTGACTTCCATCCACGTAGCTTGCCCCATTCAGATCATGAGGATTTCCTAGCCTGGGGTAGTGAGAACAAGGTTTCTGTAGTTTGTTTCGCAAACTGTGAAACAGAACTATTCTTCCCTTAGAGATTCCTGGAGTCCATATCCTAATCCTCTCATGTGGTTTCCATGCTGATATTTATGTTTGAAAATGTTAAGAGGCCATTCATAACGAATATTGTAGTCATGTCGTACCAGGTGTGCTTGTGAAGTAATAAAAATTTGATTGTAATAAACCTCCATTTTATTCATATATGACCTTCTGTTGTTCTCACCCTCCGCACATTCCTCCTCCCTTTATAATTTCCCATAATATCATTAATCAGAACATTCAAGTCTTAAAGAGGTTATTCTTTTATCAGACAGATTTTCGGTAATGGAAGTATTGTTGTATGTGTAGTACAATAGTCCGAATGTGTGAATCTTCACTACATAGTCGTAGCAAGGTGAAGGCCATATCCACTGCACAATTCAAAAGGATAGACTGTCTAAACTTCTTGAACTGATAAGAAAGTTCGTTGGTGATTTGCACAACATTGGACAAACAGTTTAGCGAGAATCGTGAGAAAGTATATGAATAATTTCTCCTCTCCTTTTTAAGAAGTCTGCGTGTTTAAATAAGTACATGTTATACGGTAAAAAGAGGGAATTTAAATTGTTCTAATAGTCGTAATAATGGGATGGATTATGCCCCCCCTCCAAATACCAAAGTTCGTAAGAAGAAAGACAACACACCTCTTTTAAGATGTCGTTGGAATGCCTTTGAGCCCTTTCAGTATTAGCGGTGGTGTTTATGTGCTGATTGTGTCCGTAGGCCTTGCTTTTTTGTTGTCATTGCGTTTAGAATATTACGTTCTATGCATGTATCTTGTACACTGAAAGGAAGAATTGCTGTACGTGCAAACTGAGGCACGAAAAATAAGTAAATGTGTTTCTGTGATGAAAATAAAAGTTTAATTATCTCTTGCATGTATTTCTGTTGAGTTCTCAAGTAACAAATTCTGTATTTGCCATATGAACAAATTTCGGGTAGAACAGTTCTTGTCTGTGATAAACATATTACAGTCTTCCAGGAAATTTCACACAGTCTCAGTAGCCACGTCAGAATATTATTTTCTGCACTTTGACATCATTTCCAATCTGGACTCAGAATATGAGCAACAGCGTTTCGCTGGACCTCGTCATGATGGAGAGATATACCAGGTCTGTTTAAAATTATCCGTTCGTCCCTTACACATAAATTTATGTTCCGCTGCGTAGGTTAACTGACAAATTTGACCATAGGGCACTGGTTCCAAACCTTCCTCAGACCATTACCCCTGCCGTCTGTTGCTGCCCCTTCCCCCACATTATCACTAACTTCAGCACCCAGTTAAACTGTATAATGAAAGACTTTTCTGG
Organism: Schistocerca nitens; assembly: GCF_023898315.1. Lineage (NCBI taxonomy): Eukaryota > Metazoa > Arthropoda > Insecta > Orthoptera > Acrididae > Schistocerca > Schistocerca nitens. Next base: position 790,866,441 of record NC_064618.1, on the reverse strand, counting down.
GAACACTTTTATTTTTAAAATTATGAAAGACGAATGATATTTAGTCTGAAAGCTTCTGCTCCTTCAATTGCAATCAAGACTTTAATAAAATAGCAAAGATAATGTTAACCAGAACACTGGGAGGAACTGAGGTCTAAATAACAATAGATTTATTCATTTATAAAATCACATGACAAAAAAAAATTGCTAAAGAAACGCCACATAAACATTTTTATCTGACAAATGCTTTCAATTATATGCGGTCTATGGCGAACAAAGTGATTAGCTGAGGATCAACACACCACACTAACCAAAACTAATCGCGTTATCTGACTACATAAATGGGAATGCGTGGTATGGCCCAAAAACTACACTACTATCAAGCATCTATACCATTCCATGAAGAAAAATATGGTTCCAAAGAACAGGGTGCTGAGAAGCATATATTGGAGCCCTATGCCATAGTTGCGAATGCATTACCCTTCAGCAGGTGAGGGCGGAACAGCACGACGCTGTGGCCGACTGAAGTCGTGGACAGCGACAATCTGTTATTAGTGCCACATGCACGGAAATATGCAAATATACGCTCTCGCGTTCGGGTGATTCGGAACGCAGGTACTTCCCTATGAGCCTCCGAAAACCCGGTGGATTCGAGTGTGCAGGTGGACCCGTTTGCTGATCTGCCAAACCAATCTGACTCCGTGACACGACTATGCATGACGGAATATATCAAACGTTTAGACTGCCAACTCAAAACAAACTAGTACACCCACGCATCACTCGTTGTGTGCGCGATGCAAGAAGCAGTACCTCGGACAGTTCAGATGGTGACTGGCACAGGCTCTAAGTGGCACACTAGCAAAGGACACAAGTCTCAACATGTAGGTAAAGACCTGCCGTTCCTTACTAGCGAAGCGCCAGCACAAGAGTGAGTGCTCTCTCTCTACAGCTTTCCTCCCCAGCTCGGTAGCATAGCACATTTACATGCTTAGACTACTCCCACATTAGTATAAGCCAGTCACGAGCTGGAGCTCGGCATTCGAAGCTGGGAGACCGCCCCCATGTTCTGCATACACAGATTTGATCAACCAGCGACTTTAAAAATTAATTGGAAGAAAAGGAAAAATGATTCAGCTTCGTGGCCTCTTTCCCACGCTCTTTGCTAAAAGCATGACTTGGATGGAACCACAGCCCTCCATAAAAAGATCGTTGTCTCTCCTGTTGCGTCCATTTCGAACTTCCAAAGCATGGCCATAAACTCGCTAAAAGCCTCATACCTTCACAAATATGTTTTGTAGCAGAGTCTGGACGCCTGGGCGCCACTGCCCTGACCCACGGAAATTCGCAGAAACTCACAGGTGTCTCATCTGCTCTCTACCTAACAAGGGCCAATACCCTGCTTTATTGCCAGTCATCAATGCTCTGCTCATAGCTGCAGCAACTCCTCGGCGCTAATCAGCCTACCTGATGGGGCCGCCGACCGACCGGCGCAACACCCAATGTGTCTGCACAATGAGACCGAGGGACTTTTTCTGTCCACAAACATTTTCACCAGGTTCTGCAGAAACAAAAAGCTCTCCTCGGCCCTCAGACACTGTACGCTTTTACTGCAGTCAATTAACTCGGCCCACTCCTCCTTTGAACGCAGGTAAAGTTTACCACTATGTCTTCACTAGAGCACACAAGCAAGAGTGTTAACTGCCATCCGTTGTGACCGAGCGGTTCTAGGCGCTTCAGTCTGCAACCGAGCGACCGCTACGGTCGCAGATTTGAATCCTGCCTCGGGTATGGATGTGTGTGATGTCCTTAGGTTAGTTAGGTTTAAGTAGTTCTAAGTTCTAGGGGACTGATGACCTCAGATGTTAAGTCCCATAGTGCTCAGAGCCATCTGAACCATTTGAAGAGCGTTAATTACTGCCAACCATTTCATCATATAAATGAAGTCAGATTGTAACAAAAATAGAAACCAAGTAATAGAGATTATATTCCCTAAGAACATTAAACAGCATGACACAGTGTCAAAAGTGAGAGTGCCCTGCAATCTCTCAAGTGTGTGTGGTGGTGGTGGTAGAAGTGGGAGGGAGGTGTGAGAATGAATGACGAAGGAATTCATGGTGCATCGCAAGTGCTACCCACAACTACTTCCCCGATAAGAAAGCTAACTATTCACAATGAGGGTAGACACTTGTTACAAAAAATAATTCCCTTGCGTTACTCCTCTCAACTGCTCGACTTGCTTGACCTGTACATTCCAACACCATTTAAAATCAACCAAGTTAAATGTGTGCACTGTACTTACTGTTTGTAAATCACATGCTTGTTGCAATCCTTACTTCTGAAGTGGCAGATATTGAAAGACTTCAGGCTTTTAACGCTTTGTTTCTGACCACAGCCACTAGCAATAATAATGATAATAATAATAATAATGTTTGCAGTACTATGGTAGCACTTACGTAGTTTCTGGTGTGATGCTGTCAATTAATTCATTTATCTGTTTCGAAGTGAGAATTGGAGCAATTTATGAACTACTGCAGGTACATTCTACACCTTGGAGAAGACATTCTTGAGATACTTAGCATTTGCTGGGTTTATGACACACGTTTATCATCAGAGATGTACGAGTCAAAGCACAACATATGTGTGTTGTTGAGGTGGACTGTGTGAGTAACCTGTAACCTCCACCGCATTAATGCTATAAACTGAGAAAAGTAGTTATTCATAACTTATGTAATCAGTATTAGAGTCTTACAATATTGTGATAATAGTATATGATGATGGTAACGACCTTTCGAAAATAATTTAGTTTCGAGATTGAAACAGAATCCAATCGTTAGTTTTTATCCCTCAGAAAATTTCAATTTTCTCCTCACGGGGTAATTACCCCATGTTGGGAACCACTGCCACAGGGTAATGGTCATAATTTTATTTTCTTGTTAATTACTTCACCCACTAACTCGCCGAATCGCACGTAGTATAACTTCAGTATTAAGTTTTAAGAGCTTTGAAACTGTTCAGTTATCTTTCCTGCTATCATTGAAATTTTGAATCTTTTATGAAATGTTCTTCGTCCAGTGGGTTATTACTTAACACAGCATTCGATCAAGTTTAACTTGACTAAAATTAGTCCAGTAGTCAACAAGTGGTTTTTGGTATATGCAATGTCAGAGTTAACTGAGTAAAGTGTTAGAGCATATATATCAAAAAAAGTTTTGCATCACCCCGTTTCCCGGAACTCCTGACGATAGACATTGACGTTGGCTGTGGACTGTTGACTGTGTACCACAGACACAGTCCCTTTTACTGTTCAGAGATGTCATTAAACCCCCCCCCCCCCCAAGGATGTAAACAACCATGCATGGTTCAAATGGCTCTGAGCACTATGGGACTTAACATCTATGGTCATCAGTCCCCTAGAACTTAGAACTACTGAAACCTAACTAACCTAAGGACAGCACACAACACCCAGCCATCACGAGGCAGAGAAAATCCCTGACCCCGCCGGGAATCGAACCCGGGAACCCGGGCGTGGGAAGCGAGAATGCTACCGAACCATGCATGAGCACCGCCTATAACACGGAGGGGGTCTGACAGACGATTAGTTCCAGTCATTCCACCAGGAAGGAGGTACACGACTCGTGTTGTCTGTTGTTCAACCATTCCTAGACGCTCAATATACCAGTTCGATCGCGTCCGCATTGTTACTTTGTGCCAGGAAGGTCTCTTAACAAGGGAAGTGTCTAGGCATCCAGAAATGAACCGAAGCGATGTTGTTCAGACATGGAGAAGATATAGAGAGACAGGGCTACTACTGCAGTAGATGACCGCTGCCTACAGATTATGGCTCGGAGGAATCCTGACGAAGAGTGGACGCAAATTTGACCGGAAAAAATCTGAGATAAAAAGACGGCTTATGAATTAACGGGAGTGATTCACCTGTATCTCTCGTATTCCTATCTTATGCCTACGATAAGAACCCCTACCGTTGTCCCACGACTGTAAACGCAAGCTCTTGTCACATTGGCATTACTACAGTGTTCTTCCTTCCAAGTAGTGTCATAAAGAAATGCCTAGTACCGTATAGATATCTCTCGCTGACATGGTTTAAGTAACAACAGTGCGGTTAGTTAAAAACTTGAGCTTCTTCCGAATCTAATTCTCAAATAAGCAATATTTCCGAAATTGCGTTTTCTCCGTTATCGTGAACTGCGAATTCCAATACCCGGCCCAAGAAGAATCTAAAAGGTATGTGAGGATCTGTTGTATGAAGGATCAGTTTGGCTTTACAAATGGAAAGGTGTCAGACAGGCGTTTCTCACACTGCAGTTGATCTTGGACGCTAGACTTAACAAAAACCACGAGACACATTCGTAGGATTTGTGGACCTAGAAAAAGAGTTCCACATTTTGAAATGGTGCAAAATGATCTAAATTCCCTGAAAAATACGTATGAGCTTTGTGGGAAAACGATAATACAGGGTTGATAAAACAAAAATGGTTCAAAAGGTTCAAATGGCTCTGAGCACTATGGGACTTAACAGCTGTGGTCATCAGTCCCCTAGAACTTAGAACTACTTAAACCTAACTAACCTAAGGACATCACACACATCCATGCCCGAGGCAGGATTCGAACCTGCGACCGTAGCAGTCGCGCGGTTCCGGACTGCGCGCCTAGATCCGCGAGACCACCGCGGCCGGCGATAAAACAAAAAAGCTGGCCCGAAACGTACGTACACTCCTGGAACACCGTGAATTCATTGTCCCAGGAAGGGGAAACTTTATTGACACATTCCTGGGGTCAGATACATCACATGATCACACTGACAGAACCACAGGCACATAGACACAGGCAACAGAGCATGCACAATGTCGGCACTAGTACAGTGTATATCCACCTTTCGCAGCAATGCAGGCTGCTATTCTCCCATGGAGACGATCGTAGAGATGCTGGATGTAGTCCTGTGGAACGGCTTGCCATGCCATTTCCACCTGGCGCCTCAGTTGGACCAGCGTTCGTGCTGGACGTGCAGACCGCGTGAGACGACGCTTCATCCAGTCCCAAACATGCTCAATAGGGGACAGATCCGGAGATCTTGCTGGCCAGGGTAGTTCACTTACACCTTCTAGAGCACGTTGGGTGGCACGGGATACATGCGGACGTGCATTGTCCTGTTGGAACAGCAAGTTCCCTTGCCGGTCTAGGAATGGTAGAACGATGCGTTCGATGACGGTTTGGATGTACCGTGCACTATTCAGTGTCCCCTCAACGATCACCAGTGGTGTACGGCCAGTGTAGGAGATCGCTCCCCACACCATGATGCCGGGTGTTGGCCCTGTGTGCCTCGGTCGTATGCAGTCCTGATTGTGGCGCTCACCTGCACGGCGCCAAACACGCATACGACCATCATTGGCACCAAGGCAGAAGCGACTCTCATCGCTGAAGACGACACGTCTCCATTCGTCCCTCCATTCACGCCTGTCGCGACACCACTGGAGGCGGGCTGCACGATGTTGGGGCGTGAGCGGAAGACGGCCTAACGGTGTGCGGGACCGTAGCCCAGCTTCATGGAGACGGTTGCGAATGGTCCTCGCCGATACCCCAGGAGCAACAGTGTCCCTAATTTGCTGGGAAGTGGCGGTGCGGTCCCCTACGGCACTGCGTAGGATCCTACGGTCTTGGCGTGCATCCGTGCGTCGCTGCGGTCCGGTCCCAGGTCGACGGGCACGTGCACCTTCCGCCGACCACTGGCGACAACATCGATGTACTGTGGAGACCTCACGCCCCACGTGTTGAGCAATTCGGCGGTACGTCCACCCGGCCTCCCGCATACCCACTATACGCCCTCGCTCAAAGTCCGTCAACTGCACATACGGTTCACGTCCACGCTGTCGCGGCATGCTACCAGTGTTAAAGACTGCGATGGAGCTCCGTATGCCACGGCAAACTGGCTGACACTGACGGCGGCGGTGCACAAATGCTGCGCAGCTAGCGCCATTCGACGGCCAACACCGCGGTTCCTGGTGTGTCCGCTGTGCCGTGCGTGTGATCATTGCTTGTACAGCCCTCTCGCAGTGTCCGGAGCAAGTATGGTGGGTCTGACACACCGGTGTCAATGTGTTCTTTTTTCCATTTCCAGGAGTGTATAATGCTCATATGGAATTGACCCTTCTTAACGATGAGGAGAAGTTCCCATCACAGAAAAGACCGGTAACCGAGATTTCGCTACATCAATCGGGTGTTTTCAAATTTCTGTGCATGCGCACCTCCCGCATGCCCATTGCCGGGTACTTCTCTGTGTCATTATTTTTCTGCATCTACACCTACATTTACATGGATACTCCGCAAATCACACTTAAGTGCTTGGCACAGGGTTCATCGAACCACCTTCAAAGTTCTCTGTTATTCCAATCTCGCACAGCGCGTGGAAGAAACGAATACCTATATCTTTCCGTAAGAGATCTGATTTTACTTATTTTATCATGGTAACCGTTTCTCCCTATGTAGGTCGGCGCATTCGGGGGAGAAAGTTGATGATTGGAATTTCGTGAGAAGATTCCGCCGCGACGAAAAACGCCTCTGTTTTAATGATGTCCACCCCACATCCTGTATCATTTCAGTGACACACTTTCCCATATTTCGTGATAATACAAAACGTTCTGCCCTTCTTTGAACTTTTTCAATGTACTCCGTCAGTTCTGTCTGGTAAAGATCCCACACCGCGAAGCGGTATTCTAAAAGAGGACGAACAAGCGTACTGTAGGCAATCTCCTTAGTAGATCTGTTACATTCTCTGAGTGTCCCGCCAATAAAACGCAGTCTTTGGTTAGCCTTTCCGAGAACATTTTCTATGTGCTCCTTCCAATTTAAGCGGTTCGTAATTGTAATTGCTCGGTATTTAGTTGAATTAATGGCATTTACATTTGACTGGTTTATCGTGTAACAGAAGTTTAACGAATTCGTTTTAGCACTCATGTGGATGACGTCACACCTTTCGTTATTTAGGACCAATTGCCAATTTCCGCACCATACAGATATCTTTTCTAAATCTTTTTACAATTTGTTTTGATCTTCTGATGACTTTACTAGTCGATAAACAGCAGCGTCATCTGCAAACAACCTAAGACGGCTGCTCAGGTTATCTCCCAAATGGTTTATATAGATAAGGAACAGTAAAGGGCTTATAATTCTACCTTGAGGAACACCAGAAGTCACTTCTCTTTTACTCGATGACTTTCCGTCAGTTACTACGAACTGCGACCTCTCTCGCAGGAAATCACGAATGCAGTCACATGACTGAGATGATATTCCATAACACGCAATCTCACTACAAGCCGCTTGTGTGGTACAGTGTCAAACGCCTTCCGGAAATCCAGAAATACGGAGTCAATTTTGAATACCTTATCAATATCACTCAATACATCATGCGAGTAAAGAGCTAGTTGTGTTTCACAAGAACGATGTTTTCTAAATCCGTGTTGACTGTGTGCCAATAGACAGATTTCTTTGAGATAATTCATAATGTTCGAAAACAATATGCACTATCTGATTAAAAGTATGCGGACACCCCCAGAAACATACGTTTTTCATATTAGCTTCCTTGTGCTGCCACCTACTTCCAGGTACTCCATATCAGCGACCTCAGTAGTCATTACACTTCGTGAGAGGGCAGAATGGGGCGCTCCGTGGAACTCACGGACTACGAACGTGGTGAGGTGATTGGGTGTCACTTGTTTCATATATCCGTACGCGAGATTTCCACACTCCTAAACATCCCTAGGTCCACTGTTTCCGGTGTGATAGTGAAGTGGAAACGTGAAGGGACACGTACAGCACAAAAGCGTACAGGCCGGCCTCGTCTATTGACTGACAGAGACCGCCGACAGTTGAATAAGGTCGTAATATGAAATAGGTAGACATATATCCAAATTATCACACAGGAATTCTTAATTTCATCAGGATCCACGGCAAGTACTGTGACAGTTAGGCGGGAGGTGAGAAAACTTGGATTTCATGGTCGAGCGGCTGCTCATAAGCCACACATTACGCCGGTAAATGCCAAACGACGCCTCGCTTGGTGAAGGAGTGTAAACATTGGACGATTGAACAGTGGAAAAACGTTGTGTGGAGTTACGAATCACGGTACACAATGTGGCGATCCGATGGCAGGGTGGGGTATGGCGAATGCCCGGTGAGCGTCATCTGCCAGCGTGTGTAGAGCCAACAGTAAAATTCGGACGCTGTGGTGTAATGGTGCGATCGAGTTTTTCATGTAGGGGACTTGCACCCCTTGTTTTTTTGCGTGGCACTACCACAACACAGGCCTAAATTGATGTTTTAAGCACCTTCTTCCTTCCCACTGTTGAAGAGCAATTCGAGAATGTCGATTGCATCTTTCAACACGATCGAACACCTGAATGAGATTTTCACTCAGCAGCGGAGTGTGCGCTGATATGAAACTTCCTGGCAGATTAAAACTGTGTGCCCAACCGAAACTCGAACTCGGGACCTATGCCTTTCGCAGGCAAGTGCTCTACCATCTGAGCTACCGAAGCGCGACTCACGCCCGGTACTCACAGCTTTACTTCTGCCAATATCTCGTCTCCTACCTTCCCAACTTTACAGAAGCTCTCCTGCGAACCTTGCAGAACTAGCACTCCTGAAAGAAAGGATACAGCGGAGACATGGCCTAGCCACGGCCTGGGGGATGTTTCCAGAATGAGATTTTCACTCTGCAGCGGAGTGTGCGCTGATATGAAACTTCCTGGCATCGATACCTTACTCAGTGCAGCACTCCGTGAAGAATGGGCTGCCTTTCCCCAAGAAACCTTCCAGCACCTGAATGAACTAATACCTACGAGAGTGGAAGTTGTTATCATGCCTGAGGGTGGGACAACACGATACTGAATTCCAGCTTTACCGATGGAGGGCGCCACGACCTCGTAAGTCATTTACAGCCAGGTGTCCGGATATTCTATATTCACGAAGATGCAGCGCTGGTTCTTTTTGCCGATGGTAAAAGTATAGTTATCACACCCAACAGACAAGAATTAACTGATGAAATTGTAAACGATGTTTTTCAGAAAATCATTAAATGGTTCTCTGCAAATGGGTTCTCATTAAACGTTGACAAAACACAGTATATACAGTTCTACACAGTAAATGGAATGACACCATTAATAAATGTAGTCTTCGATCAGAAATCGGTAGCTAACGTAGAATATTCAAAATATCTAGGTGTATGCATTGATGAGGAGTTGAACTGGAAAAAACACACTGAAGATCTGCTGAAACGTTTGAGTTTAGCTACTTATGCTATTAGGGTCATTGCAAATTTTGGCGATATATATCTTAGCTTACCACGCTTATTTTCATTCTCTGCTTTCATATGGCATCATATTCTGGGGTAACTCGCCATTGAGTAAAAGAGCGTTCATTGCACAAAAGCGTGTAATCAGAATAATTTCTGGAGCTCATCCAAGATCATATTGCAGACCCTTATTTAAAGGGCTAGGGATCTTCACTGTAGCCTCACAATATATATATTCGCTTATGAAATTTGTTATTAGCAATCCGAACGAATTCAAAAGTAATAGCAGTGTATATGGCTACAACACTAGGAGAAAGGATAGTCTTCACTACTTAAGGTTAAATCTAACTTTGGCTCAGAAGGGGGTAAATTATGCTGCCAGAAAAGTCTTTGATCACTTACCTAATAGCATCAAAAGTCTGACAGATAGCCATATAGCATTCAAAAGGAAATAAAAAGAATTTCTGAATGGCAACTCCTTGTACTCATTAGATGAATTTTTGGGCACAGTAAGTGGGTAATTTCCCCACCAACCACCCAAGAAAAAAATTGTGTCATGTAATATTTTGTGTAATATAATATCTTGTATAGACACCTTTTATTAACCTGACACGTTCCACATCATTACGAAGTGTCGTATTCATGACCTATGGAACAAGTACTAATCTAATCTACTTGTGATCACATAGTATATGTTTCAAAATCCAGATTCATATCGATGTTAATGATATGGGCCTGTAATTTAGCGGATTACTCTTACAACTTTTCTTGAATATTGGTGTGATCTGTGCAACTTTCCAGTCTTTGGGTACGGTTCTTTCGTCGAGCGAACAGTTGTATATGATTGTTAAGTATGGAGCTATTCCATCAGCGTACTCTGAAAGAAACCTAATTGGTATATAGTCTGGACCAGAATACTTACTTTTATTAAGTGATATAAGTTGCTTCAGTACTCCGAGGGTATGTACTTCTACGTTACTCATGCTGGCAGCTGTTCTTGATTCGAATTCTGGAATATTTACTTCGTCGGAGTGAGCAACGGGAGCACACGTGTTTAGTAACAATTTGAATGCAACACGAAATGGTGCTCAAAATAAAACGGGGAATTTTCGTTGTCGGATGTTATAGAAAGCACAATTCGTGTGTCGAACTGTTTGTGCAAGAGATTAAGACTGGAATGGCTTTGGCAAAGTCTACAATGCAAAATTTTGAGGCAAAATGGCGTGAAACGGGCTCGGTAACGAATAGAAGCAGTGTCTATCGGAAAAGTGTTGGAACACTACAAATCACCGGCAACGGTCTCGCCGCGGTGGATACACCGGTTCCCGTGAGATCACCGAAGTTAAGCGATATTGGGCGTGGCCGGCACTTGGATGGGTAACCATCCAGCCGCCATGAACTGTTGCCATTTTTGCGAGTTGCACTCAGCCTCGTGATACCAATTGAGGAGCAACTCGACCGAATAGTAGCGGCTTCGGTCAAGAATACCATCATAACAACCGGGAGAGCGGTGTGCTGACCCCACGCCCCTCCTATCCGCATCCTTCTCGGAGGATGACACGGCGGTCGGATGGCCCCGGTAGGCCACTCGTGGCATGAAGACGGAGTGCTTTTTTTACAAATCACTGCACGAGTAACGGGAAACCAGGAACAAAGTTCGACCAAATCTCAACGCCACTTATCTGTGAAAGTAGGAATTAAGACATGTCGTAGCAAAATATTACCAAAAATGACCTGCGTCCGTATCCTTAGAGATTTACTGCTGCACACGAGGTAAAGCGTCCCGACTAACTTACGCAAGTTGAGATCCGCCGGTGGTTTCTGAGTAAAGTGGAATCAAGATTTATGGATCCTCGGTCTGATTTATCTTGTCAGGGCAAGTGCATTAACAGAAATTGCACTACTATCCATTAGAAAATTTCCATCAATACTTTGAAGAGTCATTGCCTAATCTCAAGATGGTGTTGGCTGCGCAATGTCTGATTTTCGTAGCGCAACTCTATTCTTTCACCAAACTTTTGATGCCACCTGGTTTGTTCACAAACTGTTTAATCCACATGTGGATCAACTCACAGAAAATGAATGACTGTATACAGGCAAAGTTGCTGCGTGGGTCTCATAAAAGTTTGATAAATCGACCACAGTGCTGTACCGACGTTAACGGTGGCCATTTCCGGCATCATTTGTGATATTCATTAACAAGAGTCAGTCAGGCGTCAGTCTTACTGTAAATATTTTCCGGATCAGTTTTTTTTTGCCAGCTTTGTCTAATATGTGTAACAACCAAGAATGAACAATATAAATGGAAGAACAAGCCTGTGATTCGCGGATTAAATAGGTTGCAAGAGAGGGATGTAGTCTTTCTTTTCTACTGTCCAGCTTTTACTAGTACATTCAAGAAGCGATGACAGAAACAAAAGAAAGCTTCAGGTGGACTAAAATTCAAGAAGAGAGAATATCGATGATAAGAAGCACTGTTGAATTGCTACGCTAAAGTATCAACAAGGAAGAATTACATGACAGTCTAATGAGTACGAAGTGTGAATTGAGAGTAAAGCAAGGAGAGATGAAAAAAACAATGAAACAAATTATATTAGAGACATCAAAATTAGGGAGCACAACGTGAAAGAGTTCTGCGACCGTGGGGGCCGAATTAAGCACGACGGAGGAGAAAGAAGCAGAACAGAACAAAAGCGCATTGCTCGCCACAAGAAGTCTACTACACTACTGGCCATTAAAATTGCTACACCAAGAAGAAATGCAGATGAAAAACGGGTATTAATTGGACAAATATATTATACTAGAAATGACATGTGATTACATTTTCACGCAAATTGGGTGCATAGATCCTGAGAAATCAGTACCCTGAACAACCACCTCTGGCTGTAATAACGGCCTTTATACGCCTGGGCATTGAGTCAAACAGAGCTTGGATGGCGTGTACAGGTACAGTTGCCAATGCAGCTTCAACACGATACCATAGGTCATCACGACTAGTGACTGGCGTATTGCGACGAGCCAGTTGGTCGACCGCCATTGACCAGACGTTTTCGATTGGTGAGAGATCTAGAGAATGTGCTGGCCAGGACAGCAGTCGAATATTTTCTGTATCCCGGCCGTACAGGACCTGCAACATGCGGTCGTGCATTATCCTGCTGAAATGTAGGGTTTCGCGGGGATCGAATGAAGGGTACAGCCACGGGTCGTGACACATCTGAAATGTAACGTCCACTGTTCAAAGGGCCGTCAATGCGAACAAGAGGTGACTGAGACGTGTAACCAATGGCACCCCATACCATCACGCCTGGTGATACGCCAGTATGGCGATGATGAATACACGCTTCCAATGTGCGTTTACCGCGATGTCGCCAAACACGGATGCGACCATCATGACGCTGTAAACAGAACCTGGATTAATCCGAAAAAATGACGTTTTGCCATTCGTGCACCCAGGTTCGTCGTTGAGTACACCATCGCAGGCGCTCCTGTCTGTGATGCAGCGTCAAGAGTAACCGCAGCCATGGTCTCCGAGCTGATAGTCCATGCTGCTGCAAACGTCGTCACACTGTTCGTGCAGATGGTTGTTGTCTTGCAAACGTCCCCAACTGTTGACTCAGGGATCGAGACGTGGCTGCACGGTCCGTTACAGCCATGCGGATAAGATGCCTGTCATCTCGACTGCTAGTGACACGAGGCCGTTGGGTTCCAGCACGACGTTCCGTATCACCCTCCTGAACCCACCGATTCCATATTCTGCTAAGAGTCATTCGATCCCGACCAACGCGAGCAGAAATGTCGCGATACGATAAACCGCAATCACGATAGGCTACAATCCAACCTTTATCAAAGACGGAAACGTGATGGTACGCATTTCTCCTCCTTACACCAGGCATCACAACAACGTTTCACCAGGCAACGCCGGTCAACTGCTGTTTGTGTATGAGAAATTGGTTGGAAACTTTCCTCATGTCAGCACGCTGTAGGTGACGCCACCGGCGCCAACCTTGTGTGAATGCTCTGAAAAGCTAATCATTTGTATAACACAACATTTAGCGTCTGTAGCACGTCATCTTCGTGCTGTAGCAATTTTAATGGCCAGTAGTGTAGTATCAAACATAGGCCTTAATATGACAAGGAAATTTCTGAGAAAGTTTGTTTGGACCACATTGTATGTAAGTAAATTAAGAATTGTGGGAAGATGCTAAAAGAAAAGAATTGCAGCATTTGAACTGTGATGCTACAGAAGGTGGAGGAATAAAAAACATGGAGGTGCTCTGCAGAATCGCCGAAAAAATGAATATATGAAAAACAGTGACCAGAAGAGGCAGTGGTATGATAGGACATGTGTTAAGGCACCAGGCATAACTTCTGTGGTACTAGAGGGAGATGGAGAGGGTAAAAACTGTAGGGGAAGGAAAAGACTGGACTAAATCGAACAAATAACAGAAGATGTTGAGTGTAAGTGCTGCTGTGAGATGAAGTGATTGGCACAGGAGAGGAAGTCATGGCGGATCGCACTAATCCAGTTACAAGGTCGATGACATCCTTCCGCTCCAAAGAAGGAAAGATAACAGGCCAAAACACGTGCTAGGAAAATCTCCGCCGGCTTGTGAACACTATCTTTCAGCCATGTGACGCTCAAGGTAGCAGTCGCTTCGCCTGTCTCATTCTGTGGCCTCTGGTGGCTACCCAGCGTGTGTGCTGCCGGCGACGCCTGTCTGACCTTTTGAGTCAACAAACATCACAGCATCATCATTCCCCAAAGGGAAAACAGAGCGGACTAATGACACGAACTGGAGGTAGCATGGAGCTGCCCATAGAGTAGAAACTTACTGATCATAAGTATGACTGATATTGTAGGTATACGTGTCTTGATGGTTATTGGGCACCACTGCCTCGGTTTCGAGTTCCGACAATCAAGTCTCATCCTAGATGGTGTGTCTTGCAGGCAGCGCCTCTACCGGCGCAGATACAGCCCTGCCGACAGCTATGGCCGTCCAACTGATAGAGAGTTCTAAAAGACGAAGCGCTACATGAAGAGCTCCCCGCTAACGCTCACCTCTTGTGTCATCAAAAGCACAGCTTTTACTACGTTTCAGGTTTCAGTTTCTTGGTTAACACTTATGAACTCCGTATGACGTGCTAATGATTGTTTCTGCATCGCTTCGAACTCGAGGTCAGTTTCGATATACATCTTCATCTACAGCCATACACCGCAAGCTACCTGACGGTGTGTGGCGGAGGGTACTTTGAGTACCTCTATCGCTTCTCCCTTCTATTCCAGTCTCGTACTGTTCGTGGAAAGAAAGATAGTCGGTATGCCTCTGCGTGGGCTCTAATCTCTCTGATTTTATCCTCATGGTCTCTTCGCAATATATACGTAGGAGGAAGCAATATACTGCATGACTCCTCGGTGAAGGTATGCTTTCGAAACTTCAACAAAAGCCCGTACCGAGCTACTGGGCGTCTCTCTTGCAGAGTCTTCCACTGGAGTTTATCTATCATCTCCGTAGCGCTTTCGCGATTACTAAATGATCCTGTAACGAAGTGCGCTGCTCTCCGTTGGATCTTCTCTATGTCTTCTATCAACCCTGTCTGGTATGGATCAAATGGTTCAAATGGCTCTGAGCACTGTGGGACTTAACATCTATGGTCATCAGTCCCCTAGAACTTAGAACTACTTAAACCTAACTAACCTAAGGACAGCACACAACACCCAGTCATCACGAGGCAGAGAAAATCCCTGACCCCGCCGGGAATCGAACCCGGGAACCGGGCGCGGGAAGCGAGAAAGCTACCGCACGACCACGAGCTGCGGACGTCTGGTACGGATCCCACACTGGTGAGCAATATTCAAGCAGTGGGCGAACAAGTGTACTGTAACCTAATTCCTTTGTTTTCGGATTGCATTTCCTTAGGATTCTTCCAATGAATCTCAGTCTGGCATCCGCTTTACCGACGATCAACTTTATATGATCATTCCATTTCAAATCACTCCTAATGCCTACTCCCACATAATTGACGGAATTAACTGCTTCCAGTTGCTGACCTGCTATATTGTAGCTAAATGATAAAGGATCTTTCTTTCTATGTACTCGCAGTACATTACACTTGTCTACATTGAGATTCAATTGCCATTCCCTGCACCATGCGTCAATTCGTTGCAGATCCTCCTGCATTTCAGTACAATTTTCCATTGTTACCACCTCTCGATATACCACAGCATCATCCGCAAAAAGCGGATCGATGTTAGCGACTCCATGGTACTGAAATGCTATCCACACGTAGACTGCGCAGACGATCCAGTCTCTACTCGTTACTAAATCCTCTTTTTGTTTAGATAAAAACCCTATCACGACAGTAGGATCTGCTTTGGCGACGCAGTAGCGTATTGATGTGACACTGGTTGAACTGTGGGAAACAGCTTTGGATAGTCTGTGATGTAGGCAGGGAAGTTCGACCATAAGACGATATTGCTCATTTCTTCCTAAACAATACTTAAATAAAGTTATTTAAGTATTAATCACTCCTATAAATAAACACCTTTGGTGGCTTCAGTTTATGTGGTATAGGAAAGGGCAATGGAGCGGTGCGGCCAACAGGGGGCGGGTGTGGGATGTCGGATGTCGATGGAGCGAGCAGGAACCTATTTGAAGCCTACCTGCTTGCTTAAAGTCACATATTACAGGTCTTATGCGTGTCGATAGTAATCTTCTTAATTTCCACTATTTATTGACTGACATTTCTACGATTGTATCAGAATTAAACAAGCACACTAAATATGGCCGTTGACCAACGTATACAAAATGATACACCACTCTAAAAACCGGCACAGACGAACTCTCAAAAACTCGTAAAAATCCTCCAAAGAATTCGAAGGTCAGAGATGGGCAAATCTGTTCCTTGGTATGCAGACAAGGAATCCCAGATCGATACACAGATCGATCAAATCATCCATCCAGTTATAGTGCAACATTATAAAACTCATTTATATCAAGGTCACTAGATACACAACACTAGCTCATCATCAAGAATCATTCTTTTTCCCACGGTCCCGTCACGTAAGTGCGAATAAGTGACTAATCCGGAATCTTTTGCCGCCGGCCGCGGTGGTCTCGCGGTTAAGGCGCTCAGTCCGGAACCGCGCGACTGCTACGGTCGCAGGTTCGAATCCTGCCTCGGGCATGGAAGTGTGTGATGTCCTTAGGTTAGTTAGGTTTAAGTAGTTCTAAGTTCTAGGGGACTGATGACCACAGAAGTTAAGTCCCATAGTGCTCAGAGCCATTTGAACCAATCTTTTGCCAATAGAGAGTTTATCATGACGCTTTCGTTTAATTAAAGGCCACATGTTCTCTTGATGGAGTTTATTTGTCTTCAGCATCTTCACGCCCTTGATCATTGCTGATGTTTCAGCATTTTAAGGGCAGTATAACAGCCGAAAAGTAAGAGGGTACATTGAAAATTTGACCATCACTCCGTCCTCTTTGACAAGCCTGCTGGCAGAAAGAGGACGACTCCCTATAGAGGAAGTTTTCGACCGTCATGGCTGATGATTTTTATTCAGGATTTAAGCAGTGGCTGGGTTGTTCTGAGTACTAGGCGTGTTCTCAGTATTAGTCAAAGGCGTTACCTCAATACCTCGGTGATTGTAATAAAGTACAGGAAGCAGCCGATCAGACTTTCTGAAACAGCATTCAAGTGAAGGGATTTGGATACGACGTTACGACGTGAATCTCACTTCCCCCGAGTCAAGTGTCTTAACCACAGCCTAATGTAGTGCCAAAGGGATATAATCCGTAAAATGATCGAAAAGGGTCACTAAATGACATTATGAGCGAGGATGTGGGTAAATTATGTAATTACGAACACAGACATAGCTTGTAATAGGTAATCCGACACCGGATTCTTTCTGCTCGCTTGCACTAGCTGCCACAGACGAATGTGAAATCTGTACTCTCAAACGCAAAACAAAAAGCGCGCACCAAAACAGGTTTAAGCTGTCTGGGACCAGTGACGGTGAAACGGCGTTGGTTCAGACCTGAGATGTCCTGGATTATATAGCTAAGTAAAGTAGCATGCAGAATTGAGCTTAGAGTGGTACGGAGCTGAACTAAGCACACACAGAAACAAGAAAGATTTTGTGTAGCATTTATTCACCATTCAAACAATATAGACATAATGAACACTTAAATAAATTTCCTTCACTTCACGTCTCTGGTCACAAATTTTTTGTCATCAGACCATCCGTTTCGGTCTGTAATAACCATCTTCAGATCTGTTCTTTAAAAACATGCAGTTGGTTTTGAACAGTAGTGCTGCTGACAAGATGACTCTCGTATATACTATTATTTGTATATATTTGACGATGCTGGCGCTGATTTTCTGTTTAGCGTTTCACGATGCCACTATGGCTTCAGTATATTAGGACACGTTTTTATAAAACAGATCTGAAGATGATCATTACAGACTGAAACTGGTAGTCTAATGACAAAAAGGTTGTGACTGTAGACGTGAAGTAAAGGAAATTTATTCTATATTCGGGTGACTGTTCAATTCGCGACCATGTCGCAGATTGTGTGAACAGTTAAATTCCGTTAAATTCCAGGGAAAGACAAAATTTCAATTAACACACAATTATTTTTCCTTCTTCGACAACGGACCTCATAAGAGCCACCACAAACTCATTAATGAATCACACAGTAAGTCGCTTCACTTTAAAAAATTTAAAGTGTATTATAAAATTCTACACATGTGAATTTCAAATCCCATCAACACTGAGAAATCAGTATTTACAAGTTTGACAACAGTTTTCCTTTATTCAATAGATGAGTTAAAAAGTGCCGCCGCGCGGGGTAGCCACGCGGTCAAAGGACCCTTGCCACGGTTCGAGCGGCTGTACCCGTGGAGGTTCGAGTCCTCCCTCGGGCATGGGTGTATGTGTTGTCCTTAGCGTAAGTTCGTTTAAGTTAGATTAAATAATGTGTAAGCCTAGGGACCGATGACCTCAGCAGTTTGGTGCCATAGGAACTTACCACAAATTTCCGAAATTTCCGAATAGAGTGCCCAATTTATACATCAAGAATGAAAGCACTAAGAATATCAACTCACAACTCAAGGAACTTAAAGCAAATACATTTGCTTAGCACCCAGGCGTTGACATAAGGTGACCAGTTTCAGTTTAGCCCAGACATCGGTCGGTCCCTTAATTCAGCTCAGATTAGGTACTCTGAAATACACGCAGGGTAAAAATTAAAACCACATAACCACAAGGTGACAAGAACTAAAATGAATTACAGATCACAAGCTGAAAGATCTTGTAGAGCTCTTTCAAGCCTTAACTGTGAACAACATATTTCGGCTTAGTAAACTTGAACTGAAACAAATTTGTGGCAATTTAACATATGAATTTTTAAAAAGAAACAATCAATTAAAAAGATTAATCTTTCATGGCAGTTTTAACACATATACCTTTAAAATGGAAACAGACGATTTAAAACTAATTATTATTGAGAACATTGAATACTTGTAAATATATAGTGTTGTCCGGAAAAATTTTTTCCGTCTGTGGGCAGTAATGACAATATAGTTGAAAGTTCTTGCGTGCTACACAAACCAAGGACGTTTGTTTGGGTTTGTTGTATGGGAAATGAGCTCAAAACAAAGCGGAAGAGCATTACTATTAAAGTGCATTGAAATATATAAATCACTGCCGGCATTGTGGGACGTCAGAGTAGATGAGTGCAAAAACATAAGTGTTAAGAATGCTGAATCGTATAATCTGTTGTTCAGAAAATATAGCGAACGGACACGAAAGGCGATGTCTTATTTTTAACCCAAAATTATGAATAAGAATAATATAGATACTTATATCTGTGTATACACTACTTTCTCGAATATAATCCCCACGTGTTATAACATGACACCTTTCCATGACGATGTCTCAAATACTGGAGGACGAAACAGCACACGTAAATTTCAAATCTTCGAAGGAATTGTCAGCAGCAGGGTACCGTACAGTAACAGATTAGCGCTGATTTGGTTAAACTGCAAACTGCGTTTCTTATTGTATTATTTTGTTTGTTGATGATGGAGATGTGGGTATCCCCAGAAACTTATTCGGGTGGGGGGCAGCAGTGGGAGGGGTAGAGGCAGTGGCGAGCAAGTGCCTACGTATGGGGACCCCAGTGAGTAAGTGGCGATGTCCGTCACATTGCTGCCACTTGTTTCCAGTGAAGTATCTTCCAACAATAGCTGCAGGATATCAAAGGTATCAAAAAACTATAACGCCAGAGTTCAGAATCTAACAGTACTTTTCACATAATTTGTAACTGACGTTAGCAGTGGTCTAAAACTTCAATGTTAGTTAATTCGGAAGATAATTATTTTCATTCAATTTTATAAACTTTACAGAAAAGTTGGAGATACACTATGTGATCAAAAGTATCTGGACACCTGGATGAAAATGACTTACAAGCTCGTGGCGCCCTCCATCGGTAATTCTTTAATTCTACATGGTGTTGGCCCACCCTTAGCCTTGATGACAGCTTCCACTCTCGCAGGCATACGTTCAATCAGGTGCTGGAAGGTTTCTTGGGGAATGGCAGCCCATTCTTCACGGAGTGCTGCACTGAGGAGAGGTATCAATGTCGGTCGGTGAGGCCTGGCACGAAGTCGGAGTTCCGAAACATCCCAAGGGTGTTCTATAGGATTCAAGTCAGGACTCTGTGCAGGCCAGTCCATTACAGGAATGTTATTGTCGTGTAACCACTCTGCCACAGGCCGTGCATTACGAACTGGTGCTCGATCGTGTTGAAAGGTGCAGTCGCCATCCCCGAATTGCTCTTCAACAGTGAGAAGCAAGAAGTTGCTTAAAATATCAGTGTAGGCCTGTGCTATGATAGTGCAACGCAAAACAACAAGGGTACAAGGCCCCTCCACGAAAAACACGACCATACCATAACACCACCGCCTCCGAATTTTACTGTTGACACTGCACACGCTGGCAGATGACGTTCACCGGCCATTCGCCATACCCACAGCCTGCCATCGGATCGACACATTGTGTACAGTGATTCGCCTCTCCACACAACGGTTTTCCACTGTTCAATCGTCCAATGTTTACGCTCCTTACACCAAGCGAGGCGTCGTTTGGTATTTACTGGCGTGATGTGTGGCTTATGAGCAGCCAGCCGCTCGAAGATGAAATCCAAGTTTTCTCACTTCCCGCCTAACTGACATAGTACTTGCAGTGGTTCCTGATGCAGTTTGGAATTCCTATGTGATGGTCTGGGTAGATGTCTGCCTACTACACATTACGAACCGTGTCAACTGTCGGCGGTCTCTGTCAGTCAACAGACGAAGTCGGCCTGTTCACTTTTGTGCTTTACATGTCCCTCCACGTTTCCACTTCACTATCACATCAGAAACAGTGGACCTATGGATGTTTAGGAGTGTGGAAATCTCGCGTACAGACGTAATAATCTGAGCTCGTTCGAATCCGTGAGTTCCGCGGAGCGCACCATTCTGCTCTCTCACGATGTCAAATGACTACTGAGGTCGCTGATATGGAGTACCTGGCAGTAGGTGACAGCACAATTCAGCTAATATGAAAAATGTATGTTTTTGGGGGTGTCCGGATACTTTTGTTCACATTGTGTATGATAGGTGTCAATATACCGAAATAAGTTTCCTATCGCTCACTAAATAGGTAAGGTTGTACTATATGAATCTTTTCGATTAACAGTACTTCATAATTAACAAAGTTTCTTAGTTAATTAATTAGATCACTGCAATCACATTAACAACTAGTATGTAACGAATGATATTCAATGGGACTAAGCTTATTTATAAAACTAAAATTACTATGTACTCACTGGGTACTAGGTACACTGTGATACTGTCACTATCATAGTTTAGAAAAAATAGAAATTCTTTGGAGGCCGAAAAACATAAGAGATGCGATTGGATACTCAACTTGCTTCGTCTCAATCTACTCACGGAAGTCCAGCGTGGGCTGTAATCATCGAATGGCAGCGAAACTTGGTAGATACGCTAATGCGTTAAAGAGTAACCGTTTTACGCTGGAAAAAAATTAGTTCCCATTTTCACCACCAGGTGCAAAACTGGCGCTGTAAGTTCTTTCCGGTGCTCATATTGAACAAATTGTCTAAGTGGCGGTTCATAAGAAAATCAAAATTACGGCTTTGTCATTTTTTTTTTGGATCGTTTCTGCCTCAGTTTCTTTCCTAATCAATTACCGGTACATATGGAAACAATTCTATATGTCTTCCTTGCATTCACAACGCCAGATTTGCACCTCCTGGCCAAAATTAAAATTATTTTTTTCAGCGTAAATAGGTTCCAGATTAACGCAAATAGAATATGTACCAAGTTTCGCTGCCACACAATAATTACAGCCAACACTGGACCTCTGTGAGTAGCTGCACTTTTATCATAAGCACCTGGTACTACACTACTGGCCATTAAAATTGGTACACCAAGAAGAAATGCAGATGATAAACTAGTATTCATTGGACAAATATATTGTACTAGAACTGACATGTGATTACATTTTCACGCAATTTGGGTGCATAGATACTGAGAAATCAGCACCCAGAACAACCACCTATGGCCGTAATAATGGCCTTGATACGCCTGGGCATTGAGTCAGAGCTTGTATGGCGTGTACATATACAGCTGCCCATGCACTGGCGTATTGTGACGAGCCAGGTGCTCGGCCACCATTGACCAGACGTTTTCAATTGGTGAGAGATCTGGAGAATGTGCTGCTGGTCAGGGCAGCAGTCGAAAATTTTCTGTATCCAGAAAGGCCCGTACGGGACCTGCAACATGCGGTCGAGCATTATCCTGCTGAAAATTAGGGTTACGCAGGGATCGAATGAATGGCAGGGCAACGGGTGGTAACATATGAAATGTAATGTCCACTGTTAAAAGTGCCGTCAATGCGAACAAGGTGTGACCGAGACGTGTAACCAATGGCACCTCATACTATCACGCCTGGTGATAAGCGGGTATGGCGATGACGAATACACCCTTCCAATGTGCGTTCACCGCGATGTCGCCGAACACGGATGCGACCATCATGATGCTGTAAACAGAACCTGGATTCATCCGAAAAAAATGACGTTTTGCCATTCGTGCACCCAGGTTCGTCGTTGAGTACACCATCGCAGGCGCTCCTGTCTGTGATGCAGCGTCAAGGGTAACCGCAGCCATGGTCTCCGAGCTGATAGTCCATGCTGCTGCAAACGTTCGTGCAGATGGTTGTTGTCATGCAAACGTCCCCATCTGTTGACTCAGGGATCGAGACGTGGCTGCACGGTCCTTTACAGCCATGCGCATATGATGCCTGTCATCTCGACTGCTAGTGATACGAGGCCGTTGGGATCCAGCACAGCGTTCCGTATTACCCTCCTGAACCCACCGATTCCATATTCTGCTAACAGTCATTGGATCTCGATCAACGCGAGCAGCAATGTCGCAATACGACAAACCACAATCGCGATAGGCTACAATCCGACCTTTATCAAAGTCGGAAACGTGATGGTACGCATTTCTGCTGCTTACACGAGGCATCACAACAGCGTTTCACCAGGCAACGCCCGTCAACTGCCGCTTTTTGTATGAGAAATCGGTTGGAAACTTTCCTCATGTCGCCGGCCGCGGTGGTCTAGCGGTTCCGGCGCTCAGTCCGGAACCGCGGGACTGCTACGGTCGCAGGTTCGAATCCTGCCTCGGGCATGGATGTGTGTGATGTCCTTAGGTTGGTTAGGTTTAAGTAGTTCTAAGTTCTAGGGGACTGATGACCACATATGTTAAGTCCCATAGTGCTCAGAGCCATTTGAACCATTTTTCCTCATGTCAGCACGTTGTAGGTGTCGCCAGCGGCGCCAACCTTGTGTGAATGCTCTGAAAAGGTAATCATTTGCATATCACAGCATCTTCTTCCTATCGGTTAAATTTAACGTCTGTAGCACGTCATCTTCGTGGTGTAGCAATTTTAATGGCCAGTAGTGTAGATATAGTTACTTCGCATCTACCGTTTAGTGTCGTATCTACGTATTTGATTTTGTCCATGCCTTATGATCACTCTCGGACTTCTGTTTAAGTGTTATTTATATTTTGAATTTGAATTAATGCAAGTCATCTATTCAAAAGTGGAAGTTCCACTAGCGCAACCGTACCTTCAAGCTACTTTTGTCGGTCCATTGGACTGACATGTGCTGGCTTTCCGTCGCCTACCAGAAGCCGCCCGCTGGAGCGTGGATGGCGCTCGGCCCGTAGAGTGTGTCTGTCGGCTGCAATGTGCCGGTTGCCTGCTGGGAGCCGGTTTCCCAGGCAACTGCAGACGCTACGCGGCGGGACAAGGTCATTGCCACGGCGCGGCGTGGTTGCGGCGCTGCGGGTTGCGTCTGTCCCCTTACAGCTTCTGCGTCAGTGCCTGAGAAAGGAGGAAAGGAGATTCAGGGGCTGACGTCGCGGTTTGTGTGTGTGTGTGTGTGTATGCATGTATGTGTATGTGTGTGTGTGTGTGTGTGTGTGAACTCATTCATGATAATTGATAATACGTAACTGGATAACAACAAGTGAATGATATGTAGAATGTGACAACGATTAGGTTGGCTTTGAGGAAGGTGAGAAGCACAGTAGAGGCAGTTTTGAAGTTGCGCTTGACAATGGAGGCAAGACTTAACACTAATCAAGGCGCTTTCATAGAATTTGTCAAGACAGACAGCACTTTCGACAAATGGTGAAGTATGTTCGAAATTCTCGGAATAATAGGTAAAAACGACAGCGCAACACGGCTAAAAGCAAAAATATATGAGAGCCAAGAGAGAAAAAAGAATAGAAGATCAAGAAAAAGAGCGCGGATTGAAAAGGGACTACGGTAGGTATAAAGTCCGATCTCCCTTATTGTTGTATATCAAGGAACGGATGGTGGAAATAGAAGAAAGTTTCAAGAGTGGGATTAACATACAGGATAAAAGGATATCAACTAAAGACATAAAGTCAGTAAATGAGTCCATGGTCATGTTTTCGCACTTTATTTATAAAGGTCCGTCTTGATCGCATAAATTATTTAATTCGCAATTACTGATTTCGTCCGCTGTCATCTTCAGACCGGTTACAAATAGGAAAATAGTGGTGCAGCAGTCTAAATTGAATTAGGTGTAGCAATTTCTACAACAAGTCTAGTTGTACATTAGAAAAACAGCAGTACATACCATAAAAATATTCTGATGTCAGTATCAACGTCATTATCTATATATCAAGGTTCATGGTAAGTGTTAGTAATGGTCTGGATGCGTCCTTTGTTTATATAAATAACTGAGGCTAATAGAGGGCACGAATGTTAGTGCACACGAGTAACCAGTGTCGTGAATTCAATAGATAAAATGCAATATGCGTAATAATTAATCAAAATTATTTCACATGGCACAAAGAGCGTCTGAAAATGAAACATGATCTTAAATACAATATGTAAAAATAAAATCCATACTTAAAACCACATGAAACATGTAAAGAGTAATAATAGAAAGCTACTTGCCTGGCGAAGTAACTAACACATAATTGCTGCGGTCAAAAATAGGTGACAGGAAGGAGACAACATATTCAGAGAGCTAGAGGTTTGTTGCTACGACGTACAATGGTGCATTTCCCGACAGAATTGCACAAGCGTTTGTAAAAACAAAAGTGAAAATAGTTTTTTTAAGAAAAGTACCGATGGTCCTAGGCTACACCACAACATTAGCAACAATATTTAGGTTCTGGTGTCTACAGCACCGACTGCCAAAACTATGAAAAGTATTATATTGGTTAGACGGCGAGGAATTTCAAGACCGGTGATAGAGAACATATATATAGCCAAAATAAGAACGCATTCTGTACACATTTGGATAAAGAAAAGCATATGGCAGGATGTACAGGAATATTGCGGAAGTGTTGCAGAGGCGCCAAAGAAGAATTATTGAACCTACTGGAAGAAATGGAACATTATGTACCTACAAAACGACAACAGGGGCTATAGCTGAATGAACAGAATGAGTTTAACTTGAATGCTTAATTTGACGTAACCAGAAACCTCCTATTCTGAAAATCGTGGCGCGCCGCAGCACCTTGGCGTACGGTCGTATGCCCCGCCCACCACCGGCGAAGAGGCTGGGCCTTCTTCTGCAAGCTACGCCTCAGGACTCCAGAAACTTCTTACAGAGAACCCACGAGGTGGCGCCACTGAGGTTCCACTCCGAATGTGTCATGGACTACCGATATTTTAATTAATGGTCAGTGTCTTGTCAATAAACTTACACTTATGGCTATGTTTGATTGTTTTGTCATGCTAAAATGTTTCCATTATAATTGTGATGTCACTTTTAAACTTTTTAGTCTGACTTTTACACAATCACATGTTATTTACTACTTTTATGGTACGTATGGCAGGTATGCATGGCTGTTAACCATGTTAGTATTATTATTTTTCTTATGCATCACAAGGAATGTTGCAGAAATTGCTTCAACTAGCTGAACGTAGGCTGTTATACCAGTGTTTTTCTGTTTGTGACAGATCTGAAAGTGGCAATGGACGAAGATGGTAACTGCAAATTGTACAATTTAAGTGATCATGATGGACCTTTCCAAGTGAAGAGAGATCAATCGTAAGATTCGCTGATGGTATTGTGTCTCAGTGAGAAGGAATTACGGATCTTACTGAATGGGATGAGGAGGACGGAATATGGACTGAGAATAAAGCAAAGAAAGACGAAGATAATGATGAATAGCAGAACTGTTATTGACGACAGACTTTATATGGAAATTTTGGATCACATAGTAGACGAAATGAAAAAAATTCTGCCACCTTGGAAGCAAAATTCCGCATCACGAACGAACCAAGGGGCATATATGAAGGAAGACTACCTGCACAGGCAAAGAGGGAATGCCTTGTTAAAATAAGTCCACTAGTATCACACATAGGCCGTAATCTCAGGTAGAAAATTTCTGAGAAAGCTCGTATTGTGCGGATGAGTGCCGTGGGCCGTGGGAAGACTGAAATATAGAGAAGTGTAGTGTTTAACATGCGGTGCTATAAGAGATGGATGAGTAAGAAATGTGGAGATCCGCTGCAGAATCCTTGAAGAAAAAATATGTGAGAAACACTGATTATACGTACGGATTGCTAAAAGGACGTTAGGGAATAACTTCCGTCGTAGTAGGTGGAGCTGCAGACAGCACAGACTCTTGGGGAAGACAAAGACTGAAATACATATCCAGTAAATAGTTCAGGACTTGGGATATAAGTGCTCCTCTGAGATAAAGCGGTTGAGGCATGAGAGGAAGGCGTGGCAGGCTGTATCAAAGCAGTCAGAAGACTGAACAAAGAAAAGAAATTTAATGCAATATGTGTACTATGTCTGTAGAACGTTGAGTCATTCTAGGTGCCTATAAGAGTTTTCGCTTAAATGTCAGCGATGGAGGATAATATCAAATACGGCTAGGACAGAGAATGAAACCGGCAGTGTACGATTATATGTCAAACGAAGCATCCCTTACATCGGATTAAAATTTTTAAACAACCCACAGAAAACCTAAACGAGGATAGCCAAAAGTAGATTTCAGTCTTGCTCCATCAAAACGTAACTTAAGTATCCCACTCCATCAGAATGTAACTCCAGTATGGTGACCAAGGTGCTACCTCGCGCAACCGACTGCTGCTGTCACGCCAGCCTCACTGGAAGACTGAAAAGTTGTGTCTGCTTCCATATATTGTACAAGTGTAAGACAGAAAACTTCCATAACACCACGTGAAACTAGTCGACAGTGCAGTCCAGCATTTTCCGACAAGGAGAACTGTACTAGAAACACCAACAATAGAAACAAAGTACATTACACGTTTTTCTGTACAGTCTACCACCAAAAAGCTGTTATAAAACTCTGTTTTGTTGCAGCTGGTGTCGACTAGTCGGTCATCTTCTAGCAGACCTGTACATAATACACGATAAGAGTTCGCCACTGCAAACATTATCTGGTTGCACTAAAAATAAGCGAGGTCATTGTCATATTCCAGTAGCTATTAATGTACTCCAGGAAATTTGACACGTTTTCCGCAGTTACTTTATAAAAACATTACCCCGATTTTTATTGGTCCTGTACATATAGAACTGAGGATTATCGTGTTTTATCTAAATTAGTCACATCATAAAAACAAAGGTGCAACTGAGACTGCAAAATAAACGATAAAATTGAAATGTCAACACAATTGTGACGAATTTGTCGACAATAATGCGAACTACAGGCTCTCCCACAAAGGAGTTTACTTGTTTAAATTTTAATAACTGAATAGCTATTAATGATAACCTGATCCAATGGTGATTATATGGTGCTTCCATGGCTAATGTGTGTAGTCATTCATTTGTTTTTCTTTTGTTTTTATTTTCATTTGCCAGTAACTAGACAGAAATGTCAATATGGCTGGAAATTTGTCTTGGAACGAAGAAAAAGGATTTTAAAATTTTGTTGGAAATGTGAAAACATGAAAGAAATGCAAAGACGATGGCACTGTCACGTGTAACAATAACGAAATTTGAGAGGGAAGGAAGAGTGCCTGACCTGAAGATGGTGCGGTGTGGCAGGAAGAAATCAGTAGCGAACAACAGAGGGATGATACAAACTTTGACAAGATGCCCAAAGAAATGCATACGGTAAGCTGCACGTGAATCACGTGTAATCAGATCAAGTATTCGTCGTATTTTAAAGTAAGCAAAGTGAAAACCCACACATTACCATCGTGACTTGCGGTAATTCCTGGATGAAACATTTGTTGACAGCCGATAAGGAAGTGTTGAGTTTCCAGTCAGAAATTCCGATTGAAACCGTTAGTCTTCATCTGTGGGGAACTCTGAAGAACACCATCTACGCCACAAATCCCGTAAGCTGGATGAGGCGTTTGTGACGACATGTGAAACCATCCCAACGGTAACCATAACACATGTGTGTCGATGTGTTACGCAGCATTGCAGACGCTGTACTCTCGCTGAGTACATGCAACCTCCAGCTGAGTTCGTGCTCAACCAATCTACACTCCTGGAAATTGAAATAAGAACACCGTGAATTCATTGTCCCAGGAAGGGGAAACTTTATTGACACATTCCTGGGGTCAGATACATCACATGATCACACTGACAGAACCACAGGCACATAGACACAGGCAACAGAGCATGCACAATGTCGGCACTAGTACAGTGTATATCCACCTTTCGCAGCAATGCAGGCTGCTATTCTCCCATGGAGACGATCGTAGAGATGCTGGATGTAGTCCTGTGGAACGGCTTGCCATGCCATTTCCACCTGGCGCCTCAGTTGGACCAGCGTTCGTGCTGGACGTGCAGACCGCGTGAGACGACGCTTCATCCAGTCCCAAACATGCTCAATGGGGGATAGAGCCGGAGATCTTGCTGGCCATGGTAGTTGACTTACACCTTCTAGAGCACGTTGGGTGGCACGGGATACATGCGGACGTGCATTGTCCTGTTGGAACAGCAAGTTCCCTTGCCGGTCTAGGAATGGTAGAACGATGGGTTCGATGACGGTTTGGATGTACCGTGCACTATTCAGTGTCCCCTCGACGATCACCAGTGGTGTACGGCCAGTGTAGGAGATCGCTCCCCACACCATGATGCCGGGTGTTGGCCCTGTGTGCCTCGGTCGTATGCAGTCCTGGTTGTGGCGCTCACCTGCACGGCGCCAAACACGCATACGACCATCATTGGCACCAAGGCAGAAGCGACTCTCATCGCTGAAGACGACACGTCTCCATTCGTCCCTCCATTCACGCCTGTCGCGACACCACTGGAGGCGGGCTGCACGATGTTGGGGCGTGAGCGGAAGACGGCCTAACGGTGTGCGGGACCGTAGCCCAGCTTCATGGAGACGGTTGCGAATGGTCCTCGCCGATACCCCAGGAGCAACAGTGTCCCTAATTTGCTGGGAAGTGGCGGTGCGGTCCCCTACGGCACTGCGTAGGATCCTACGGTCTTGGCGTGCATCCGTGCGTCGCTGCGGTCCGGTCCCAGGTCGACGGGCACGTGCACCTTCCGCCGACCACTGGCGACAACATCGATGTACTGTGGACACCTCACGCCCCACGTGTTGAGCAATTCGGCGGTACGTCCACCCGGCCTCCCGCATGCCCACTATACGCCCTCGCTCAAAGTCCGTCAACTGCACATACGGTTCACGTCCACGCTGTCGCGGCATGCTACCAGTGTTAAAGACTGCAATGGAGCTCCGTATGCCACGGCAAACTGGCTGCCACTGACGGCGGCGGTGCACAAATGCTGCGCAGCTAGCGCCATTCGACGGCCAACACCGCGGTTCCTGGTGTGTCCGCTGTGCCGTGCGTGTGATCATTGCTTGTACAGCCCTCTCGCAGTGTCCGGAGCAAGTATGGTGGGTCTGACACACCGGTGTCAATGTGTTTTTTTTACATTTCCAGGAGTGTAGCTACTATTGTGTCTTCCTGATTGAGCAATATAAACTTATCACAATCAGGCCAAGTAATTTTGTTTACCCCACTGTAGGCTAGTAATTAGATCTGATCTTTGCTATTGAAAATACACTGCGCTGTGATGCTCTTCACGCAGTACCAAATCCTGTAGTTGCAGGATTTGAGAACCTTCGACTTTGAAGTACCATTAAAATGATTCACCCTGTAACGACATACATCGCTACTGATCCAGTATTACCATTACTAATCCTTTCTACACAAAACTAACGTTACTTCCAATTTAGTCTTTAATTGTGCGCTTTTGAAAGACATATACACGGGTATCTAGCTATTAAACTCGCAACACCTTTGGCATAGAGTGTGCTACGTGCTTGGAAACGTAAATAATAGAGAATTGTGAAGGTGGTTTGATGAACCCTCTGCCAGGCACTTAAATCTGATTTGCAGAGTATCCATGTAGATGAGATGTAGATGTAGATGTAGATGTAGATGGCCGCCGTGGTTTGAGGCGCCATGTCAAGGATTGCGTGGCCCCTCCCGCCGGAGGTTCGAGTCCTCCCTCGGACATGGGTGTGTATGTTTTTCTTAGCTTAAGTTAGTTTAAGTAGTGTGTGAGTTTAGGGACCGATGACCTCAGCAGTTTGGTCCCTTAGGAATTCACACACATTTGAACATTTTGAACATTCATCAGTATTTCAGCGCATCCATGCAGTGTAATTTCAAAAAATGGCTCTGAGCTCTATGGGACTTAACATCTGAGGTCATCAGTCCCCTAGAACTTAGAACTACTTAAACCTAACTAACCTAAGGACATCACACACATCCATGCCCGAGGTAATTTCAAGTAAGGCCAGGCACATTCCATAGATAAGGAAAGATTACACAGATTTCTCATTCATAAACAGCATTTCAGTGTTGTTTATTTGTGAGAAGATCGTGATTCTTGTCGTTCATGAAGGAGAACCTCTAACCTGCGTTAGTCGGAATTTGACATCGGCAGGATCTAGGCCTATCTACACTGTGGTTTATCACTCTGAGACACTGCTGCCTAAATCCATGGGATTCGTGGACATAAATTTCTCAGTCTCAACAAAGTTTAATGTATTCCAAATGAGAATATGTTCCAGGATGCAACAGCAAACCAAAGTTAGGGAAATTGTTCTGTAATTTTGCGAGACTATTCTTTTACCCTTCTTATATAATGGAGTCACCTGCGCTTTTTTCCAGTTACGTGGGATTTGTTGCTGAGCGAGAGATTCACGATAATTGCACGCTAGGAAAGGGGCCAATGTCGTAGACTATTCCTTGCAAAATCGAATTGCTGATTAGATGCCATAGAGCTATCACGAGTATACTGTGACGATGATGTTCCAAATAGTCCTACACATTTGTTGTGGGATGATCGGGTGATTTAGCCTGCCAGATGATAAGCAATGGATGACTGAGTGCTCATCAAATCAGGAACGTACAGGAATTTGTGAAGCTCTGTGAACATGGCTCTTATCATCTTGGAGGATGGGAGAGTCCACAGCAAACTCATCATCTAGATGTAGAACAAAGAGGAAACCTTGGTCGTCGAGAATATTAGAGTAACCATCCTGGTTCTTGAGTAAATTGAAGTCAGTGTAAGAAAAACACCTCCAAAACACCTATAACCGCCTCCGATCTAAAATCCACCCTACACACTGCTGATTAAACATATCATTGAGTCACCGATGCACTCGACGCCTTGCATCATTTAAAAGGATTCAACATCGGGAGTCTACATATTACGCTGCCTCCAGTCAGCTATCGGGCACCTGGTACTCTGCGTGGTCAACTGAAGGCTTCAAGCTCTACGTGGCGCTCTGTGGCAATGGCCTTCAGCGAGGTACCCAATAACGCAGTTTCCCTCACAATTTCCTATCTAAAAATGGTTGAAATTCACCCGAATCATAGATAGGAGCAAATCCTAACTGGTTTGAAACCATTGTCATTGAAAAGGCGTGACACCCCTCTGTGGACCCAATCAGTTGGGACATTCCTACGACCATTGTTCTCACGCTGTGTTACATGGCTGCGAGTGGTAAAACATTACCTGTAGACACGTTGGACAGCCCTTGTGCAACGCGGCAAGTTATCACGAGATGACATTCATTGCAGTAAGGCAAGCAGCCGTCTAGTACGATGGCTGCAGGATGGCTATGTTTTATTTTTTCGCTCTGCTCACAGCACAGCTGATGTTGCCTGCCATGAGAACTGCATAGCGTAACATTCAGTCGATAAAAAAGATTCATATCCTCTACGAATCTAAATAATCCATATTAGTTATTATCTGACTTTGTTCAAATTTGGAACACAACCTTTAGTTATTAATGGAATGATGCTGTCAAAATTTCAGATTTTTATTTGTAATAGTTCTGGAGATAAAGAGAATTACCTAAAAGTACTAAAACCTACGCTTGGTTTTTAAAACCAAGTTAGGAAGAATAACAGATTGACTTTCATTATCATTTAAAGCCATTCCAAAGTTATCAGTGCATAAAAATCAATTAATTAGAATTTCCTTTTTAAAACTTTAGTCACAGTGCATTACGTAATACAAAAATCGGTCAAAATTATTATTTGATTATATTTTGCCGTGTGCGTGCGTGAGAATAATTGAGAGAGTGTGTGTGGGACATACGTTAAAATTTGATATTTCATTTTACGTAAAACCTTGTAACAACGAAAAGTTATGTTACAACCACGATTCAACTGTGCTTGCTATAGTCTAAAAGCAGCCAGAATGTAAGACAGAGGCGGAGTAAGTTTATTTATCAATTTGAAGAATATTTTGCACTTCCTTTATTTTGATTAAACATAATACAAAAATTTGAAGTTTTGCTGACATTAATTACTATCAAATTAGTGATTGGACAAGGCAAGATTTTCCACCAGAATGATCTGGAAGGAATGTTCTGATTGGTCGTTTAGATCAACAGCCTATCAGAATTAAGTTGTTCCCGCGCGAAAATAGGAGCGGACATCTAGGAGGGTACCTCGGGAAGAGTCACTTGCTAGCCGGGCTACGGATAACGCGATGTTAGATCGCTCCTTAAAAATACTCTGTAAGACGAGGAAATAGTGAGCTAATTTCGGCTCGAACATATCGTGACTGAAGCGAATGGAGTTACGAACATTTTAATGAAAGTTTGGTGTTTCTAAATTAAATTGTTTGAGAGATATGAGTGTGTGAACTACCTGGTCGTAGCAACCACTCCGGGTGGCATATTTCGTGCTCTGTATGGAATGTGTTGGCGAGCACTTCTTACGAAGAAGACCACTGAAACGACCGAATGTTTAACTCGCGAATAGTTGTGGTTCTGTGACTGGTAGAACGTGAAACTTAGTCGGGTCGGACTTATTAAAATTCTATCTGCTTTTCAAGTGATAATTTGTTACACGGACAGTGAACTTCGAATGATAACGTTTTACCATATAAAATACGGACTTGACAGCCATTTCATGTGTTTCAATATGAATAAAAAGCAGAGTCAATCTAATTTTAAACGCTTTTCTGCAAGTAGACTGAAGATCCCGAAAGCCCGATTTTTTAACCACGAATTTTCAGGAACTGACTTTCAGCTAGAGTTGCGCGACCTCTGTGTGGTAGGTATTAGGTGGTGGTTTCATCAACGTTGCTTTACACTGCTTAGCACATATCTGCTACCACAGGGTGAAGGGACATCGGCAAGAATACTATCGAGGTAGGTGGACTGAACGATGGCGTTAACTAAAACGAAGACGACCGATCCCGTCCCGCCGCACATGGTGATACAACTACAAATTGGGCAACTTCATTCACATTGTTGTAATCGACATCTCCAAGCAAAATATCTTCTCTCTGCCTTTCTGTCGCGGCCCCACTTCGGCCAGTCTTTCTGCACTAATACGTATAATCGTATTGAGCATGTGCATCACTTCACTGTCGCTGCGTATATCAGCGGTGGAGAGATTTACGATTTCTTGTATGTCGATCCTTCTGAGTGAAGATTTGTGACACTTCAGCCGTTCACTTGTGTAATAAAATGAAACAAACACCTGCAGGCGTCTCTTCGGTGTTATTTAGTATACAGTAATCAGTGACTCAGTACACCAAATGGTTCAAATGGCTCTAAGCACTATGGGTCTTAACATCTGAGGTCATCAGTCCCCTAGACTTAGAACTACTTAAACCTAACTAGCCTAAGGACATGACACACGTCCATGCCCGAGGCAGGATTCGAACCTGCGACCGTAGCAGTCGCGTGGTTCCGGACTGAAGGGCCTAGAACCGCTCGGCCACAGCGGCTGGCACTCATTACACCATCTTCAGAGCTTAACTGACGCTGAGGGGCATACACGATCCCTTCAGTGGCTAACATCAATGAGATCGTGTGTACGATTGGAGTTCACACCCCCCCCCCCCCCCCCGATGTCAGTTAAGGCCTGAAGATGGTGTATTGAGTCATCGAAACTGGTTGCAGTATAATAAATAATACTGAAAGGACGGCTGCAGGTGTTTCATTACATTACAGTCACACCATTGTTTGGTACGAGTTCCACAACATCTAACGTACTCCAAAGCGACCATCCTGCTGTTATTATGTGGTGACTAATACTTTGCCCGCTAACGTTAAACAAACTCTGTGGACCCCTATGAAACTAATGTGCATTAGTAACGGTTTGAGCTCAGAAACAGAAACTAGCAAGCGCTCCTTCTCGTCACATCAAAAAACAGCTTTTCATGTTATGCAATATTCCATTACTAATTTGGCCACTGCACACAATGGAAACACCACCCCATTGAAGGAACGCCTTAGTGTACTCCTTATTACATTTGTTAAATAACGAGCGCCTAATCATGGGAGACGTTGCAGGAATTATACTTCATAAATGGAACTGACATCAAAATTTGGAGGATTTATTTATATTCAAAACCAAAATGGAATCTTTTTGCAATGTGACTCTCGGAAATAAAAACACAGAAAACTAACCCGAAATACTGAAGTTAGTAATGTGATACTTCGTTTGACATCCTTAGGACTGAAAGGAGACGAAAATCACAGTTCCCCATCTGCAGAAGTCGCATTTTTAAATTAGCAAGAGAAATAACCCAACAAACTCTGTATCCAGGATGCACAAACAACCAGATAAATGTGAGTTGCTCAGAGTACTGTCTCTGAAATATAAAACTAACACCTCACCTACAGCAAAAAACGGCAGACTTCAAATTGCACAGTCAGCAAGGGACGCTAGCTAGGGAGCGAATGAAGGAACGTGACTACTTCCAGGAAATGAGCGAATAGATTGCCAGATTCTGTGTACTCCACTCAGTCTCAGTTTCGAGAGGCGGCGATAAGCTTGAAGCCAACGTAAATGTGCCTCGTAGCCTGAAAATAGAGAAGAACGCTGCACAAGTTTCCCTGATACGGCGCACACATATTCATAGACAATTTGTAAGGTTGGTACTGACTCCGAAAGGTCTTTTACTATAGTTGGAAGTACTACGGGCAGTATCTACAATGGGAGGCAGTACATAGGATCGGGCTTGGCCAAACAGAAATACTGTTGAAATAGAGCTAGACTTCTCAAGTTTCATGGGAACGAATAGACAGGATTTATTTTGACGTCCACGCTGAAAGGATAGTTTCTACATCTGAAGTAGGCACTTGGGGACTAAGGGACCACTGCGGCCTTGCATCAGCGATTAACTCTCGGAAACCGCAACTTCAGAATGCACTGAGCAGGCTCTGGGAACCACCCCAGAATGCCATCCAGCCTAAGCAAAGCCTCCGTGCTGCAATTCTACAGTAGACACCGGATGTCCCGGAAACGGCAACTTGGCGTGAGAATCTTTCAGCCACCGCCCAACAGTTAACAGTGCCCCACCCTGTAAATGAAATACACTGAAGCGCCAAAGAAACTGGTATAGGCATACGTATTCAAATACAGAATACGGAGCTGCGGTCGACAACGACCATATAAGACAACAAGTGTCTGGCGCAGTTACTGCTGCTACAGTGGCATGTCATCGAGATTTATGTGAGTCTGAAACGTGGTGTTATAGTCGGCGTACGAACGATGGGGCACAGCATCTCGGAGGCAGCGATGAATTGCGGATTTTCCCGAACGACCATTTCACGAATGTATCGTGAATATCAGGAATTCGGTAAAACATCAAATCTCCGATATCGCTGCTGCCGGAGAAAGATCCTGCAAGAACAGGATCAATGACTACTGAAGAGAATCGTTCAACACGACAGAAGTGCAATCGTTCCGCCTAGCACACTGGACTCGCATTCGGGAGGACGACGGTTCAATCCCGCGTCCGGCCATCCTGATTTAGGTTTTCCGTGATTTCCCTAAATCGCTCCAGGCAAATGCCGGGATGGTTCCTTTGAAAGGGCACGGCCGACTTCCTTCCCCGTCCATCCCTAATCCGATAAGATCGATGACCTCGTTGTCTGGTCTCCTTCCCCAAACAACCCAACCCCAATCTTTCCACATATTGCTGCAGATTTCAGTGCTGAGCCATCAACAAGTGTCAGCGTGCGAACCATTGAACGCAATATCATAGATATGGGCTTTCGGAGCCGAAGCACCACTAGTCTATATTTGCTGACTACACAACACAAAGATTTGCGCCTCTCCTGGGCCCGTCAACACCGACAATGGACTGTTGATGACTGGAAATAAGTTTTCTGATCGGACGAGTCCCGTTTCAAATTGTATCGAGCGAATGGACGTGTACGGGTATCGAGGCAACCTCATGAATCCATGGATCCTGCACATCAGCAGGGGACTGTTCAAGCTGGTGGAGAATCTGAAATGGTGCGGGGCGTGTGCAGCTGGAGTGATATGGGATCCCTGAAATGTACGTAAGCATCCTGCCTGATCACCTGCATTCATTCATCTCCATTGTGCATTCCGACGGACGTGAGCAATTCCAGTAGGACAATTCGACAACCCTCAAGTCCAGAACAGAGTGGCTTGAGGAACACTCTTCTGAGTTTAAACACTTCTGCTGGCCACAGAATTCCCAGACATAAACATTATTGAGCATATCTGGAATGCCTTGCAACGTGCTGTTCAGAAGAGATCTCCACTGCCTCGTAATCTTACGGATTTATGGCAGCCCTGGAGGATTCATGGTGTAATTCCCTCCAGCACTACTTCAGACATTAGTCGAGTCCATGCCACGTCGTGTTGGGGCCCCTGCACGATATTAGGGAGGTGTACCTGCTTCTTTGGATTTTCGTTGTAAGATGTACAGGATCGTCTGGCAATCTGTACCAGTCATGTTACACCTATTTGTATTAACCACATAAAATATAGGTCACACGGTTCTGAAGCCTTATTGTCTACACCTCAGAAATTCGAGCAGCACCGTTCCTCTTTTTGTGGGATCCCCTATGTTGCGCCTCCCTTCTGGTGCGACCTGTTCCATAGAAAGCGAACGTGCGCAGGCGCGGCGACCGGCGCGTGTGAGTGCGTGCTTCTGGAGAAGCAGCAGAGACTTCACCTTTTTTTTGGTCCTGTGAGGCGGCGGCAGAGGGCTCGGCCGGTCGGAGTCTGTGGGAAAACTCGGCGGGTCCGGACAGAGCGAGCCGCGGCGAGAGTGAACCCGGCCGGTACGGCTCTCTCTGGCGCAGCACCCCCCGCCACGCACCTGGCCGCCGGCGTATATATGCGGCGAGGCGGCAAGGGCCTGGCACAGCCGCCGCAGACGGTCCTGTCCACACGGCATCAGTGCGCAGCGGGGCCACTCCGCTACTCCGGCGACATGGCTCGTGCTCTCTGCCTCGTGAGTAGCCTGCCTGCAGCACCCAGCTCTCCGCCTAACTCTTACTGTGCCTGGTCCAAATCCTCACTACATACACGTCACTGTTGTCGTGTATGTGAGAGTAATTCCGTGTTACCTCCCATGTTCACCATCACCATCATCACTCCAGCAGTCTTTGTGTTTTCCTATATGTGCCCCCCTCCATTTGGAACTATCAATTTAAATTTTATTTTCATTACATTGTTCACAGTTCACAATGATCAGTCTCTTTCCAAATTCTTTCAGAAACCGAATGATATGGCATCGTGGTTGGACTCGTACACCTAGGGATGGCATATCATCTGTGGTTTCCATAAACCGCTTAAGGCGAATAACGGGGTGATTCCTTTGAAAATGATACGGCCTATTCCCATACCCATCCTTCGCCTGTCCGAATTTGTGCTCCGTCTCTAATGATCTACTAGTTGGCAGGACAACGCATCCTGATCATCCTTTCTTCCCTGCGTTTTATTTCAGAATTTACCTTTCGTAGGCCTCTAGATCTTTGCCCTGTCACAGTTCTTCCAAATACTTTCTTTAAATTCCATATGAAGCCATTCTTTTCATCTACCTACATCATTTCGGTCTTTTAAGTTACTAAAAAAGTTATGTCGTGTGACTAGGACCTCCCGTCGGGTAGACCGTTCGCCGGGTGCAAGTCTTTCGATTTGACGCCCCTTCGGCGACTTGCGCGTCGATGGGGATGAAATGATGATGATTAGGACAACACCACACCCAGTCCCTGAGCGGAGAAAATCTCCGACCCAGCCGGGAATCGAACCCGGGCCCTTAGGATGGACATACTGTCGCGCTGACCACTCAGCTACCGGGGTCGGACTTTTAAGTTACTGTGCATCCTTCAATCAAGTTTTAAAGTGGCTAATGGGCGTATAATCTCAGTTTTTGTGACTGTGGTTTTCTGAAAGCTAAATCGGAAAAACGTCATTTCATTTCCCTGGAAATGGTAGCTCGATGCTTTTTATACGTACATCAATATTGTCAGAAGCCATGATTCACTAGAGTCGATTGTGTAGGCAAAATTTAAGCTGAGAAGTACAGTCCTCCAGCATCTGATATATCGGCAAAATGTATTTCTTCCTTTGACAGTTTCCGAATCTATGGTATTATCTGGTGTGGCTCGATGGCTAAGACTCATACTACATATCCGAAA
This sequence comes from Schistocerca nitens, assembly GCF_023898315.1. Lineage (NCBI taxonomy): Eukaryota > Metazoa > Arthropoda > Insecta > Orthoptera > Acrididae > Schistocerca > Schistocerca nitens. Next base: position 790,827,644 of record NC_064618.1, on the reverse strand, counting down.
GCCTAGGGTATAAACCACGGTAGTACCAAGATCTGCTAAAATAATCATGGTTCAATGAGTGACTTATTAGCGTGCCTAAATTTCGGTATATTTTTAAAATACTGTTTTATACATACACCTTATGTGAGTGGGAAAGAACTTCCCAAGCTGTTTAGCTATGAAATGTTATTCGTGACATCCTGACACACAGTTTGAAAAGTTATTTTTAAATTTTTTTTAAATTTTTATTTGGGGGTAACATTTAGTGGATTGCCAATAAGTTGGAATGTCTTCTCGGTAGGGTGAAATACGAAGCAGATCACAACGCCCTTCTCGTATCATTTGCACCTTGATCAGATTTCTTCGTCTTCTCATTATTATAATTAGCGTAATAGTGGTAAGTCCATTCAACACTTCGCGATAATATACCTATCCTCTCTTAATATTGTTCTCATTATCGTCATATCGTTTTTGTTCTAATTGCATACTCATCTCGCAAAATAGGTTTCCGATTTGTAATTTAGTCACTCACTAAACCAGATATATATTAAATTTAAATAACTTCTTGTTATTGTGTAGTATGACATGGTGGATAAAACGACGTTGAAAACATTGAAATATGATCATTAACTTATAGTAAGTTCTACTCAAAATGAGGAGCGAACATGTTATTAATAAAGGAAATAAATTTCCTGTATGAGACGAAAATATTTTGAATATTTTGTGAATGAAATTGTCTAGCCCTTCAAAATTGGGATCTATTCACATCTCTTTTTCACTCATTTTGTGCAGGCTGCTGTCCGCCGCATGGACGTCTCGTTAACTGTCATTCTGATCTCATACGTTACATAAAAAGCTTGCGGGTTTACCCGAGATTGTGTTTAGGCGAATGGGAGTGTCTTTCTGCACTACACTTGGTTTCCGTGACATTGATAAATATTCGTATTTACCTATGACACTTGGCACTGTTCTCTAAGATATCCCAATCTACCACATATGATATTTTAAGCAAGGTGCTGTGTATGAGGATGTAACGAATTTCATAGTTCAGCACACTATAGCACGTCAAACTGCTTATCACACGTATTGTGGTCGAATGAGAAATCCTTTTCCTAAGGTGCTTCTAGGCGACGACTTTATGAAATAAATATGTGGAAATAACTTGTTATACAGTGCGTTGTAGCACACTCAAGTCACTGTGTTCACAAAGTGCAGCATTTTAATTTGTTTTTATTCTGTCATGGCTTAGAAACAAAGATCTGTGGCTACAGGTGTCAAAGAAATAACTAACAAGACTCCTGCCTTCCGTGAAAACACCGTAGGGTGTTACGACCCTCACGCTAGGCCCTCTGGATTCCTGACGCAGTTTCCGGGCGTTCATGGACCGCGTGAATGGGCCCGCGTCACGGCCGAGGTGAGCTACAGAACGGGTTCTGTGGCCGACAAACGGACTCCACTCTCACTCCGACCTTGGACGACGTTCTCGCGCTTAAACAGCTTTCTGCTTCGGCCGTTAATCGCGCCAACAGCGACCGCTTTCAAACCGCCTGCACTCAGCAGCGTATTTCTGACTGGGACCTACAAATCCCACGTCTCCTTCGCACGACTTGATTCAATTGTCATTATTCAGGTCCCTGCTAGTGCCAGAGGATTCCTATGATAATTACAATAGTTCCCTGTAGGTCAACGACCTGGTGCGAGTAATTTAACTGGGCGCCGCTTCGATGACCTGCGTTTCCCTAACCTACCTCAATTACTCTACCACGTGTATTGGGATCTATAGTTTAACGTAGAGTCAGAACTACTTGTCGAAACCAGCCAGTATTCATATCAATTAAAAGTTAAGGCTAGCTTAATGGCAGACAAATATTTTTGGTTCAAGCGGACTTCGATCCCGAGACTATCCGCTTCCAGGGACGCGCTTTTCCACAAGACCACCAGGCCCCGGGGGCCTACGGTGTGAAAACGTCACTGATTTCGCTACAAACTCGTCTCCGAGTCTGAGCGGTAAATGACTATGACTGCAGAACAACAGTTCCGTGCTCGACCCCATGGGCAGGAAAATTTTGTGGGTGGATTGCAGGAGGTTGGACACAGCCTCCACTGAGGAACTACTTGAAGAAGAAATTTCGATTCCATTTTAAGAAACCATCATTAACGATCCGCCTTTCCATTTGTTCTTCCTGTCACCTCTTCCAGTGATAGGCAGAAAAGCATACATGGTCAGTTTGCTTCTGAACTCTGTCATTCGGGAGATACGTTGTTGTGGAGACGAGAAAGCTATGACACGTAATTATACTAGCCTTTGCAACGTGAAATGACGGAAAAATTCGCCACCTGTCCGTACAAATCATTTTAATTCCTCACAAAATGTTAAAGAAAACATTCTTCCAGATTTTTCAAATGTCCGCACCTCTTCACCACCAGATGTAATTAATTCGTAGAAAACAGTTCTCCATATCCACTGAAACAACAACTCATGCTGTCCATGTCAGCCGGCCGGAGTGACCGACCGGTTCTAGGCGCTACAGTCTGGAACCGCTCGACCGCTACCGTCGCCGGTTCGAATCCTGCCTCGGGCATGGATGTGTGTGATGTCCTTAGGTTAGTTAGGTTTAAGTATTTCTTAGTTCTAGGGGACTGATGATCTCAGAAGCTAAGTCTCATAGTGCTCAGAGCCATTTGAACCATTTGTCCATGCAAAATCCTCATACCCACGAATAGAACAGAAAGAGATGTTAGAGTCTAAGCTCCCACTGACATCTGTCTCACTAGAGACAAGTCATGAAGTCTGCTGCTCTGTTGGAGGAGTGCGAAGAACTGAAATGTCTCTAATATTGAAAATAGGGCTAACCAACTTTGTTTTCAGATCGGTAGGAATCGGGGTGTCTTAATACAATGCGAATTTGCACACCTCCAGTGCTGTTGGTCCTAACATCAGTGTTTGGAGGACATCGCAAAATGTCATGATCTGGTGAACCGAGTATATGAACCACAAGACTAGACAAGTGATAGAGTAACGGTGTGCATTATGCAGGAGAAGAATCTTTCATTGAGCAAAGTGAGCTGTACACTACAGTTTACTGATAACTGAGTGTGATTGTTATGATATTCTGGCGTTTCCAAGCACATAGAGAGCTCGTCGGGCGACTGTAAGGAATTGCTGAAAGATTTGGCCATAATTTTGGCTTGATGTCATGAACGACTGCTCTTTTTAACTGTGAATAAACTCAGTTACTATAACAAAGAAAGAACTCCACAGTACCCGATTCAAACATCAGTGGCGTCCATCATTAGCACGCTATATCGTTTAATTATTTAGGGGTAATACCAAGAAGTACTATTACCTTCTCGTAAAGTATAAAGCGCAGTGATATAGCTTGAAAAGATAGGGTTGTGAGCCAAGCTCAGATCGGACCCAAGCGGCGGGTTAATGATAGTAGTGTGGTACACCTTCCAGCTTGAATGATGTTTTAGGTGGTTTCCCACGCTTGTTTAGGTAAATCCTGGACTGTTCCCCATATTTCGGCCCAGAGAATGTGATACACAAACAGAAGACGGAAACAAAAGTTTACACAGTTCACAGTCAGATGGTACACTCTTCGATGACTGTACCTTCGAAGGGCCTCCGTCCACAAAGTTAGGGCATCGGAAAGTTAAATAAAAAAAATTTTTGCCGAATCCTGAAAAGGGGACCCGTACTAGGCGGGATAAACGCTATGGAAAAGAAAGTGACCAAGGAATGATCTTAGTTACATGGGCACGTATCTAAGATTACTAAGGGTGGCTGCATTGTATGGATACTAAGATGCGATATCAAAAATCACGAATAAATCAAATCAGTTTTAGATAAATAACAGAGTTAGGGTTTTAGGTAAGTCCCGCGCACCTCTAAAGTAAATAGCGTATAAGAAGATACCTGGGCGAGTAGCTTTTGGAGACATTATCAAGTAGCCCCGACAGCAGCTATCGCATTCATAAAAAGCAGTAGTCCATACGAATGTGTAAGAGATACACTCAGGAAAATAATGAGGAAAGGGGGAGGGTAGGGAAGTCAAATGGAAACGAGAGACGAGACCGTCAATGGCTTCATGGGCAAATGTTTTAGGTTGGTTAGGACTTTAACCAGACGTGCACTTCTCCGTCGGAAGCAAATCGACGGCCACAGTGTCTTTCTCCTGGGGCCCAAAAGTATGCTAATTGCAAGGGTAGAGATCGGTACTGTATGGAGGATGTGATAGGGCTTCCCAGCGAAACTTCTATAGCATACTTGAAACAACCTTGGCAACACGCGGGCGGGTAAATATTAAAATGCGCATTCGAACAATTATTAGACAGTGCTGAATATATTTCGTACTTAATGGAATACTTTATCGGAAGTGGTAGCTGGAAAACTTTTCTAATGACGTGGCGGTCGAGAACGAGATTTTCACTCTGCAGTGGAGTGTGCGCTGATATGAAACTTCCTGGAAGATTAAAACGGTGTGCCGGACCGAGACTCGAACTCGGGACCTTTGCCTTTCGCGAGCAAGTGCTCTACCAACTGAGCTACCCAAGTACGTCTCACGGCCCGTCCTCACAGCTTTACTTCTGCCAGTACCTCGTCTCCTAGCTTCCAAACTTTACAGAAGCTCTCCTGCGAACATCGTGGTCATCCGAAACTCAGAGATAGGAAACAATGTCGCGTCAGAAGGACTTCCAGTGGACTGGATAAGCACGGATCTAATGGTAAAAATACAGTGTGTAGTTTAAATTAATGATTATAATTTGTTTTTCTTTAATAGTTTAGATTCTGATGGCGTTAGTACTAGTTATTTCAGGTCTACCATGTCATAAACCGTGTGCAAAATAACACATACCTCCAAAGTGGCATAATCCTAACGTTTAGGCCTGAGGGCTCAGGCGGTGAATTGTGAGGTACGTAGGCAGTCGTTGTTCCCTCGCTTATCAACCGCCAAGGACTGAACAGTGGTTTGCGGATGTACGATATGTAGGTCTAGCCGTCGCCAGCAAGAGCAGAATATGAAAGAACGGCGAATCGTGTGGTAGAAACCTCTCTTATGCCACAAGACAAGGCATGACAATGACTTTAAAAGCGACGGCCAAGTCAGTCGTATGGCAAGGAGCGGTATGAAATTGTTAGAGTCGAATCACGTGCCACAATGCATGACACGCTGGACTGGTACTGTGGTTGAAGAAGGTTGACATATCCGCCTGTCCACTGTGCGATTTTCATGCCTCCCCAACTCGTGTTAGGTGATTTCTGGAATGGTTCCCGTCTCTACGACTTGCCCGGCTTCTGTCTGATGATCACGATGCCGACGGGACGGTTAGCATTTTCCTCCACGGACGCACAGTGCCGTGATGCAGGCTTGTGGTCGGCAAGCTCAGCTGTAATCCCATCCGCTGTGCTTCACGGTCCAGTCGCCACGTTTGGTAACGGCCACGACCGCCAGTCACCGCTCACTGTGTCCTTGGCCGTCACGTCTGCCGCCTGCAGAGTCCACGTTACGTCACTGGGGACGCCTACTACAGCTCGCCCCATTCATTGAGAACGCTGGATAACTAGAGTGTTACTGAGAGGAATTCCGTTTTCAGCTGACTGCATACTCACTAAAAGTTTGCCATCCCTTCTTCTTTTTCCTGCCCCTTTATCCCGCATCGGTGCAGGGTCGGCATGGTTATCAACGAATATGACACGATTAGTTTAAAGGTGGCCGGTACCCTTTCTGTCGCCATCCTATTAGCTCCTGGGACTGTGTATCCCAACTATCGGCGTGCAACGAAAGTGAGTGGTTTTTTTTAATGTTTGCAAATCATGTAACTGAGCTGGGACTTGGGATTTGGGATGTGGAAAACCACCTAAAACCACATCCGGATTGACCGGCGCATCGACCCTCGTCGTCAATCCCCCGGGCAGATTCGATCTGGTTCCGGCGCATCTCCTGGTCGCGATAGCGGCGCTTTAATACGCACTGCTATCCGCGCGGGTAACAGTTTATCATGACTGTATCTCAGAAAGCCTCAGCGGTGTTTCCCGTATAGTATTAGGACAAGGTACACTGAGTGACTAAAATGTGATGGGAGGGCGCCGTGTCCGTACAGTGCTGGTAGAAGTAGGTACCTGACAAGTCGGTTCAGTCTTCACTCTCAGCGACGCCTAGGCCAACAAGGCTCTACGAATGCGACGTGACGTCCGTTTGTCAAACACTTGTGATAGCACTGCGGAGTTTTCTCCTGTGTGGAAACATTGTTTCTGTGATATTAATGATCTTCCCTAAACACATTTGCCCTCGGAAACCCGAAATCTCTGATATGCTATGACCCATGAGTTTTGCCCCGATTGTGCCTTTTGCCTCGATTATCATCAAACGGTCAAATTCAGTTAATTTGGGACGTGCTGCCATGTTCAAATGGTTCAAATGGCTCTGAGCACTATGGGACTTACCTTCTGAGGTCATCAGTCCCCTAGTACTTAGAACTACTTAAACCTAGCTAACCTAATGACATCACACACATCCATGCCCGTGGCAGGATTCGAACCTGCGACCGTAGCGGTCGCGCGGTTCCCGACTGTAGTGCTGTCATGTTCAACACCAAACTGTAACAGCCTTATAAGGTCTTGTGTCTACACTCGCGCAGTGCGCCAAACGTACTCACAACATTCGGGCGTCATGCACAGTACGTCTTTATCGGATAACCACTTCTGTGACTTTTGGCCACTCTTTTAAAAGGCTTTTTGGCCAAGCCTGCCATTAAAAAATTGTGTTTCTGGTCAAATCTACACTTATTTTTCGAAAGAACTGTTACATCAATTCACCTGTTCGACATTGTCTTTCCAGACAGCTGATTGTATTCGAAATGTAATTCGGGAAAATCTGGATAAAACTCATTTCATCACTGGACTCAAAACTTTTCCTACATCTAACCCACCCTAAGCTAACCTGACCAAAACCAGTTTAACTTCTTCTTCTCCTGATTCTTCCATTTCGAGGAGTTGGAGTCTGCCCTTTCCGAAATCAAAGGAATTTAACAATTGTTGTCTTCATTTCTTCATTTGTCGTCCTTTGTCCCGTTTTCCAATTTAGTTGAAATGTAAAGCTTTCCTTGGTAAGCGCTCAGGTGGAATCCTTTGGATGCGGTCATAGCATTTTTTTATTTTTATTTTGTGATGTCAGGTCTCTTCCGTCATTGTTGTTCATACGTCTAGTTGGTGTTTTAGATCTTCATTTCGCACTCTGCCTCTTAGCGTTAGTTCAGGAAGTAACCTCAGAAACCTCATTTCTGCTGATTCAATTCTTAGTTCATCTCCTTTTGTTGAGATCAAGTTTACACTACCAAACATAATAACAGGCTTAGTTGCCACGTTGCGTAGTCTTTCCTCATAGTCCTCCAAGATACCTCCTTATACAACCATTTATAGCATTATATTTCTGTATATTTTGAACCACATCTGAATTAGCTTTGTATATAGATATCACTGCCCCGAGGTGTTTGAACGAACTTACCTATTATTTTATGGCTTATCACAATTTTTCCCATTCTTATATGCCTTCCCTCAGTTACCAATACTTTTGTTTTATTTACGGATACAACCATTCCAGAAGTTTGTAAAACGTTATTAAAAATTTTTCAATTGAAAATTTATTTCGATGTGAGAACAGGTGGAACCCAAAGACTCCGCGTTTCTCTTTTCCCCTTGCGAATTCCTTTCTGGGAAGTACACTTTCTTGAGAAATGAGGATATTTCCTATTGTAATCGAATCGTCTTCTTTGTTATTTTTTCATCCAGCAGGTTCATAATAACCGCACACTATTCGCTGTTTAACGTTCTGTCTTTGGAAAGCAATCAATAAGAAAAATCCCATTCCCAGCACATAAAACTTTGGCTATAAACTTTGTAGTAGACTATATATCCTGCACTGTTTGTGGCGCAGAACCATTAGCTTCCAGACTAATGACCTCAGCAGTTGAGTCCCATAGTGCTCAGAGCCATTAGCTTCCACTACTTTAATTTCTGTTCGTATCTGGTGTGACACGGTACACCTGCATTTCATCAACAGTAATAAATGGGCGCTCATCGTCAGTTGCATTCCTTCTGGAGCAGTTTTAACACTGGTAAAACGTTTTTCTGTTTCAACCAGTGTACAACAAATACAGCACCGATTATGAAAAAAAGTTTGCCAGTTACTTTTTCACCTGAAGTGCACTATACTGCTTCTTCTGATACCGTGGTGACATAACTAATTTCAGAAACCTTTGACAGCGGTCGCTCAATACCATATTCGGCACTTCTACAGTATTTTCATCTGTTGTCGAGGCCCTGATCGCGGTTATTCTTCAAGAGACGTATGTCCACGCTGTTGAAAATGAAGGAGTTACGTAAATCTTCACTACTTCTTATGAATTTTTGCTTGCAGTGAAGTTTCGAATATACTTTTAAGAAGCCACGCTACACCATTTTATTTATTCAACAAGATACACTCAAGATGACTGGCTACAAATTCCATATCAACAGAAGTATACCATAGTTAATATTGACAATTTCTGTTATGTTACTGAAAAAGATGTACATATGTAACATAAAATTTCATTCATATCAACGCCACCTTTGAGGTAGAACGGGAAACGTCTTCCTTGCCTCCCTGCGTACCGTTCCTTGCATCTAATTTTGCATGGAAGTTCTCCTCTCTTCTTTCAAAAGGTGAATCCTTGTCTTTGCAGCTGCAACTTCCTTCTCTTCAGCGGTCCTCTTCATCTCCATGTTTGAAGGGAAATTAATCCCACTGACGGTACTTTTTAGATAACATGTTCTCGGTCGTCCCCTCGTTTTCTTTTCTACGATCGTGCCTTCGGAAATGTTTTGTGAAAGAATATAATTTGTCGTTAAGTGTCCAGTGAGTAATGCTTTGCGTTGACCCATAACTTCCAGCAGTTCTTTCTTCTCTCCTATTTCTTGTGGAGCTATCTCATTCGTTTTGCTACCAGCCCATCTAGATCTTTCAGTTCTCCTCCAACACCACATTTCCTTAAGCTTCGAGTGAGCTTTCTCCTGCTCTGCTGACGCCCAGATTTCCCATCCGTACGTTACGACACACCATACAAAGGTTGTTATAAACCTTTTCTTAGTGTGGAAGCTGACGGACTTCTTCAACAGAAAGTGCTTCGTATTTGGGGACCTCGTCAACCAGAACTACGGTTTCTGCAACCGCCTGAGAAAAAACTTGTGAGACTACAGACGAAGCAGTCGTGTAGGACAGCCGACTAAAAACCTAATTGTTCTAAAATATCGTAGAGAATCGTTACATTCATATGTGTAATTGTTATGTCTTCACAGGCAGCAGTCCGTAATCCAGCTGTCCAACTTCTTGTCTGGCCATCCAAATTTAGGTCTTCCATGATCTACCTAAATCGCTTGAGGCAAATGGTTCCTTCGAAGAGGACCAGGCCGATATCCTTCCCCATCCTTCTGCAATCCGAGCTTTTTATCCGGTTCTCCTCGTTGTCGATGGAATGTTAAACTTTAATATTCCTTTAATTTTTTTTTCATAGAAAGCAAGTTCTGTATATTTGCTTTCGTTATTGCCCCGCCATTCGATTTCACACATCATTTATGAGATATACTACAATTAGCTGACGATTCTGTTCCTAAGCGTTCTAAGCCCCCTCGCTGTACACTATATGCTACCTTACTGACTGTGTGAGCACATGTAAATGCAGATCCCTGCAATTACGAGACTAACACAGAGTTCTCTTCCGTGTTTCAGGTGGTTTGCGTTCTGCTGGCAATCATCGCTACAGTCGGCGCCAGCTTTGGTGGGAATGAACAGTGAGTACATTACATACTTCTCTACGACACGCCTCTTCCCTGTGGTTTACTATACACCTTTGTGTTTTAATGGAACGGACTTATAGTAATGATTCTCAGTAATTCACAAAATAATAAGTAAAAACTCTGCTAACGTTTACTTTCAGTGTTGTCAAGCATGGTATCGCCAACTACAATACTAATTCAAAACTTTTAAATAACAAACTTTAATGCTCTTTCCACTTTATTTCTACCATTTATTGAGCGCTTATTATTTTGGCAAATTATGAACTTCTTCCTATTTCAGTATCAATTAACTCACGAATAAACAAGCTGTTGCTAGTTAATGTTGCTAAAATGCTCAGAGGTAGCTGCAGGTAGAAGTTATTGTTATGTTTGTATGAAGTGGTTAGACTATTATTTTTATTTTTTAGTCGTGAGAAATTCGCTCGGATTTATGCTTCCAGCACCAACTCAGCTGTCCATTGATGTCACAGCAGGTATCCCATTCACCTGCTAAGGTCATCCACAATTTATTTTCCTTAACCATTCCTTTTAGCGCTTCTTAATTTCGTACTTTACCTGCCTAATTTTAAACTTTTTTCTATACCATTAGACTTCAAACACTTCCACTTTGTTTTCGCTTGATAATATTCTGCGCATTGACTGTCGGTACTAATAATAAAATACTCTTTTACCTTAAATTATTGACTACTCTACACTTTTTGCTGTGCAGCCATTTTCAACCGACTGAAATTTACTATGTGATCAAAAGTATCCGAGCACACCGCCGAAGTAGTTCCGAACTGGCCAACAGGTGTCACGAAAGGCGGACCCGGCACTGTAATGGGAGCCGGGGACTACTGTACTGTCAGTAAAGGACAGTAACAGCACAATGGGTCGTTCAAGACAGCCCTGTGGACTGGATGCTTGATTTCGCCTGAGTAACAAATCCAAAGGGACATTTCAACCCTTCTAAAGCCGCCCAAGTCGACTGTTGGAGATGTGATTTTGAAGTGGATACGCGAAAGGGACAACCACAACTCTACCGAGAGCAGCCAGACCCCACGTGCAGACGAACATTGCGGAGGCTGCTTGTAAAAAATTGCATGAAATCAGCAGAAGAAATCACGCGTGAGTTACAGAGCGCTACCAGTGATCCAGCCAGCATAATGACTGTGCGTAAGGATTTAAAAAGACGGGGTGCTCCTCAAGAGCCACACATTCCTATTGTCAATGGAAAGCGACGATTGAGCTGGTGTAATGGACGATGTCAGTGGAGAGTGGATGACTAGAAACGAATGATGTGGCGTTATGAAGCACGCTTTAGCCTGAGGCAGTCCGATGGAAGTGTTTTAGTTTGGCGGATGCTCTCAGAACGATACCTGCCAACAGTGGAGTACGGATGAATTGTGTTACTGTATGCAGGTGTTTTTCTGGTTATGATGTAGTCCTCTTGTTGCGCTTAAGGAAACGTTAAATGTGGGCGGATACTAACACATTGCACAGGACTGTGTAGTTTTTACTGTAAAGGAACATTTCGGAGATTGTGATTATTTGCATCAGCATGACAATGCGCTATATCATAAAGCTGCATAAAGCTGGACGACTACGTTCCTGAAATGGACTGGCCTGTCCAGAGTCCTGGCCTGAACACAATAGAAGCCCGTTGCGAATAGAACGTCAACTTCGCTACACGTCTCAGCGTCGAAATTCATTACTTTCTCTGATTTCGGCTCGTGAGAAAGAACGAGCTTCCAAAGACATTAAGACATCTCACTGAAGAGTCCGCAGCACACTCCAAGGCCTCATGTAGCGAAGGGTTGACACATCTCACGTGTCCGAGCACTTTTGATAAGATAGTTTAAATAGCAGGTATAGTATCTTTAGAGCACAAACATAAGAAAACAGTTGTTTAGTCGCAGAACAAAAGCGAAAATTAAGTTAAAGACAACTTGCATGCTATAGCTTGTGAAGCGGACATGTCTGGGCTACAGTCAAAACTTAGTGCTGGTCATGTAAGCAGTGCAGTGCTGTGGCCTGGTACGCAACGAAATACAGCTCCACTACTCTCCTGGTCGTTGCCAGTTTCCGAGGCAATTGAGCCGCTACTTCTCACTCAAGTATGTCCTCAAACGAGGCAACCAGATTGAGTGCACTCCATTGCATTCCTCTGACTAGGAAAAAATCCCTGGCAGTACCGGAAACTGAACCAAGGTCCAGCATGTAAGAGTCAGACACGCTTAGTACTTAGCTACAGAGTTGGAAAAGAAATAAAATAAAAGGTTTTGCATCACTGAATTTTAAAATAAATGTGACATCAAGTTCTCCACGAATGCTTCCTCTTTCATGTTCTTCCGATATGTAATGACCCTTAACATAGACAAATGTAATGTATTGCGAATACATAGAAAGAAGGATCCTTTATTGTATGATTATATGATAGCGGAACAAACACAGGTAGCAGTTACTTCTGTAAAATATCTGGAACTACGCGTACGGAACGATTTGATGTGGAATGATCATATAAAATTAATTGTTGGTAAGGCGGGTGCCAGTGTGAGATTAACTGGGAGAGTCCTTAGAAAATGTAATCCATCAACAAAGGAGGTGGCTTACAAAACATTCGTTCGACCTATACTTGAGTATTGCTCACCAGTGTGGGATCCGTACCAGGTCGGCTTGACGGAGGAGCTAGAGAAGATCCAAAGAAGAGCGGCGCGTTTCGTCACGGGGTTATTTGGTAAGCGTGATAGCGTTACGGAAATGTTTAGCAATCTCAAGTGGCAGACTCTGCAAGAGAGGCGCTCTGCATCGCGGTGTAGCTTGTTGTCCAGGTTTCGAGAGCGTGCGTTTCTGGATGAGGTATCGAATATATTGCTTCCCCCTACTTATACCTCCCTGTAGATCACGAATGTAAAATTAGAGAGATTCGAGCGCGCACGGAGGCTTTCCGGTAGTCATTCTTCCAGCGAACCATACGCGACTGGAACAGGAAATGGAGGTAATGACAGTTGCACGTAAAGTGCCCTCCGCCACACACCATTGGGTGGCTTGCGGAGTATAAATGTAGACGTAGATGTAGATGTAGATGTACTTCAACCCTATGCTATGTTCCAGCCGTGTAATGTTACGATATTTGCTCCTCGCATCAAGTTCTGTGTCTAGTGTCAATAGACCCTCTTTTATTGAAGACAGCTTTCTCGCCTTTGTCTACTTCTGATCTATTCCTTGCTTCGACCTTATTGTGGTAGTGACTCGCAATAAAATGTGGAGAAAATTGAGGTATTCTGTCAGATGAGTGAATCCCAGGCGTTAACCTTAGTGCTACGGTTTGTTTCAGCGTCCACATACGTGTGCACGTCCCACACCTGATCAACGAGGTGCACCATCAGAAGAAGATCATCTACCAGGAGCACCACCCCAGCTACGGCGGCGAATTCTCCAGCCACGGGGGTGGAGGCGGCTTTTCCAGCAGCGGGGGCGGCGGCGGCTACGGCCACAGCAGCAGCGGTGGCGGCTACGGGTTCTCCAGCAGCGGGGGCGGCGGGGGCGGCTACGGCTACTCCAGCAGTGGGGGCGGGGGCGGTTACGGCCACCACCACTAGCCCCCTCCTTCCTCCTCAGTCACCTGCTGAGGCGGTTCACTGAGCACGGCGTGCCGCTACGTCACCAGGTCCGGCAGCGTGATCGCCTAAAGCGACGAGAGGGGACCTAGAGGGCAGCTAAGGTCACGTGGAAAGGCGTTAGGGTCGCTGAAGGGCCCCTCACCCACACTCTTCGTCACCCCGCCCCAAAGACAACCCGTATTTATTCCGTCACGTTTCTAACACTCTATTCACTCCCGCTGTGTTACGTTCAACTTTTCTCTCCTGGAAATCATGGACACTTTTCGACGTGAGACAGATTCATGGTGCTAACATTTCCAAGAAGTGTTAATTCGACTGATGTATGTGACTTTTGTCATACAGACTAGAATTCGTTGTTACAACTTTGTACATATCTTGTTGTTATTTGTTACAATGTTTGTACTTTTTTCTGTAATAGGTCATGCTTTGCGCATGAATAACGTTGTTTTTCTGCCTGTCATTTGTAAATAATTTCACTGAACAAATAAATCATTATTTTCACTGTTTATTTCACTCAGTTTCTTTTTCTGAACACAGATCAAGTTGAATGAAACACCAACAGTGCGATGGCATGCAGCGAGAAGTAATCACATACGTAACCAGCATAATACTGATAACAGTTCTGATACACGTCTTGAAACATCCAGACAGATTAAAAAAAAGGGTTCAAATGGCTCTGAGCACCATGGGACTTAACCTCTGAGGTCATCAGTCCCCTAGAATTTAGAACTACTTAAACCTAACTAACCTAAGGACATCACACACATCCATGCCCGAGGCAGGATTCGAACCTGCGACCGTAGCGGTCGCGCGGTTCCAGACTGAAGCACCTAGAACCGCTCGGCCACACCGGCCGGCAAGACAGATTGAAACTGTGAGCTGAACTGCATCTCTGACCTGGAATCTGGTTGCCTTTCCTGATTGCCTATCGTACCGACTGTGCTATCTAGCTGCAGTGGGTAAAGTATCTCCTGCGAAAGGCAAAGTTGTTTCAACCTCGATGCGCTACAGTGTTTCAACGAACAATATTTCTAACAGCTCATATATCTGCAGTGTAAAAGATCCGTTCTGGAAGCGTAAATGATCTTAAAAAATATTTCCCTTATCTAAATGACTCCTATAGAACTATAATATCATCGTCCTTCTACACCATTGTTTCGTCAACGACACATTTCGCGTACAGATAGCTTTTTATCAAAGGGAGAGAAATTGTACCTTTTACTATACATGCAGTTAACAAAACAGTAAACGGTGACATTTTCCTAAACAAGCTATTCAGTTATGACAGTAGCACCTACGAATCAGACAAATTCGTCTGCTGCCAAAGAAGAGGGAAAAAAATTAACCAAACACACACCGCTGTAAAGACATAAGTAATTCAAAATATTTGTCAGAAGAGTATTTAAACATCTATGACATTCCTCTGGATCGGTATTAGCGTGTTCCTCTTCCTCATCAGGGCCCGGAACTTGAATGTCGATACATGTAAAACATAAAAAATAAATATATTTAACATCTAGTGAACTGTGTTACAAGTCAGCTCAGTAAATTGGGAACAAAAGATCAGCTCATTGTAAACGATGTTATTAGTTACTCTGCACAATTACCAAAATAAATTTCTCTATTATCCAAATCTCACGTAAACTACAAACGTATTGAAAATAAAATTGCAGCAAAGTTCCATGGTATTCTGATACAAAGTAACTGAGTATCCCTTATTGGAATGCCCTGCTTAACCCGCACGACAGGATAGATAGAATAAATTGTGGAAAGGGCCCAAAATAAGGGGTTGTCAGTTACACTCGAACATACAACTTTATTATTTGATCAAACATTACCAGAGCCCAAAAAATTTCTTAAACACACAGCTTTAATCTTTGGGACTTAATTACCGGCTGAAAGCCACTTTAATTTAAAAACGGCTGAAGGCCAATAACTTAAAACGCAAGCATAATCATAAATTTAAAAGACAAGCCTTATCTTACAACATTTCTTTAGCTAGGCTGAAGTAAACAAGTTAAATTCAAATCGGCTGAAGTCCGAAGACTTAAAACTCCAAAACATTAATTTTTTTAAATACCAAAGTCCTTACGTGAAACAGTTCTTTAATTTAGGCTCAAGGGCTTAAGAACAAACAACTGAAACTCAAACCGGCTGAAGGCCGAACACTTGAAAATTCAAAAACAATTTTAAATGCCAAAAGGTTTACCTAAAACAGTACCTTAAACTAGGCTGAAGGCCTTAAGAGTAAAACATCTCTAATTTAAAACACAAACCGGCTACAAGCCATACAAGTGCCAACAACAAGAACAAATTTTAAAAAAATAAGGCAGTTCACACAAGGGCGCCCAGACGTTCGAGGGTCGCTTAGGTGAGACAGGCAGTCGGGCCAACCATTCACGATCCGACGACAACCCCACCGACCGACAGTTAGCGGACCCACCGACAAAATAACTTCCACTTCACCCGACCAGGGCACAACAGGGAGCTCAACAGAACAACGTAGAAGATATTGGTGCTCACAACCAATCATACACGGAGCTGTCAAACTACACACCATGCTGGACAGCAACAACACGATGAGGAAACTACACTGCCTGAAATTTACGTCAACGTCCAGGGCAGGTAACTGGAACGTTAACGGCCAAAAGGCAGATGATTCCGCTGGTGCACTTCAATTCAAATTACCAAATACAGTAAAACTCCACCGGAGGGTGGCTAGAATTTCCCAACTTGCAAACCACCTTCTTGCTCGTGGGAACATCCCAACAGCCGACAACGAACTCCAAACGACACAATGTGAACAGTCTTGACTTGCTCGTAGGTTAAATCAAAACTCAACTTTCGTGTCCAGGGTCGGTGAGCCACGGACCTCGTAGCAATGGGAACGACGCCACATTCTCCAACACCGCGTAGAGACCCCCAGCAGGCCCCAGCCAAACTACGCCCCGCCGAGAATTCCTCATTGCTCCACGCCAACCGTTCGACTCCTCGCACACCTCCCAGCCGGAAACTACACTCCTGGAAATTGAAATAAGAACACCGTGAATTCATTGTCCCAGGAAGGGGAAACTTTATTGACACATTCCTGGGGTCAGATACATCACATGATCACACTGACAGAACCACAGGCACATAGACACAGGCAACAGAGCATGCACAATGTCGGCACTAGTACAGTGTATATCCACCTTTCGCAGCAATGCAGGCTGCTTTCTCCCATGGAGACGATCGTAGAGATGCTGGATGTAGTCCTGTGGAACGGCTTGCCATGCCATGTCCACCTGGCGCCTCAGTTGGACCAGCGTTCGTGCCGGACGTGCAGACCGCGTGAGACGACGCTCAATGGGGGACAGATCCGGAGATCTTGCTGGCCAGGGTAGTTGACTTACACCTTCTAGAGCACGTTGGGTGGCACGGGATACATGCGGACGTGCATTGTCCTGTTGGAACAGAAAGTTCCCTTGCCGGTCTAGGAATGGTAGAACGATGGGTTCGATGACGGTTTGGATGTACCGTGCACTATTCAGTGTCCGCTCGACGATCACCAGTGGTGTACGGCCAGTGTAGGAGATCGCTCCCCACACCATGATGCCGGGTGTTGGCCCTGATTGTGGCGCTCACCTGCACGGCGCCAAACACGCATACGACCATCATTGGCACCAAGGCAGAAGCGACTCTCATCGCTGAAGACGACACGTCTCCATTCGTCCCTCCATTCACGCCTGTCGCGACACCACTGGAGGCGGGCTGCACGATGTTGGGGCGTGAGCGGAAGACGGCCTAACGGTGTGCGGGACCGTAGCCCAGCTTCATGGAGACGGTTGCGAATGGTCCTCGCCGATACCCCAGGAGCAACAGTGTCCCTAATTTGCTGGGAAGTGGCGGTGCGGTCCCCTACGGCACTGCGTAGGATCCTACGGTCTTGGCGTGCATCCGTGCGTCGCTGCGGTCCGGTCCCAGGTCGACGGGCACGTGCACCTTCCGCCGACCACTGGCGACAACATCGATGTACTGTGGAGACCTCACGCCCCACGTGTTGAGCAATTCGGCGGTACGTCCACCCGGCCTCCCGCATGCCCACTATACGCCCTCGCTCAAAGTCCGTCAACTGCACATACGGTTCACGTCCACGCTGTCGCGGCATGCTACCAGTGTTAAAGACTGCGATGGAGCTCCGTATGCCACGGCAAACTGGCTGACACTGACGGCGGCGGTGCACAAATGCTGCGCAGCTAGCGCCATTCGACGGCCAACACCGCGGTTCCTGGTGTGTCCGCTGTGCCGTGCGTGTGATCATTGCTTGTACAGCCCTCTCGCAGTGTCCGGAGCAAGTATGGTGGGTCTGACACACCGGTGTCAATGTGTTCTTTTTTCCATTTCCAGGAGTGTATAAGCGCCAGGCCAAAGATAGTCCAAGGTGCGAATATCGATACACACCGCTGCTGCCACCCGCGGAAGGAGAGGATAACAGCATAACCGCGAGAGAATAAAGACAAAATCGCAATGAAGGTTTAATCCAGCGCACAGCATGAGCCAACCACGGCTCACTTATTATCTTTTACCGGTTATATACAAACCGTTAAATGAACATCCACTAATTAGAGCTTTATCTGTTTATAAGAGTGTGTCGGATCATGCGAGTCAAAGCTACTTAATCACTGATACTCGCAGATTCAAAATATAATTTACTGAATGTTGCTTAGAAAATTTAGGAACATAAGAAAGAATTAATAAAACACGAAAAAACCATTGTAAGAGAGTGTACAAATAACACATTACAGAAAACAGTTCTGAATTATTGCTAGGAACTCCTACACGGAACAGTAGTAGTATGTCATATGGAAACCTTTCAATGAAGATTTGAATCCTTCTGTTTACTACTCTTCTTTTCAGTTCTGCTAGAAGCCTATTGAAACTGAAACTTGCTGAAGACTGCACACTTTTCTGTACAGTGTCTAAGGAAGTATTATCCAAGTGAATACCGTTTTCACGCCTAGTCTTCACTGAATGGGTGTTGCAGTTTCTTTTGAAAGAGTCAAGTTATATGAAGCCAGACAGTTTTTTCACCAGCTGCTTAGGGGAACTTCAGATTTCAAAGAATAGCCGTTGGTACAATTGCAGGCGCACAACAAGACAGCCATGTGAACTATTGTTTAAAATACTCAAATTACTACCATTGCTGTGCATCAGTATTATGGGTACCTAACCCATATTAAGAATGTGTAATAGTGGATGTTGGTGGTATTGAAGAAAATTGTAATACGTACAGTGTCAACACGAGATTGAGAGGAGACCTGTAGATACAAGTTTATGCCTAAAATGTATTTTGTATATCGAAACAAAACGGTTTAACCAATTACAACGAAGTATGGAATGCAGAAAATAATAATCTATTCGAAAGACTCACCGGAAAATATATACGATAACACTGCTTCTATTAAATAGGTGAATATATGAATTTCTTGTATATGTGATCACGAATACAATAAGGTGACAAGTCATGGGATACCTCCTAACATCGTGTCGGACCTCCTTTTACCCAGAGTAGTGCAGCAGCTCGCCACGACATGGACTCATCAAGGCGTTTGAAGCCAAAAATGGTTCAAATGGCTCTAAACACTATGGGACTTAACATCTGAGTCATCAGTTCCCTAGATTTAGAACTACTTAAACCTAACTAACCTAAGGACTTCACACACATCCATGCCCGAGGCAGGATTCGAACCTGCGACCGTAGCAGCGACGTGGTTCCGGACTGATGCGCCTAGAACCGCTCGGTCACAGCGGCCGGCAGTTGGAAGTCCCTGCAGAAATATTCAGCCATGCTGCCTCTATAGGCGTCCATAACTGTGAAAGTGTTGCCTGGCAAGATTTCGTGCATGGACTGACATCTCGATTATGTCCCGTAAATGTTCGTTAGGATTCACGTCGGGTGATGTGGGTGGCCAAATCATTCGCTCGAATTGTGCAGAATGTTCTTCGAACCAAATGAGAACAACTGTGGTCCGGTAACATGGCACATTATCAACCATTAAAAAAATGGTTCAAATGGCTCTGACAAGGGAACCTCCCCATCGCACCCCCCTCAGATATAGATATAAGTTGGCACACTGGATAAACCTTGAAAAACTGAACACAGATCAATCGAGAAAACAAGAAGAAGTGATGTGGAACTATGAAAAAATATGCAAAATATACAAACTGAGTAGTCCATGCGTAAGATAAGCAATATTAAGGACACTGCGAGCTCAGGAGCGCCGTGGTCCCGTGGTCAGCGTGAGCAACTGCGGAACGAGAGATCCTTGGTTCAATTCTTACCTCCGTTGAAAATTTTAATTTCTTTATTTTCGCAAAGTTATGATCTGTCCGTTCGTTCATTAACGTCTCTGTTCACTGTAATAAGTTTAGTGTCTGTGTTTTGCGACCGCACCGGTAAACCGTGCGATTAGTAGACGAAAGGACGTGCCTCTCCAATGGGAACCGAAAACATTTGATCGCAAGGTCATAGGTCAACCGATTCCTCGACAGGAAAACGCGTCTGATATATTCTATACGACACTGGTGACGGCATGTGCGTCACATGACAGGAATATGTTGTCGACCCACCTAACTTGTACACTTGGCGAATGGGTAAAAAGATTCTTATACCTTACCCGATTTCGGTTTTCTTGTGGATGTGATAATCACTCACAAAAAAGTGATGAAAACATAAGAGTTTGTCACATAAACTGAAAAAAAAATTAAACTTTTCGCTGGAGGGAAGACTTGAACCAAGGACCTCTCACTCCGCAGCTGCTCACGCTAACCACGGGACCACAGCGCTCCTCAGCTAAGATCAGCATTAATGTTGCCTATCTTTTACATGGACTACTCAGTTTGTCTATTTTGCTTATTTTTTCGTAGTTCCATACAACTTCTTCCTGTTTTCTCGATTGATCTGTGTTCAGTTTTTCAAGGCCTATCCACTGTGCCAACGTATAACTAAATTTGAGGGTGGTGCGATGGGGAGGTTCCCTTGTGAGCACTATGGGACTTAACATCCATGGTCATCAGTCCCCTGGAACTTAGAACTACTTAAACCTAACTAACCTAAGGACAGCACACAACACCCAGTCATCACGAGGCAGAGAAAATCCCTGACCCCGCCGGGAATAGAACCCAGGAACCCGGGCGTGAGAAGCGAGAATGCTACCGCACGACCACGAGCTGCGGACCAACCATAAAACTTCCATCTTTGTTAGCGAACATGAAGTCCATTGACACCAATTTCCAGTCAATGATCGGTTCAGATCGATCAGAGGACCAGTCCATCCCATGCAAACACAGCCTACACAATTATGGAGCCACCACCTGCTTGCACAGTGCCTTGTTGACTACTTGGGCCCCTGGTCTCGTGGAGTATGTGCCACTCTGCCACACGAAAACACTACAGTCAGCTCTTACCATCTGAAATCGGGACTCATCTGATCACGCCATGTTTTTTCAGTCGTTTAGTGTCCAACCGACATGGTCACGAGTCCAGGAGAGGCGCTAAGACAATGTCGTGCTGTTTGCAAAGGCACTCATGTGGGTCGTCTTCTGCCACAGCTCATTTAGGCCAAATTTCTAAAGGATACGTTCGTCGTAAGTCCCACATCGATTCGTGCGTTTATTTCAAGCAGTGTTGACTCTCAGGTAGCTCTTACAAAAATGGTTCAAATGGCTCTGAGAACTATGGGACTTAACTTCTGAGGTCATCAGTCCCCTAGATCTTAGAACTACTTAAACCTAATTAACCTAAGGACATCACACACATCCATGCCCGAGGCAGGATTCGAACCTGCGACCGTAGCGGTTCCAGACTGTAGCGCCTAGAACCGCACGGCCATCCCAGCCGGCTAGCAGTTACAACTCTACGTAAACACTGCTGCTCTCGTTCGTTAAGAGAAGATCATCAGTCACTGGGTTGTCTGTCGTGAGAGGTAACGTATGAAACGTGGTATTCTCAGCACTCTGTTGACACTGTGGATCTCGGAATATTGAATTCCCTAATGATTTCCCGAACTGAATGTCCCACGTGCCCACCTACCGTTCCGCGTTTGAGTCTGTTAACTCCCGTCATGTGGCCATAGTAAACCGTCTCAAGTAAATCTCTGGAGTACAAATGACAGCTCCACCAATACATTGCCCTTTCATACCTTTTGTAAGTGATACTACCACCACCTGATTGGTGATGTTACTATTTTAATTTCTATTGCCTGAATATTAAATTTTGGTGGTTGGAATTATATTTATTATTATGATTTTATTTCTAATTCTTTTGAAATAAAGCTTATTACTATATTAATTGTTTTGGCAGCTATAACTAAAAGAGCTCAAATTCCTTTTTCTTCTTGACTTCCTGCTGCTATGGCTGCTCCTACTCCTGCTTCTGCTTTAGTTCATTCTTCTAATCTTGTTACTGGTGGAGTTTATTTATTGATTCGTTTTAGACCAATACTAGATACTTATAATTGTGGTTGATTTTTACTTTTAATTGGTTGCATGACTATATTTATGGCTGCATTGGGTGCTAATTTTGAATTTGATTTAAAGAAAATTATTGCTCTTTCTTCTTTAAGACAACTTGGTTTAATAATAAGAATTATGGCTATAGGTTATCCAAAGCTTGCATTCTTTCATTTATTGGCTCATGCTTTGTTTAAGGCATTATTATTTATTTGTGCACGTTCAATAATTCATAATTTAAAGGATTCTCGGGATATTCGTTTTATGGGCTCAATTGTAAATTTTATGCCTTTTACTTCTGTTTGTTTTAATGTTTCTAGTTTGTCTTTGTGTGGTATACCTTTTTTGGCCGGATTTTATTCAAAGGACTTGATTCTTGAAATGGTTTGTTTAAGATGAATTCATTGTTTAATTTTGTTTCTTTATTTCTTTTCTACAGGTTTAACTACTTCTTATTCTTTTCGTTTATTTTATTATTCAATATCTGGGGATAATAATTCTTATTCTGGATTTTCTTTTGATGTGTGAATATCGATATCCCACGATTTTACCACCTCAATATATCTACCATGCACACAGAAAATATTTAGATCAAATCGCGATATCATCAGGTACATTGCACTGCATATAATCCAGTATAATAAATAAACACACATGATTTTCATATTAAAATGGGCTAGAGAATGTTAACATACATTAAACAGCCGAAGGAGACTGGTACGTAGCCAAACAGATAATAAGGAAATGGACCACTCTTAAGTGAGAGCCGTGTGAGGTACGCTACCTTAACCTGACCTGCAGCTGCTCCAAAAGTGAAGCTTCCAGAAGGGAAGGAGGAAACGAAATGCATATTTAAACGAGTAGAGAGGTTGTGTGATGTTTTTTTCAGTGATTACAAAGTCGAGTCGGATTTACTGAGAATCGACAGTACAAACCAATTTATCGGTATGACGTTGCACCCAATCTGGACTGTGTGCAATAAACTGATTCGGTTCGCAAGGGCGTCAAAAAGCCATTGCACCGTCTCCTGAGGCGAACTGTTCCACAACTGTTGTAACTCGTCTTGATATCCTGGATGTAGGCATTGGGACAGAGTTTACGCCAGAAGTGGTCCCACGCGCTTCTTTCTGTCGGAGACACATCTGAAAGTCTTTCTGCGAAGGAAAGTATCTCGACATCACGCAGGTAGTTCATAGAGACACGTGCCATCAGTGGACAAGAGTTATCCTGTTGAATAATGGCACCACGATACTGTCGCCTGAGAGGTATCACATGAGGACACAAGATGTCCTACATGTACCATCGTACCATCAGAGTCCACACATTAACTACTAGCCGCGGCTGCATACATAATGGCTCCCCACACAATAATACCAGGTAAAACGTCGCTGTGCCTTTAGCAAAAATTGGGAGAATGGCACCGGTGCCCAGGTCCTCACCATATTCGTCGACGGTGGTCACTGGGGTAGTGCATAACAGGCACTCATCGCTGAAAAATTGACTCCATTCGGCAGCAGTCCACCCTTCCTGGTCACCGCACCACCCCAAAGGCAGCCATTTGTTTTGTGTTAACGATAACCTACACATTGGACAGTAATTCTCTAGTTCGGCCTCTGCTTGTCTCTCACCAATGGTACTGGATGACACAGAACGTTGCACGGAGTCTACTACTTGTTCCGAGATGAGAGGTGCAGATGTGATTAGGTGGACTTAGTGCACTGTGCGGTGAGCATCTCTTGTGCTGATCGGACGTGGATGCCGTGGCACGGCGTGTGTCGACCGTCAGGGAGTAAAGAGTATTTCGTTTACGTGGAACTATGCCTGCGCGCCAACCTTATCAGAGCTGGATCAACATGTGTCTACGAATAATTCAGTGTGTTATAATTAACTGTTTTATTAATAGCCGCCTCAGTGTTCAAGAAGTCGAACACAACAGTTACACGGACATCCGATCATGTCTTCTGCGAGCTTCACAATTTCAGTCAGGTAGTGCACTATGTTTTACCTACATGGTGCCGCAGTCGCTACAAGTGTGTCTGTTCCCGAAGGCATCCAGTGCAGAGGTTGTTGTTGTTGTTATTGTGATCTTCAGTCCAGAGACTGATTTAAAGTAGCTCTCCATGCTACTCTATCCCGTGCAAGCTTCTTCATCTCCCAGTACTTACTGCAACCTACATCCTTCTGAATCTGCTTAATGTATTCATCTCTCGGTCTCCCTCTACGATTTTTACGCTCCACGCTGCACTCCAATACTAAATTGTGATCCCTTGATGCCTCAGAACATGTCCTACCAACCGATCCCTTCTTCTAGTCAAGTTGCGCCACAGATTCCTCTTCTGCCCATTTCTATTCAGTACCTCCTCATTACTTACGTGATCTACCCATCTAATCTTCAGCATTCTTCTGTAGCACCACATTTCGAAAGCTTCTATTCTCTTCTTGTCCAAACTAGTTATCGTCCATGTTTCACTTCCATAGATGCCTACACTCCATACAAATACTTTTAGAAAAGACTTCCTCACACTTAAGTATAAACCCGATGTTAACAATTTCTCTTCTTCAGAAACGTTTTCCTTGCAATAGCCAGTCTTCATTTTATATCCTCCCTAATTCGACAAACATCAGTTACTTTTCTTCCCAAATAGAAAAACTCCTTTACTACTTTAAGTGTCTCATTTACTAATCTAATACTCTCAGCATCACCTGATTTAATTCGACTACATTCCATTATTCTCGTTTTGCTTTTGTTGATGTTCATCTTATATCCTCCTTTAAGACACTCTCCATTCAGTTCAGCTGCTCTTCTAGGTCCTTTGCTGCCTCTGACAGAATTATAATGTCGTCGGCAAATCTCAAACTTTTTATTTCTTCTCCTTGGATTTTAATTCCTATTCCAAATTTTTCTTTTGTTTCCTTTACTGCTTGAACAGTACACAGATTGAACAGCCGCGCGGTAGAGGAAGCTTGTCACGGATTGCGCGGCCCCTCCCGCCAGAGGTTCGAGTCCTCCCTCGGGCATGGGTGTGCGTGTTGTTATTAGCATAAGTTAGTTTAAAGTATTGTGTAAGTCTAGGGACCGATGACCTTAGTAGTTTGGTGCCATAGCAATTCACACATTTGAGCAGATTGAATAACATCGGGGATAGGCTACAACCCTGTCTCACTCCCTTCTCAATCATTGCTTCTCTTTCGTGCCCCTCGACTCTTATAACTGCCGTCTGGTTTCTGTACAAATCGTAAATAGATTTTCGCTCCCTGTATTTTACCCCTGCAAACGTAGGTTGGTTTTTCCATAACCTATCTTCTAAGATAAGTCGTAGGGTCAGTATTGCCTCGCGTGTTCCAACATTTCTATGGAATCCAAACTGATCTTCCCCGAGGTCAGCTTCTAGCAGTTTTACCACCCGTAGTGGTACATGCTTGTACGTCCTTACATTTGTCCTCTAGCCATCCCTGGTTAGCCATTTTGCACCTCCTGTCAATCTCATTTCTGAGACGTTTCTATCCCTTTTCTCCCACTTCATTTACTGCTTTTCATATCATCTCCTTTTATCAATTAAATTTAATATCTCTTCTGTTAACTATGGATTTCTACTATCCGTCTTCTGATTACCTACTTGATCCTCTGCTGCCTTCACTATTTCATCTCTCAAAGCTACCCATTCTTCTTATAACGTGTCTCTTTCCCCTGTTCTTGGCAATCGTTGCCTTATCCTCTCTCTGACACTCTCTGGTACTTTCAGTTTATCTAGGTCCCATCTCCCTAAATTCCTACGCTTTTACAGTTTCTTCAGTTTCAGACTACAGTTAATAACCAATAAATTGTGATCAGAGTCCACCTCTGCCTCTGGAAAGGTCTTACAATTTTAAACCTGGTTTCTAAATCTCTCTCATACCATTATATAATCTATCTGAAACTTTCAAGTATCTCCATGCCTCTTCTACGTATACAACCTTCTGTCAAGTTTCTTAAATCAAGTATTAGCTATGATTAAGCTAT
Source organism: Schistocerca nitens (assembly GCF_023898315.1). NCBI lineage: Eukaryota > Metazoa > Arthropoda > Insecta > Orthoptera > Acrididae > Schistocerca > Schistocerca nitens. The sequence continues at coordinate 790,801,738 of NC_064618.1, read as the reverse complement.
GCTCTGTGCAAAATTCTTCCTAGGCGGCTCCCTCTTTCATTCCTTACCCCGAGACCACATTCGCCCACCACTTTTCCGTCTCTTTCTTTCTCTACTATCGAATTGCAGTGCCCCATGAATATTAAATTTTCGTCTCCCTTAACTATCTGGGTAATTTCTTTGATCGCGTCATACATTTCTTCAATCACTTCAGCATCTGCGCAGCTAATTGGCATATAAACTTGTACTACTCTGGTAGGCGTGGGCTTCGTGCCTATCGTGGTTACAATAATGCGTTCACTATACTGTTCGTAGTAGCTTATCCGCGTTCCTATTTTTTTATTCGTTATTAAACCTTCTCCTGCATTAGCCTTATTTGATTTTGTATTTATAACCTTGTATTCACTTGACCAGAAATCTTGTTCTTCCTGCCATTCTTCCTGCCACCGAACTTCACTAACACCCACTATATTTGAATTTAACCTATCCATTCCCCTTTTTAAATTTTCTAACGTACCCGCCAAATTAAGCAATCTGAGATTCCACGCTCCGATCCGTAGAACGTCAGTTTTGTTTCTGCTAGTAACGGCGTCCTCCTGAGTAGTCCGCGCCCGAAGATCCCAATGGGGGAATATTTTACCCAAGAGGACGTCATCATCATTTAACCATACAGTGAACCTGCATGTCATCGGGAAACATTACGGCTGTAGTTTACCGTTGCTTTCAGCTGTTCGCAGTACCAGCACAGCAACGCCGTTTTGGTTGATGCTACAAGCTCGATCAGTCAATCATTCAAACTATTGCCTCTGACACTACACAAAAGGCTGCTGCCCCTCTTCAGGAACCATACGTTTATCTGGCCTCTCAACGGATACCCCTCCATTGTGGTTGCACCTACGGTACGGCTATCTGTATCGCTGAGGCACGCAAGTCTCCCCACCAACGGCAAGGTCCATGGTTCACGGGGAAGACCATTACATTAATGCACTATAAAGCAGTTATGTACGCATACTTTGGTAACGATAATCAGATTGAGTGTGGCCAAGATTAAATATATTTTCTGAGAACAACAATACCAAAAACACACATAGAAACAGTAAAACAACAAAGCAACTCCGAAACTCAAGTCGCACAAATCTGTTAGTATATGTTGTCAGATGTAGCGCGTGTGAACTCTCTCTCTCTCTCTCTCTCTCTCTCTCTCTCCTCCTTTCGGTGTCTGACGTCCCACATAAACTTTGTTTATCACTGCTCAGTAGCGTTACTTTGAATCATCGGTTGAAACACATTTTGGAAACACATAGTGTTACTGATATAATGCGGATTAGTTTCCACGGGCAAATGAAGCCTCAGTCCATATTTAAGGATTTATGATTCTGTGAGTGTACAGCGAAAAGCAGAACAACGAATTTACTCTCAGAATCATTTTTGAGCTAAGTTGAAACTTAAAATTTTCTAGATAGTGCAGTGAGATCACTTCATTTACATCTACGTCCATAGTATTCAAACACTTTCAAGTGGACGGCACAGAGTGCTTTCCATTCTACTGCTTGTCATGGAGTTTCCTCCCTTTCCATTCTCATTCGGAGTGTGGAAACGATGTCTCTGTGCAGTCTGTCATTAGGCTAATTTTGTCTTTAGGGTCTCTATAGGAGAGATGCAATGGGAGTTACGGTATATTCCTTGACTTCCCACTTAATATGGTTTTCGAAACATTGTCAGTAAGCTTTCGCGTTACAGTTCACGTCTTCAGGCGTCTGTCATTTCAAATTTTGCAAAATTTCCATGACCTTCTGCCTTGTATCAAAAGCCATTTGCGAGGCTTTTCATTTTATACGCACAGTTTCCTGTATTAGTGCTATTTTACTTCAGCAGTATTCACAGATGGGTCGACCGTGCGTTTTGTAAGCAATATCTTTTGTAGCCTGACTGCGTTTTCCCATTTTTCTACCAACGAACTGAAGTTTACCGCTTGTTTAATGTACGACTGAGCCTATGCAAGCATTCAATATCATTCCATTCCATTAAAAATTGTTACAGCCAGGTATCTGCATCACTTGACTGAATACAGTTGTGACTCTTTGATATTGTCGTCATACGAAATTACGTTTCGTGTTTTATTAAGTCCACACTTTTACGTTTCTGGACGATTAAAAGGAGTTCTGAACCACTTTGAAATCCTATCAAGAACTGATTATTTGTGCACCTTTCTTAGATAGTACTTTATTGTGATTGATTGCATTGTGTACTAGAAGCCTGAGATTAATATTAATATTACCTGACAGGACATTAGTTTACAACATGGGCAGTGAAGGTACCAACACAGTTCCCTTACCGAGTGAGGTGGCACAGACGCTAGCACAATAAACTCGTATTAGGGAGTACGACGGTTCAAACCCGCGTCCTGCCATCCCGTTTTAGGTTTTCCGTGATTTCCCTAAATGGCTTCAGACAAATGCCGCGATGGTTCGTTTGAAAGGGCACGGCCGCCTTCCTCCCGCATCCTTCCCTAACCTGCTGGATCCAATGACCTCGCTGTTCAGTCCCCTCCGCCAAATCAACCAACCAACCGCACTTCCCTGGGCCTTGCCGGAAGTTAATTCTGTCGATGATTCTCCATTGAAGACAACACCATGCACCCTCCCTACCAAGAAATTCTCATTTCAGTCACTGTTTTCTTTTTTTTTACTTTTTGATACCCTCATATTACAGTACCTTTGTTACTAAACAATCGTGTGGAACGATATCAAAAGCTATTCGGAAAAAAGACTGTACCCACCCGGTTTCATTGACATTTAGCTTCCACGTCATGTATGAATTAAACTGGGTGGCGTTTTTGTGAATCACTTCTGCTACTCTTCTTACAAACTACTGGCACCAGTGCCTTGTTCCAACTACTGGGCAGTCTCTTGCACAAGGCATCTACGGTACGTTAGTCTTCAAAGAAGAGGCTCATTCTACAGCAAATTGGTATACAATCTGATGCGAAATCTATTGAGTTTTAGGGCCTTATTCAATTTTAGCGACAACAGCTTTCTTCAGCGCTGTCAGCAATCCTATCTCTATGACTCATCTTTACAGCGGTGCGAGAAAGTAACAGGAGTATTATAACTGGGTAAGTAGCCTGTTTATATATTTGTATGTTGGCAGCGCGATAGACTGCATTAATAACTATGACAGCACTGTGCGCCCTCTCTAAGAGACTCTGTGTGGCTGGTCGGACTAGCAGTTGGAAGGGAATAGCCAGCAGTGACGGCAGTTTGAAGTGAGTAGCTAGCAGTGATGGCAGTTGGAAGGCAATAGCGAGCAGTAACGGAGGTTAGAAGTTCAAAAATGGCTCTGAGCACTATGGGACTCCACTGCTGAGGTCATTAGTCCCCTAGAACTTAGAAATAGTTAAACCTAACTAACCTAAGGACATCACACACATCCATGCCCGAGGCAGGATTCGAACCTGCGACCGTAGCGGTCTCGCGGTTCCAGACTGCAGCGCCAGAACCGCGCGGCCACTTCGGCGGCTGAGGTTAGAAGTGTTAGCATTGATGGAGATTAGATGTCTGAAGTGTTAGCTCTAGCGGACGGTCTGGACGTGTGTCCGTCACGGAGATTTAATACTGTTGACGATTATATCATTTTTGGAACTGGATGTCACGGTCATATGATTAAGGTAAAATCTGAAACTTTCTGACAGATTAAAACTGTGTGCCGGACCGAGACTCGAACTCGGAACCTTTGCCTTTCGCGGGCAAGTGCTCTACCAACTTTTTTTTTTTTTTTTGTTCGTTTTCGTTCGTTGTATCTGCTGGGGGCGGACGTCGCAAGACACCCGTTTCAGTTCGTCGTTGCTCCATTAACTCAGTTTTTTTAATTGCAGAGGGCAGCTAACCCTCTGACCGAACACGCTGAGTTAACGTGCCGGCGTCATTTTATTCGGTATTGTTCGTTGCTTTTGGTCTGGGCGGACGTCACATGACACCCGTTCAAGTTCATCGTTGTTTCCTTTACTCAGTTTTTTTTATTACAGATAGCAGCGCCTCTGTAACCGAACACGCTGAGCTACCGTGCGGCAGAAAACCAATGAGCTACCCAAGCACGACTCGCGCCCCGTCCTCACAGCTTCACTTCTGCCAGTACCTCGTCTCCTACCTCACAGGAGAGCTTCTGTAAAGTTTGGAAGGCAGGAGACGAGGTACTGGCGGAAGTAAAGCTGTGAGGACCGGGCCTGAGTCGTGCTTGGATAGCTCAGTTGGTAGAGCACTTGTCCGCAAAAGGCAAAGGTCCCGAGATCGAGTGTCGGTCCGGCACACAGGTTTAATCTGCCAGAAAGTTTCATATCAGCGCACACTCCGCTGCAGAGTGAAAATCTGTTAAGGTAAAATCAGCTAAATACATTGTTTGCTCTTCAACAAAAACCTTTCTTGTGCCAATGACATGCCCCCTAGTACTAAGAGCCTATATTAGTGATAATCTTTTTATTTAGGTGACTGTAGCTGCTGCTTGCTGTGTTTGCTGTAGTTCGAGTAATGAAGATTGTCTGTGAGGTAAGTGAGTTATGAAAATGTGTAGGTTATTGTTAGGATTTCTTCTAATTCAGGGCCATTCTTTTGAGTTAATTTTAAAGCAGTTAGATCGCGTTATCCTTGATTATTGTGAGTAATTAATGAATAGGATAAGTTTGAGTTGTATTTGTCAGGGCAAATTCTGTAGGTCAGTGTCGAAACTATAAAGACAAGCAAAGTGACAGAATGTCAGTTTCATTCAACAATTTCAGAATTAAATAAGAAGTTTCACCTTCTCAGTTATTCCAGTCCAAGTGAAAATATATTGAGAATTTTCAACTGTACCCTTTAAATTTAATAATAATCATCCACCTGGTCTGATGCGACGTGTCTTCCCCTGTGCAGACCTGCTCGTCACAGAGCACTTACTCCCCACGTCCTCAATTATTTGTTGTATGAGGACGTGCTGAAAAGTAATGCCTCCGAAAAATTTATGTGACAGCTTTCCAAACAAAACAAATGTTATTAACATTATACGTCTTTATTCTTCGTGCGTATATCTTTGCAGCTCTGTGCCGCTAGAAGATTCCAAATTGTAGCGTGTAACGTGGCGGTCTGTAACGTAACTACGTAGGTGTATTACAAACAGTGTGTTGTACTCGGGTTTCGAATTCGAAGAGTTCGTCCACACTTGGAGCACCCTCTCCTTCATCATGACAATGCCAAACCAATAGGAGCGCTGCGATATCTCCAACAATTCGATGACGATCTTCCTAGATACAGTGCCGACTTGGCCCCTTCTGATTTTCATGTATTTCCAGAACATAAAGACCACAAGGACTTCACTATGATAGTAATGAAGCGGTGCAAGCAGAGGTGAGTTTGTAGCTCTGTCAACAAAGTCAAATATTCTACAGTGGCAGCATCAAGAAAGTAGATTCTTATACGAATGAAATGAAACAATTTCAGAGGCTTTACTGATTTCACACAGATAGGATTTTATGTAAACAGACTCAAGTGGCGAGTGAAAACATATACCAAGACCGGAAATCGAACACGAGCCTCCTGCTTACCAGGCAAGTGCGTTAGCCACTAAGCCACCCTGGTCCAGCGGTTCACACAACTCCTCGGATTAGCCTGGCATGCCACTTACCTCGATCCAAATTCTCACTGCCGCCCCAGTTTACTGTAAATTACCACTTACATACGAACAGAATTGCCGGGGCTCCTCATGTTCCGGAATAGCACCTCAGCAATTGAGTGATCCACGTTGAAACCTAGATGCAATAACTTACACATATGAAACGCACAATTTTCAGTCCATATACATAAAAACTGGTTCTCGTTGAGAGAAATGTGGTTGTTGCCAGGATGACTATGCTCAGAAATAAATGACATGACGAATAAGGATGTAGAATGTTAACAGCGTTTGTTTAACCTACAAACTTCCGGAATTTTCACATAAATTCGGAGGCATTACTTTTGAGTACGCCCTCGTATATATTCCAATCTCTGTTTGCCAGTGGGGTAAAATACTTAAAAAGTCAAATGAGGAGCTTGTTCTCATTCAAAATTTAGGGAAGATCTATTTATTTGCGTCAAGTAAATCAGATTTTACTTAGAATCTCTATGCCATTTCCCCCCTGTTTTTACGATCTCTTTTTTGCTAAGCTAAGTTCGGCGCCGACAAGTGGAACAAGTAATAACACATCTCTTCCAGCTTTCTAGTGACGTAGATCAGTCCCTTGACGTAGAGCTATTACTTTGCAGTGTTCTAGGCTTAAGTAAATTCCTAGTATAAAAACGCTAATCACCCCTTAAGTCTGCAGTTTCACAACACTTTTCTCCTCTTTTCATGATCTTCTCCATTATTTCAGGTGAGTTTGCTTTTTAGGTCAATACCTTGTAAAACTTTTGTGGGAATAGTAGTTCAATAGCTACACGTTATTATTTTTAGTTAATTTACTTATATTCCTTCCTTTGCGTCTAGTTTCATCTTTATGTTAGTAGTGAGCTTTTATACAGAAAAGCCACTTCAGGTGCAATATGTAAACTCAGTTTAGCTCAACACATCAGTTCTGTTCATTCCACATTACGTTTGTTGGCTTCGCCAACTTACAGTCATGTTACTTCTCAGCCTAACCAAAACCTCAAGCTATACTACAGTTCACTCTGTCACTGCAATATTCATTCCACAAAACAGTGTACACAATAATGAGTAATCACTGATAAATTGCTGTTATTGCTGTTCTCGTGCATGGGATGAGTTCATTGATGTTTTGGCACAGAGCTTCCAGAGGTATCACAAATTCTGTTCTCTCCTGTAGGTATTGCCTCCCCTCCAAGAAATAATGTATCCTTCAGTATTCGTTGGCTTGACTGGATGGCTAGCCTATCATACGTTCTGCCCCCTGTATTCAGGAGGAAGGGATTAGGGACATTTCAGGGTGTTACACCCACACCCCTTATCATTGAGTTTGAGATGCTGGCTTCCACTGAATTTAGCTACTGTCACAAATTTTACCTGTAAGAAGCCTGCTGTGTCAGGGGGAAGCATATGAAAATGGTAGAACTCTGTTAATTGTTGGCAGTCTGAAAGCACTGTGAATAATGCTACCCTTTAGGGAAATGACAATGTGGGATGTGAAGGCATCCATTTTGTATGCCTTTGGGCCTCCTTCATCAGGTTGAAGGGGCTGTTCCAAAGGCATTGACGGAACAGGGTGCAGCCGATTGCAGATTATAGCTCTTGCAACAGGCGATACCTGTCTCTCTAGGCTCCGACCTTATACTTGGATCATTCCAACAACTGTCAAAGAAGATGAAGACGAACAGGCTTGTTCCTGGAGTTTCAGTGGAGCTCATAATGTGCAAGACTGTCCTCTGAAGCGGTCATGTATCCTTGGTTCTTAATTGAGTAGAAAGCTTAACCCAAAACCTTTGAAGATTCTGTCACAAGCTAGGCACTGGCCTTGTGGACTCAAGCCATATGTTGACAATTGGTCGGGCGTGCACGACACAACAAACGCCACTACCCGGGTGGGTGGCTGTATGTGGAATGCACACAAGGATTTTTTCTGGTGATACCTAGAGGAGAACCTAAATTATTAGAGTGAGACCCAAAGTTCCCCCCCCCCCCCCGCCCCCCACAGATGAAACGATTAAAATACTAGCAATGATCTGCCTAAGCATGTGCAACGAAGTCCTAGAGCTTGAAGCGGTAGGAAAAAGTAATGGCACTCACAATAATATAAGATACAAAAAGTGGCTGCAGTTCAAAATTGACAGCAGTGAGACTCCTGAGACAAGTGTGAGTGTATACCGAGGGGAAACGACGCTGATGTATTCGTCGCTGCAGACAAGAAATTAAATCCAGTGAGACAGAAACCGAAAGTTCACGCGAGATTGTTAGGGCAGGACTAACTACAAAGTGTGTTTATAATTGAATCTTTCTGTCGATCACCAGACTCACTCCCAGATGTAACCGGAAATTTCAGAGAAAAACTCAGCTAGCTTCTAGATATGTTCCCTAATCATGCTGTCATCATCGACGGAGGTAAATAATCCAAAATTTATTGGGATAATTCACTTTTATTACTGGTCATTGGCAACATTCCCAAACGATCTTGATGAAATCTGGCGAGTCTATAGAGGGGACAGGAGCACTGTCAGAAGAATTTGAGATCAAGACTGGCGTTAAACAGGGAGATGGATTATCACCATTGTTGTTCAATATAGCACTGGACGAAGTGATCAGGCAGTGAAGAGCAATAAACGAGGAAATGGGAATACCAAAGACCCATGTGGGGGACAAAAAGGACAACAGGGCTCAAGTGGACTGCCTAGCCTTTGCAGACGACATAGCAATAGTAAGTGAGACGGAAGAAGACGCAAAGACACAACTCGACAACTTATGAAAGGTAGCCAGAAAGGTGGGACTGAGGATCGCCTATAACAAGACAAAGACATTAAATACCACTGCAGACTGGGAAACACCAGAAGGCACCGTGCAAATGGTGGACAAATTTAAATATCTGGGAGAATTTATAACAGGAAGAAACAGGAGCAAGGAGGGAATAACAGAGAGGATAAAGAAGATGAGGTCAGCCTTCTGCATGACGAGAGACATATATGTTGTTGTTGTGGTCTTCAGTCCTGAGACTGGTTTGATGCAGCTCTCCATGCTACTCTATCCTGTGCAAGCTTCTTCATCTCCCAGTACTTACTGCAACCTACATCCTTCTGAATCTACTTAGTGTATTCATCTCTTGGTCTCTCTCTATGACTTTTACCGTCCACACTGCCCTCCAATGCTAAATTTGTGATCCCTTGATGCCTCAGAACATGTCCTACCAACCGATCCCTTCTTCTAGTCAAGTTGTGCCACAAACTCCTCTTCTCCCCAATTCCATTCAATACCTCCTCATTAGTTATGTGATCTACCCATCTAATCTTCAGCATTCTTCTGTAGCACCACATTTAGAAAGCTTCTATTCTCTTCTTGTCTAAACTACTTATCGTCCATACATGGCTACACTCCACACAAATACTTTCAGAAACGACTTCCTGACACTTAAATCTATACTCGATGTTAACAAATTTCTCTTCTTGAAAAACTCTTTTCTTGACATTGCCAGTCTACATATTTTTATATCCTCTCTACTTCGACCATCATCAGTTACTTTGCTCCCCTAATAGCAAAACTCCTTTACTACTTTAAATGTCTCACTTCTTAATCTAATTCCCTCAGCATCACCAGACTTAATTCGACTACATTCCATTATCCTAGTTTTGCTTTTGTTGATGTTCATCTTATATCCTCCTTTCAAGACACTGTCCATTCCATTCAACTGCTCTTCCAAGTCCTTTGCTGTCTCTGACAGAATTACAATGTCATCGGCAAACCTCAAAGTTTTTATTTCTTCTCCATGGATTTTAATACCTACTCCGAATTTTTCTTTTGTTTCCTTTACTGCTTGCTCAATATACAGATTGAATAACATGGGGGAGAGGCTACAACCCTGTCTCACTCCCTTCCCAACCGCTGCTTCCCTTTCATGTCCCTCGACTCTTATAACTGCCATCTGCTTTCTGTACAAATTGTAAACAGCCTTTCGCTCCCTGTATTTTACCCCTGCCACCTTTAGAATTTGAAAGAGAGTATTCCAGTCAACATTGTCAAAAGCTTTCTCAAAGTCTACAAATGCTAGAAACATAGGTTTGCCTTTCCTCAATCTTTCTTCTAAGATAAGTCGTAAGGTCAGTATTGCCTCACGTGTTCCAATATTTCTACGGAATCCAAACTGATCTTCCCCGAGGTTGGCTTCTACTAGTTTTTCCATTCGTCTGTAAAGAATTAGAGTTAGTATTTTGCAGCTGTGGCTTATTAAACTGATAGTTCGGTAATTTTCACATCTGTCAACACCTGCTTTCTTTGCGATTGGAATTGTTATATTCTTCTTGAAGTCTGAGGGTATTTCGCCTGTCTCATACATCTTGCTCACCAGATGGTAGAGTTTTGTCAGGACTGGCTCTCCCAAGGCCGTTAGTAGTTCTAATGGAATGTTGTCTACTCCCGGGCCTTATTTCGACTCAGGTCTTCCAGTGCTCTGTCAAACTCTTCACGCAGTATTGTATCTCCCATTTCGTCTTCATCTACATTCTCTTCCATTTCCAGAATATTGTCCTCAAGTACGTCGCCCTTGTATAGACCCTCTATATACTCCTTCCACCTTTCTGCTTTCCCTTCTTTGCTTAGAACTGGGTTTCCATCTGAGCTCTTGATATTCATACAAGTGGTTCTCTTTTCTCCAAAGGTCTCTTTAATTTTCCTGTAGGCGGTATCTATCTTACCCCTAGTGAGATAAGCCTCTACATCCTTACATTTGTCCTCTAGCCATCCCTGCTTAGACATTTTGCACTTCCTGTCGATCTCATTTTTGAGACGTTTGTATTCCTTTTTGCCTGCTTCATTTACTGCAGTTTTATATTTTCTCCTTTCATCAATTAAATTCAATATTTCTTCTGTTACCCAAGGATTTCTACTAGCCCTCGTCTTTTTACCTACTTGATCCTCTGCTGCCTTCACTACTTCATCCCTCAGAGCTACCCATTCTTCTTCTATTGTATTTCTTTCCCCCATTTGTGACAATTGTTCCCTTATGCTCTCCATGAAACTCTGTACAACCTCTGGTTTAATCAGTTTGTCCAGATCCCATCTCCTTAAATTCCCACCAGAGACATATACAATGAAAAGAATATACCCACGGAGGCAAAGATATGCCACTACAAGGGAACGGTGAGGAATGCAGTATTATATGCTGCTGAGACGATGACACTAGGAAGAAATGGGGCAGAACAACTAGAGAAAGGAGAGAGAAAAATACTGAGAAAAACACTAGGTCCCAAAACAGGTGGATAGAGGTAGATGCGAAGACCTAGGGAAGAACTGTACCGGAACATGAGAACAATATCCGGGGAAATAAGACTCAAAAGGGCAAGGTTTACTGGACATGTAGCTAGGATGAGTATGGACAGAATGACGAAGAGAGTGTGGGGAAACTACACGGAGGACAAGGGGAAAGACAGGAACCAAGTGGGTTGTTGAACTTCGGAAGGACTGGTTGGTATTGGGGATCAAGGTCGAAGGAAAGGAAAATGGAGGAACAAATATACACCGACCAATACGCCGGAGATCAATGACAGAGAAGAATACAGGAAAAGATTAGAGTGTCACCAGTGGAGCCGACAGGAGAAACGGAAACTGAAGATCACGGAAGAAGAGTGGGAGAGAATAAGAGAAAGAATGAAGAGGTTCTGGGAGAAGAAGAGGAAAATGCAGTCCACAAAGGGGCTATCCGTGGTCCTACAGAGGCAGTAACGCAAGAAGAAGAAGAAGAAGAAGAAGATGGGGACAGAATAATGCGAAACGTATTTTTTTGTTCCCGGTTTCACTTTTAAGGGGTAAAAGACACCCCGAAAGGGAACTTGGCGTTTTAGATTTAGAGGGCATATCTTCGAAACGATGATATATAAAAAAATGTTGTCATAAAAAATCTGATGTGTAATTAATGTTCCTGAAAACTGTGTAATCAACTTTGGCAATAATTTGAAATTTTGCAAAGCGCCCCATCACCATTAATTAATTCTGAAAAACCTCTGTCGCAACATAAATTAAAAAAGCTTTCAAGACATAATCACACCTGTGCAATATAGCTAGTTTCTGAAAGACCATTTTTGGAAAACGACCTGCACACCATGTGGTGTCGGAGTATATTCTTCTCGTAATATACAAGACAAACAAGACAATATAAGAAAAAATTCAGCAGGATTTCAAACTGTGACTGGCGCTCCACTAAATATCCTGATTTGTATGAGACATATTTCAGTACATTGGTAAGCCTTGACGAAGAGAATTGATTATGTAATAGTGACTGTGGCTTTATTCTGTTGTCTCTCAAGTGGAGATTGATATCACAATCATTCAACAGAACTAGGTATGAAAATCTTTTCACAAAGTTCTATCAACATCGAAAGCCGTATACATTCGACTGCTGTAACTGTGCCATCGAGCCCTTTGGGATCACCAGACATTTATTGTCCTCAGGTATGACGTTTAAAACTTTTTTTTTGACTGGCCACCCGAGTTTTCATAGTTTTGAAAGAAACTAACGGCGAGTTTGGATCGAAAATTCGAGAATCTCTCGTCGAAGCCCCAAATGTCCTCGTGGCAGCACTGAAATCTCGTAAACAAACATCTAACAAAATCAAAAGATATTTGAAAGGTTTGTTTCCCAGTGAGAGGGAAATATTTGTATAATTGTTGGGTTCTTGAGGTGGTCAGAGTAAAAGAACCGATTACAGCATCATACCTAAGGACGAGGAACTTTTTCACCAGGTGATCCCAAAGACCTCGAAGGCACAGGTACAGCCATGGGACGTAAACAGCTTTCGATGCTGGAAGAACTTTGTAATAAGACTTTCAGATCTAGTTCTCTTGAATGATTATGATTTCTCCACTTGAGAAACAATATAACCAAGCTGCAGTCATCAGTACATAATCAATTCCCTTCGCCAAAGCTTACCAATGTACTGGAATATGCGAGATACAAATCAAGATATTCAGAGGATCACCCGTGAAAGTTTGAAATCCTGGTGAATTTTGTTTTATGTTGTCTTCTCCGACGTGAACAATTTCGTTCATTTTATGTGTACGGTGTAGAAAAAAGTAATGCTTCAAGCATTTATTTACATTTTATCGTTCCTGTGCTTATTTTCTATCTTAATAATGATTTATTTATTATTTTAAATTAACAAAATACTCGTATGTGAAATGTAAACCAAAATCAAAAAATCCATGAATGTAATACGTAAAATAACAGTTTAAAACATAAAATAAATGTAACTAAAATAAATAATTAGAATAGTAATGTATGCTGAAAATACTCCGACACCACATTGTGTACAGTTTTATTTTCCAAAAATCGTACTTCACAAACCAGCTTTATTATGTTGTAAGTATCTTGAAAGCTTCTTTAATTTATGATGTACCAAAAGTTTTCATTTTTCAAAATTAGTTAATGGCAATGAGGAATTTTTAAAAAATTTCAGATTATCACAAAAATTGATTATACAATCTCGAAGAACATTAATAACATATCATCTTTAATACTGAAAGCATTTTTCATATATCATCGTTTATAAGATATTCCCTCTAAACCTAAACTGCCATAATACTTTTCGGGACGTATTTTACCTCTTAAAAGAGAAAGTGGACACAAAAAAAATGTATTCCACTATTGTTCCCCCCTCTACAGACCTGCCACAGTCCATCAAGATCATTTGACACTTGAGAATGTTCCCTTGTAAGGGCCCTCTCTGAAAACTGCCTTCAGCCCCTCCACTTCCAAAGAAACGGTGACTATTCACTTTTCACCCATTCATTCATTTATTCACACATTGTGTTACTATCAAGTGCAGCACTTCAAAAATTGGAATTTGTGCTTTCACATCACAGATTTTGCAATTAATACTTTTCACACATTTATTTTCCTCATATGTTTAGGCTATAGGAAGACGGTTAAAGAAGAAAATAAAAGAAAGAATAAGAGAATTACGTGATACTGTTTTTTTTTCTTTTTACTTTATTTTATTAGAGTAAACACAGAAGCGGGAATTGGAATCATAAAGAACTATTGGTGTGATTAATCAAATTAAATTTTATGTGTGAAAATAAAATGTAGTTTCCTGTCGGATGAGGATAGAGATCGAAACGTATTGGCAATAAAAGAGGCTATGAACTGCACCGGCTCCTACCACAGTGTTAGTAAGTATTAAGTAAGTGTATGTAATACGTAGTCAATGAGGCAGGTAAACTCTAAGAAACTTGAGTAGCAAAATGCGTTTCATAATAGATGCTTCGGATATGCTGCATGGTGACTAAGATATATTTTATCTCCTATAGGAAATTGGCCGTTTATTTTCTCCTGACGAAAGGAAGAGCAATAATTTTTAGGCGAGCAGACTGTCCTTTATTTTTTAAAAAAAGGAAAAAGAAAAGAAAAGCAGACCTAAACCAGACAAGCGAGTTTAGAAAGACCCTTGTGGTATTCTGGAAAACTGCAGGAGGAAAAGTAGTATGAAAAGATATTGGATTCAGTATTTTAGCTGAGGAAAGTGAGCCATGTGTTGTGTTAAGGTTAGAGTCCCGGTTGAGAGGGGTTAGAGAAATTTCTCCTCGAGTGTATTACATATACAGAAGGAACAGAGGGGCCAGGGATAGAAGGGGGGGGGGGGGGGTCATTTTAGTTTACGAAGTATTTGCATGCTAGCAAATTTATTCTGACACCAAAAACAAAATTCTGGGAACACAGTTCAGCACTTCCAGTGGGAAAAAGGTAAATATTCTAGCTGTGTAAAGACTAAGAATAGTGGACAGGGCTCACGGTTTAGCTGAAAGATTTTGGAACAATGAGAAGCACCCTCTAGCACGCGATTCACTGTGATTTGCAGGGTATGGCTGTAGATACAGATTGACAAAAAGACATCTTGGCTAATTACACGAATGAACACTTGAGAATGAGGCTGCGCAGTGCCGATTCGAGAATACTTTTTTGATCTTCCCCTTTCCCCTCGTACACTTGCAACTTGCACCCGTGTCACTTTTCACTAGGAATTGTGTTACACACTGTATACAGATCTTGCAGGTGGGTGTCCAAGGCGCAGCTCTCAGCCTGAGCCCCGAGCGATCGCTACTCATTGTGACACACCCCGTTTAGAAACCTTATAGTTGTGGCGCATTGGGCATCCCTTCCTGCTTGGCTCCCCAAACGGAAGAATGTGACGCTCGGGCCTTAAACCAACCCTGGGGCTGCGATCTCGAAACTAGGTGCAAAGAAAGAAACGCAAATAACTAAAGTGTAGCTGTATTTTATCTTCTCTCTATGCACACGGTGTCAACCAGAAGAACGAGCGACAACTGCTGACAATACTGCCATCTCGCATGTTGTTGGAACGCGGGATTCAGATTCCCAACAGGTATTTCTAATATTTTCCGTCAACTTCTGTAAATGAGCTGTTAGCTTAACTTGGACCGCAATAGCTTGCAAGACAGAGAAGTGAACCAAAACGGATCGATTCCACGCGTGCTTAATCTGATTCATAGGCCAGCCAGTGAGCAGTTTTTTAGCGTTTTCCACGCTTTTTAGGTGAATGCTGGGCTGATCCATAATCTCCGTCTCAAAAAATACGGTATGCAAACAGTTAAAATGCGATAACACACAGAAAAAGTTTACACGAATCGCAGACAGATGTCGCACTCACCACTTTCCTCCTAAAGCTCTGAATAAAGAAATTAGCGAAAACCTTTTATGTGCGGGGTGCCAACAACTGAACGCTGCAAAAGGGCAGTTGAACATCGCGTGGTACAAGGAAGTCATTTTGGACTCAAGTAGTAAATAGAAGGAAATGGGTGAATAGATCTATTTAGAGATTATCTTCGTATATAGGGGCGTGTGAAACGTACAGACTCGTTTTATATTCGGTTAAAAGCCTAACAAAACGTGTCAACTTTTCTGTTGCGAAGACTGCCGCAGTGTTGTGCAGTGAACTGCTATTCGACGGCATAGGGCAGTAAAAGTTTTTTCGAATTCCATAAGGCAAAATGAATGCGGAAAGGTGCAATGTAAGGCTGCATCGAATTCGAAAGAAAGATGTATTTCTATACGAATTTGCTGGACGATATGCAATAAATAAACATTTCTCTCATTGTAGATTTCTTAACAATGAACTTACACAAACCATTATTTAGCATCTTCATTACATCATCACGGGTAGGATAATTGGTAACGTACTAGACTTCAAATGCAATGTTCGCAAGAAGAATCCTCATTGCAACCAATTTTTTCCTTCCTGTTCTTTTCTCTTAAAACTACTGTGTTCTTAAATTTAATTCACTTGAAGTACAGTTATTTAAGAGCTTTAAATTCCACCTTATATTATGTTTTAATATCTACTTTCATTTATTAGCTTCTTTTTACACCTGATAAATTTAACATGAATCACAGGAATGGTGTTCAGAAACTGTATTTCATGCCTGATTGTAGCTCCTATTCTGAACAGTCGGAGAAACCTTTTAACAATATCCGACCTTTATTTTTCCCAACAAGTCGGTGAAGACCATAATTTCCCTTTCCAATTGTCTCGATTGAGCCTATTGTAAAGTTGTATGATTTTGACAAGGGAAAAAAATTGGACATTGCTTTAACCTACGAGAAAACGTAAAAGGACCAGGGCACTCAGATAAAATGGAACATGGTACTGATTAAGCACTTTGAAATTGTAGTGTTTCAGCAGCAGTTAAGTACGCAGTAGAACAACAGATAGTTTATGGTTATGCAGCGTCAATTGCATATTTTAAAGATATATTTTTCTGGCGGTTTAAATTAATGACCTGGAGGAACATTTAAAGCAGTTGAAGGCAAACACGTGAGTGTTATTATGCTGTTCGAAAATTTGAAAAAGAGGTGCCTGGAAAAGAGAAGTAAGTTCTAGCAACAACCACAGCAGCTAACAATAAGAATAAACTTCTGAATGAAAAATGTTTCCACTGTGTCTCAATGTGCAGGCTTTTACAAGATGGTCTTCAATAACTTTTGAGCATAGTTCGAGTAAATAAACCCAGTTCCAGATTCCTTCAGCTTTAAGGTAGTTCTGCAGCTTATTGCTGTGTCAATATTTTCGACCCGGCCGCATGGCAGTTATCAGACAGAAAATGCTTAACTCCTTATCAACATCCTAGGACACAGGCGTACCTGTCATAAGTAAAAAAAACACAAAGATGCAGCCATGCCTCTAAGTCCAAATTTAGACTTAAGCTACGTAGATAAGATTTCACACGCTGGAGAACCGTTTTTGAATTATCTAGCTCGGAGAAACGTAAAAAAAGTTAAGCATAAATACTTGTTGTGATGTGTACTGTGTCCCACTTTCATCAAATTAATAGCATGAATGAGAAAAGTTTCGTAGGTTTACTGAACTCAAAATTACACGACCAACGACAGCTTGGAATGTGTACCGAAAGCAGCTTAAAACATTATTCAAATGGCAGAAAAAGTTTTCCTTGTTTTTGGAATCGAAGTTGTCGCTTCAGTTACTGGAGAGAGACGCATGTAAAGCAGCCAGAAAACTCCCTGTATAATTCCTCCTTGAAACACTGTCACAAAGATAATTCTACATATCTTTTTGACAAAAGAGCGAATATGCTTTTGAGGAAATGTAACAGCCAGACAGAAATGGACGCCACTGTAAAATGTGGCAGTAAAAGTGTAGGCAAGAAAAATGTGGTTAGGCTATTTTAAGACGCAGGCACCAAGCAGATAATTTATTTCCTGTATTTTTTTGGCTAGTAATGTTGTGTAAAGATAATGAGTTATAATTTGCAAAACAACCAGAAACATTAACATATAAAGAGAAGTATGCATTTGTGTTTCAGAAGGGTCTCGAATTCAAAAATATCCCCCTCAAAAAACTGGATGGGCATCATATATAATGCTATTACATCTAGAGTATGCATTACTTATCACTGAAGTAAACGCGAGGAAATTTTACCCGAGTTATGAGAGAAAAAATGCCATTATTTCAGGACGGACTGACGAAAATCGTCATTTTATTCACTTCATATTTGCGGTAGATACGAGGTAACAATTAAAAACTGTAGTTCATTGTTTACTTTACGCCGCGCGGAGTGGCCAAGCGGTTAGAGGCGCCATGTCACGGATTGCGCGGCCGCTTCCGCCGGAGGTTCGAGACCTCCCTCGGGCATCGGTGTGTGTGTCAGTTTAAGTAGTGTGTAAGTGTAGGAACAGATTACCTCAGCAGTTTTCCCCTTAGGAGTTCACACACATTTGAATATTTTTTGTTTACTTTACGCACAAGGATATCACATGTACGTATAATCCCTTTCACTTCCTCATAAATGAGAATTTAACAATTCTGTCTATACAGCTTCTGTAGGCGTTTAGTCCAAAATGGCAGCCGCCGTCGAGTTGGCAGTACTTCCTTCGTTCAGGGCTTTGTTTCCTCCCTCATGTTAACTGAGGACTGCGGCGACAAAAAGTGCATACGGCCACAAAGATAAATCAAAAATAAATTTGCCAAATCATGAAAAACAGAGGACGCCGTGTGACGGCATTTTACGGCAAGGAAATGTAAGACCCAACATTGCAGTTTACGCCGCAAACGGCTTAAGGACTGTACGGATCCTCGGTTTGCCTGCCCAGTTCTCTGATTTGTCATCCATTGAGCATGTCTGGTACGCGACGGTAACAATTACACCTCCGTGTCAGCCTCCAACCAACAGTATTCATGGACTGACAGAGCACGTGTTTCAGGCACGGCAAGGAAGTCCGCAACAACACATTAGGAGGCTTTCTGCTTCCATGCTACAACGAACATAAGACTGTATTCCTGCCTGTGCGAGTCACATCTTATACAAATGTTGATGATGGATCTCAATTCCACATGGAGTGAAAGTTTAAAGATTTAATAATCGTTAGGTGATGATCATTCCGACGAACTTTCATAAATACACTCCTGGAAATTGAAATAAGAACACCGTGAATTCATTGTCCCAGGAAGGGGAAACTTTATTGACACATTCCTGGGGTCAGATACATCACATGATCACACTGACAGAACCACAGGAACATAGACACAGGCAACAGAGCATGCACAATGTCGGCACTAGTACAGTGTATATCCACCTTTCGCAGCAATGCAGGCTGCTATTCTCCCATGGAGACGATCGTAGAGATGCTGGATGTAGTCCTGTGGAACGGCTTGCCATGCCATTTCCACCTGGCGCCTCAGTTGGACCAGCGTTCGTGCTGGACGTGCAGACCGCGTGAGACGACGCTTCATCCAGTCCCAAACATGCTCAATGGGGGACAGATCCGGAGATCTTGCTGGCCAGGGTAGTTGACTTACACCTTCTAGAGCACGTTGGGTGGCACGGGATACATGCGGACGTGCATTTTCCTGTTGGAACAGCAAGTTCCCTTGCCGGTCTAGGAATGGTAGAACGATGGGTTCGATGACGGTTTGGATGTACCGTGCACTATTCAGTGTCCCCTCGACGATCACCAGTGGTGTACGGCCAGTGTAGGAGATCGCTCCCCACACCATGATGCCGGGTGTTGGCCCTGTGTGCCTCGGTCGTATGCAGTCCTGATTGTGGCGCTCACCTGCACGGCGCCAAACACGCATACGACCATCATTGGCACCAAGGCAGAAGCGACTCTCATCGCTGAAGACGACACGTCTCCATTCGTCCCTCCATTCACGCCTGTCGCGACACCACTGGAGGCGGGCTGCACGATGTTGGGGCGTGAGCGGAAGACGGCCTAACGGTGTGCGGGACCGTAGCCCAGCTTCATGGAGACGGTTGCGAATGGTCCTCGCCGATACCCCAGGAGCAACAGTGTCCCTAATTTGCTGGGAAGTGGCGGTGCGGTCCCCTACGGCACTGCGTAGGATCCTACGGTCTTGGCGTGCATCCGTGCGTCGCTGCGGTCCGGTCCCAGGTCGACGGGCACGTGCACCTTCCGCCGACCACTGGCGACAACATCGATGTACTGTGGAGACCTCACGCCCCACGTGTTGAGCAATTCGGCGGTACGTCCACCCGGCCTCCCGCATGCCCACTATACGCCCTCGCTCAAAGTCCGTCAACTGCACATACGGTTCACGTCCACGCTGTCGCGGCATGCTACCAGTGTTAAAGACTGCGATGGAGCTCCGTATGCCACGGCAAACTGGCTGACACTGACGGCGGCGGTGCACAAATGCTGCGCAGCTAGCGCCATTCGACGGCCAACACCGCGGTTCCTGGTGTGTCCGCTGTGCCGTGCGTGTGATCATTGCTTGTACAGCCCTCTCGCAGTGTCCGGAGCAAGTATGGTGGGTCTGACACACCGGTGTCAATGTGTTCTTTTTTCCATTTCCAGGAGTGTATCTTACTGGTGTTTCGTTACGTGACAATTCAATTTCCACGAGTGTATGATGGAGCAAAACTAACCAAATGGTAGTCGGCTTAGAGTAATGTCTGCCTATTTCTTCTCTTTAAGTCTGCCAGTTAGTTTCTGTACCGAAATATAATTAAAGAAACATATTATGCCAATCTAATTTCTACTTCATCATGTTAGCATTGTAAACAACTTGATCATTCACTTCAAATTAACAACTCTGTGCACAAGAATTAGAGGGTAAATGCTTTGAAACTTGTCATTTTCCCCACTGTGACGCTGAAGTTTCAAATTTGACTCAAAGGTAGAAAACCGTGGCGCGCTGCGGCGTCACCTTCGGACTCGGAGACGCCTCAGACAGCAATGTATCCACACATACGAAAAAAATGCCATAGCTCAGAAGTTCACGTGAGTTGTAAGGTGGGTTAATGGTGTCACACGAGCACCATATTTCACCACAATTCTGCCCGACACCACTGCGGACTTATCACGCGATGCCCCTTCACAATATCTCACGCCTTCTCTTGACGCCTCTGCAATAGAGGTTATAACTGTGACGCCTAGCAATGAAATAGCGCGATTTTCTTGTGGGTGGCTCAGCAAAACGTTTCAGACACATTATCGCGCGGAATCGAAACGAAAAGGCTTGAGGAGGTGGCATAAAGGGCATTAATGAAACCACCCCTTCCGTTGTGGCGTTATTTACACACATTACGGGGTCGAGAAGGACAGTTTTATGTGCGATGTGCAGCAGAACGACGTTCTTGACAACCTTTTAACAATGCCGGTACGCTGCCCCCATCACTCTCCCCACGCCTCCACTCGAACGATTCAACTTCCTCGAAGCAACTGAGTGGCGCTGCGCTGCAGCTCCAGCGCCTGCTTGTGGGCATGCGGAAGCTGAGGGTTGTCGAAGCGGCTGCCTGCCTGTAGGCGCCTGGGAATCAGTCGATATTTGTCTCTGTACAGTTACATTTTAAAGTGTTCAGCAAAGACGCAGAGGGAGTTGCCGAACTGGAGGGTCTTAGAGGAAACATTTGCTGTTTCACACATACACGTGTCAATGAATGTTGCACTTTCTTCATACCCCCCCCCCCCCCCAAGGTGAGGCCACAGGAAGTTGCAAAACAGCTGGTCTGAAAAAGCATAAACATACTTTGCTGCTTTGGAACACGTTCAAAGTTAAATTTCGTAGGATGATTTTGAATATTCCTCAGTAGTTTCACCCCTAATACCAAAGGAAAGGCTGTGGTCGCCCTACACTCCAAAGGTATCATATCACATTCAATGAGGAGGCAGCCCCAAGGTGTCCTTCGAGAGTTGAATCGTACGAGGGGCGTCAACAGTGTCGAAGGTTGTCAAGTTATCAAGAACGTCGTTCTCATGCACATCGCACTGCAAACTGCTGTTTTCGAATATGAAATCCACGTCTAAAGCGATTTCTACGTCTACATCCATAGCCTGCAAACCACCATGAGATGCATGGCAGATGGTACGTCCCATAGTATCAGTTATTAGGGTTTCTTCCTGTTCCATTCACATATGGAGCACGGGGAGAATGACTGGGGAGAATAACTGGAAATTTATGGTAAGGTTTTACAAGACCAAACTGCTGAGGTGGTCAATCCCTAGGCCTACACACTACGTAATCTCACATACGCTATACGCAACACACACACATCCATGCCCGAGGGCGGACTCGAACCTCCGACGAGGGGAGCCGCACGGACCGTGACAAGGCGCCCCCTAGACCGCGCGGCTACCCCGCGCGGCGGGAACGATCGTTTGAATGCCTCTGTGCGTACAGTAATTATTCTAATCTTATCCTCATGATACCTATGTGAGCGATACGTAGGGGGTTGTAGTACATGCCCAGAGTAATCATCTAAAGCCGGTTCCTGAAACTTTGTTAACAGACTTTCTTGGGGTAGTTTACGTCTATCTTGAAGAGTCTTACAGTTTAGTTCCTTCAGTATCTCTGTGACACTCTCCCAAGGATTAAAAAATCCCGTGACCATTCGTGTTGTGCTTCTTTGTATACTCCCAGTATCCCCTGTGAGTTTAGTTAGTAAGAAATTATCAGAATGTGAATGGAAGTATGGAAAACAGTGCACGAAACAAACTGGCTTGCCTGTCTACTTGTCAGGATATGGAAAATCGTTACTTAATGAAGTGTGAGGCAAAACGGAATTTACAACTTTGGCATGATATAGAAATTTAGTAAGACAAGTTGCAGAAATGGTACATGTATCATTTTGTAGTAAACAACCTCAAGCTCCACATAAAAATGTCAAGTGTTATTCTCGTTCGATGTGACTACCATTTGTGATACGGCAAACATCCCACCGGTAATCAACTTCTTTCAACACTCGCTGCAGCAAATTGGGCGTAACTTCTGTAGCGGCAGCGTAGATTCGATTTTTCAGGTCATCTAAATTCTTTGGTAGAGGAGAAACATACACACGGTGTTTAATTAAACCCCAGAGAAATAAATCCAGTGGTGTCCAGGAAGCGAGGTAGCCATGCGATTGGCCCTTCACGTCAAGTCCACCGAACTGCGAAGCGATTATCGAGGAAACCTCCAACTTCCGTGAGGAAATGAGGTGGTGCACCATCTTGCTGGTAGTCCCATCTCAGTCATCTTCATTGATCTACGGAATTAAAAAGTTTTCAAGCATTGCTAGATAGATAATAGCAATAAACTTTTCAAGCATTGCTAGATAGATAATAGCAATGACATTTTTCTCCATGAAGAAGAAAGGAGTACACTTTCAACGTGCTAACGACACAAAACACATTAACTCTCAGTCTGTCACGAGTACCAGGGTTGCATTTGGATTTTCGCTGCCCTGTATTGTGCTGTTGTGGGTGTTCACCATGACACAGATATGAAATTACGACTTATCCCTGGAGATTATTGTGTTCAGGAATGCCTCGTCATCCTTTATCCGATGTAACATTTCTGCACGGAATTCCCCAGGAGAAACCTTATCTGCCTCACTGATGTGCTGTACCATTGTGAACCTGTATGCTTTCATGCATAAACGTCTAGTCATTACTCACCAAACAGCCTTATGTGGAATTCCAGTCTTGCGAGACGCATGTCATGTTGATTTTTGTGGACTGTGGGCAAAGCTCTCTCTTACCAGTTCAACGTAATCAACACGTGGGCGACCTGCTGTCTTAGAACGTGCAGTGAACAATTGGTGTCAACAAAGTTCCTATGCTAAGAGTAAATTGTAGGCCAGCTTGGAGGTTCTTTAGCGTATTCGGTGCGAAATTTACCCCGAAAAGTTTTTGCAGACTTCATTTCATGAAACCAAAACACACAACGAGCGCGCTCCCCACCAGTGAAAGTAGCCATTTTGAATGCGGACTACGCTGGCGCTCTTGGTGGTGGAATGGAGTATTGATGCACTACGTGAATCACACTTGGGGTTGCTTCCTACAAAATGATAGATCTACAGATTCTGCATGTTACCTCAATAATTTCTTGTATCATCCCAGAGTTGTGAGGTCCTTTTTAAATCACCCTAAATTTATAAATTGATGCTCAACACTTAATGTACTGAATAACATTTTTCATTTCCTTAACGATCAATTTCACTTTTAACTTCGATATACACTGAAAACCATCAGACCTAACGTTAGTTGGTACGTTGGTGAGATATTTAAAGTTCCTAGGCTTAGTAACACGTGAATGTAAGATTGCTTGGTGAAGAACTTGAGTCAACAGGTAGTGCAATCTTAGTTAGATGAAGCAGATCGAGCTAAAATTTGTGAGCCAAATTGGTTTGATACACTGCCAAGCGGAGTGTAAAGTTTTTAAAATGTTTCGTCCGTAGATTGCAAGTGCTACACCGAGGTGAAGAAGTTGGCACAGGAGGGAAATTCGTGGCGGACCGCATCCAAACAGAAGACTGACGACAAATAAATAAATAAAAAGTAAGAAATAAATAGAAAGAAAGATACTTCAAATTATCGAAAGCAGTGTCTACCCCTTTCTTCCCTGCAACCTACATCACGGAGCGGGTATGCGAGCAGCAGAAGCAGCAGGCGCTCATCGAGGAATGAAAGCATTTGTTCGCCATGCTCTCGCCAGTGTCACGGGGAAGGGAAGATGATGAGGGTTTAACGTCCCATACTTGACTAGGTCCCAAGTTTCAGTGACGTTGAAGTTACAGTAAACATTAAATTCCATCTCTGCCACTGTAACAAAATTTTAGGCATAGGATAAACGGTTACAGTACTTCACAGGGTTATTTATAAATACCTCTAGGATTTCAGAAGTCAATGCGCGGAAACTATAAGAAATACAGAAAACAGACATATATCATTGGATACAACACATGTCCAGGTGCTCAACTCACACTACAGTTGCTCAGGATGGACACCGGAGAAAGCGCGACGACTGCCTGCTTGAGAATTCTGTTCATTGGATTTCCTATCTGCATGTGCGAACTAATTCAGTGAAACATTGAAAAGCGAGTTATTTGTGTTCGTATTCTGACACGCCTGTCCCCTAGCGGTGGGCACTGCAACTACGCCACGGTGTATTTCACGAACTGAAACGTGAAACTTGGAGAGACCCTCTACCCACGAATAGGTGTCATTTTTCTGTTTGTCGTATAATTTTCACGCATTTGTCATCTGAAACCCAGAGATATAAATAACCTTACACAGTAAACAATTTCATTGTTTGAGGGGTGAAGTAAGGGGACGTAAAAATGAAATCGAATAACGGTTTTACCTGAGTAAGTTTTAACTGCCTTGATTTGAGATGGTGGTCACGTCTTTCGGAAGCGTGGAACAGGGAAATAGTGATGAGAGGCAAGTAAAAATGCTATTCAATTGTTCCACGTTTGAAAATATGTAGCTCATTGATTCGTGAAATGTTGTCACTACAAAGTGTCTGGCACCGTGCAATAATGGTTCGGCCCTGTGAAGGAACCCCTAGAATACCGCTCAGAGAAGACAGAGGTCTTCACGTGCCACGATCATGCTCCATTACGAGACGTGAGCACCTTTACTCATCAGCACATCAAAATCCAGCATTCGAATGACGTAACTAGAAACGATGAACCTGAAATTATTTTAATAATTGGAAGAGCACGTATTGGTAGGAAGACTGAAAGTTACTACTTCGGTGAAACTTCCTTTAGACACAGAATAAGTCGCTCAGGAAAATGCCATATTTCGTCAGGTGATGAAGCGAGACCTAGTGTCCGACAGGAAGACGCCACAGGATTCGTGGACGACGCCATTTCCGAGAGCTGACACAGCGAAATTCACGGAGTCTGTTTTAAGGAGCGACTCTTATTTCCGAAAGCCAAAGGAAGCCGCTGTTGGAATGAATAGCGAAGACCGCTCCTGTTCCTGTTGCCGTCAGCTCAGCCCTTAGCTCAGTGACCGGTAAGGTGACATCATGATCAGTCGCAAGTGACTTTGCGGATAGTTTTGCATTTTTCATGTGACAAGAGTAGACAAGTAGCCAGAAAGCCATCATGATAAATATGTTTTTAAGTAGCCCTTTATAAGGGATTTCTATGATGAAAATTGCCAGTAGTTTTGTTAACTTTGCCACAGAGATTTCTATATCTGAAGTCATGGGTGGAATAAATGTATTTGGTATATGTGTGTGTGTGTGTGTGTGTGCGTGTGTGCGTGTGTGCGTGTGTGTGTGTGTGTGTGTGTGTGTGTGTGTGGATGGGTGGGTGGGTGGGTGGGCTAGGGGCACTCAAAGTCGATATTCCATTTGCTTCTCGGCAGCTTAGCTACTCTTTAATACTGTCGGCCATTATAATTTTTGGAGATTGGTTTTCTGGAAGCTGTCTCTCCACGTAGGTGCATGCTGATTGAGGTAACATGCACCAATGCATTCGCATATGGTGCATTCGCAAATGCAACGTCCAGTCACATTAATGTGACCACTGCCTGTGATCGACGTCAACGTCCAATAACCACTCACAGACGGCAGCTTGCAACACTAGCAGTGGAGGGTATATAAAGCGTATTGGTGGGGGGAGGGGGGGGGACGCGGGTAACAGTGCTGTCGTTGTAGAAATGCGGAAACGGAGCGATTTATTTTACGTCCAAAGGAGCATGACCGTTGACTTTCGGCTAAGTTTGTAAGCTGCTCCCGTGCGCGGTGGTTTCAGTACACTGTGCGTGGCCAAATGGCGCTATCCAAAACCGGCGTCGAAACAACAGTGGTGCACCACCGGCCGTAGACGAAAAGGATGAACGACGGCTGTGAAGATGTGAACGGCCGAACAGACGTGCAACTGTTGAACAAGTGACCGCCCAGATGAACCAAGGAGCTACGAACAGTGTCTCATTAACGACCGTTCAGCGAATGTTACTGCATGTCGACCTTCGTTGCAGGTGCCTGGTTCATGCACCCATACTGATTGCTATTCATTTGAGACGGCGGATGGGATTTTCACGTCAATACGTCCGCTGAGTGGCGACAGGTGGCCTTTTCAGGTGAGGCACTTTTTGTGATTTGTCGGATGGATGGCCGTTGGATCGTCGAAAGGGTCCAAGCCGCAGGAGGGAGCGTTACAGTCTGGGGAATGTTTTGTGGCATTTTCTGGATGGTTTCGTCATTCTGGAAGGCACAGTGGATCAATACAAGTATTCATCTATCCTTGGGTTCAAGAATGGTTCAAATGGCTCTGAGCACTAGGGTACTTAACATCTTAGCTCATCAGTCTCCTAGAACTTAGAACTACTTAAACCTAACTAACCTAAGGACATCACACACATCCATGCCCGAAGCAGGATTCGAACCTGCGACCGTACCGGTCGCGTGGTTCCCGACTGAAGCGCCTAGAATCGCTCGGCCACTTCGGCCAGCCATCTATCCTTGGGGACTATGTCCACTCCAACAGGCAGCTTGTTTTTCTTCGGCAAGATGGCATCTCCCAGCAACTCATGACAATGCAACGTGTCATTCAGTTTGTAGTGCATGTCCCTGGTTCAGAGAACACCAGGATGAGTTTCGCGTACTCCACTGGCCACAAAACTCGGCGTATTTCAACTCGATCGGGCTGTTCACGCCATGGATCCTCAACCGAGAACCCTAGGGCAGTGGAGTCTACATGGTTCCGCATCCCTGCGGTACCTCGCAGAACCTCACTGACTGTCTTCCTGCGTGTTTCAAAGCGGTCTGCGCTGCAAAAGATGGTTATTCAGCCTTTTCACACGTGGTCACCTTAATGTGACTGTACAATGTATTTAATGACATGCTTAGATAGTATCATTCATTTCACGAGTTATAATGTAGAGACTCGTTTCATGAGTACCAAACGCTTGACAGGGCGGTTACTTCACGTTTGCCATGCATGCATGTGTTTAGGAAACCGTTACATCGCTATTCACACTTTGAAGTGCACTTAGTGTAGAGATAAATTTTTGACAAAATTGTTTAATGCATCAATACACTTTTCTGCTTCATTCTTGTATCTATGTGATTGTACGCGACTATGTGTAAAAGGGCCAAGCAGTTTTCATTCACATGTAATCGAGATTCCTTAACTATGTTTACTGAGCTACAATATAGCTTAAAATTAGACAGGAACTCCGTCCGAACAGGCCTTGGAAGGCCCAACGGTACCTATCGGCCGCCGTGTCATCCTCAGCCACAGGCGTCAATGGATGCTGATATGGAGGGGCATGTGGTCAGCACACTGCTCTCCCGGCCGTATGTCAATTTACGAGACCGGAGCCGCTACTTCTCAATCAAGCTCCGCAGTTTGCCTCACAAGGGCTCAGTGCACCCCGCTTGCCAACAGCACTCGGCAGAACGTGCCCTTAGCGCTAGGATTTCACCCGGAACGAGTTCCGCCCATTCACCCCCCCCCCCCCCCCCCCCCCGTGCCTATCCGTAGTGTAAGGCCCTCTCCTAAATAGCCGCCAGTTTCGCAAACTGGAAGCTACAACAAAGTTGTTATCGTCACAGTCCAACATGTTAGACTGTGATGAAATTCAGTAACGATAAGAAATTTAAGTTTTTCTGGATAGTAATGTAATATGATTCTGCATTATTAAAGAAATAAAAATATTTATAGAGAATTGAAAGCATCGCCAGCAATAGAAAACAAAAAATAACGTGATGTTATTTAAGGGCAATAAGGACAAATTTTCATTAACTACGAGTAATTCGCTTATTATAATACGTTTCTTTGAGGGAAATAGCAGAGCAAACATACAATGCGAAAACAATCGTCTTGAATCTGTCATGTCGGTAGTAAAGCCACGGATGCAGCCGAATAACTCTGTTGTCTAAAATCAACGTTATATAGAAATAAGTGAAGGTTGTTTTGTTTATGTAAGCCCTCATAGTATCTCACGAAAATTAAAGAATATAAGAATGTCATAAAGTAGAAATGCCTAATGAAAGCAGTAAGATATTTGCTTGTATGACATATATCGTTAGTATTTGCATGGGTAATTGGTGAATTTTAACTTGCAAATTCTTCCAATGCCATACCTGCGCATTATAAACGAGGTTACAAAGAATTGTGGCTGTTTGTGTGATTAGTGACCTATATGCTGTTGCAAACGTCTCAGAAAAATAATGTGTCGTTACTCTTTGTCCTGTCTGTTTTCAACCAAAAGATTTATTAATTTCGTAAATGTCGTTCAAACCATTTTTTAAAAATAACAATGTGATGTGTATGTTTGTCACAGAGCAGTCATGGAGGAAATAAATGCTGCGGTGTTTCACGGCTGTAAAACGTCCTTTATGCTGTGCTAGTTCTTCTTTCACCCCTAAAACTTTTCAGAAAAACTATTCAGTGAATAGCACGCAAAAACAGCTTGGACCGATCTAGCAAGAACAAAGTAATTTTGATGCCCTCGGGAAGTATAGTGAACATTGGTGCTTGTTTCACATATACTGTCTGAGTTCTGAAACTTAAGTGTCAAGTATACTGTGGTTCCTCTTTCTCCAAGCAAATTATTCTTTGCAGGTAGGTTTATCCTGTTTTAGCTTTGGGTGCTTTTCCGGGCATAGAAGTGTGTTTCTTCATAGGCTATTCATCTGAATACTGAGTTCTCGTATTTAAAGAATTCAGTGCTAAATTGTTTTCTCTTATGTTTGCTGTGGAAGAACCTGACACAGCTGAGGCCGATTGTGCACGTTTTTTTGTAACGTGTCTTTTAACTACCTGGCAAAATTTAAGACCTAGCAAGATATTAATTTAATATACACTCCAAGTGCAGCCGAACGCGGTAAACTACATGGGTCAACTGAAACGATGCGCAGGCGCAGAACAAAGACCGGGAAAACCGGGGGTGAGTGGGCGGGACTTGTTCCGGGTGAAATCCTAGCGCTAACGATTGAAGGGAGGATATAAGATGAACATCAACAAAAGCAAAACGATGATAATGGAATGTAGTCGAATTAAGTCGGGTGATGTTGAGGGTATTAGATTAGGAAATGAGACACTTAAAGTAGTAAAGGAGTTTTGCTATTTGGGGAGCAAAATAACTGATGATGGTCGAAGTAGAGAGGATATAAAATGTAGACTGGCAATGGCAAGGAAATCGTTTCTGAAGAAGAGAAATTTGTTAACATCGAGTATAGATTTAAGTGTCAGGAAGTCATTTCTGAAAGTATTTGTATGGAGTGTAGCCATGTATGGAAGTGAAACATGGACGGTAAATAGTTTGGACAAGAAGAGAATAGAAGCTTTCGAAATGTGGTGCTACAGAAGAATGCTCAAGATTAGATGGGTAGATCACATAACTAATGAGAAGGTACTGAATAGGATTGGGGAGAAGAGGAGTTTGTGGCACAACTTGACCAGAAGAAGGGATCGGTTGGTAGGACATGTTCTGAGGCATCAAGGGATCACCAATTTAGTATTGGAGGGCAGCGTGGAGGGTAAAAATCGTAGGGGGAGACCAAGAGATGAATACACTAAGCAGATTCAGAAGGATGTAGGTTGCAGTAGGTACTGGGAGATGAAGAAGCTTGCACAGGATAGAGTAGCATGGAGAGCTGCATCAAACCAGTCTCAGGACTGAAGACCACAACAACAACAACAACGATTCCTCTCGGCAGACAGGTTGGTCACCCAGCCAAGTGCTAGCCCAGCTCGACATCGCTTAACTTCGGTGATCTGATGGGAACCAGTGTTACCACTGCTGCAAGGCCGTTGTCAAAATTGAGACAGAGCTTGATTAATTTTATCCGGAACCAATAAATTGACGCTTGACGATTAGAAACTCACTGAACGTGAACTTCCTGAATACGCATTGAACCGTTGCGTGATTAGTTTCTTAAATCTTTTGTCTTGCACTCAGCGTGATTTATTTAATAGCCATTGCTCGGCGACGCGTTACGAAGAAAGTGGTGCCTGATTTACGCGGGTCAGCAAGTAGCAGAATGATCCATTACAACTATGCAGAGCTGAGGATATCGTTCTGCAGATGAGGATTAATATCAGGGCCATGACAAATCATTATTTGGTGTGCTAAAAGAAAAATAGTTATCTGTTTCTATCTAATTTCAAAGCATCATAAGTAACTGCAAGCGGTTGTTTCATACTCGTCAGTACCCTCCCCTGGGATAGGACATCTTCTTCTTCAGGTGCCACACCAAGCTCATCCATGTTTCCAAATTGCATTATCAGCTTCTTTAAACCATTTAATGACATGGGACCTATCCTCAAACATTTCAGTTGACGATACTGTCTATGTAGCACTGTGATTGCCGGCGTTCACATAAAACAGTTTTACTGACAGCGCATGGTCTCTCATCTCGATAGCCATTCTGTTCACGTACATCATGGCTTGACAAATGACAGCGTGGATATCAGCGCCAGATTTTGCATCTGGTGACCACAACTGGAACTAATTTGTGTTCCGACGTTAATCGGTTCCCCATTAACGATTTACCATATCTACCAAGTTTCGCTGCCGTACGACAATTACAGCCCACAGTGGACCTTCGTGAGTAACTACATTTTAACTATAACCACCCGGTGTATGAGATGAAACCGTTATTCGAGGTTACTCTGGATGTACCTGGAAAGTACATAGTATCTGAATATCCGTTAGAATGACAAGGTACCTTTCATCTTTAAAAGTTCGATCGCAAACGTCATATCTTTTCTGTGCTATACAAAACTGAAACAAGAGTACAGGAAAGACTAGACTATGGCTACACGTCAATGAAGTTTCCAAATGAAACAACAGGATTAGATTGCTAAATGCAGCTGGTGTCAGTATTCTACCAGATGGCTAGCCCCTGATAAAGCGTTACACGATCTCCACGGCGGTCCCGAAAAACTATTGTGTGTGTAGTATTAGTTCGCTAATTGAAGAGTGGAAATGTCGAACGTTCCAAGCGCCAGTTTTCTTTGCAAAAAGCGTTTTCAGCGCTGTTGTGTTAACGTTACTCTGTTGCCTAGGCCAAGATTTGTTCCAAGTACCAAATCATGAAGAGTATCCAGAATGAGATTTTCACTCTGCAGCGGAGTGTGCGCTGATATGAATCTTCCTGGCAGATTAAAACTGTGTACCATACGGAGACTCGAACTCGGGACCTTTGCCTTTCATGGGCAAGTGCTCTGCCAACTCAGCTACCCAGGCACAACTCACGCCCCGTCCTCACAGCTTCACACTGTGGAGCTCTTGCCCGCGAAAGGCAAAGGTCCCAAGTTCGAGTCTCGGTCCGGCACACAGCTTTAATCTACCAGGAAGTTTCATATCAGCGCACACTCCGCTGCAGAGTGAAAATCTCATTTTGGAAACATCCCC
This sequence comes from Schistocerca nitens, assembly GCF_023898315.1. Lineage (NCBI taxonomy): Eukaryota > Metazoa > Arthropoda > Insecta > Orthoptera > Acrididae > Schistocerca > Schistocerca nitens. The sequence goes on along the minus strand of NC_064618.1, from coordinate 790,769,967 downwards.
TAGGCTGTGGCTAAGCCATGTCTCCGCAATATCCTTTCTTTCAGGAGTGCTAGTTCTGCAAGATTCGCTGGAGAGCTTCTGTAAAGTTTGGAAGGTAGGGGACGAGGTACTGGCAGAAGTGAAGCTGTGAGGACGGGGCGTGGGTCGTGCTTGGGTAGCTCAGTTGGTAGAGCACTTGCCCGCGAAAGGCAAAGTTCGAGTCTCGGTCAGGCACACAGTTTTAATCTGCCAGGAAGTTCCATTCATTACTAGATGGTGCACGATCTTTGTGGCAAGCAGTGCTTCCTCTGGAATTCCAAGTATCATGAGTCAATATCACCTCCATTTTGTTAAACACGATTTGTGTGGTATGGAGAGTGCATGTAAGCTTATGTTTGCATCAATAAAATATCTTTGTATTGTAAGAAGATGTGGGTTTCAAAAATTGAAAAAAGAGAGAAATTGGACAAGCAAACAGACAAATGAACTTGTATCTAGAAAATGAATGGTAAACAAGGCCTTTGTTGCGCAGGATTCACACAAGATTGTTGGGCCAGCTGAAATTATCAACTCATTTCATGTAATTCAATTGCATAGAATTGAATACTTCGGTTTTAAAAATGCCACTGAAGGATCGTCGAAATACAGTATGATCAAAGTATCTCATACTCATCCATCTCGAATCGCTATTAAAAATTCTTCTCCTGAAACGGAAGAATGTGTAAATGGCCATGTATTCAAAAGAGGAAAGACCATGGCCATGCCGTACTTCGTCTGAAAAACTTACCATATTTATCAGCTGCAAAAAAGAACGACAGCCTTTCGACGACGTTACCATTTCTTCCTCAAGAGTACAGGGAGTTTTAGAGTAAGCTAGGCAAAATCTGATCAAAGAATGGGTCTGCATCAAACAACTCATATTAATGAATTTTATTACAAACTGACAAGATACAATTACTATACTTAACTTTCGTTCATGTGTCGCAAGCAAAGGGCGACATTTAAAATAATCAGTCTTGTTCAGAATAGAGAAACACAAGGCTCTGCTATTTTTTTTTTCATCAGTCTACTGACTGGTTTGATGCGGCCCGCCAAGAATTCGTTTCCTGTGCTAACCTCTTCATCTCAGAGTAGCACTTGCAACCTACGTCCTCAATTATTTGCTTTGACGTATTCCAATCTCTGTCTTCCTCTACAGTTTTTGCCATCTACAGCTCCCTCTAGTACCATGGAAGTCATTCCCTCATATCTTAGCAGATGTCCTATCATCCTGTCCCTTCTCCTTATCAGTGTTTTCCACATATTCCTTTCCTCTCCGATTCTGCGTAGAACCTCCTCATTCCTTGCCTTATCAGTCCATCTAATTTTCAACATTCGTCTATAGCACCACATCTCAAATGCTTCGATTCTCTTCTGTTCCGGTTTTCCCACAGCCCATGTTTCACTACCATACAATGCTGTACTCCAGACGTATATCCTCAGAAATTTCTTCCTCAAATTAAGGCCGGTATTTGATATTAGTAGACTTCTCTTGGCCAGAAATGCCTTTTTTGCCATAGCGAGTCTGCTTTTGATGTCCTCCTTGCTCCGTCCGTCATTGGTTATTTTACTGCCTAGGTAGCAGAATTCCTTAACTTCATTGACTTCGTGACCATCGATCCTGATGTTAAGTTTCTCGCTGTTCTCATTTCTACTACTACTCATTACCTTCGTCTTTCTCCGATTTACTCTCAAACCATACTGTGTACTCATTAGACTGTTCATTCCGTTCAGCAGATCATTTAATTCTTCTTCATTTTCACTCAGGATAGCAATGTCATCAGCGAATCGTATCATTGATATCCTTTCACCTTGTATTTTAATTCCACTCCTGAACCTTCCTTTTATTACCATCATTGCTTACAGATTGAAGATTAGGGGCGAAAGGCTACAGCCTTGTCTTACACCCTTCTTAATACGAGCACTTCGTTCTTGATCGTCCACTCTTATTATTCCCTCTTGGTTGTTGTACATATTGTATATGACCCGTCTCTCCCAATAGCTTACCCCTACTTTTTTCAGAATCTCGAACAGCTTGCACCATTTTATATTGTCGAACGCTTTTTCCAGGTCGACAAATCCTATGAAAGTGTCTTGATTTTTCTTTAGCCTTGCTTCCATTATTAGCCGTAACGTCAGAATTTCCTCTCTCGTCCCTTTACTTTTCCTAAAGCCAAACTGATCGTCACCTAGCGCATTCTCAATTTTCTTTTCCATTCTTCTGTATATTATTCTTGTAAGCAGCTTCGATGCATGAGCTGTTAAGCTGATTGTGCGATAATTCTCGCACTTGTCAGCTCTTGCCGTCTTCGGAATTGTGTGGATGATGCTTTTCCGAAAGCCAGACGGTATGTCGCCAGACTCATATATTCTACACACAACGTGAATAGTCGTTTTGTTGCCACTTCCCCCAATGATTTTAGAAATTCTGATGGAATGTTATCTATCCCTTCTGCCTAATTTGACCGTAAGTCTTCCAAAGCTCTTTTAAATTCCGATTCTAATACTGGATCCCCATCTCTTCTAAATCGACTCCTGTTTCTTCTTCTATCACATCAGACAAATCTCCACCCTCATAGAGGCTTTCAATGTATTCTTTCCACCTATCTGCTCTCTCCTCTGCATTTAACAGTGGAATTCCCGTTGCACTCTTAATGTTACCACCGTTGCTTTTAATGTCACCAAAGGTTGTTTTAACTTTCCTGTATGCTGAGTCTGTCCTTCCGACAATCATATCTTTTTCGAAGTCTTCACATTTTTCCTGCAGCCATTTAGTCTTAGCTTCCCTGCACTTCCTATTTATTTCATCCCTCAGCGACTTGTATTTCTGTATTCCTGATTTTCCCGGAACGTGTTTGTTCTTCCTCCTTTCATCAATCAACTGAAGTATTTCTTCTGTTACCCATGGTTTCTTCGCAGCTACCTTCTTTGTACCTATGTTTTCCTTCCCAACTTCTGTGATGGCCCTTTTTAGAGATGTCCATTCGTCTTCAACTGTACTGCCTACTGCGCTATTCCTTATTGCTGTATCTATAGCGTTAGAGAACTTCAAACGTACCTCGTCATTCATTAGTACTTCCGTATCCCATTTCTTTGCGTATTGATTCTTCCTGACTAATGTCTTGAACTTCAGCCTACTCTTCATCACTACTATATTGTGATCTGAGTCTATATCTGCTCCTGGGTACGCCTTACAATCCAGTATCTGATTTCGGACTCTCTGTCTGACCATGATGTAATCTAATTGAAATCTTCCCGTATCTCCCGGCCTTTTCCAAGTATACCTCCTCCTCTTGTGATTCTTGAACAGGGTATTCGCTATTACTAGCTGAAACTTGTTACAGAACTCAATTAGTCTTTCTACTCTTTCATTCCTCGTCCAAAGCCCATATTCTCCTGTAACTTTTTGTTCTACTCCTTCCCCTACAACTGCATTCCAGTCGCCCATGACTATTAGATTTTCGTCCCCCTTTACATACTGCATTACCCTTTCAATATCCTCATACACTTTCTCTATCTGTTCATCTCCAGCCTGCGACGTCGGCATGTATACCTGAACTATCGTTGTCGGTGTTGGTCTTCTGTCGATTCTGATTAGAAGAACCTGGTCACTGGACTGTTCACAGTAACACACCCTCTGCCCTTGCCCTACCTTCCTATTCATAACAAATCCTACACCTGTTATACCATTTTCTGCTGCTGTTGATATTACCCGATACTCATCTGACCAGAAATCCTTGTCTTCCTTCCACTTCACTTCACTGACCCCTATTATATCTAGATTGAGCCTTTGCATTTCCATTTTCAGATTTTCTAGTTTCCCTACCACGTTCAAGCTTCTGACATTCCACGCCCCGACTCGTAGAACGTTATCCTTTCGTTGATTATTCAATCTTTTTCTCATGGTAACCTCCCCCTTGGCAGTCCCCTCCCGGAGATCCGAATGGGGGACTATTCCGTAATCTTTTGCCAATGGAGAGATCATCATGACACTTCTTCAATTACAGGCCACATGTCCTGTGGATACACGTTACGTGTCTTTAATGCAGTGGTTTCCATTGCCTTCTGCATCCTCATGTCGTTGATCATTGCTGATTCTTCCGCCTTTAGGGGCAATTTCCCACCCCTAGGACAAGAGAGTGCCCTGAACCTCTATCCGCTCCTCCGCCCTCTTTGACAAGGCCGTTGGCAGAATGAGGCTGACTTCTTATGCCGGAAGTCTTCGGCTGCCAATGCTGATTATTTATCAAAATTTTGGCAGTGGTGGGGATCGAACCCAGGACCGAAGACGTTTTGTTTATGAATCAAAGACGCTACCCTTTTTTTTTTTTTACTCTCATTTTGTTCGCTTTTGTTCGTTGCATGTGCTCGGGGCGGACGTCGTACGACATCCATTTATGTTCATTGTTGATCGATTGACTCAGTTTTTTTATTACAGAGGGCACGTAACCCTCTGACCGAACACGCTGAGCTACCGTGCCGGCTACCCCTAGACCATGGGTCTCCTCTGTTACAGAGAGATTCCTATTGCAAGTGGCTATCATTGATGCTGCTATCGAAGTGGCTAATCTTGAAGCTACTATACCAGTGGATCGTCACCAGTCGGACGCGGCGCTTATGTCCTCTCCATGTAGGGGCCGCTGCTATGGCGTTGTCGTCCTGGAAGAGAGGTTGGTCAGTGTGTGATTGGCTGACTTCTCACAGCCTTCTCTTCCCTGTTGTTCCCGAATGGTGTGCCGGTGCTGACTTACACTGTAACAGATTCTTTTCTTAAATTTAATTTTCTTTTTCTCTTGTAAAAAGTTTTGGAATGTATGAGAATCTCTTGTACTACATTTCTACTGGTTAAGACATTACTGCTGTATTTCTGTACCAGTATAATCACAATTAAGAAGTAGCATGGCAGTATTAACAGCACTTGAAACAAAAACTTACTTATTGGCCCTAAGATCATGGGTATTAATAAATTATTTTCTCCTAATTTGTCTGATCATTTTTTGTAATGATGAGGTGGGCAGCATAATTTTGTGGCATCAGAATACCTTAGCAATTAGAAGACGAAAAGGTCTTCTAAAAAAAAAGAAATAAATTGTTTTTTATTATTCTGACAAAAGTGAATTTGGCATTTAGAATGTTTAACATTTTTTCCTTCAATTAGCCTCTAAATGTTGAGTATTGTATTCTTGTCGTCAGTCTTGGTCTGCACTGCTAATTATAACATTAACAATAATAGTCAAAATTCTAAGTTAATCCATAGGCAGCTATAGGTACAGTTATTGGTACACTCCCACTGCCTCATAGTGAATTCCATCAAAGTGGTGGCCTCGCTGTTGAACAGACTATCCAAAACACCACTGCATATGATCTACAGTTGATACGAATCTCATGACCGACGCCGCTTTGTGGACGCTCTGTATCGTCAAACCACTTCACCAGTTGCAACTAATGCTGATACCACATAAAACAGAACAACTGGAGAGACGTTTAGCCCTTGTCAATAGGTTATTTATGCTTTTAGAGTGCAGGCACCATATCAGCCAACAAGCCACAGCATTACCACAGTACTCTACGAATCGGCAATCCGCCACACGCACTGGACAGCAAGTTCCATCGACAGTGATGTTACCACCACCACACAGTGGCAGGCTGCACATGGCACCAACCCCACACCGGACAACACAGCAACGACCACGGCGGCCATTTCGACATTACTAGCCTGCTGGTACCACATCATGTAAGGCGACATTTTGCACAAATGCTGCAACCCATGTGATTTTCCAAACTGCATAGAAGAGCCGTTGTAGGTCCATGAGCTTGCATAACTACATCAAGTTGCCACCATACACTATATGTATAACACTCACACCCTCACATGCTCATCAGGGAGGCAGGTTGTACATTACTGATTTCAACTCTGGTGAATACTTCCTCATCAGCACTGTATCTGACACAAGTTCCTTTGCACAAATTGCACACTGACATGCAGCCACATGCACTTGCTCCAATTGCATGGACCCAACAACTCAACAACTGGAATGTATGGATCCATGACATGCAATATATACCTCTCAAGTCAATGCAACTCACATAGACATACGTCATCACCGATGGCTCTGAGCACTATGGGACTTAACATCTGAGGTCATCAGTCCCCTAGAACTTAGAACTCCTTAAACCTAACAAACCCAAGGACATCACACACATCCGTGCCCCAGGCAGGATTCGAACCTGCGACCGTAGCGGTCACGCGGTTCCAGACTGAAGCGCCTAAAACCGCACGGCCACCCTGGCCGGCTATCACTGATATCACTGAACTTGCATTGGGCAGCATCGATTTTCTTCATCATTTATGATTCTCGCCAGACATCGCAACTGCTTTCCTTGTAGAACATACGATAGTGGCGAATGCATCCCAGGCTTTTTGCCATTACCACAGCTCCATACCATGATCCAGCGCACTGCCCTACCTGGCAATACAACACAAATCTGCAGGAACTTCATGAGCCCATCAATATTACAATAACTACTGCACCGATACTGACACACTCCATGCAAAAAATTCTTCCCTAGTCCAATTTATCAACAACACACCGACCGCTTTCGCACTAGCCCGTGAACAGCTACAGCACACTTCGCTCACCCACAGCATAGACCATCAAGCAGATACACCCACCCACATGCCCACTCGAGCATATCTACCTGGTGCAGTCACACAGAACAATGGTTTGTACTGCACCATCTGCTTCACTTTGTGCCACCTCACACACTGCCTTTCCTCAATTCTTCAAACCCCATGTTAGCAAAGCTAGGGCATGTGCAGTCATTGATGGCACTGCGCGCCAAATCTTAAATATCACATGCCCTTATGGCAAAAAGCACGCTGACTGGCACCGACTAACTTATGTGCTGCTAGAGAAGAGATTGATGAGATGTTACAGGCTGGCGTCGTTTGTTCATCTGATTCCCAGAGAATCAAATTAGTACAAAAAAAAAAGACGGCACTCTATGTCTCTGTGGCAGAGTGTACATCATTGTAAAAAGCCAATTCGCAGATCGATGTGCACGCCAACGATACTGCGAAAACGCCAATTATCATGTACTTACATAAATACCTTTTCATGCCACACGGGTTGGAAAATGCTTCATAAAGGGGGCAGCAATTCATTGACAAGATCTTCTTCCACCTCAGTCATTGTTAGGCATACCTTATTTTTCTACCACTTTGGAAGAACATGACATATACCTTGAACAAGCTCTCAGTAACTTACAACAGAACGGTGTGTTGTCCAATCATGACAAATCTCCACTACAACAAAAGGGAGTCACTTTCCTCGGACACTAAGTCAGTATCACAGGCATCGGACCAACACCAGACAGAACAGATGACATACGACAGATCCAACTACCACAAACGTACCACAAAATTGAGCATTTCCTCGGAATTTTGAAATTCTACCGAAACCAATCGCCACAAGCTGCTGCCTTAAAAGTGCCATTCACAGCCACATTATCAGGTCACAACAAACGTGGAAAAAGGAAGGTCAAAAGAACCAAGGGCATATTAAACACTTCCAATTGGGCGAGAGACTGTCTTACTAATGCAGTCACACTCATCCTTATCGCCTCAGATGCTCAACTGACTGTTACCACAAATGCAAGCGACACTGCCATAGTGCTGTGCCAGAGCAGTTGGTAGAAAGTGAAACTCAATCTCTCTAGTTTTTTCTCTTATAAACTGACAGCTTCCCAGTCCAAATGGTTGGCATTCAACAGGGAATTCCTCGCATTTTATGAGACAGTTAACTCTTTTCATGAAGAAATCGAAGGTCAGAACATCATACTAGTCACAGACCACAAGCCACTTGTTGATGCTGTAAAATACCTGTCAAAGGATGTCGTCCCACAACATTATCGATATCTGGATTTTATCTCACAGTACTCAACAGGCATAACTAGCCTTCATGGTACAGGCATATTATTTTTGCTTACCTATCGAGGGTTAATACAATCTCCGCCCGACTATGAACAGTTAGCTGTCCCCCAGCACAGTGCTACTTGTATTGCCAAACTACTATGTAGCAATGACACCAACCTCAAAATTGAAACACGCTCCACTCCACGCAGAGGAACATCGATCCTTTACGTTGTCTCCCTCCACAAAATTGACCGCTTTTATGACAAACAATATGATGTAAAATCTTCAACCAGCTGCATGGCCTACCACACCCCAGCATCTGCCCCAAGGTCAGACAACTCCCTGAACATTTCATGTGACCAGCTGCTGAACCTGGGCAGAGACATGTGAATCTTGTCAATGTAACAAGTTAAGACGACACACTCAACCACAGCTCTGTCAAATTGAGACACGCAAAGCTCGCTTCCACCACTTCTACACTGATCTCGTGTATCCTGTTACCGAGTCATGAGGTTACAAGCTCCTTTCCTCTACCATAGACAGGTTTCATGATATGTCAAAGCAACATCCATCAAAGACATTTCAAGTGAAACAACAGCACGTGCTTTTGTCAACAATTGGATATCATGCTTCGGCACACCAGAAACCATTACTGCAGACCAGGGATGCTAATTTGAATAGGCGCTCTTCATGGCACTCTGCAGTCTGTGTGGTATTAAATGTACCCACACGACCATTATTTGCCATGGCAGGACTTGGTCTGACGCTCTACCTTAGAGCCTTCTTGGAGTGTCTACAAAGAAGATCTCCATGCATTGTTGGACAAAATCTAATACATTGAATCTTTGGTCATCATGACTCACTACCTACATGGAACAACAAACATTCAGCCCCACCAACACCTATACAATGTGTCAATGAATGCATCTGATGCTCCCATATATCACCGCCCACTCCTCACACCACACCTGGAATATTTGTACACAAAATATTTTCAGACTGTAAACATGTTATGTTTCAAGGTAATGTAGGCCCATACCAAGTCATCAAACGAAACACATACACTTTCAACGTCATTATCAATGATAAAGCCATTACCAAAACCATCAATCGACTGAAACCAGTGTGTGTACTTCAAGAGAGCAACAACTCAGATGATTCCAATATCTTCAGGTGCCACCACCTCTAATATCCGTGAAGATCGCCACACCCAATTCTAAACCATCTGTCACCATCGAGCTCAGTGTTGCTTCCTTCAACCCAAATTATCTTTCCAGCAAGCTCTTAGACCACGGCTTAATTATAACCACACTTAACAACACTCTCCTCCGAATGATGCTGCATTAATTCGATGATTGGATCATACTCACTCCCTTACATACAACATTATGCTACCATTTCGTCTGACGTGTCTGATAACAGCGTCCTCCCTGTTACATGCACTAGGGCTACTCATTCATAAACAACCCACTCACTCACACTGCATAACACATTAGATGCAGCTGCAGGGATGACCACATCCCCAGCACCACCTCTGCCTCACGTATTTGGCAACATCTAGGCACCATTGTCCCATCATTGGCATCTGTACCATCTGTGTAGCATAAACAGTGCACCAAACTCCACAACACCAACCACTGAGAGTCCTACCTTGCCTCGCACCAGCATCTGCCACAGCATTGTCTATCACATGTATTTACGCCAGCTATCACTGAGAAACGGTCTGACCATGACACACCCTGTGCTAGCCATGGTATAGTCATTCACATGCATCTATGCCTCCAAAGCACATTCTCCAGCCATCTCTGCACCATCTCGTCACTTGATGTCCCCATAGACATCCTCCCTTCAGTGCACTGGATTATGGGGAGGGGGGGAGTCCTATGTGAGGAACATCGATAACTACGAGCATCACTGGCTAACAAGGACTATTTCATCTTTGTATGGGACAAAGATGCTAGTGCATTTTGAGGTGTACTTATGAGTGGATGTGTTTCATGTAATGTGTTTTATCAGTATCAGTGCTTCCGTCTTTGTTATTGATATATTACTACCATCTTGTAGTGAATTCCAACAAATGTGTATAGTTTTTCCAACCTGTTCTAATGCATCAAGTGACTACCAGCATCTACTGCATTGCTGTGGTGACTGATTGTGTTGTGGAGTATTGTGATTATTTTCATATGGATGACCATAGAATGAATGGAAGGGAGAGGGTGAAATATGATGCTGCGAGATAGTTTCCTAATTTGGAATGATGTGTGAAGTGGCAGGCCACTAGCTAAAATTGTGTATATTAATTTTTACTCTCTTAGCCACAAAACAAATATTTTTCCTCAGTGAGAATCTGATTAACACATTTGTGAACATTCAATCCTTTCGTCATGCACAAATGCTGCCACTTGTCTGGTATCTCTATAAAAACATCAAAAAGGGGATGTAGCAGTCAACAGCAGCTTGTGACTGCCAGAATAGAAATAAGTGGTTGGTTAACTGTAATCCTCAGTATAACTGAAATTTGTAATTGTTAATTTTCATGGTAATTATTGAATTATCAGTTTCTTTATTAGAGGAGCGAATATTTCAGAATTCATTAGTTTTGTCCATAAAATTAAGTCCAGTGTACAAAGTATATTTACAATGGATGTGCATATTTCCATAAATCTTATTTCTAAACTCCTTTACAAATGACCCAAGTGTGTTATGGCGCAAATAAAAATTTTCCTTCCTCCATAAAAGATTCAGATCTGAAAGGGTTGAAATTTTAGTATGGCTTCTACTCACAGCATTTGTGCCAGTTACTTCCAGGTACCTGTTACAGAAGTGAATATGAATTGTAATGGTAAAATAAATAGTGTGGAGCGTATAATTAATGAAGTCGAAACGGTGGTGCACATGAAACAGAAATACTAGGGAGACAATGAAAACTAAAAGAATAATACGATTAAATTAACATAAATTATATTTGAAAAGTTGGCAATGCTGGTTAGTGGAGAAAAATCAAAACAGAAACAAAAGCTTAAGTTCTGGTCCAATCACCAAAAGGTACATGTAAAAGTAAACTGTAATAAAACCTCGTCCTGACACAATGACATCCTCAGTTAAGGAAATATTCGGAAATAAAAAATCAGAGCTCTCCACTAAGTTACGCAATTTCTCTGCAGATGACTGAATTCTTTTACTATCTGTAGGCCATTGAGTGGTATAGGGTGCGTGCAATTTAAATTACGAAAAGCTTTTAGCGCTTGTCTTCCACTGGAGTATTTGTGTTGGCTGCATTACATTTTACGACTTCACGAAATAATATTTATTATCGTAAAATATATTCGCCGTTACTTGAACTGTGTTATTTCCAGGTAGAAAAAGTTATTTGAAGATTCAAAGTGCTTTCTTTCCAATATTTCTTCTGTACATCTAGGTAACTATGCTGACTCTTCACCAGTCAAGCACTGTTCTTTCTAAAAAGTAAAAGTAAAAATATTCAGTGCTAATTTCCTTTAAAATGAATTTCTAGAACCACGTACAATTGGTGTATTCTCTGTATTTTTCAAATAATGGAGACAGTGAATCTTCAGAAGACTAACGCAACAATTGTACACTCACAGTTAACAGTTACCGGCAGTCACCTCCAACAATGTTAATAACGTATGAAATAAATTTCGCCGCTATGACATAAAATCTAAGTTATCGCGTCGCAAATCCTGACTGAACCTCTAATGTCTAAACGTCCCTGACTGTTGGGTGCTGCCATCCGGTGGGCAACGCGTCGACTACTTCCAACCACTTGCTCTTCCTCGCAGCTGCCAGATCGCGCGGTGTGTTTCTCTTTACAGCCGTGTCCACAACGGACATACCCCGCGCAGAGCCACGCCAGCACAATCGCACGGCACTCACTTGCCATTGTTGCCAGTAAAGCCTAGTCTACACGACGACAATAACTGTGTTACCGGCCACTGGGCATGTGCAGCGCGCGGTTGGGCAACTCGTTGGCGAAACTAAACATTTTCGGCTTGTTGTAACTTTAGCGATAATAGTTGCGTGAGTGTTAAGGTTAGGTATGTCGCTAGAGAGTAATCAAACTGAAATATTAGATGGGAACGGAGGAAATTGTCCGGTTTTTGGATATCAATGCTACGCATAGGTATTGACAGGATTTTAATGACGTTGACTACCAAAACAAACAGCGACATGCTGTTGCACTAGAGACTGTCAAACGTGATCTGAACATGGATTCGTAGACAATATTGAGCTGTGGAGCAATGTCCATTTAATTAAAATTATAGGAATACATACACAAAGCAATTAAGAAAAATACAGGCAAGCAAAACATCTAGCTGCGGAACAGCCCACGTCTATAATGCTAAAATCCCTTGGTTCGAGTTGGCTGATACTTTTTTAAGGAAAATAGTTGACAGGAGAAAAGGCTAAAGAAATCTGGAAAGCTGAATTCTTTATTTAAGGTTGTTGTTGTTGTTGTTGTTCTGGTCACCAGTCCTGAGACTGGTTTGATGCAGCTCTCCATGCTACTCTATCCTGTGCAAGCTTCTTCATCTCCCAGTACCTACTGCATCCTACATCCTTCTGAATCTGTTTAGTGTATTCATCTCTTGGCCTCCCTCTACGATTTTTACCCTCCACGCTGCCCTCCAATACTAAATTGGTGATCCCTTGATGCCTCAGAAAATGTCCTACCAACCGATCCCTTCTTCCAGTCAAGTTGTGCCACAAACTCCTCTTCTACCCAATTCTATTCAATACCTCCTCATTAGTTATGTGATCTACCCATCTAATCTTCAGCATTCTTCTGTAGCACCACATATCGAAAGCTTCTATTCTCTTCTTGTCAAAACTATTTATTGTCCACGTTTCACTTCCATAAATGGCTACACTCCATACAAATACTTTCAGAAACGACTTCCTGACACTTAAATCTATACTCGATGTTAACAAATTTCTCTTCTTCAGAAACGCTTTCCTTGCCATTGCCAGTCTACATTTTATATCCTCTCTACTTCGACCATCATCAGTTATTTTGCTCCCCAAATAGCAAAACTCCTTTACTACTTTAAGTGTCTCATTTCCTAATCTAATTCACTCAGCATCACCCGACTTAATTCGACTACATTCCATTATCCTCGTTTTGCTTTTCTTGATATTCATCTTATACCCTCCTTTTAAGACCATTCCGTTCAACTGCTCTTCCAAATCCTTTGCTGTCTCTGACAGAATTACAATGTCATCAGCGAACCTTAAAGTTTTTATATCTTCTCCATGGATTTTAATACCTACTACAAACTTTCCTTTTGTTTCCTTTCCTGCTTGCTCAATATACAGATTGAATAACATCGGGCAGAGGCTACAACCCTGTCTCACTCCCTTCCCAACCACTGCTTCCCTTTCATGTCCCTCGACTCTTACAAGTGCCATCTGGTTTCTGTACAAATTGTAAATAGCCTTTCGCTCCCCGTATTTTACCCCTGCCACCTTCAGAATTTGAAAGAGAGTATTCCAGTCAGCATTGCCAAAAGCTTTCTCTAAGTCCACAAATGCTAGAAATTTAGGTTTGCCCGTCCTTAATCTAGCTTCCAAGATGAGTCGTAGGGTCAGTATTGCCTCACGTGTTCCAACATTTCTACGGAATCCAAATTGATCTTCCCCGAGGTCAGCTTCTACTAGTTTTGCCATTCGTCTGTAAAGAATTGGCGTTAGTATTTTGCAGTTGTGACTTATTAAACTGATAGTTCGGTAATTTTCACATCTGTCAACACCTGCTTTATTTGGGACTGGAGTTATTATATTCTTATTGAAGTCTGAGGGAATTTCGCCTGTCTCATACATTTTTCTCACCAGATGGTAGAGTTTTGTCAGGACTGCCTCTCCCAAGGCTGTCAGTAGTTCTAATGGAATGTTGTCTACTCCCGGGGCCTTATTTAGACTCAGGTCTTTCAGTGCTCTGTCAAATTCTTCACGCAGTATCCTATCACCCATTTCATCTTCATCTACCTCCTCTTCCATTTCCATAATATTGTCCTCAAGTACATCGCCCTTGTATAAACCCTTCCACCTTTCTGCTTTCCGTTCTTTGCTTAGAACTGGGTTTCCATCTGAGCTCTTGATATTCATGCAAGCGGTTGTCTTTTCTCCAAATGTCTCTTTAATTTTCCTGTAGGCAGTGTCTATCTTACCCCTCGTGAGATAAGCCTCTATATCCTTACATTTGTCCTCTAGCCATCCCTGCTTAGCCATTTTGCACTTCCTGTCCATCTCATTTTTGAGACGTTTGTATTCCTTTTTGCCTGCTCCACTTACTGCATTTTTTTTTGTATTTTCTGCTTTCATCAATTAAATTCAGTATATCTTCTGTTACCCAAGGATTTCTACCAGCCCTCGTTTTTTTTACCTAGTTGATCCTCTGCTGCCTTCACTACTTCATTCCTCAAAGCTACCCATTCTTCTTCTACTGTATTTCTTTCCCCCATTCCTGTCAATTGTTCCCTTATGCTCTCCCTGAAACTCTGTACAACCTCTGGTTCTTTCAGTTTATCCAGGTCCCATCTCCTTAAATTCCCATCTTTTTGCAGTTTCTTCAGTTTTAATCCACAGTTCATAACCAATATATCGTGGTCAGAGTCCACATCTGCCCCTGGAAATGTCTTACAAATTAAAATCTGGTTCCTAAATCTCTATCTTACCATTATATAATCTATCTGAAACCTACTAGTATCTCCAGGGTTCTTCCATGTATACAACCTTCCTTCATGATTCTTGAACCAAGTGTTAGCTATGATTAAGTTATGCTCTGTGCAAAATTCTACCAGGCGGCTTCCTCTTTCATTTCTTAACTCCAATCCATATTCATCTACTACGTTTCCTACTCTTCCTTTTCCTACTGTCGAATTCCAGTCACCCAGGACTATTAAATTTTCGTCTCCCTTCACTACCTGATAATTTCTTTTATATTTAACATAATTACTTTTATATTTAACATTAATGCATTTAAAACGTCACAGCACTGCTTTCCATTCACAAACTGTAGTACAGATGATTAAAATAACTCAGAGTGTCTTCCAGCACAATTTCTTTCAGGAAGATCAGTGAGCAACCGAGCCGAAGTTTTTCCTTCATGCAGTCACGAACCCAAACACGTTTCTAATTTTTGTTTTTGTGTGTGTTTTGCCAAGTACAGCGATTTCATACAAAAATAGGTTAACACCACCATAACTTGTACAGCTGCCAAAACTTTTTTTTTCGGCGTTTCTTTCCCTTCTACTCTAATGCGTGCTGTATTCCCTTCTTCAGCCATTTGGTTCTAGGGAGCTGTATTCGGTTCTTTATTTTTTTATTTATTGTTTCTTGCAAAATGGGGAGGCTTATTTCTCGCAACCGGGAATTTACAATTTGCCGAGGCGCGCGCCCTACACGCGTCCGTCCGTTCGCCACTCCTAGACGGAACTGCGTAAACTTTCGCTCCGGCACTCAAAACGACGAAACTGACGTTCACAGTGGTGGCGCGTGTCTACTACTAGGCTTAACATAGAATGGAGTGAGCAGTTATGTCCGTAAGTGCGCAGCAACGTTGCAGTTTGCACCCGCGCTCTCACGCGACAGCAAAAGTGGAAAACGAGGAATGCCGTCTGAATAGAGCACGCACGAACGAAACATTTCCTTTGACGTGCCGCCACTGCGCTGAACTTGTTCGTTGTTGCGCAAAGCAGCGCGGCTTGTCGTTCACAGAGGCTGCGCCCCGCTGAGCCAAACCTCTTTCCTTGGATTTCAGCTGCACATCTCGGCGCGGCCGGTGTGAACGCGGCTTAACATGGTGTTCTAAATGTGGCAGCGTTAATTAATGCATCG
The DNA here is from genome assembly GCF_023898315.1 of Schistocerca nitens. Classification (NCBI taxonomy): domain Eukaryota; kingdom Metazoa; phylum Arthropoda; class Insecta; order Orthoptera; family Acrididae; genus Schistocerca; species Schistocerca nitens. The sequence goes on along the minus strand of NC_064618.1, from coordinate 790,754,180 downwards.
GTACTGGACTTCAAGAAAACTCGACAAAGCACCACACATTTCGAATTTTATTCTCATTTTTTCGTAAAAATATTGGCTGTCACACACCTTTAAAGCATTTTTTCGTAAATAGGAAAGATTCAATGATAATTCTCAGTAGAGAACCTAAGGTTATTTTAAATTAAAGTATTTTCATCTGCAGAACAAAGCTCCATAATTATTAAGCCAGATACAACTACCGTTCAATGATGATGTGGTCGAAGCTGGCGGTATGTGTGAATCATATTTGCATTCAATGTATCTAATATTTTCACTTTAGTAATTCTACTTATTTTAGGTTCAGGGATTTAAACTATTCAATTCTACTGAAATCAAAGAATTCCTTTACATTTATTTTGTAATAAATCTCACCTTGCTGTTTATTGAGTGTGGGTTACAGTGTTAGTTTCTTTCCTGGTGTATACAATACAAATATTATCAATTTAAAAGAACGGCGACCGCCGTCTAGCAACCTTTAGCACTCCGTCTTCAGGCTACAATTAGCCCATCGGGACCATCCGACCGCCGTTTCATCCTCAGTTGAGAATGCGGATAGGAGGGGCGTGTGGTCAGCACACCACTCTCCTGGTGGTTATGATGGTTTTCTTTGACCGGAGCCACTACTATTCGATCGAGTAGCTCCTCAATTGGCATCACGAGGCTGAGTGCATCCCGAAAAATGGCAGCAGCGCATGGCGGCCCGGATGGTCACCCATCCAAGGGCCGCCCACGCCTGACAGCGCTTAACTTCGGTGACCTGACAGGAACCGGTGTATTCACTGCGGCAAGGCCGTTGCCCTTGCAACCCTTAATGGTCACTTAATATTTTCACGACACTGAGAATGAAATTTTCCCCCAGCAGCGGCGTGTGCGCTGATATGAAACTTCTTGGCAGATTAACACTGTGTGCCGGACCAAGAGACGAAACTGGTACCTTTGCCTTTTGCGGACAAGTGATGCACTAACTGACCTACCCAAGCACGGCTTACGACCTCTCCTCACAGCTTTACATCCGCCAGTACCTCATCTCCTACTTTCCAAACTTCACAGATGCTCCCCTGCGCACATACGACTGAAGAGTGAAAATTTCATTCTGGAAACACCCCCAAAGTTGCGGCAAAGTCATATGTCTGTGATATCCTTCTTTCCAGGAGTGTAAACCCCGAAAATTTCGCAGGAAGACTTCAGTGAAGTTTGGATGTTAGGTTCAAATGGCTCTGAGCACTATGGGACTTAACTTCTGAGGTCATCAGTCCCCTAGAACTTAGAACTACTTAAACCTAACTAACCTAAGGACATCACACACACCCATGCCCGAGGCAGGATTCGAACCTGCGACCGTAGCGGTCACGCGGTTCCAGACTGTAGCGCCTAGAACCGCTCGGCCACCCCTGCCGGCTTTTGGAAGTTAGGAGACGAGGTACTGGTGGAAGTACAGTGGTGAGGAGGGATCGTGAGTCATGCTTTGGTAGCTCAGATATTGGAGCACTTGTTCACGAAAGGCAAAGGTCCCAAGTTCGATGTCATCCTTAACCACTCCTCATCGGATGCCATACGGAATGGCGTAGGGTCAGCACACCGCACTCCGGAGTGTTAAAAACAGGAAGAGTTAAGAGACAGTAATTGACATACGCTCAAGTGCCAGTATTATATATAATGGCCTGGTGCTTCCTGTCGGAAGATTCAAGTGGCATCCTGGAGATATTTTTGCTGGTGGCCCAGAAGTCCGATGCGAGAACCGACTTTAGTGCCCACAAGCGAGGCAAATATGAGTCGCTCCAGCAGGAGGGTTAGTCATAAGCTCATGTCTGCGCGATCATTGTTAAGCCGTACTTGGTCGTGCATCTTGTTTCCATCTGCAGTGAGTTTCCTCCATTTGCTGCGATCGTCAACGACTTCCTCCCACTTGTCACTGTCAATATTAAATGCGCACGTATAACGCTTGACGCAATCCCTAATGCGTATTGAAGGTCTACCACGAGGTATCTTTGCTCCCGCTATTTTACTGAGTTATGTGCGCCGGCCGGGGTGGCCGAGCGGTTTTAGGTGCTACAGTCTGGAACCGCGCGACCGCTACGGTCGCAGGTTCGAATCCTGCCTCGGGCATGGATGTGTGTGATGTCCTTAGGTTGGTTAGGTTTAAGTAGTTCTAAGTTCTAGGGGACTGATGACCTCAGAAATTAAGTCCCACAGTGCTCAGAGCCATTTTTTTTTTTTTTTTTTTTTTTTAGTTATGTGCGCCGGAGCAGACGGGAGTGGTCCATACAACACAGGCGACGTTGTTTGAGGGTGGCAGTGATTCTCTGTTGTTTTGAACTTTACAGAACCATATGATTTGTCGCATGATCCTTCCCTGATATTCCCAAGATGCTCCGTAAGCAGCGCAGGTGAAAGGCGTTGAGCTTTCGCTCCTGTTTGGCGTACGACGTCTCAGCCCCATACAGGAGAGTACTCAGCACACATGATTGATACACAAGTATTCTTGTCGACAATGTAAGATGTTTGTTGTCCCATGCTCGTGTGCCTAACTTTCTGAAAGTGCTGGCATCCTTTCCTATTCGTGCATTTATCTCGTCATCCAGGGAGAGATCTTCTGTCATTATTGAACCAAAATAGCAGAATTTATCGACTACCTTCAACAAGGAGTCGTCCAGTTTGATGACAGGCGAATCTGTGTATCCTTGTGCCTTGACAACCGTTTTCTTTACGTTTATAGACATGGTGAAGAGTTTGCATGCAGTAGAGAATTTATCCACAAGCAGTTTGCAGCTCGTCTTGAGTATGGGCTACAAATGCAGCATCGTCAGCAAATAAAAGGCTATTTACAATTAGTCTTCTCGGAAGCGCTTGGATCTGAGTAGAGAAATGTTGTAGAGCTTCCCATCAGTTTTGGTACACAGATGGATGCCGAGATTAGTTTCACCAAAAGCAACTTTGAGGAGTGCTGAGAAAAAAATATTGAACAGATGGTTCAAATGGCTCTGAGCAATAAGGGACTTAACATCTGAGGTCATCAGTCAATATAGTGGGAAGCCTTCACGACCGGATGACATATCTTCTGGTAAACCTTCCGGGATGTAAGGTCGTGGTTAGGAGCTGAAGAGTTTCATGGACCACGACCTTACATCCCGGAAGGTTTACCAGAAAATATAGTGGGAGCCAATACGCAGCGTTGACGAACCCGTCTTTTCACAGCAAACGAGTCAAATGTGATTCCGTCGAAGACCACAGCACCTTCCATATGTTCGTGAAAAGCCTTCATCATCTTTAAGAGCTTTGGAGCACACACTATCTTCAAAAGTACTGCATACGGTCCTTCTCTGCTGACTGCGTCGAAAGCCTTGTTTAGGTCGATAAGGTCAATGAACATAGGGGTTTTCTGCTCGCGGCACTTTTCCTGAATTTGCCGGAGTGTTAAGATCGTATCAGCTGTAGATCGTTGGGGACAAAACCCACATTGTTCCTCAGGGTATACACGGTCGGCAAGCTTCTGAAATCTGCCCAACGCCACACGGGCAAATGTTATTCAAGGTATACTCAGAAGTGGGATTCCACGGTGAGAGTTGCAATCGCCGCCATCACCTTTACCTTTGTATAAAGTAACAATATTGGCATCGCGCATGTCTTGCGGGACAGTACCCTCAGCCCCACATTTCAAGAAGAGGTTGAAAAGCAGCGGAAAAACTGGCTTAAGTTTTACAATTTCTGTAGGGATGTTGTCTTTGCCAGGGCACTTCCCACATTTGAGCTGTCCAATTGCTCTTTGAAGCTCCTCCATAGTAGGCGTGACATCCAACTCATGGTAAGGTGTCATCTGAGGAATTTCATCCATTGCGTTTGGACTAATGTTGATGGGATGTGAATAGAGACTGGAGTAATGTTCTACCCAACGGTGCAATTGACGATTTCGATCTGTGTTGACTTTTACATCTATTTCCTTGAGTGGTACACTCTTCTCCTTTTAATGGGTCCAATGGCCCATTTGATGCCCGAGTACACACCACCAACGTCACCAGCATTGAAACACTCCTGTATGACAGGGCAATGTTGCTCCCAATAGAACAGTGCGTTGAACAGCTGCCTTTGCTTTGCTTAGCTCCCTGCGTGTAGAATTGCATGGATTTTCATGCCAGATGACAGTGGCCTGACGCTTAGCCTCAAGGAGAAGTTTCAGGACATCTACGTTCTCGATGACCAATCCTGAAATTTTGTTTCCAGAATACCGAACACATTTCCAGCCGTAAGGGTAAGCAGCGATTTTATCTTCTGCCAGCCTTCAGAAATAGGAACGGCTGGGTCACAGGGATCCACCTCTTTGCTTATCTCGTCACTAAATACTTCTAGTGTAGCAGCGTTTCTTGTTTGGCAAAGATTAATTTTTGTTTTGCAAGGTGTTCTGGCAGAGTGAAACTTTTTAGTCTCGAAGCGCACTTTTGTCGCTACTAGAGCATGATCCGTGTCACAATCTGCACTGACGAAAGAACGTGTATGAAGAAAGTAACGCAGATCATTCGTTCTAGTTAGAATAAGATCTAATTGGTGCCAATGTTTTGATCCAAGGTTATAGATAAATACATAAACAATAAACAGCTTTCATAGTGCAGAGAATAAGATAAAGAACTATAAAATGAATATCTACAGAAGCCCCAATGAAAGAAAATATCCTGCCTCCAGAGAGCCTCTCGTACCCTGCGGCACGCCGTTGCAGGAAAAGAATGATAAAACTTCGTACCAGTACATGAACAAGATTATCTAGTTAATGCAGTATATTATACAAACAGAGAAGGAACAAGAAAATATTAGAGTTATGCACACAACGTACGAAAACGAAGTAAATATGTAAGGCACACTATGCTAGGTGAAACTATCAACAAACTATATATAACAGAGGCGTTCAGTGATTAAAGTAAAACTGTATCAAACGAAGCAAAGTAGGCATTGGGCACGAAATCGCTTTGCCAGTTAAGCAGTTTTGTTGGTTCTTCCTTTTTTGCTTTATAAATTCCAAGCTCCTCTAACAAATCCTCCTCTAACACAATTCTCAATGCTCCCTAAACAATGACCAGTTTCAGATAAATGCTGTCCCAGAACAGTTTTGTTCGGTGGCAGTGAATGTTCTATAAACCTTAAGTTAAAAGAGCGGCCCGTTTGACCGATATAATATTTGTCACAGTTACTGCGATCAATCATGTATGCTCCAGAGCCATCAAATTTGTCATATGTCCTATCGAGTTCTATTCGCAGTTTTAGGGTATTGTTAACCAGAAAGCCACATCTCACGTCAGATTTCCTAAAACATTTTTCTATTTTCAGGGACATTTTGCCTTTAAATTTCATAGGAATCGTTTCCGTTCTTTCTTTACTGATTCTATTTTGTGTGTGAGTGTGTGTCTGCGGTTTGTTATACGTTTCTTTAGCCTACTTAGGGGCGCGTGACGTCATTTACAGAAAATCCGTTAGCTACCGCAATCTGCTTTAAAATGCTGAGTTCTTTACGCATTTCGCTTTCGTCTAAAGGTACCCCGGAGATGCTGTGTCTCATCGCTCATGCACTGACTATAACACCACATTCAGACTCACTTAAATCTTGATAAGCTGCCGTTGTAACAGCAGTAACAGATCTAACAACTGTACCAGAAACCTGTTGTCTTATATAGGCTTTGCTGACTGCAGGGCCATATTCTGCCTGTTGACATATTCCTGTATTTAAATACGCATGCTTATGGGAGTTTCTTTGGCGCTTCAGTGCAAATGTAGCGTATGAAGTAATTCAACACAAGGTGGCCGAAATAATGAAATAGGATGGTGAATGTAAAAGTAAGATGTCTGCACCAAAGGACAGACCTTTGCCTGAAAAACAAATTAAACTTACGGAAAAAAATTTAAAAATTTTAAAACTTAAGTGCCCCAAGCAGGTACAAATATGTAATGGGAGAACCGAAAGTATTAAAAAAACGATGCTGCAGCAGGTTATTGAAAACAAAATGGACAGATAAAACACAAAATTCAAAAATGTTCTATACAATGCTGTCTGGGAATTCTTACCAGTAAAACAGGTTCATTTGATAAAACGTGTGGTATTGTTTCAAAGTTTAGTCAGTTTGTGAGGTTTAGTGATGCAGAGAGCAATAAAAGATTACAATTCCGGGGCATTTGTGAGAAATTCTCGGAGATACTGTATGAATCGTGGTACCACTCAATTCTTTAGAAAATCAAAAATTAGCCGGCCGCGGTGGTCTAGTGGGTTCCAGGCGCTCAGTCCGGAACCGCGCGACCGCTACGGTCGCAGGTTCGAATCCTGCCTCGGGCATGGATGTTTGTGATGTCCTTAGGTTAGTTAGGTTTAAGTAGTTCTAAGTTCTAGGGGACTGATGACCACAGAAGTTAAGTCCCATAGTGCTCAGAGCCATTTGAACCAATCAAAAATTACAATCTCACCACAGTTATTTAAAGGAAATAGGAAGCCCGGTATCACTGGCGATTAACAAGCTTGTGATTATTTTACAATTTAATTTGACTCAAAACAGACTTTATTATAAACTTTAGTTCGCACATTTGCCGTCTTACTGATGAAATATACAAATCCTCAGCTTAATTGAATTACATAAACACAAATAAGAATCATATTTTGCGTCCGCAACCAAAATCATAGATACTAGGTACGGTGAATAATCAATCATTAACAATCGTCCTTGTTTAACCATATCTCAAAAGACTAGTAACACTATCCACTTCCAACTCAAAGTTACACAGTCACATAACACCACAACTTCAAAACAAAGATCTTAAACACTTAATAAAACTGAACTGCCAACATAAAGTTCCACAGTGAAACACGCTTATACTAAAAGTGCAAAGTGAGCCAACCAAGGTCGCAAAACTGGCACACAGGAAAAATAACAAGTTGCACATTCATTAAAGATAGACAAATGATTAACACAAGTGTTAAATAAGAATGGCTAGTAATAACTCAACCAGTAAAATTACTTACAGAAACGCTAATATTAACAAAGTGGCCTCACTTCACTAACGGACATAATGACTCGGAATGATTCCCAAACTTCACTTAACTTTAGAGAACAGCGTTAAGGCCCACAGCAGTATTTGGAAGCAATAACGCTACGGCCGGCAGGCAATACGGGCGTTGACTCTCCACGGCTTGTTCACAGGCTCACCAGCAGGCGGTATATACACTACTGGCCATTAAAATTGCTACCCCACGAAGATGACGTGCTACAGACGCGAAATTTAACCGACAGGAAGAAGATGCTGTGATATGAAAATGATTAGCTTTTCAGAGCATTCACGCAAGGTTGGCGCCGGTAGCGACACCTACAACGTGCTGACATGTGGAAAGTTTCCAACCGATTTCTCATACACAAACAGCAGTTGACCGGCCTTGCCTGGTGAAACGTTGTTGTGATTCCTCGTGTAGCGCGGAGAAATGCGTACCATCACGTTTCCGATTTTGATAAAGGTCGGATTGTAGCCTATCGCGATTACGGTTTATCGTATCAAGACATTGCTCCTCGCGTTGGTCGAGATCCAATGACTGTTAGAAGATTATGGAATCGGTGGGTTCAGGAGGGTAATACGGAACGCCGTGCTGGATCCCAACGGCCTCGTATCACTAGCAGCAGTCGAGATGACAGGCATCTTATCCGCATGGCTGTAACGGGTCGTGCAGCCACGTCTCGATCCCTGAATCAACAGATGGGGACGTTTGCAAGACAACAACCATCTGCACGAACAGATCGACGACGTTTGCAGCAGCATGGACTATCAGCTCGGAGACCATGGCTGCGTGCCGCGTCCGGCCATCCTGATTTAGGTTTTCCGTGATTTCCCTAAATCACTCCAGGCAAATGCCGGGATGGTTCCTTTCAAAGGGCACGGCCGACTTCCTTCCTGGTCCTTCCCTAATCCGATGAGACCGATGACCTCGCTGTCTGGTCTCCTTCCCCAAAACAAACCCCAAAACCATGTCTGCGGTTACCCTTGACGCTGCATCACAGACAGGAGCGCCCGCGATTGTGTACTCAACGACGAACCTGGGTGCACGAATGGCAAAACGTCATTTTTTCGGATGAATCTAGGTTCTGTTTACAGCATTATGATGGTCGCATCCGTGTTTGGCGACATCGCGGTGAACACACATTCGAAGAGTGTATTCGTCATCGCCATACTGGCGTATCACCCGGCGTGATGGTATGGAGTGCCATTGGTTACATGTCTCGGTTACCTCTTGTTCTCATTGACGGCACTTTGAACAGTGGACGTTACATTTCAGATGTGTTACGACCCGTGGCTCTACCCTTCATTCGATCCCTGCGAAACCCTACATTTCAGCAGGATAATGCACGACCGCATGTTTCAGGTCCTGTACGGGCCTTTCTGGATACAGAAAATGTTCGACTGTTGCCCTGGCCAGTACATTCTCCAGATCTCTCACCAATTGAAAACGTCTGGTCAATGGTGGCCGAGCAACTGGCTCGTCACAATGCGCCAGTCACTACTCCTGATGAACTGTGGTATCGTGTTGAAGCTGCCTGGGCTGTACACGCCGTCCATGCTCTGTTTGACTCAATGCCCAGGCGTATCATGGCCGTTATTATGGCCAGAGATGGTTGTTCTGGGTGCTGATTTCTCAGGATCTATGCACCCAAATTGCATGAAAATGTAATCACATGTCAGTTCTAGTATAATATATTTGTCCAATGAATACCCGTTTATCATTTGTATTTCTTCTTGGTGCAGCAATTTTAACGGCCAGTAGTGTATTTATATGTAGTCCGATCGGCCTCACAATGAGCGGTCCTGACAAGAATCCATAACCGCGCCGACGCCAGGAAACAAGCAGACTTAACAAATGACCTGCAGCACAAATAGATTGCAATGAAAACAAGGTCAAATCACAGCTACACTGGAATATATAATAAGCATGCCCCAAAATTCTTATGGAGCAATACTCTAACATAACCTGTCTCCCAGTAAATTAGCAGGAAACTTAGAGATCAGTTCCAGTTGCCTTAACGCACTTTCAATATTAAATAAACAGACCAAATCCTGCCGTGACAAATGATTAGACCATGAACTCTACTGCTGCTGGGCGCGTACACAACGGCAACCAGTTTCCAAGCTGTCAATATGTCCCAAAACAAGTTAAAATTTACACGAAAATCACTTAAAACACACACTTCACTGATGATGACAAACGAAATGAGGAACATCAGCCTCCTTAAAATGGCCACTGTGGAACCAAGTTCAGAACCATCTCCGGCAGCTACCCATGCCACAAAAAGTTTCAACAATCTTCTTAATTAAACACAGAATAAAAGTCATACGTAACTTGGAGCTTACAAATTACGAGCTGGGAAGCTGTTCAGCGTGAGACGACGAACCCGCCACAATTCTGCACGTCAAGGCGCCCAATGATCGGCATCGTACATCCGGCGCAACAAAAGACTAGGGTGGCGAGCACGGCGAGGCCCTTGCACCACGGTTAGGGATGCCGGCTTGTTATCAACACAAGTTGGCTCGTTGAACGCCGACGTGACGTCCACTCGGAAAACCGCGGGGGGGGGGGGGGGGCAGTCAAAGACAGCCCAATATCGATATCAGCGAAGCAAGTAGAACACCCTACCGCCAGTCGCCACGGCTCACTGTACATTATTTGCGTTTATAGAAGCTAAAAAGAAGAAAATAAAATCCAAAATATAGTCGCTATTTGAAAACAAGCTACAGATGTACCAACTGAAGTTTAACTACAACAGTTTTAACGAAGTGGAACATCTTTTTCGGGGCTAGGTGGGACCGTAGGCCATCTGGTTATCGAAAATACGGAAACTCACATCAGAAAAAAGTGAGAATAACGTCGGTTAAATGCCACAAACAAACACATTATGTTTATTTTCACATAGACACACAAATTATACATTATCCTCACATACGTTTTGACAGATACTAGAAAAGAAACGGATAGTGAGTTTTAAACACTGAAATAGTCAGTAAGCTTTTTTTGAGCCACATTGTTACGTCGTTTATGCACAGCACGAAGACGCAGGCGTTTCACCAGGATAGTTCTGCCGAAGTTGATTGCGTTGCAAATAAACCTCAGACAGCTGAACGCAAGACCTTAGCCGTAAGTTGAAAGGCTTCATTGTGCCTCTGAAGGTGTCAAAACGTCTTCAGTCGGCAGCTATCATTCGTCATCACTATCGTCATTCTCTGTAGACGAACAAACGGCGCACGAGATCGGATTAAAGGAAGACATAGAAGCAATTCAGAGGCTGGCCGCTAGATTTGTTATTGATATGTTCAAGCAACAGTCAAGCATTACGGAGATGCTTCGGGAACTGATATGTGAATCCCTGGAGGGAAGTCGACGTTCTTTTTGAAGAACACTATTAAGAAAATTTAGAGAACTGGAATTTGAAGCTGACTGCAGAACGATTCTACTGCCGCTGACATATATTTCGCATACGGACCACGAAAATAAGATACGAGTAATTAAGTCACATGCAGAGGCTTACAGACAGTCGTTTTCCACTCGCTCTGTTTGCGAGTGAAACACAAAAGGATATGACTAATAGTGGTACACTGTATTCTCGGCCACGTACCGTACAGTGACTTGAAGAGTATGGATGTAGATGTAGATATTAAATAGTAAACACCTCCCAATGTTCTGCAACATTTATTTCGTTAAGAAACTTCTCTCGGCTTCCGAGGCCAACTGACCGTCGCAAACACCAATAAAATGACGTTCGTTTGCTACATTCGGCGGTCACCCGAAGATGGTTTAAGAAGCCGAAAACTGGTTCTTGACAAAATAAAGATAACTTTACAGGAAGTTAGGAGGTGTTTTCTATTTAATACTATTAGCGTGTTCTGAAAAACACCCACGTAAAATTCAGTTGATGCCACACGGCGATAATTTCTTCATCCGAATCATACCGTAGCCGACATCATCGCCATTGTGCAAACACTTAATTCCGTCATCAACATCTATGAGCATCCTGTATGTCCACAAACACTACCACTTTACTTCTGTTCCGGAGTAAAAGTTTATTTCCCTATTACAGTCAAAAAGATTGCCCTCCAGTATGCCTAAAACAAGTCGTGCAATACAGCCGGTACATTGGAAATTTCCCTACATAAGAGCATACATTCTTTCTTAACCCTGATATATTAAAAATACCAATCTATACAATAAAAATATACGTAAAGGAAACATAAGTAGTTAAGAATATAAGACGAAAATAAGTAATTGAACAGAAAACAAAAGAAGTGAATGTATTATGTTATTCCCGTAGTAACAATACTGCACTTCAAAAATGTAAAAATGTAGAGAAAACGACGTAGATGTAGATATTGAATAGTAAATACCTCCGAATGTTCTCCAAAATTATATTTATTTCCTCAACAACCTTCTTTCGGCTTCTGAGGCCAATTGACTGTCGCAAGGACTAACAAAATGACACACATTAACAGAGCCAGATAGACGAGATTCCACTGTAAAACGAGGTTCCACTGTATTCCGATTAACACATCAGCAATTCTCAAAAGTAAAATTTATCTGCGTTACGTATTAAGAGTAGTTACTCATCATTTTGCCAATAGGAATATTCATTCGTTGAATCTAGATAAATATTTCGAAGACACAATGGATAATGAGAATTAATTTTACCTTTGTTTCGAAACTGCAAAGTGTCTCCATTACCTGCCGTATGTGTCGAGCGAGAAAATGTAACTAGAGCACAAGTTCGTCTTAAAGGCCATAATTACACAAGATAGAAACGACGCGTCACACAAGTTGGTACTTCTTTCGCGCAAATTAAAACACTGACACGTTGCAAGTAAGTACCTAAAAATAAATCCCTCAAGCAGAAGTTTTCTAACTTCAGCTTACCTAATTCAAACGAGATTTAGTAACAACAACCTCGTTTGTGCTCTTTTGAGCGCAGTAACGTTGTCGTCATCATGTTGCGAGTTGATGGTATTTCGGTTCAACGAATCGACACTAGCTCCTTGTGGTTAGGGAAAGGATGGGAAAAAATGTATTTTAAATGCACATTTTAACATTTATTTTACACCTGTGCTTATAAAATTATATAATGAAAGACCTCTACAAAAGTAGTAAAAATTGAGTTCCTATTCGTGTAATCATCATTCCGTCAGATGAAGATAGATTATTGAACAAATAGGTGGGTTAAAAAAAGTATGGAAAGGTTCTGCAAACTGCATTTACCCAGCCCATGCAACACACACAAATAAAAAAAAAGACAGACGACTAAACTTGAGATAAAGTACAACAGGGGCGTACGATTATTTTAGAAGACGGATCTGTACATTGTATATACATGTAAATAGGCATTAAAATATCATTACCTCTGGGAGCTACAAGTAAAGGTCGAAATATAATTTTCGCAATGTGTATTAAATTATGTAGTAGCTGAGTTAACGATTTATATCCGGTCTTAATTGGCAGAGATGACGATACTTATGTACCACACTGGTGGTCAGCATTCCATGTTAGACACCGAATGTGTCAATAAGAAACGTGAGTGAAAAATTTAAGCGACAGATAGGGCATATAAATAAACAAAATGTAATGGTGGCTTAAATTAAAGCAAAAATTAGTTCTGAATACGACTGCCGGGCCTGTACCTATCAGTGTTTGGTTCATACTTAGTTCTTCAATAAGCCGATAACAGAACAACGAAAGTGTTGAGCTCCAAGAAGGAACAGGGAGAGATATAACTTCCAGCCTTCACGTAAATCAAGACGGCCCAATGATGAGCTTGTTGAGCAGGTTCCGGAATTTGATAACCAGGAAGAGCGCCATGTGATTCCACGAAAGTGTAACCGGTTCCATAGTCTCGGCGTATAAATTTCGTGTACAGAGACAGAGGACTGAACACCCTACTGAGACAGTCAGTTCCACTGACACACGCTGTCAAATCAAATTATGAGTCATCTCAAATTAATAACTAAGAAAAATGAGTGCAGCATGTTTGCAGTTTATGTTTACTCTTGTTTTGTTACATCTAGCAAAATTACAAAACGCGTATAGTTGCAGAACTTTTCAGTGCAGGTTTTATTAACTGCAAAGCCACCACATGACGGGCGAGATTCTGAAACCAATAATTCATTGTTGTCTCGAGAAAATTGTATCTTTCAAGATGACAGAGGAGACAGCGCCTAAGCACGAGTTATATAATTAGATATACAGGGTGTTGCATAAAAATTCCTATTACAAGTTTCGAGGGTTTGCAGGGGGTTGGAGAGGGGACTTAGTTGATTAAATATTAGTTACGAACCCGTGCCTGGAAATTTGTATTTTAAAGAGTCCGCTCTGCAACCGGTAGAAGCTTGTATTAGGAACTGTGAAACGCCCTGTATATTTTGACTGTCAATAAAGATAATAAACGCACTTTTGTTGATAGCAGACGAGTTTGTAACAGTGAAGTGATCATAACAAAATTTGTCACGCAGTCACTTGTACACGGTTGACAAGGAAACAAGGGAAGATCTCTGTACAGCCAGTGAAATTTTTTATTATGTGCAGCTTAATGGTAACTTTCTGAATATAAAAACTTTCATGCAAAAATAACTTCGAGGACATAGATTTTCGCATGTGTTGGCAGACTTAGTGATATTTATGTTGCAGATTTTGCGTTATCCATTTCTTCGTTCAAGACTTTGAACATTTTCGAATGTGGTCGCGGACTCGACATACATTACATTACACTTACGTTACATTAAAATACTTCTTCCATAGATCATGAATATGACATTTCGTAATGACGTGGAACGTGTCAGTTTAACAAAAGTTTTCTTTACACAATATAATAATTTTTCTTTTAAAGTTACTGCATCCTGCCTAAAAATTCATCTGTTGAGTAGAATGAGTTGTCATTCAGAAATTCTTTTAAATTGTTTTTAAATGTTAGTTAGCTATCTGTCAGACTTTTGATGCTGTTTGGCAAATGACCAAAGATTTTTGTGGCAGCGTAATTCACCCATTTCTGTGCCAAAGTCAGATTTAACACAGAATAGTGAAGATCATCCTTTCTTCTAGTGTTGTAGCTATGCACTTCGTTATTATTTTTGAATTGGGATGGGTTATTAATAAAAAATTTCATAAATGAATGTATGTATTGGGAAGATACTGTGTCGGCCGAAGTGGCCGAGCGGTTCTAGGCGCTACAGTCTGGAACCGCGCGACCGCTACGGTCGCAGGTTTGAATCCTGCCTCGGGCATGGATGTGTGTGATGTCCTTAGGTTAGTTAGGTTTAAGTAGTTCTAAGTTCTAGGGGACTGATGACCACAGCAGTTAAGTCCCATAGTGCTCAGAGCCATTTGTGAATATACAGAGTTCCTTCAATGAATGTCTGCAAGGTGAACTTGGGTGAGCTCCAGCTATTATTCTGAACTACACGCTTTTGTGCGATGAATACTTTTTCTCTTAATGTGAATTACCCCAAAATAAGATGCCATACAAAAGGAGTGAATCAAAATAGGCATAGAAGGCTAATTTACTAATATGTTTATCACCAAAATTTGCAATAGCCATAATGGATTAAGTAGCTGAACCTAACCGTTTCAGCAGATCAATGGGTTTCTTCCAGTTCAATTTCTCATCAGTGCCCACACCCAGCAATTTTGAATATTCTGCCTTAGCAACAGACTTCCGCTCAAAGTCTGTGTTTATCAAAGTTGTTATGCCACTTACTGTGCAGAAGTGTATATACTTTTTCTCAAAATTTAGTGAGAACACATTTGCAGAGAATTACTTACTATTTTCTGAAAGACATTATTTATAATTTCCTCAACTGATTCTTGTTTGTTGGGTGTGATTACTGTACTTGTATTACAGCAAAAGGAACTGCCGCAAAAGAATGCAGCACATTCAAGGACTGTGCTCAGTAGCATTAGGTTTAATACGTACATAATGTGGGGTTGCAGGGTTAACGATTCATTTTTCGCAGCCATCGGCGAACACAAGGTGCTCAGGAGGACTCGCTGTTCTCAATCTGCAGACAGTAACTGTGCTGAGTTTAAGGGTGAACAATGTTTGCAGCACTCATTCTACGGTACAACCATCCCCCCGCCCCCGACGAGTACGTACCCTTGTTGAACAGCTTCAGTCATTTGAACGGGTTCACACTGTCCACCTGCAGGGGGCAGGACTGACGTATCAACGGACAGCTGCACATGTTGGGCACAATGTTCCGGCGGTTTCAGTAGTTGATCTGTGGAACTTCCCCATACCTGCAGATAGGATGCAGGTCCCATGTGTGTGTGCGGTGGGGGGCATGAATTGCTACTCGTGGTCACATTTGCTGTTTCTGCAGGGTAAAACAAGAGCCCGTTACATTGCAGGAGGCTGTTATACCCGAGTTACTACACTTCTCCGTTAGGCATGTGATGCGCTTTTTCAGCGGGACAGTGCAACTCCACACAGAGCTGCTGAGACGCAACGGGCTCTTCGTGGTGTAAAAAAAGTATCCCGGCTTGCAAAATCACAAGGCCTCTCGCCAGCTGAATGAGTGTGGTACATGATAAAGGGAGAACTTATTCCAGAGCCTGCGAGAACCATTTCAGATATGCCTGGGGTAATCCATCGCAGGACCCCATTCGGCACCTTTATGATCAATTTTTGTGATAACAAGAGGGTAATGCCAAAACTAAGGTCTCCTATTTTTTTATAAGTACAGAACTCTGTTTGTGTGGCAGTTGGTCACACTTATGAAGAGTGCTTCACGCGCTGTGTGTAAACATGAGCACGCCGCGCTGAGGCACTGTCTTGGCTTGGCAGCCGTTGAGAATGGAGCTCCCGTTGGATGTTACCGCCATGTGCCAATTGCATGCAGTTATTAAATTTTTAACGCAAACAGCACTGCGGCGATTGAAATCCAACGCCAATTGACGGAAGTGTATGGTGATTCGTGCACGGATGTCAAAAGTGTTCATAAGTGGTGTAGAGAGTTTGCAGCTGGTCGGACCGAAATTCACGACGAACAAAGGAGCGGGAGACCGTCAGTTTCTGAGGAGGCATTGTTGAAGGTTGAGCAGAGCATACGTGAAGATCGGCGGATCACCCTGGATGTTCTCTGGACGTTGGTTCCTGAGGTTTCCCGAAGCACCGCTCACATAATTTTAACGGAAACATTGAACTACCGGAAGGAGTGCGCAAGATGGGTGCCACGCATGCTGACTGAGGACCACATGCGGCAACGAGTTGATGCTTCCCGAGCATTTCTTCACCGCCTTGCATCCGAACAGGACAACTTTCTGGACTCAATTGTCACAGCTGACGAAACCTGGTCATACCACTTTACACCTGAGACCAAGCAACAATCACGCCAGTGGCGGCATCCTTCTTCGCCAAAGCTGCGGAAATTCAAACAAACACAGTATGCTGGTAAAGTCTTGACAACCGTTTTCTTGTTCGACTTTATGCCCAATGGGACCACAATTAACGCTGCCAGGTACTGTGAGACTTAACGGGCAATTCAGAACCGTAGAAGAGGAATGTTGAGCAAGGGCGTACACATTCTCCATGACAACGCTAGCCCACACATCGCTCGGCAAACCGTTGCTCTCCTGCAACAGTTTCAGTGGAATATAATCACCCACCCACCCCATAGTCCTGACTTGGCGCACAGTGACTATCGCCTGTTCCCTAAATTAAAAGAACATTTGGCCGGAAAGCGATTCTGCTCCAACGACGAGGTGAATGAAGAGGTTCATAACTTTCTTAACAGCATGGCGGCGGGCTGGTATGACATGGGCATACAAAAACTGCCACAGCGTCTACAAAAGTGCATCGACAGAAATGGTGATTATGTCGAAAAATAACAAAATGTTCAAGCTGTGAACTGATGTAAACCATTGTAGAAATAAACAGGTCTATGTACTTATAAAAAAAAATAGGAGACCTTACTTTTGGGATTACCGTCGTACACGCTCGCATTGCCGCCAGAGGCGGGTGCACTGTGTATTAATGCGACTGTTTGGACGCCCTTTACTGCCTCATGTGGGTTTCATTTGGTCTAGATTTGAAGAAAGGTGACATTCCAGAGGGTGTTTTTAAATACGTCAATCAAGAGTGATCAGAAGTTCAATTTTCTTTATAAAATAAACATCTTGCACTTGAGCGCTGAACTGTTTATACCTAGAAAAAACGGTGAGTCTGTTATCACAGTACCAGATCTTGCACGTATGTGAAGGAAACTATTGTATTTAGTGAATTATAACCACTCTGTGACTGTGCCAGCAACTTAATCAACAAAAAGTAATTAACAAAATATAATAGGCAACAAAGTTGTATGGACTTCTCCTTGACACGAGTGATATCATCGAACATAAAGCAGGCCTAACACTTCTACCTAACCCAGGTTGGTAGTGAAGTGGATGGGCGGTACGGTTGCATGATTTAGTTTTAACAAGTGCACAAATTCCACTTCTCTCTATCCCTGATCTGTTTCAATGTGTAAATTTAGACTGTTTCCTTTATTATCTGTTGTCGTAATATGGTAAACACTGATAATTTAATTGAACAGTGATATAGACTAAGGTCAGGAGTGTTGCTACAAATGTTTACGATCTCGCTTGTTCTTTTACTCTTTGTGACGAAGCATTGCAATTTAGTGGCCGAATAGTTCAGAAATCACCTCCATAACCAGGTCTTTCATAGTTGAACTTACATCATTAGACAAAAGACTTGTTTATCGTCGTAATGTTTTTGTAACGACGTAATTAAAATTGTCAGCAAAAGGAAAATTGTTGTTTCAAAACCTAATTTTTTGTGAGTACAGCACAAGTAAGCGCAGGGGCCTACTCCAAATTCTCTAGTAATAAACCGTATGGATATGAACTCTAAAAATCACAAACTCGTTTTTCACCCAACAAACGAAGTCTTATTATTACAGAAAGTAAAACAAAGGATCACAGTTAACTGAGCAGTAAATATTCTCCTAATCTTCCCACTGTAATCATTCTGAGAAAATAAAGCTAAATGAAGCCCAACGAGCCTAACTGGTGCCACCGTAACGATGGGAAAAAATAGCTTTACAAGTAATTGTTAACCTAGCAAGCATCCGTTTGAGTATGAAATTCTATTTCAGGTTTTATGACAAAAAAAAATTCTGTTTCAGTGGAAAGGTACTTGCGGCGCTACCTCATTACCAAGCATGGCACGTTTCCATGGTTCAGTACAGCTTGTCGGTGATTCTCCGAGCTCGTTAAAGTCACTTAAACGGACATCTCCAAAATTAAATACTTGAAACGTAATTTCATTTTCGCACATCTTACTTTTAAGGACAATGGCGGCTATTGTTTACGGCGGCTAGTTGTCCTTACTTTGTTATCGTTCTCCTTGTTTCCAGAGGCAAGATATCCTTGCCGCCACTCAGTGCATACAGATCTGGTTCCCCAGACAACTATCAGAGGACCAGTTACTTGCTTTCTCAGATTTTACCGGATGTCCCGAAACTTCTGCGTCAAACCTACAAAATACAGCTCTTAAACTGAATGTTTTTACGGAAGAAACCAATGGTTGGCAAGGAATACTTCAGGAGATACGGAGTCTGCGATGATCAGTGCGTGTGAAGGACATATTTGTAAACTTATTATCTTTAACGACAAAAAATGCCCTGCATCTAAGTAGGTTACATTGTTTTGAAAAGGAATGCGTGATCGTTTATGAGTGCCAGGAAAATGTGCTAGCCACGAATTGCATTACATTTTACAGACACTTAACAATCATACAAAGTAACGCAGCAATGTGTACCGTTCGGAAATGCAAACAATTCTTATAAAAGTTTCAAACCGACGTCGTCCTAATTGGAATAAATTTATCACCCTAAATAAAACTGGGTATTTCAAACTGCAGGGAGCTAACCAATATTTTCTAGAAATAATTGTTCATATACTGAAATTAGTAACCTCAATTAACTTTAGAAGAATGGAAACTGATAGAAACCAATCTCAGGAAAGATCAAGAGGGTTAGAAAGCCGTTTGCGGGACGGAGAGATGAACAGGCCCCGGATCAAATCCGCCCGGCGGATTAACGAGGATTGGTGAGCCGGCCAGCCTGGATGTGGTTTTCAGGAGGTTTCCCACATCCCACCAGATGAATAAGGCGCTGGTACCCAACCCGCCTCAAATACACGATTCGCAAACATTTACAATACTTTCGCTCACTTTCGCATGAATAATACTACATGCAGACATTTTGGGTACTCGTATTCCGTCCTGAGGTGTAATGAGGTGGCGATAGCAAGGGTATTCCGGCACCCGTCAAACTAACCATGCCAAATCTGTTAATAACTATGCTGATCCTGCGCTGGCACAAGAAAAAGAAGGAAATCGATCTCAGGGAAGATCAGATTGAGTGCATCTCTCCGTCCCGCAAACGGCGTTCTAACACTATTGATCTTCCCTGAGATTGGTTTCTATCAGTTTCCAGTCTTCTAAAGTAGTTCTAAGTTCTAGGGGACTGATGACATCAGATGTTAAGTCCCATTGTGCTGAGAGTCATTTGAAACCTTTTCGGTGTTCGTGTGCCTTGTGCAATTTTTCAGTCGTTAGGTACGGATCTTTCTATAAGCGAGCGGTTGTATATAATTGCTACATATGGATGTATTGTATTAGCATACACTGAAAGGAACGTGAGTGATGTACAATCTGGACCAGAGGCCTTGTCTTTATTAAGTTATTTAAGCTGCTTTGCGACACCGAGGGTATCTACTTCTATGCTTCTCATCTTGACAGTTTTTCTTGATTATAATTCAGGAATATTTACGTCGTCTTCTTTGGTGAAGGAGTTTCGGAAAACCGTGTTTAATAACTCTGCTTTAGTGGCACTCATCAGTGACTTCACCGTTGTTATCGCGCAGTGAAGGTATTGATTGCGTCTTGCAAGTGGTGTGCTTTATGTATGACCTGGATCTCTTTTTCATCTATCCTCAGTTATTTTGTAACACAAATAGCAAAACATTGTACTACTTTTGATTCCTCATTCACTAATCTAATTCCCCGTGCATCGCCTGATTTAATTTTCCTACATTCCATTAAGTTCGCTTTACTTTTGTTGGTATTCATCTTACAACCTTTTTTGAAGACACTGATCATTCTGTTGAACTGCTCTACTAACTCTTTTGCATTAGCCGATAGAATCACAGTGTCGTCGGCGAACTTCAGAGATTTAACTTCTTTTTTCTGAACTTTAATTCAATTACCAAATTTTTCCTTGGTTACCTTCACATCTTGCACAATATACAGATTCAATAAAACCTAATATAGGCTACAAGCTTGTCTCATTCTTTTCTCAGTTCCTTCTTACCTTTCATGTCCTTCGACACTTACAATTGTAGTCTGATTTCTGTACAAGCTGTAAATAACCTTTCGCTCCTGTTATCCTCAGAATATCAAAGAGTATATTCCAGTAGACACTACGAAAAGCGTTCTCTGAATGTGTAAATACCATGGACGTAGCTTTGCTTTTCTTCAGCGTATTTTCAAAGATAGTTGGTACGGTCAGTTCTATTTCACATGTTCCTATATTTCTCTGGAAGCTAACTAACCTAATGACATCACACACATCCATGCCCGAGGCAGGATTCGAACATGCGACCGTAGCAGTCGCGCTTCTCCGGACTGAAGCGCCTAGAACCGCTTGGCCACAGCGGCCGGCACCAAAAAGGGAAACAGGGTTAATTCGCTGAATTACAGACCCATGTCACTAACGTCAATTTGCAGTGGGGTTTTGGAACATATACTGTGTTCGAACATTGTGAATTACCTCGAAGAAAATGATTTATTGACAGGTAGTCAGCATGGGTTCCGAAATATCGTTCTTGTGAAACGTAACTAGCTCTTAATACTCATGAAGTAATGAGTGGCTTCGACAGAGGATATCAAACTGTTTCCATATTTTTAGGTTTCCAGAAAGTAATCGAGACCGTACCCTACAAGCGTCTTCTAACGAAACTGCGTGCCTATGGAATATCGCCTCTGTTGTGCGACTGGATTCGTGATTTCCTGTCAGAAATGTCACAATTCGTAGTAATACACGGAAAGTCATCTAGTAAAACAGAAGTAGTATAGGCCCTCTATTGTTCCTGATCTATATTAGCAACATAGGAGACAATCTGAGTAGCCCTATTAGATTGTTTGCAGATGTGCTGACATTTACCATCTTGTAAAGTCATCAGATAACCAAAACGAATTGCAAATGATTTAGATAAGATATTTGTATGGTGTGAAAAGTGGCAATTAACCCTGAATGAAGAAAAGTGTGAAGTTATTTACATGAGTACTAAAAGAAATCCGCTAAATTTCGATTACGCGATAAGTCACACAAATCTGAAGGCTGTAAATACAACTAAATACTTAGAGATTACAATTACAAATAACCTAAATTGGAACGATCTCATAGATAATATTGTGGGTAGAGCAAACCAAAGACTGCGATTCATTGGCAGAACACTTAGAAGGTGCAACACGTCTACCAAAGAGACTGCTTACACTACGCTTGTCCGCCATATTCTGGAGTATTGCTATGCGGTGTGGGATCCGCTTCAGGTGGGACTGACGGATGACATCGAAAAAGTACAAAGAAGGGCAGCTCGTTTTGTATTATCGCGAAATAGGGGAGATAGTGTCACAGACATGATACGTGAATTGGAGTGGCAATCATTAAAACAAAGGCGTTTTTCGTTGCGACGGGATCTTCTCATGAATTTTCAGTCACCAGTTTTCTCCTCTGATTGCGAAAACATTCAGTTGGCACCCAGCGACTTAGGGAGAAATGATCATTACGATAAAATAAGAGAAAGCAGGGCTCGCACAGAAAAATTAAAGTGCTTGCATAAGAGACAACCGCGTTGTAAGCAGACATCTTGAATAATAACCACTAACGTGATCATTTTGCTTCTACGCTACGAAACCTGACGTTAAATAAATTATTTGCAAGAGCAGTCAAGCAGTTATTATTCAAAATATTAACGACAAACGTAAATGTGACAAAGTATTTGCTAAAAATATGCACTTCTACTGTAGCCTTTCATGGAAGGCAAATGTTAACGATTAACGGTATAGATAAGAAGCATTTGCAGAAGAATGCCTCAGATTATATTTATGGATCAGATAGCTAATCAAGATGTACTGTGTCAAACTGAGGGGGAAGTGTTTTATGGCACAGCCTGACTAAAAGAAGGAATCAGATGACAGCACACATCCTGAAGTTCATAGAATCTTCAGTTTAGTAATGCAAGGACTGCGAGGGTTAAATATTGTCGAGGGAGACCAACTCAAACTTACAGCAAGCAGTTTCAAAAAGATTCGGGTTTCAGTAATTATGCAGCGATGAAGAGACACACAGGATGGGCTGGCTTGGTGATTTGCATCGAATCTGTCTTCGGAATGGAGACCGCAACGCCATCAGCAAAATTTGAGGGAATTGTAAGGGAAAACGTTCATCATTAAGCACTCGTCTACTTGGCCGCAAAATGCGCGCTACAAAGCAGACAGTATAAAAATACTAGTTGGCCCGTCTGCTCGCACAGAAGATTACTAAAATTAGGTTTTAAGCAGAAACTGAAATTAATTACTGCAAAGAAAACCGTTAAAACTAACTGGAGCAATCGGCCATTGTTGATGGTGGATGCATTTTTGTTAGTGGCCAAACAGACTTCAGGAAAAACGCTGTAAAACTTGGAGGAGCTTACATCTTTTAGTACCACATATTTTAAGACCACCATCGATTTTGCGGGCGGCGCCGGTAGCTGTTATTTGCGGACGAAACGGAATCGTAGCCTTGGGACTGTAGCCAATCCATTTAAGGTTCCGCGCTTGCATTTAAGTTAGCTAAACGCTTCGTGATGATCTGCACTTAATCTCAGGGACGCTGTAGCAAGTTGCAAATGAATAAATGGCAGAATACTAATGGTATTCAGCCATTGCATCTCCGCGCCACGATCCGTTAAGCTCGTATTGGTCGTTGACTGTAACAATAACCATTATAACATTTCACGTATCATATATCTATTAGGAGAATTACTGAAATGAGAACTCATGAGATTTAACTAATTCACATTTATATAATTACAAATGGTTTTCAAGGTAGACTTACGTCAGGTTAGTCTATACAGAACAAAGATTAGTCACTGATACGCAAGGAACGCAGCTACAGTGCATCCTATCAGTACAAAAGCTAACAGACAAGAAAACGCGATACGAGCAGGAACGGTCTTTACTTACTTTCTAAAATAAAAAATAAATAAAAAACGTATTGTAATCGATCGCAATCAGCCAAAGGCTGACTGCCGGTATATCTTTGAAACGTTTTATGAAAATAAAATTACGTTTCACAAAGTTAATGTACATACGTTATTTAGATATGGAATTATTTACACTAAAAAAAATAGATTAGTGCGCATTTTTGCGCTTTCCGCCGTTTTTGCGACATGACATTTACATAAAATTACGTGGGTCTGTCCATATAATGCTTCATAGTGTAGCAAGAATTACACCTATTTTGCAAATAAAATGTGTACCCACAGTTTTTATCTATGGATTATGCGGCGCAGTTCCGCAGTGGCGATCTTTCTACAGTTTGTTCATTGTCGAGGCTCTTACCAATGCAATCGTGTTTTCAACGGCAGCAGTGCCCTCTCTGAATTGATGGAAAGCCATATTTGATAAACCTACTATTGTAAGGTGAGGGGGAACCCAGCTATCTGTATTATTTATTACAAATTTCAGCCGTCTTGATGGCAACACAGTCCAGTTGAAAGTGGAGAACCGGCTTCGGTTGACCAATAACCATCTTCAGAATTTTCACTGTGAAAGGCATCTGCTCTTACCCAAAACACCTTTCATGTTGCGTATTCGGGAGAGCGACGATAGGCACTTGTGTGCCTCAAAGAATTGTAGTCACCCATCTGCCTTCTTCCTGCTGTCGTGATGGCTACGAGCCGATGTGACCAGAAGTATAGAAGCTTTGTCTTCTGATAGTGAAGTGGACGGATTCAACCGACTTCATTTGTGTTACAGTGTGAGTGCTGCGTTTGTATGATTGTACATTACATCGTTTTTCAAATCATGAAGACTTAGATTTCTTTCCGCTATATATTTTGCAGTCGTGTGTAACGTTGGAAACTTTAGTTTTTGTTTACACTTCAACAAACTTGGATCACGTGGTGATCAATATCCAATTTTTATTCAGTCATGCAAGGTTCACTCATAAGAAATTAACACTAAAATTTAGTGATGGTCATTTATGTGCTGGATTCGATGGTAATTTAAAGACGCAAACTCCACTGAATTGAATTTGCACATGAAATACGTTATCTTGCACTCAGATACTGGATATTACATTACGTTGAGCATAACTGGGATTTTCAAAGGTTAATTATTTTATCACCACTTTCCATGGCCTTTGTTGAAGTTAACTTTCCACATGTTGCATACGTCCCCATGAGTTAACTCAAGAACTATGTTCTCGAAATGTACCGTATTCGGTCTTATTGTATTTAAAGTTATGAAGTGATATTCTGCGCTAAGCAGACATTGTAGTTTTATTAAATAAAATTTTCAGCTATGCATAAAAGAATGTGGTGCTGTTGTACTTCGAGACACTAGACAGCTGTGGTGGAGACATCGAGATAATTTCTGCCACCATTGTAGCAGAGAATTTTCATATTATTAGACAGAACTCACGGATTTAAAGAGCATCTGTATTCCTGAATTGTATCTGTAAGATGCAGTTCCTTTACATGAGCTGTTAATAACTGCAATTAAATCTATAGTGAGGGCTGTAATTTCAATTTTGTCTTGGTTAATTCTGGTTACGTCCTCATTTTTTATCATTCCTTTGCGCTTTACGAAAGTACTTGCCACTCAGTAAATAAATTCAAACATATTGCGCTTATTCACATATGGGTCTAATTTAATATAAAGGAATACATTTTAGGGCATAAAAACGGCAATCATGGTCTCTTATGAGCCTCAAATTAAATTATAAGTAGGAGGGTAGACTTTCAACTCTACGTTAGACACTATACAGTGGTAGTTGACAGTTTATAATTCTCAGGAACCAATTAAAGTGAATGTATGAGGTGAAGATGGTTGTTGATTGGCTGTAAACTGTTACCTAGTCACTACTGGATTGTACTGCTGTTAATACTATCAAAAACTGTAACAGAAAATCCATATGTCTCTGATCAATAGATCGATTTTCTGTCAAGTTATGGGTTGTAATTATACAAATCAATTAATAGTTTCTTATTCGCTCCCATCGTTACCTGGTCTTCACTTGAGATGTTACATGAGATGTTATATGACACCACGCATTCATATAATTGATTCACCTAGAAGAGGAATGGAGTCATCTCCTTCATTGCGCATGCACAAGTACATCCGACTTACTGCGGGAATCTGAGGATAGCGAGCGTGGAGGAATTGGAC
This sequence comes from Schistocerca nitens, assembly GCF_023898315.1. Taxonomy (NCBI): domain Eukaryota; kingdom Metazoa; phylum Arthropoda; class Insecta; order Orthoptera; family Acrididae; genus Schistocerca; species Schistocerca nitens. The sequence continues at coordinate 790,728,684 of NC_064618.1, read as the reverse complement.
AAGGACTGTGGATAGGTGGTGCTTGGAGGGACTGTAGGCCGGCCAGCTTAGTAAGCACGAGATCTCGGCTTCGAATTCCGGTCTGGTACTCATGTTCACTCGTCTCTGCTGATGTCCCAATCCAGATGACATCAGTAATCGCCTCCCTTTCCTTTCTCTGACCCTCCACCTTCAATTGTCCTATAATGTATCACAGCTGCGGATCCCGCGTGGTGTCTGTTCTTTCGGGCATGTCCTAAACAACAGATACCACGCACTCACGCACTTGAAGTGCGCTGAATCATTTGTTTTAGACTGTGTCTGTTGTTGTCCAGAAGAGCATCTCGTTCAACACGACGGTGTATCACCCAACTTCGGCATTAATATCTCTGAGCACATGAACAAATAATACCCTTATCGCCTTATCGTTGGATTGGAACGAGAGATCTTGGTCTATAGCCAACACGACTATCTGTCCTATGAATTTTCTCCTACACTACTGGCCATTAAAATTGCTACACCAAGAAGAAATGTAGATGACAAACGGGTATTCATTGGACAAATATATTATACTAGAACTGTCAAGTGATTAAATTTTCACGCTATTTGGGTCCATAGATCCTGAGAAATCAGTACCCAGAACAACCACCTCTGGCCGTAATAACGGCCTTGATACGCCTGGGCATTGAGTCAAACACAGCTTGGATGGCGTGTACACGTGCAGCTGCCCATGCAGCTTCAACACGATTCCACAGTTCATCAAGAGTAGTGACTGGCGTACTGCGATGAGCCACCATTAATCCGCTGTTTTCAATGGGAGAGAGATCTGGAGAATGTGCTGGCCAGGGCAGCAGTCGAACATTTTCTGTATCCAGAAAGGCCCGTACACGATCTGCAACGTGCGGTCGTGCATTATCCTGCTGAAATGTAGGGTTTCGCAGGGATCGAATGAAGGGCAGAGCCACGGGTCGTAACACATCTGAAATGTAACGTCCACTGTTCAAAGTGCCGTCAATGCGAACAAGAGGTGAGCGAGACGTGTAACCAATGGCACCCCATACCATCACGCGGGTGATACACCAGTATGGGGATGACGAATACACGCTTCCAATATGCGTTCACCGCGATGTTGCCAAACACGGATGCGACCATCATGACGCTGTAAACAGAACCTGGATTCATCCGAAAAAATGATTTTTGCCATTCGTGCAACCAGGTTCGTCGTTGAGTACACATCGCAGGCGCTCCTGTCTGATGCAGCGTCAAGGGTAACCGCAGCCATGGTCTCCGAGCTGATAGTCCATGCTGCTGCAAACGTCGTCGAGCTGTTCGTGCAGATGGTTGTTGTCTTGCAAACGTCCCCATCTGTTGACTCAGGGATCGAGACGTGGCTGCACGATCCGTTACAGCCATACGAATAACATGCCTATCATCTCGATTGCTAGTGATACGAGGCCGTTGGGATCCAGCACGGCCTTCCGTATTACCCTCCTGAACCTACCGATTCCATATTCTGCTAACAGTCATTGGATCTCGACCAACGCGAGCAGCAATGTCGCGATACGATAAACCGCAATCGCGATAGGCTACAATCCGACCTTTATCAAAGTCGGAAACGTGATGCAACGCATTTCTCCTCCTTACACGATGCATCACAACAACGTTTCACCAAGCCACGCCGGTCAACTGCTGTTTGTGTATGTCAGCACTTTATAGGGTCGCCACCGGCGCCCACCTTGTGTGAATGCTCTGAAAAGCTGATCATTTGCATATCACAGCATCTTCTTCCTATCGGTTAAATTTCGCGTCTACAGCACGTCATCTTCGTGGTGTAGCAATTTTAATGGCCAGTAGTGTACATTCTTACGTAAAATCTTTGGTGTATGAAATCTCAGTGGTACTAGCTGTTTTGATCCTAGCTAGCTGATAGAATGGACGAGGAGACTTCAGAAAGTACGTTGTACGTTGTTATGGCAGGCCTAGTAACTTTTTTGAGGCGTGCTTTACAGTTATGGGTGACACAGATACATTATAAACCTACCACTACTATTGTAATTTAGTATGCTTTTACCTAGATAACAGAAAAACCTTTCTCTATGTTTTCACGTATACTATACCCCAACAGAACAAATAGTCCTGTTACGGGGAAAGCCACGGATAACCCTCTTACTAAAATTTAGTTTAGTTTCCAAATAAAGTACACTCTGGGAGGATAGTCCTGGTAATAGGAAAAGCTAATCAATAGTGTTACCCTTTTTACAGGAACTGACCGTGTGATGTGTGTAATGGATAAGTAAATCAGACTGCCGGCCGAAGTGGCCGTGCGGTTAAAGGCGCTGCAGTCTGGAACCGCAAGACCGCTACGGTCGCAGGTTCGAATCCTGCCTCGGGCATGGATGTTTGTGATGTCCTTAGGTTAGTTAGGTTTAACTAGTTCTAAGTTCTAGGGGACTAATGACCTCAGCAGTTGAGTCCCATAGTGCTCAGAGCCATTTGAACCATTTTTTTTAAATCAGACTATTCAAGTCTTTTCCTAAGATTTTACCCAGCGGTTAAACAGATACGCAGTGTAAATAATATTATACTGAAGCTAGGACAACTCGGTTCCAATTTCATGTAGTAGTTTAAAACATGTACTAACGGTCGCCAGCCTATCCAGGCAATGAAACAATGAAGTATTGGAAAAGCAGGACTATGAATTTTGTCTACTTTCTTCCTACTGTTTAATTTAGTTCTTTTAAAATATTACTATACGCAGTCAATGTTAGTGCAGACACTGGAATTTGTTTTTGACTACTACACCCATATACATTACGTTTTAAAAAGAGAAAAAGTGCAGTAAATAACTTCAGGGAAGCTACAATAAAAATATTGGCGAGGGGGAGATATAGAAAAACATTTTCTATAATAAACAAACTTTAATACTAAAATACTTAGATAGTAAAGCACACGCTTTTTATACTGAACATTTCACTTCAAGCAAACCTCTTTCTTGCTAGAATTTATTTTCAAAAAACCCATTATTTGAACTAACTCTGTATAGGCATTTACCCGATTCTAGTAACTTGGCTGCACTCTGAATTTTACGCAATCAAACATTTACCATAACACTTTGAAATTGTTAAGAAAACAGAAAAACAATTTAGGTGGTGCCTCTTTATATTAACTTGGCACTTCATAAGTCTGTAAAGTAGGAAGGAACCCCATATAGGTGTATGGTAAGGATGAAATAACAGGGTGAACCACATTATGTGAAGTTCAAGAATGATTGTTATAAAACTGTTTAAATTAATGGTTCACGCTGTATAAAAGTAAATTTACTATAAAAGTCTTATATGGTAGCTGTGGGCTTGGGTGTGGCGAACAGTACGACCTGCAAGTCTCTTGCTGTATGGGTTCAATTTCTCTTCTTGGCGTCCGTCCATTCTACATACAGTAGCCCAACAGCTCGCAGCTATGCCGTAAGCCGTTTGCAGTTTCCATCCCACGCATTTTGTGCGAATCTGCAGGCAAAGCTTCTCCTGCTCCACAAGGGTGTTGCCTCAATCACTGCTCCCTACGGACTGTGTGACTTAACTTTCCGCGCTCGCTCTAGGTAGCGCTCCAATTCGCCCTTGCCACCTTTTCCACTCCCCAGAGACACTTTCGTTTTAAACAAAAGCACAATGGCTTTTACATAACACCTATTTCTTATATAGTTGCTAACCGTGACCAATTATTAAATTGTCAAATTTGCATTAACATGAACAGTTTATGCACACAATTATATTCAAACACGAAAGGTCATCAGAAAATTATTTAACATAATAAAGAATTTATATAGTATTTTACACAAATTACTCACATACAGTACAAAGAACTTCAATCTTCCGTATAGTACACTTTACTTTACATACACAGAAATTTAGTACCAATGTGCGAAAATTTTAAAGCAAAAAAATTATAAAAAATTAAATGAACCATAAACAAATTTTCTTGTAACATGACACTGTTTTTGAATATAGTAGCCAAATGTCTAACGACGACTGGAACTTTGTACTAATCGCTCAATTACCCAGAGAGAGATATCTGCTCCTTGATCAGGGAGAAATTCGTAAACTGCTTTGTGAACGTCCACATCATTGAAAAGTCTATGTCCGCCTGGTGTTATTCCAGCACGTTCATCGTGCTGGATCTGGACATCCCGATAACCCTTATCAGCATCTGTGCGCCCTTAGTCAAACTGATTGGAGCATTCCGCCATAATTTCACGGTGAATCTCTCTACAATTTAGACATTTAGCCCACAAGAAGCGACTCTCTCGAGTACTTCAGCTTTGGAAAACGTTTCCAATTGCCACGACATTTCATTCGCGCTCTTTGATGTCACTTTTACTCAGCAGAAGAGTGTCTGGAAGAAGACCGGAACACTTACTCTCTTTTGATTATGCGCCACTCTTATTGCCCAGTGGTTCAAAAAAATGTTCCAATGTGTGTGAAATCTTGTGGGACTTAACTGCTAAGGTCATGAGGGAGGACTCGAACCTCCGCCGGGATCAATCGCAGTCCATGACTGCAGCGCCCAGACCGCTCGGTTAATCCCGCGCGGCTGCCCAGTGGTCTTTTTGTGGGGCGATATGTGTAGCTTACTTTCTTATGTCCCTACGTACAACAGAAATGTTGTAAAGAGTGTAGCTGAATTTTAGGCGCCGTTGTAATGCATGTATTCAGAGAGGGGTCCGCTACTCTGAACACCCTCTACAAACCTAAGTTGCATGTATAAGGTGTAAATTGTTTGTCTACTAAACTTATTCATTTCTGACAGTTAGTTCTTTGTCTTTCTGACAGTTAGTTCTTTGTCTCAATATAAGTGATTCAGGATCTTTCACTGTCTGCAAACTTTCGCTGTTAAAGTCTGAAGTACTCACTAGATGAAACAGTATACACCATGAATTATTTTGTGAATTTATTATACATGAAGAACACCAATGAAGCGTCGTAAATTATAATAATACATTTATTATTTTTTGGTACAAAGAATTCTGTAAATGCTGGCTACACAAGACATACTCCCATTTGCAGCTGCATAAGTACTGCGCACTCACAATCCTCTTTTACAATGTGTTTCTCACATTGTGGGATGATGGTACATGCAGAACAACTTTCCTCTTTTACATAATCATAAGAACAGATTTGGTTCAGATTTTGTGAAATGTTTGAAATTATTCAATAATTTATAACCCAAATACTCATTACAGTTTACCACCAAAATCAAATATGTACTGTGAATCTATTACAATGTTCGAAACACTCAAAGAAGTGAGTAACAATGGAAACAAGTTGATCTCCTATTGAGACATAAAAATTAGGTCGACGGATACATATTAGAGGAAAACTGAGAAACAGCGGAAGTGGAAGACTATGTCAAGTAATTGATATCTTAGTAAAAAATGCAAATCCTAGAGAGACTAGTAGGTGGAGAAAGAAGAAAATGTGGAACAGCTTATTAACGTAAGAGAAACATGCTTGAAATAGATTCATAGCTTCGGGGCATGTAATAGGTAAATAAGACGTGTAAATAGGGATCAGAAAATATTATATCCAAGATTATATCCCACATGGATGTTGTTGTTGTGGTCTTCAGTCCTGAGACTGGTTTGATGCAGCTCTCCATGCTACTCTATCCTGTGCAAGCTTCTTCATCTCCCAGTACCTACTGCAACCTACATCCTTCTGAATCTGCTTAGTGTATTGATCTCTTGGTCTCCCCCTACGATTTTTACCCTCCACGCTGCCATCCAATGCTAAATTTGTGATCCCTTGATGTCTCAAAGCATGTCCTACCAACCGATCCCTTCTTCTAGTCAAGTTGTGCCACAAACTTCTCTTCTCCCCAATCCTATTCAATACCTCCTCATTAGTTACGTGATCTACCCACCTTATCTTCAGCATTCTTCTGTAGCACCACATTTCGAAAGCTTCTATTCTCTTCTTGTCCAAACTGGTTATCGTCCATGTTTCACTTCCATACATGGCTACACTCCATACAAATACTTTCAGAAACGACTTCCTGACACTTAAATCTATACTCGATGTTAACAAATTTCTCTTCTTCAGAAACGATTTCCTTGCCATTGCCAGTCTACATTTTATATCCTCTCTACTTCGACCATCATCAGTTATTTTACTCCCTAAATAGCAAAACTCCTTTACTACTTTAAGTCTCTCATTTCCTAATCTAATACCCTCAGCATCACCCGATTTAATTTGACTACATTCCATTATCCTCGTTTTGCTTTTGTTGATGTTCATCTTATATCCTCCTTTCAAGACACTGTCCATTCCGTTCAACTGCTCTTCCAAGTCCTTTGCTGTCTCTGATAGAATTACAATGTCATCGGCGAACCTCAAAGTTTTTACTTCTTCTCCATGAATTTTAATACCTACTCCGAATTTTTCTTTTGTTTCATTTACTGCTTGCTCAATATACAGATTGAATAACATCGGGGAGAGGCTACAACCCTGTCTCACTCCTTTCCCAACCACTGCTTCCATTTCATGCCCCTCGACTCTTATAACTGCCATCTGGTTTCTGTACGAATTGTAAATAGCCTTTCGCTCCCTGTATTTTACCCCTGCCACCTTCAGAATTTGAAAGAGAGTATTCCAGTTAACGTTGTCAAAAGCTTTCTCTAAGTCTACAAATGCTAGAAACATAGGTTTGCCTTTTCTTAATCTTTCTTCTAAGATAAGTCGTAAGGTTAGTATTGCCTCACGTGTTCCAACATTTCTACGGAATCCAAACTGATCTTCCCCGAGGTCCGCTTCTACCAGTTTTTCCATTCGTCTGTAAAGAATTCGCGTTAGTATTTTGCAGCTGTGACTTATTAAACTGATAGTTCGGTAATTTTCACATCTGTCAACACCTGCTTTCTTTGGTATTGGAATTATTATATTCTTCTTGAAGTCTGTGGGTATTTCGCCTGTCTCATACATCTTGCTCACCAGATGGTAGAGTTTTGTCATGACTGGCTCTCCCAAAGCCATCAGTAGTTCCAATGGAATGTTGTCTACTACCGGGGCCTTGTTTCGCCTCAGGTCTTTCAGTGCTCTGTCAAACTCTTCACGCAGTATCTTATCTCCCATTTCATCTTCATCTACATCCTCTTCCATTTCCATAATACTATCCTCAAGTACATCGCCCTTGTATAAACCCTCTATATACTCCTTCCACCTTTCTGCCTTCCCTTCTTTGCTTAGAACTGGGTTGCCATCTGAGCTCTTGATATTCATACAAGTGGTTCTCTTCTCTCCAAAGGTCTCTTTAATTTTCCTGTAGGCAGTATCTATCTTACCCCTAGTGAGACAAGCCTCTACATCCTTACATTTGTCCTCTAGCCATCCCTGCTTAGCCATTTTGCACTTTCTGTCGATCTCATTTTTGAGACGTTTGTATTCCCTTTTGCCTGCTTCATTTACTGCATTTTTATATTTTCTCCTTTCATCAATTAAATTCAATATTTCTTCTGTTACCCAAGGATTTCTATTAGCCCTCGTCTTTTTACGTACTTGATCCTCTGCTGCCTTCACTACTTCATTCCTCAGAGCTACCCATTCTTCTTCTACTGTGTCCCTTTCCCCCATTCCTGTCAATTGTTCCCTTATGCTCTCCCTGAAACTCTCTACAACCTCTGGTTCTTTCAGTTTATCCAGGTCCCATCTCCTTAAATTCCCACCTTTTTGCAGTTTCTTCAGTTTCAATCTGCAGTTCATAACCAACAGATTGTGGTCAGAATCCACATCTGCCTCTGGAAATGTCTTACAATTTAAAACCTGGTTCCCCACATGGATAAAACAACATTATCTCCTCCTATTGATAATTAATATTTCGTTGCACCGTTTGACCAACATTTTACACCATGTGCTTCGACGAGAACACTGCTGATATGAAGCTGAGAGAGAAAGGCACGTTAGCCGCAATTAATGCTTTACGAGCTGTGGAAGCTAACACTAGAACGTAAAAAAGCATGGCCATTAGGACGTCTACTTTCCCCTGACCCTGAGATGTCCGCACAGTCATGGCTGCCTAGTGCGTCTCTCTGGTCGTATTTGACTAGACTTGGTCGCGCCGGTAACTAGTTTACGTGTCCTCCTTCTGCTTCATTTCTATCATTAGTCCCACTGATCAGAGAAAGCTTGTAGTTTCATAATAAGACGTGCCGGGAACAAACACGTCAACAGCTGTTAGTTCGCGTACAGAAAGTCTTTTTCAAATTGTGTCGGCCGTGAAAAGGGCCTTTTTTATAGCTAGGACGTTGTTTACTTAAAGCAGGTGCTCGAACTGGCGACTATCTGACGCGACACAAGCCTGGTAACGTCGATTGGTGATTTGCCGATCTCTTTCAAAGATTCCTGCATTCTCATGATATGACTGGCGGCATGTTGAATGCTATCCATTAATTCCTCCTCGTTTCTAGGTGGTTCGCGTCTGGGTGAGTGAATTAGAACCATGAAGAATCCCCGCAGGAAAAAGTCCGCTGGCGTGAGTCTGGTGATCGTGGGTGCCATGTCGTACGAGCACCTCTGCCAATTACCCAGCCGTCGAAGAGTTCATTTAAATATCCGCGCACAGCACGACTGTTATATGCGGGGGCCCCCTCATGCTGAAACCACATGCGTAGCCGTATGTCCAGGGGAACATCTTTCAGCAGGCCGGGTAGAGTTTTTGGCAAAAAGTGAAGGTAATTTGCGCCGGTAAGTCGAGGAGGTAGACTGACCGGCCCAATCAGATGGTCACCCACAATGCCTGTCCAATTGTTCAGCGAAAATCGTTCCTGGTGCCCGCGGACGTACGTGACGTGAGGATTTCCCCTTGCCCAGTAATGAACGTTTCGAGTGTTATAAAGGCCATCCCGATGGAAGGTGCACTCGTCGGTAAACAACACAATGGCAGCGAAGTCGGGATCTCGTGTAACACAACGCAGAAACCACCGGCAAAACCCTAGCCGGTGTTCATTGCCCGCCACAGGATTTAGGTCTTGGACAGGGTGGGAACTAAATGGATCCCTAAAAATCTCCCAGACTAACCGATAAGTGACCCCTATGTCGTGTCCAAGCGTTCAAGTACTTGTCGTATGTGCTTCCTCGAAGTGCTCGAGAACAGTCTTCAAATGCAGCATCACCATGATATCCCGCTAAAGAGCCTGTTTCGCCAAGTCGCCGGTGAATTGTTGTAGACGTTTGCGGGTGTGGGTAGCGTCTTGCTGTATAAACGTTATTTAAATTGTGTTCCGTATTTGCAGTTGCTTACTAGAATTTTTAAGCTGTTCGTTTATTTTCCTTTTAAAGAAATATTTACTTTTAAATTTTTTATTATTTCCAAATTCTACTCAAGATTTTACTCTCACGTTGTGTGCATGAAACACGATTAGGGAAACTATCAGTTTCACCAGAGAAGACTTTCTGGCTTCGTTAATTTTTTATGCTGTTCAACAAAATAATACAACGCTATTTGCAACAAGCATAAACTTTTTCACTTCCTCTTCAATTTTTCAGGCTGTTCACTCCAGCATCTTTATTTACAAACATTGTTGACCACCTGGCTGCCCTCCGAGAATTTTTGCAGTTCCTTTGAAACACCCTTTCCTGCTCTATTCAATTTTGCTGCCCATTTTGCATATTGGTAGTCCATTATATCAAAATGCAGGTCATAATGCAGTACAGCCTTTTACCACTGTCATTTCACGTTTTTGGAATGCCCATCTCATTCTATACACAGTTACGTTGTTAAGAATTTGAAACTTAGTAACACAGCATGTGTTAGAAAAACTATAACACTAATTCTTCGGGTACTGATGACCTCAGATGTTGAGTCTCATAGTGCTCAGAGCCATTTGAACTAATTCTTCACAGCATTATAACATCTGTAACAAAGCACATTTTTGAAAAAAAAAATAAACGTATTATAATAGAGTACATATTATTCATGACATGTTTTCAAACAGTGCTCATTATTCTTTTCTGTGAACATAAGGGTTCAAGTCCACTTTATTACGAACACCCAAGGACTTCTTTGATTTGAGGCGCACCAGATAGTATGTGATAGTGAGGGGAGTTTCATGCGCTTGAAGAGGGCCATTGTAAATATATTTAAATTATAAAATTTCGTGATTCGGTTCACTAGATTTCTCATGAGTTTGAACGAGAACAGGATCTCCATTTTTGAACTTGGTGACAGTTTTTTTTTTTTTTTCATGCATCTTAGATCTGGCTACCGCTTTTTCCCTCATTCTTTCCCTCACTAATTCTCTTTTTCTGTCCAGACACACGTCTACACTTGCTGAAAATTTTACGGTCTCTTCTACCATGCTGTTACTTTTAGTATATTCTTCTGGTAGAAAGCCTGGGGATACATGATGTAGGGCATTCATGACAACTTCAAATTCCGACACAAATATGCCCCACGCTCTATGGTTGTGGTGGCAATAAATTCTGCATAATCTGCCTAGTTCAGGCATATATCGTACAACAGGGCTACTTCCTGGATGGTACGCTGAAATATATTTTACTTGGATATTGTACTGGCCCGTACCCTCTGCACAAATCTCTGAAATAAACTGTGGTCCATTATCTGATAACACTGATTTAGGTTTTCCTATGGTACTGAAGTACTCTTCCATCCTATTCAATATTGGTTTAGCTGTTGACTTTTTTTATAATGAAAGGTTATATAAATTTCGAAAACGCTTCTAGTACTACTAAAATATATGTACAATTTCCTGAAGTTTTCGGAAGGTGGCCGTACAAATCCACGGACAGTAGGTCCAGCGTATCTTCCGGTATGTTGTTTCACAAAGGACCTTGATTAGTTCGATTCGCACCTTCGCTCCTTCGCAAATGTTACACGATTTTATACGGTCAGTTACCTTCCGATCACGTTACTGATATTTGCTATTATACATGAAAGCTTCTCCACACACTTTTTTGGGTCCACAGTGTCCTAATGCAAGGTGAACATAGTCTATCGCCCCAATCTCGAACTGAGACGTCTAACACTTTCCAATCCCTCCTAAACCAGATTTTTACATAAAACGCCTTCAAAGAGCTTGTAACATTTAGCAGTTTGGGAAAAATTTACAATATCAAAATTCACTTTTACTTATTTCCTAACTTTATCTTCATTTTGGTAAGGTCTCACATTTTACAAATCTGCTCAATTTTCCTTTCCCAGTCACTTCTTTAATGAACTTCATTTGGAAAGTGCATCTTCATTACTTTCTTGTGGCATACAATTTAGGACTTCTGGCAATCTAGATAAGGTATCTGCTACACAATTGTCAGTCCCTTTGACGCAGCAAATTTCGTAATCGTACAGTTGAAGGTAAAGTGCCCAAAGGATTAACCTGCAGGTTATTAGGCGGCAGTCTTTCGGAAATGTCAGTGTTTTGTGGTCTGTATGTATAGTTATTTTATATCCCCATAAAGAATTTCGGAATTGTTCAAACCGCAATCTCCTTTTTGATATGGTGTAATTCCTTTCTTGTTTAGTTAACGCCCAACTTGCAGAGGCTATTGTTTTGTGACACGATTCCTCTGTTTCTTGGAAAATTTCAATCCAGATTCCATATGCATTCCTATTAGCACTCATGTGAAAGGTGGTGAAAACATTCCTAATCAGTTCACTTTTTAATTTTACAAAGTCATCCTGACATTCTTTAGTCCGAATAAAAGCACAATTCTTTCTAAGTAGTTTGTTTAAATGGGGACTGTTAAATGCTTGCACCTTTGCGGACTTGTGATAAAATCCGTAAAGTTCTACGAAGGCTTTAAGTAGCTTTTTGTTCTTGGGTAGAGGGCATTTTTCAATAGCCTTTAATTTTTCCAGGTCCTTCCCAATCCCAGAAGTGATAATGATATGTCTCAGTAACTACATATATTGTCAGTCTAGCACTTAGTTCCCGTCCTATTATTGAGTCTAAAGCCCTGATAAATACGGAAACAGATGTATTAGGACCAAAAGGGATAACTTTACATTGGTAACAGTGTCCAGCGAATAAAATTACGGTGTATTTGCAAGATTCTGCATTCAGCGCCATCTGCCAGTACCCAACCATCAATTCAAGACTTACGTACCGCACATTATGAAATTTTTCCAGCACCGCATCTAAATTTTCTGGTCGGTTTACTTCTTTTTTGATGATCTTATTTAAAGTTCGTGCACCAATCACCACTCGCACGCCCCATCTTTAATATTTACATTAAGGAGAGGACTATTACATTCGCTGTTTCTTCGTTCAATCACCCCACATTCAACCATTTTATCTGTTTCTGCCCATATAGCTGGTTTCTTAGACAAGGGAACCGAATAAGATCTCACGAAAAATGTTCGTGTGCTAGAGTTTCAATACAGTACTCAAAGTTCTTAACTGGACCAGGTTTATACGTAAATACATCCTGTTTTATTTCTAATATGCTAAACAGTTCAGATTTTTGTTCTAGTGTAAGGTGCTATAAGTTCTCAATGACTTGTTTAAAATCATCCCCTCTCTGATTGTCATGAGTAATAGACAATCCATTTTCAGAGTCAGTTACTTACTGAAATGACTAATTTAGGGTCTTGTGAAATTTCAGTTTCTTCAAAACCTACTTCCAAATTATCGCAACTTTGAAAACTCGTAACTTTGACAACTTCGTTATTGGAGTCAATAACAACTTTTTTGAATACTGCAGTTGCTTCCCAAAATCATTTCGGCGTTCAGATCTTGAACGAGCAAGAAATCATGGTCAAGTTTCTTCCTTTAATTCTGCATTATGCCCAAATTTGAGTTT